>NC_140590.1:232000765-232655765 GCF_964204655.1 Triturus cristatus
ATGCTGCTCGACTTGAATTTTAAAGAGATGTGCCTGCTTTGTTTTGCTACTTGCGGGAAAATAAACCTTTTAGGAGGAGCAAATAAAGCGGACAACAACTTACACTTGAAAAATGTGAAAAGCAAATACAGTTAAAATGAATTACGCTTGCTAGTCCCCACGTACTTGGTGGAGCCTATGACGTCAAACTAAAGAATAAATAACTTCATAATGCCCTGCACCCTCTTCTTCTCGAGAAACAGGCTTTCATTAATGACGAGGTGGAAACCATGTAACATTGCAAAGTACAACAACAAGATGGCAAGTACAGGCTGTGAAGGAAAACTAAGATGCAAACAAACCAAGCATTGGCATAGCCAATAGGTCTCGCCTTTGGGACCTTATAAGTGTTTAGCCATGCAACAGTTGCATAACTAAATACTTATAAGGTCCCAAAAGCGAGACCTATTGGCTATGCAAAGCGGCTGTGCGGCTGCGAAAATGAAAGTAATAGCGGTAAAGCGCGGCGCGCGCGCCCGCACACATGCGCTGTAGCTCTAGGCTGGCCTGGTAGCACTTTTTGGAGCCCTCTCAATAAGTCTCACCAGACCAGCGCATGCGCTGGGTCAGGCGAGACCTAAAAAAGCAGTCACATCATCTTGGCTCAACACTCCAGGATTCTGGAAATGCTCTAAATGCAGAGCATGTGATCATGGTCAGAATAGGACCACATATTGACTCCAAAATCACCATATTGAAAAAATTGATGATCACATCACCTGTGAATCGAAATTTGTTGTATATCTATTAGAATGCCCATTCACAAAAAATGTATGTAGGGAGTACCATCAATAAACTCAAGCTAAGAATCCTACAACACTTGAGAGCCATAAAAAACAAAGATTTCACTTCCCCTATGGACAAGCATTTTCACGAACAACATTCAAGTGATTGCAAATATTTGAAATATTCTGGGATTAAGATTGTGAAGGGAAAGGAGAGAGGTGGTGATAGAACCCTCAATCTACGCAGAACAGAATCAAAACTAATCTTAGCCATAGGCAGTGAAAATCCTTACGGTCATAACTTGGACGCCAAATTATACATTCACTTATAACGTAAGAAAAACATGAAGTCAAAACTTGGCAAAGATTCAAGTAATCAAAGAGACATGGAAATCCGTGATTCACTATAGATAGTTTCTATTTGCTGCTGAAAATCGTTTTTTGGAAAAGAAATGGGAGGTATAAAATATATGAAACAGTGCCTCCATAGCATGAACTTGAGAAAAAATCAGAGCCTTTTTTAAATATAAGGACTATTTTTTATGATGTAACTTTTTGACAACAGACTCTTAAACTATGATCCAAAATCCGACTAGTTTTTAACGTTGGTGACTAATATGTACTTTACTGTTACCCAGCATGTTGAACAGATGGAAAACTTAAATGCACTGGTCACTCTAAATGTGCGAGGACATAACTTATATCCAACAAGTTTGTTAATAATTTTCGGGCACTCGGAAGTACTTTACTATAATTGAATCATATAAACAGAGACTGTTTTGTATAATGTTTTATCGTTATGGGATGATATAACCATATGTTTATAGAAATAGAAATATTCATGCAATAATTATATTGGCATTAATTGGAAATCTTAGTGTCACAGAAACTCAGAACCTACAAGCTTCTTTTTATTCCACATATATTTCTCTCCCAAAAATCACTTGCACTTTAAATTAAATAATGTTGATGGATCACTGTGCCCAACAAGATTGTTTTTTCTTGAAAATATCAGGATTGATACATGTCTAGTCTGTCTTCTATTTTTTAACGTGGGTAACTGCACTAGCACTTTAACAGAGACACTCTGGACTCCGGGACTCTATGGTCCAGTTGACGGCTGGGAGCCGAAACACGTAGACCGTCCTCATCAGTGATGTCATCAGTGATGTCATTTGAGATGCCATCAGTAGATGTCATCAGTGATGTCACTGACCATGTCATGAATAATGTAATATGTGACATCATGAGCAGTGCATTGTGGATGCGCAAGTTATAGTTAGCTGAACTAACTATAACGGCCGTATTTCTATGGTTTTGTATGAGTGAAATATCCAGCTAACTATAACGCTCCTGAAACCTATTGTTTTTTCAGTGAATATATATATATATACATACATACATACATACAATAACTTTGGTGCCGTTTGACGAATCTTCCCGAAATTTTCAAAACTGATATGACGCTCACTCCAGCTGCTGCATTGAAAGTTTTGGGGTGATCCATCAAGCAGGGGCCAAGACTGGTTCTTAAAAGCATGTTTTCCCCATGTTAATTCCCTTAGGACCTTTGGACAAGGTTACAGCCCGAAATGCAGAACGGAATTACACCAAATTTGGCAGTAAGGTAGATGTTGATTCGGGATGTGCCTTTTTGTTATTTTATGCAAATCCATTCAGTAGTTTGGGAGTTATTCAAAGAAGTTCCCAGTTGTATATATAGGGATACGGAGGATCTGCCATCCCTCTCAATCTTCTGCTGAGATCTGATTGGCTGCCAACACTTCAAACCAGGAACTGTTGGCACCTATTTTGAGACTCAGTTTGGGGTTGAGCCCTAAAAAACATTTAAAAAAAGAAACGAGACAGGGTAAGAATTCACTGACCCCCTGGGAATGCTGGTGGTGTCCCTGAGGGACCCTGGCAGGCATTAAAAGCATTTTGGTTGTCAATTTTTCTGTGAATTTGTGTTGGATCTGCGAATCCGTAGCAAAGTTGACAAAAAAATGCAGTTTCCTGCATGCCTTAATAAGGAGCCCCCCAAGTGAGCCAAATCCCGGGGGCATGGTCAAATTATAATTAAAGGAGGGGGCACATGTGGTCCCCCTTCTATGGTATTTATGTACCCTGAGGACCGCCACCTCACTAGGGTTTATTTCACTATAGGGGGCCGTGCGGGCTCCCGGACCCCCGGTAATAACACCTACCCAGGGCCAATTTGTAAGAAATAGAGGGGCCTCATTGGCCCCCTGGGCCCCAGGGACCACCACCTCCCTGGGGTCATTTTAAATGCATTTGGGGGGCCTCATGGACCCTCCATGCCCTGGTGACCACCACCTCTATTGAGCCAAAATGGGAGAGGGCCACAGGTCCAATGTCATCCTTAGGGACCAACTACCCCTTCTGTTACCTCCAACAAGCCCCACACAGCAGGATTGCTAAGAGGTCTTTGGAGCTCGAGCCCCCTTTCTCCACCAATCTGCAAACAAGCCACTTAGTGCACTACTGGTTGGGGGATGAAGTCCACTTTACTCCTGAGCTATGTTCCCACGAGGCTGTGCGTGTGAGAGCGCGCGCAGACTTGCTTCCTACAGTGCCTAGACACTCTGTGGGAGCGCGCTCTCCCTTCCAGGAGCAGAATACATAACAAAAGGGCATCGTGAAAACGTCCCTTTTCAAAGCGGGTGGCGCACCAGGAGGCCCATTACAGCTATTAAATGACAAAGGGGCTGCTTCCAGTGTTCCAAGAGGCCCTTAGCAGGCAGTGTGAAACTAATCATATGTCAATGTGTTTCACACTGCAATGAGAGGATGTGGATGTGTCATTAGGGCCAGTGCTGCTGACATTGGAACTGGGGGAACCTTGCAGGGCCAGCTCTAGGGCAAGTCTATTAAAGTTTAAAAAGCACCTGCTGCCTCATTCCTAGCCACAATAAAAATGTTAAGATATCAGTGATTAATGTTCTTCCTGGAGCGAGATCGGAGTTTTGTCTAGTGAAAGTTTTGACTCATTGTAAGGTAGCGCAGACGGTTATTATGCATGATGCAAAGAACGTGCACATCACAGAACTGTATTTATGAAGATATCTCAGTGGGTTACTGCTTTTGTGAGAGGTATCCATTAGTTACTTGCAGTTTATAAGTTAAAATCCTAAAATAGAACAGCGAGCTATCAACTGTAATCAAAGAGCTGCATGCAAACTCCAGAGTATATATTAGAGTGTTATGATTTTGTTCCCCAGTCTTTCATTTTCTTAGTGTTGCAAAAAAGATTTCTTTGGGTAGAAAACAATTGTTATTATTACAGAGAACTCCCAACCATGGTGTTACAATTTAAATCCTGTTAAAGGGTGGTAGTAAGGAAATCTGTGGTGAAAGTGGTTATTGGGGGCGCTAACAAACTGTGTCACACTGGGGACTACCAGCGCTAAAGCCTGCCCTGGAAACAGGTTCCAGTCTTGATGCTCAAGTAAAGATCTCCAATACTTTCCAGCCGAGGTTGCTAAAAAAAACTGTAAAAAAATACATTAAACATTCATCTTAAAGTATAGGCAAATACTTTTAAACCGATCCTCCTTTTTATTTATCATCACAAAGAATACACCTTCAAATACATGAATACAGGCTTTGCACTGTACAAAACCCCTGACTTGCATTTTAGTTCCCTAATAGCATTGTCTTTTGGGTGGAGGTGGTGGGGGAGCTTGACTGATTCTCAGTTCATGTTTGATAAATGCTTTGCACATAATCTGATGTACTAAAGTTAGGTGCTTCCGATACCTTACTATAGTCTAACATAATCTGTGCTGCATGATTGACACGCCACATATTTTCAAGGCTTGGCTTGTGTTTGGGTTCTTAAGAGCCAGAGCAGACCCTTGGCTCGGCTGTCCCTGTTAATTTGTTTTCTCGCCCACCTTTGCCTTTTGCCATAGTCCAGGTCACTGGAATTATGCGTCACCAGAAGACCAAATTATGCATCAGGGTTAAATTATGCAGCAAGAAAAGGCAAGTTATGCAGCGTAATGCTGCATATTTTATGTTTGTATTACTTTATTATTTTGACATTTTACACATGCTAACACTAACGGGGCAAATGTTTCACCTGATTAGTACCATTTAACACCCAAATACAACTATAAGCAACAGAAAGGTGACCAGTCAACCTTTGCGAAGTGTCTTCCACTTCACAGCAATACGGGCAGTCCCGGTGTTAGTAACTTTTTATCCATTCAAGCTAGAAGCAACTTTTTGGGGATTCAAATCTGCATATTATGTGGCAGATGATGAATTTTGTGGCACATGTGGCATCATGCACGGATGTGAAATCGAATAATTCCAGTGCCTGACCTTAGAACAAGGATGTGACCATTCTTTCAAGCATAGGTTTTCTACTGGAAAGGGATCCTTCCTTTACACAAATTATCCATTAGACATCTCTCACTCTATGTGTGCTGTAAAGTGCATCATACTAGCAAAGTTTGAAAAATATGAAGACTTTTAAAAATTACTCCACTGTTACGCCTGCCTTGATGGGACATAATTTCTTGCCTCAATTCCCCATCTATAAATGTTATTAGATAGGGATTTACCTCAAAACCCATGGGTGATTGCTTGGGAATGCCCATGTACCACCTATGGTATGCCGCTCGATGCAAAGTAGCACAATTTAGTGCAGTGCTACTTTGCATTAATGTGGGCAACTTACTTACACAAATCATGATGTGTGTTGGAAAGTAAATCCAACCACAACACTATGTGCTGGGTTTGTGTCACTTTTGTGATGCAAGAAAGCGCAAAGAATTAATAAATCTAGATCAGAATCTCTAAACAGGTACTTCTCAATATTATGAGTACGATTTGTGTTCGGCCTGCAAGCTAATATAAGGTTACCAATGCAGAGCAAATGTTGCTTTACTGTGCAAAACCAGAAGACAATGAAGATGCCAAAGAGAAGGGGCCACTGAAGCATGAGAGAAAAATGATGTGTGTCCTGCACCGCGCAAGCCAAATGTCTGTAGACAGGTTTCAGATTGGAAGTGAACAGGGATTGGAAAGTAAGAAAAGGTATTGGATAGGAAATTAGAAAAGTAGGAAGGACAGAAATAATATAGAGTTGGAGGGGAAAGACGATTTGGGAGTGTGAGGAAGAGGGGAGATTTGAGTGTAGAGAGAAAAGGAAACATGTTTGGAGAGGATGACATATGGAAGTGAGATAGCAAACAAGAAAGGGAGAGGAAAAGAAAGAAAGGGGAGTGAAACATAGAACGTAAAGGGAAAAGGTAGGGTAAGAAAGAAGGAAAGGATGATGAAACAAAACTAAAGGGGATAGGTGGACCAAGAGGTGGCATACAAGGTGGTCGGAGCCAAAGAGAGGAACAAGATGAGAGAGAAGCATAGTCAAGATATAGATTTGACAGAGTGATGGTGGAATGAGCGATAACTGGGAGATTAGAGAGACTTTGTGGGAGAGAGAAGAGTAGGACATAGATTAAAGAGAGGAGACAGATTGAGGGAAAAGTGGAGCAGAGCAGAAATAGATAAAGAAAAGTGGGATTGAAAGGAAGAGCAAGGAGAGAAAAAAGCTAAAAAAAGGGATGAAGGTGATAAAGATAATCTAGAAGCTCAAGTGGAAGTGGACAGAGATAAGAAAAGGTGCGCCCCAGTAATGGGTGTCTTTTAAAACCAACCCAGAGGACTGTGTAAGCGTCTAGGTGTGTTCTATTTTTTACTGGTTTTCATGAGGGGCCATGGCACCCTTACTATGGCACTGATTTTGGTGGCTTGCATGCCGCACATGCTTGTATATTAAGTTTTTGCTTATCTTCAGTGCACACAGCCTTGGCTTCAGTGCACGAAGCACCTTTATTGCCACACAAAGAGAAAAAAATTATAGGGAACATTGCTCCTGAGGGACCTTGGGGGCCAAGAAGCTCTCCTGGTACCTCCTCCTCTAAGTCATACACAGCGGGATTCCTAAGAAATGGTCAGAGGCCCAGCTCTCTTTCTCCACCACTCTGCAAACCTGACTACTACTTTAAAAAAAACATCGACATTCACTGAAAAAATGAAAGGTTACAGGGACACTATAGTTAGGAATTAGCATTGAAAAAATCTTAGAAATTCACTGAAAAAAACAAAGGTTAGAAGGATGTTATAGTTATGAATTAGCATTTAACAAACCTTAGAATTTCACTGAAAAAAACAAAGGTTACAGGTACGTCATAGTTAGGCTCAGATTTCACTTGTATAAAACCAATGAAATTATGTAGAGATAGCTAAGCTAACTATAACTCACACCCCTGCAATGCACTGCTTATGAACTCACATATTACATCACTCATGACATGGTAAGTGATATCACTCATGATATCACTGATGATGTCTCAAATGACATCACTGCGAACATCATCTGCAGAATCTATGATGCACCCGCTCACATCCCCATACAACCTTTCAAACACCCACTCCAACTTCCACACTACCATTCTCAAAACCATTCACACACCCATACCAGTACTTGGGTACCCACTCACTGATTCATATGTGTACAGACACATCCACTCACTCAACCACAAAGCCATTCATGCATCCACTCACACACAATTACAGCCACTGATATCCACTCATACACCCATATAGCCACTCACATACAGTCAGTCACCCATAGAGCTACTCACACACCTACTTACTTACCCACAAAGTCAATCACAAAGTCACTTAACCACCCATTCAGTTACACACACAGCCACTCACTTACTCAAACAGATACTAACACGTACTCACTCACCTATAAAGTCACTTACAAAAGCACACACTCATCTATACAGCCACTCTCACAATAACTCACTCACCCATACAGTCACTCCAACACTCACCTATACTGCTTTGCACATAGGCAGTTACACACCTATATACCACTGACACATACACTCACTAACCAACACAGCTATACACACATTCAGTCACCCACCCTCAGTCTC
The DNA here is from genome assembly GCF_964204655.1 of Triturus cristatus. Lineage (NCBI taxonomy): Eukaryota > Metazoa > Chordata > Amphibia > Caudata > Salamandridae > Triturus > Triturus cristatus. The sequence goes on from NC_140590.1 coordinate 232,008,513, forward strand.
CTCACACATGCTACTGGTACTGACTCACACACTCACTCATCCATACTGGCAGTCACACACACCCTCATGACCCGACACAGACACTGAGACACCCATACAGGTACTCAGACAATCAATCACTCACCCATACAGCCACTCACATACCCACTCACACACCCATACAACCAGTTCGACACCAACTGATACACTGATACAGACATTCACACAGCCAACCACTCACGCATACATTCACTGAGACATGTAATCACTCAATTATACCATCAATTACACACCCACTGAATCATCCGTACAAGCACTCATGCACCCACTGATTCACCAATACACCTTGCTATACATATTTAACACTCATAAATATATATACTCCAAAAACACTCACAGAATTACAGAGATGCGCACTCCAGTGCAAAAAAAATGAGTCGGCTCTTTGTAGCTTAGAAAAGCATGATTTATTAAAGTGCTGTCATGAGAGAAACATCCAACGCATTTTGACGTTACAAACGCCTTAGTCACAGATGGGAACACAGTGTTACTGGCACCAATATAAAGAATGGACACGTGTGAGTGACATAGAAAGCAGGTTAAGCACAGTCAAACAATATATTAACTGTCTGCCTTCTTAACATGACTACAAGCAACCTAAACATGCAAGGATTGGGAACATACTGCACCTAATATGTTTCATATATAAATATTCAACTGTATAATGCTACAAAAATTCATAAAGACTAGATTAATGTTATAGCATTTGTCATGTAGCAATAGAAAACTGAGGCATGGAATATCAATCGTCGTATATAATCCAATCTTGTCTAAATCAGAATGTGAACAGAATTATAGCAACACAGTAATATATATATAAATTACTGCAGCAATAATATACTTTGGATTCACTGTGCTGAGGGGTGAGAAATAATCAGAATAATAAGATTAAGTGAGCAGATTATATGATGCCCCAGTGAGCCTATATACCTCCAAAAGTGCACATGATCGCAAATGATGAAATGTTCGAATTGTGAAACAGCTGAACCATTAAGCCCCAGTGGGCAAAATGTACATGGACCGCATAGCAAAGAAAGAAGATTTGCAAATGAGTATCTTTCAATACATAATAAAGTTGCTGACCTCAAAGTTACACATGGTAGGAAAACATATGGATGTCTAACATATACAAAGGAGCGTCTCCTTATGTAATCACCTGTGTATCAAGTCATAAGTCACAACCATAAATAGAGGCAAGAAGATACCATGAAAAGTTACAAAATAGAAAAATTAGAACATGAAGAAATAATAGAAAATGAAGAAAAATATATCTTAGCTCTAAGTTAAATCTATGCTCCCTGGACGCAAGGGAGCCGATAGAAGAATTGAGTTCAGCCCCAAGGGCAAACAGGACAGGACAATATTAACGTATTCTTGCCAATCCTTGATAAAGGGCCCAACACTGTGTAAACAAAAACATAAAAAATCAGGATTAAAACCACTATGTACAGATGTGGAGTATTGGTCATCATAGAAAAAGAAGGGCTTTGGCTGTATCAATATACATAGTGCTGCCAGGCTACACACACCTTAAGAGATGTTATGGTCTGAATATACTTGGAATCTAAATGTATCTTATTCAAGGTGTTATTACCATGGTCCAATCTAGACACATGCAGCCTCATTACAATGCTGGTAGACTGACTGCCTGACCGCCGCCTTCGCGAGCCCTATTTGACCACCGAGCCTGGGAAGCTTTCCCCCACCGTATTATGATGCAACCGCAGCTACCACAGTGGTCACAGCTATGGCAGAGCACATATTCCTGAATATGTTGCTGCAAATGTGTAGAAAATTCACAAAACATGTGATATATACACACACATTAATAACATATGTGGGGATATGCCTTGTGTACCCAGTACCCCATTGCTAGAGTGTGGCAGAATGTGCACAGTTCAGTCAATGGGGATACATACCGCAGAAGGACTTACCTGGATTCCAGCGCACACAGGATCGGTGTCATCGAGGTTAAGCTTCTCAGGTGTAGGGGGAGGAAAGGATCCACGGCGGAGACTGCTGGAGAGAAGCAGATGAGGGTGAGTATGCATCTCAAATCCAATGTTTCCGCAGAATTGAGGCCGCCAGTCAGAACAACACAGTCGGGTCGTCGAAAACCCACATCATAATCCAGATGGCGGTCGGAGATCCCTGTACAACTCTATGGATGCAGTTTATCTCCGACCACCATCTCGGTGGTCAGTGCAAAGCTGTCAGGCTCAGCATTTTTTTAGCAGTCGGTCGGAGTACACGATGCATGTATCGTAATCCATTGGTTGGACGATCACTTCCGCAGAGACCTTCGACAGTGCAACCGCCTCTGACAGGACCGCGGAAGACTGTCTGAATTGCATTATAATCAGCCCCATAGTTGGATAGCAATATACAACATGATATCTAGTTACTGTGACTGCTTATTGGTCTGGTCTGACAGAATGGCCTCAGTACAGGACACATCTGAATAACTGATAATATCCTACCATCAGCAGCACTGGGTCTCAGTAGCACTGGTCACAGCCGAGCTGCATATCATTCGACAGTGGTGCATCCCCAACTCACCAACCCACAGAATGGTTGCCTATGGACTGATCTTCTACAGGCTAGAAGACCAGATGACTGTACTCCTTAACATATGAACCCTTTCTTACGAGGTAGGGAAGAAGATTGAACTTGACAGTAGGAGAGGTGGGGCACTTTTCTTCTTGCAAAGACATTGTTTCAAATTTGAAATTGAACAATATTATTTATATGGATTAAACATAAAGAAAAACCTTAGAATTTGTAGTGCTTGAAATATAGAAGCTAAAGTAACATATCAACTTCAAACTGTGGTGATGCTATTAGCACATTGTTTTATTACCACAAGGTTTAGCGTACAACTGTAAATCTTCACTTCAGTCTGTCTTCCGATCCAACAAGGCAGATGCACACAGATGCGACAACAATTACTATCTAAACGAAATATTTGTATCTGAATTTTGAATCCTAGAAAGGGTCTGGCAAGAGAACTGGAAAAGGTCCATAGCTGCCTAAACCATTTCTCAGACAGAGACTCAAATTCTATGACAATAAAAGAATCGGTGTGCCTCAAACAGAAGGTAGCCAGAGCTTTTAATTCAACCACAAGTCACAGCTATTTGTGAAAGTATTTTTCTGAAGTACTTTTACCGAGGTCAAAGATTAGATGTTAAAAACATGTGGCTTGTGTGGATGTTATTACTGTAAAGTCAAGAGAGGATGTGGCCTAACCGGCTAGGGCGGTGGATCTCAAATCTGGGAAACCTGGTTAGCGTCTCGGCAATGACGCTCAACATCGTGTGATTCTGGGCAAATCACTTAATCTCCCTATGCCTAACAAAAATATGAATGTGTCCTTTTGTAATGTAACTGGTGCTCATGTAAAGCGCTCTGATACCTTCGAGTCAAGTTCATGCTGTATAAAACTCTAAAAAAAGAAAAATGTCACTTAGCTTGAAAATATATTGTTACCACGAATTAAAGCATGGGGAATTGTGTGCATTCAAACCTAGTCCAATTTATTCCGTAGTTTTAGTAGCATTACATATTAGTCCCACATTTGGCAACAAAGGGATCTGAACTAACATGAAGTGATGTAGGGAGTTTCAGGGGTTTTCCTACACCTTCCAGAAAGGTAAGATAGATGGTGTTCTCATCTTGCTATGACAGAGGGTATGTGGGCTGCAGCAGAAAATACATCTCACAAGCGTCCTTGAGTAAGTTAATAGCTGTGGATGACCAACCAAGTCTTGGCCCAAAGAAGGGGGAATAAGGTTGAGTGGGGTACAACAGAGTAATTACGGATGCAAACAAGATGTGAGTGTTACTCTAGGGTTGTGGGTAATTGGTAAAGGTGTAGCACTTTAACACTTTCTTCATACACAAATGTATGCACTGTAAAAAGAAATGTCAATTAGTAAAGCACAAAAAACAAATACACAATAAAAAGGTGACAAATCACAGCACCTAGATATAAGTTCTAGATGCCATTCAAGGGGCCCGATTCACAGAACTAACTTAAGACAAAATCCTAAACTTACTACCAGGTTGGTATTCACAGAACACACTTACTCATTTTGGTATTCACAGAAGGCACTTACTCATTTCGGTATTCACAGAAGTTAGGAGTCCTAACTTTAGGACTCCTAAATGCCTTCTGTGAATACCGAAAGTCTTAAACTTAGGATTTTTCTCAGTTTAGGAGTCCTAAAGTTAGGAGTCCTAACATTACTACTCATAAACTGAGAAAAACCCTAACTTTAAGACTTTCGGTATTCACAGAAGACATTTAGTAGTCCTAAAGATAGGAGTCCTAACTTTACTACTCCTAAACTGAGAAAAATGCTAACTTTAAGACTTTCGGTATTCACATAAGGCATTTAGGAGTCCTAAAGTTAGGAGTCCTAACTTTACTACTCTTAAACTTAGAAAAATCCTAACTTTAAGACTTACGGTATTCACAGAAGGCATTTAGGAGCCCTAAAGTTAGGACTCCTAACTTCTGTGAATACCGAAATGAGTAAGTATCTTCTGTGAATACCAAAATGAGTAAGTGCCTTCTGTGAATACCAAAATGGTAGTAAGTTTAGGATTTTGTCTTAAGTTAGTTCTGTGAATCAGGGCCAAGGTCACTAAATCTTGAACACTGAAACCTTCCTGAAAGATAATGAAACAGTTCATAAAGCAGTTCATGAAAAGATGGATAAGTGGTTCACACGGGCATGATTCACAAAGGGTTACCCTTTTTCACTATTCACAAACCACGATTTTATTTCATTTTATGACTGCAGAGACTCCGCAGTTGGGTGGAGAACTTTCCACATAAAAAGACATAAGCATAACCATGCTATACTTCATGCCATTCTTTCAGCTCAATCTATCAAGTGGCTGATCTAGACTTTGAAAGGCAGACTGCATATTTAGAGCTCCCTGCATGCTTCCCTAGTGTAGCTGTGCTTGGAGTGTACCCAATGTGGCTGAGGCACTAGCGGCACAACTGAATGCCAAGCAGGCACCATGTTTTTTGGTCAGCTCTTCATATTTTTGTTTCTCTCCATCAAGCTACCAAACCTCTCATAGCACTAACTGTTATGTTGCCCTGGGATCCTCTCCTCGGGATGACGTTGATGCTAGGTTTGGGTCCACCTCCCATCCGTCCCCAGTCCGGCGTATGTATAACACCCTCGGACTCGGAAGACAGGTGGGCGAGGAAAGGAAGGATAGGGACAGCGGGGAAGGAGACCTGAAAAGAGAGAAGTAGACAGGTTACACCAAGGCGGTCCTTCGGAGGTCCGCCACCACCCTGGGCCTGAGTTCCTGTTGGAAGGCGGACCCCGAGGAGTCGGTGAGACCACGAAGGGGGGGCCCTCGCACTGCACGAAGTAGCCGAGCGCTGCCGAGAAGTCTCCTGAGAGATCCTTCTCCTATCACGTACTAGCACAGTAACACCACCACACCGGACTCAAGGAGGTTGTCCCAAGACAAGCAATTCTTTATCATCAATAAAAGGTTACGAGTTCAATATTTACACGAAGGGATCGAGGGATCCACCAGAAGTCTCAATGACTCTTTGGAAGGGTAGGGGTAGCGGGACAGTCTTTGGCAGGAATGTGGTACGAGGGTACCTGGGGCCCAGTTCTTATCCTCAAGCTGGAGGACCTCCGCTCTCGGAGGGGTCGAGCCGCGACGGCGTCAGCAGGGCTCTGGCGTACAGTTCGTGGAGAGCCGCGATCCAATCAGCAGGGCTCTCAAGATGGTTTCTGCTCAGCTCGAGCCGCGGCGTCGTCAGCAGGGCTCCGAGGAAGGTTTCAGCGAGGTTGGGCCGCGACAGCGTCTGCAGGGCTCCGATGTTCCAGGTGGCTTCAAAGTGTTCACAAGAAGGAGCCGCGACGCAGTCAGCAGGGCTCGTGATGGTTCCGACAAGAGTTCTTCTCCGTAGGGTCAGCCGCGATTCAATCAGCAGGGCTCTCGACTCCGGGATACAACTGCCGAGCTGTGGTGGGGTCGCCCCAGATATAGGTCTGGAGCCCTTTGATGTCCGGACCTATGCGCCCGAGGGGGCGGAGTGGCCGGGTGGAGGTGGCCAGACGCCCAGCAGGAGAGGCGCCAGGCCCATGGGAGTTGCAGGGCGATCACACCTCGAGAGGGGAGGACAGTTGGGGGTCCCATCGATACCGTCCTCCGCCGGGGGCGATGAATGGTTCCTGCGGCACCCCCTGGTCAGGCCGTGGTGCCTCGATGTCGGGGCTTCGCTGGGGTCGAGGCCGGGTTGAGCGGGGTCGCGCCGGCTGGTGCACGGGGTGACGTGGATGCCAACAAGATGGCGGAGCCATGAGGAGCATGCGACCACGTGCAGTTCCGGGTGAAGGGCCTTGGTGTAGTTCAGACGGGTGGCCCGTGAAGGCCGGGGCGGGGAACGGCCACAATCCAGGGGGTTAAGGCCCACGCCACGAGGCCGGGTCCAACAGGCGTCCCCCCCAGCCGAAGGCATGGAGAGTCACCCATCTCCTTGGGGATTCTCCTCGTCAAGGCGGAAGAAGCGGGACAGGCCGTCGGCGTTGGCGTGGTCATTGCCGGGCCGGTGTTCGACGTCAAAGTCCATCCCTTGTAGCGAGATGGACCATCGCAGCAGCTTGGGGTTCTCGCCCCGCATTCGCATTAACCATTGCAAGGGCCGGTGGTCGGTCTGGACCCGGAAGTGGGCGCCAAAGAGGTAGGGCCGGAGCTTCTTGAGGGCCCACACCACAGCGAAGGCCTCGCGCTCAATAGTGCTCCAGCGTTGCTCCCGGGGCAGTAGTCGCTGGCTGATGAAGGCCACTGGTCGGTCGAGCCCCTTTTCGTCAGTTTGGGAGAGGACGGCCCCGATCCCATACTCGGAGGCGTCCGTCTGTACCACGAACTCCTTCTGGTAGTCCGGGGCCTGCAGCACCGGAGCAGTACACATTGCCGTTTTGAGGGTGTCGAAGGCTGTTTGGCAGCGGGGTGTCCAGTGCACCTTCTTGGGCTGCTTTTTGGACGTTAACTCTGTGAGGGGGCCAACAATGCTCCCATAGTCCCGGATAAACCGCCGGTAGTATCCGGTGAGGCCCAGGAAGGCTCGGACAGCGGTCTGGGTAGTGGGGGGTTCCCAGGTCTGGATGGCATCTATCTTTGCTTGGAGGGGGCCACCTGCCCGCTCCCCACTTGATGGCCCAGGTAGGTCACGGATCCGTGGCCGATTTGGCATTTGCTGGCCTTAATTGTGAGCCCGGCCCGCTGGAGGGCGGCCAGGACGGCCTTCAGGTGGAGGAGGTGCTCGGCCCAGTGGTTGCTGTACACGGCAATGTCATCTAAGTAGGCCGCGCTGAAGGCCTCAAGCCCGGCCAAAACCTTGTTCACCAGTCTTTGGAAGGTGGCCGGGGCGTTCTTCATTCCGAAGGGCATCACCCGAAAGTGGTAATGCCCATCCGGCGTCGAAAAGGCGGATCTTTCTTGGGCGCCGGGGGTGAGCTGGATTTGCCAGTACCCGGCGGTGAGGTCCAGCGTGCTCAAGTATCGAGCGGCCCATAGGCGGTCGATGAGTTCGTCGGCCCGGGGTATCGGGTGTGCGTCCGTCTTGGTTACTACATTCAGGGCTCGGTAGTCCACGCAGAATCGCAACTCCGGGGGGTGGCCGGGAGCTGCGGCCTTGGGCACCAGGACGACAGGGCTGGCCCACGGGCTGTCGGAAGGCTCGATGACCCCCAGGGCCAGCATCTTCGCTACTTCGGCCTGGATGCAGGCCCGCACTCGGTCAGGCACCCGGTAGGCTCTGTGTCGTATGGGGGGGTTCTCCCCGGTGTCGACGTCGTGGACGCACCAGTGGGTCACCCCCGGGGTGAGAGAGAAGAGGGCTGCGTAGTCCCGCAGTAATCGCTGGCAGTCGTTGCGCTGTTCCGGGGTCAGGGACGAGGCGAGTTGGACCCCTTCGATCGATCCATCGTGAATGTCGGATTGCAAGAGGTCGGGCAAGGGCTCGGAGTCGTCCTCGCCCCCCTCGTCGGTCGCCAGCAGCAGGCTTAGTTCGGTCCGGGCGAAGTGGGGTTTTAGCCTGTTAGCATGTAGGACCCGGAGGGGGTTCCGGGGGGACTCCAGATCGACCAAGTAGGTGACGGGACTTTTCTTCTCCACCACCTTGAAGGGCCCGGTCCACTTGTCCTGGAGGGCGCCGGGTTGGACCGGGGCCATGACCCATACTTTCTGGCCTGGCTCGAATTCTACAGTAGAAGTGTTGCGATCGTACCACCGTTTCATGTCCTCCTGGCTGGCCTCGAGGTTGGCTTCGGTGATGGCTCGGAACTTGCGGGTCTGGTTTCGGAGGGTCAGGAGGTATCGGTAGACGTCAGGAGGGGCGCCTCGGGGCTTCATCTCCCAGCCCTCCTTGACCAGACTGAGCGGTCCGCGGACCGGGTGTCCATACAATAGTTCAAACGGGCTGAACCCCAGGGACTTCTGCGGGACCTCCCGATAGGCAAACAGGAGGCACGGCAGCAGGACATCCCATTTCCGCCTGAGTGGTTCTTCCAGGCCCTGGATCATCCCTTTCAATGTTCGGTTGAATCGCTCAACCAGTCCGTTCCCCTGAGGGTGATAGGGGGTCGTGAACTTGTATGTGACCCCGCACTGTTGCCACAGGGACCGCATGTACCGGGAGATAAAGTTCGTGCCGCGGTCGCTCACCACTTCGCTGGGGAATCCCACTCGGGAGAAGATCCCCATCAAGGCCCGGCCTACCACAGGGGCCGTTATAGTTCTGAGCGGGACCGCCTCCGGGTACCTGGTGGCGTGGTCCACGAGGACCAGGATGAAGCGGTGGCCCAGGGCGGTTTGGGGGTCCAGGGGTCCCACAATGTCGATTCCGACCCGGTCAAACGGGGTGCTGACGGCTGGAAAGGGCTGGAGGGGGGCCTTGACCCGACCCCCCGTCTTTCCGCTGGCTTGGCAGGTCTGGCAGGACCGGCAGTGGTTGTCCACATCTCTCCGCATCCGGGGCCAGTAGAAGTGGGTCACCAGACGACTGTACGTTTTGTCCTGCCCCAAGTGTCCGGCGAGGGGCACATCATGGGCCAGGTTGAGAAGAAACTCCCGGAAGCGGAGGGGGACCACCAACACGCGGCTGGCCCCGAGTTCTGCTACTTTCTGTTCACTGTACAACAGGCCCTCGGCCCAGTAGATCCAGTGGGTGCCGGTCTGGTCACCGTTGGCTTGCGCGGTCGCCTGTTGTCGGACCCCTTCGAGAGAGGGACAGGACTGTTGCTCTTGCTGGAACTGCTCTCGGGTGGGGCCCCCTTCGTGTTGCCATTGCGTCAGCTCTGGTAGGGCGCTCGGGGAAGTCATCTCTTCGGGGGAGGATTCGCTGGACCCAGGGTCGGTGTCCGCCTCCTCCTCGCTGCTGGCGGGAGGGGGTGTGAGCCCCTCGGGTCGGGCGGTCCCGGAGGTCGAGGATGAGCGGGGGGCCTGGGCGGTCATGGACCGGGTGATGGCGCAGGCCCAATCAGCCAGTCCCAACATTCGGAGGTGCTCTCATCGTTCTACTTGAGCCCAGGGGGAACTCTCCAAGTCGTTCCCCAGGAGGCAGTCGACCGGGGCGTCGTCGCGCACTGTCACCTTCAGCAGGCCCGTCACCCCTCCCCACTCGAAGGGGACCAGGGCCATCTGGCATAGGCTTTCACTGTTGTCGGCCGTCCGTACAGGGCACAGCACATTCGGTAGAATCTGTTCAGGGGTCACCAGGTGGCAGCGGACAGCGGTGATACTGGCGCCGGTGTCGCGAAGGGCTTCGGCCCGTTGTCCGTTGACCGTGACCTGCTGCCGGTACTTCTGGGTGTTGGTTGGGATGGGGGTGCAGGGTACCATCTCCCGGCTACCCAGGCAGACCAGGGACATGGCTGCCAGCTCCCACTCAGTGTTTTCTCGGTCGAGGGCCTCTTCTTCCTCTTCTCCTCCCCCCAAGGCGGCGGCTGTCAGCTGCCGGGGCGGGGGCCCGCCGGCCCCGTTTCTTCGGTTCAGAGGGCAGGCCGGGTCGCTGGCAAAGTGTCCGGTTTGTTGGCAGCCATAGCAGGTCACTGGTGGCCGTGGTCCGGGTCGGGCCGGGCCCACCCTTCGCCCTAGGCTCGGGGAGAGATGTGGCTGCGGTGGCCCTCGAGGGGGGCTCCTGGGGGCCCCAGCGGGAGGGTCTCGGTTCCTGTTCGGCCCTCCCCCCCACCGCGCTGGCGTGGGGGTCCGTTGGGGTTCCTCTGGTACTCCCCCATTGAGCTCCGGGGGACCCGGGAGTTGACCCATCGATCGGCCTCGACGGCAAGTTTTCGCGGGTCGGTCATTTTGCTGTCGAGGAGGTGCTGTCTCAGTTCCACGAAGCAATTGTTTGAAAGATGTTCCCACACGATGAGGTCGACCAGCTGCCCGTAGGTGGTTACTTTGCTGCCTTTGATCCACCCTTCTAGGGCCCGACTAAAAAAGTCCACATATTCCACCCATGTGGTACCCGGGATTTTCTTGCAGTCTCGGAACCGCTGGCGGTACATCTCCGCTGTTAGCCCGTAGCGGGTGAGCAGGGCCTCCTTCATGTGATCGTAGGAGGTCATCACCTCCTCCGGTAGCTGGAGCAGCGTGTCCCGCCCTTCACTCAGGAATCGCCCCCACAGGCCTGCGCCCCAGTCTTTTCGGGGCACTCGATGGGAGGTCATGGCCACCTCGTAGGCCTTGAACCATTGTTGGATATCGTCATTCTTGTAATACTCCTTGACGACCTCCTTCGGGATATGTACCTTGGCCTCGGAAGGCGGTAGAGTGTCTCCAGTACTGGGGGTGTTGGTCCCTCCGTTCTTGGCCTTGATCTCGAGCTCCTTGAGACTGCGCTCGTGCTCAAGAGTTAGTTTCTTTTCCTCCAACTCCCGGTGTCGTCTCTTCTCTTCTATCTCTTCTTGAAGGCGTAGCTGCTCGAGGGCCAGTTTCTTTTCTGCCAGCTGGAGTTCGCCGTCCAGTCGCAGTCGGGCGAGCTCTAGCTCGTGGCTCCGGACCTTTTCCCGCTCTCGTATTTCTTCTTCGGAGAGGCCGGCTTCTAGGCTCTTTCTTCCTCCGGTTGCCGGGGTCAGTGCGGTTGCTGTGGTCTCCGTCAGGGGCAAGGGCCCTTCTTCCTGGGAGGGGCCTGCCCCGGCCTCCACCCATGCCCTCAGAGCTTTCTGCATCTCTTCCTTGGTACCGAGGCTGGTGGTCGCAATGCCTTTGTCTCTGCAGAACTGTTTTAATTCTTTGTGCGTATATTCTTCCAGCCGTTCGGGCTGGAACTCCATTGTCGCGTTGTTTTCCTGGCTGCTCATGATGCTATTCGTTTGGATGGGTAGCTAGTGGGTACTGGCTGGTACGTACTGCGTTCGGCTCGGATCCCGTCGCTGGCCACCAAATGTTGGAAGGCGGACCCCGAGGAGTCGGTGAGACCACCAAGGGGGGGCCCTCGCACTGCACGAAGTAGCCGAGCGCTGCCGAGAAGTCTCCTGAGAGATCCTTCTCCTATCACGTACTAGCACAGTAACACCACCACACCGGACTCAAGGAGGTTGTCTCAAGACAAGCAATTCTTTATCATCAATAAAAGGTTACGAGTTCAATATTTACACGAAGGGATCGAGGGATCCACCAGAAGTCTCAATGTCTCTTTGGAAGGGTAGGGGTAGCGGGACAGTCTTTGGCAGGAATGTGGTACGAGGGTACCTGGGGCTCAGTTCTTATCCTCAAGCTGGAGGACCTCCGCTCTCGGAGGGGTCGAGCCGCGACGGCGTCAGCAGGGCTCTGGCGTACAGTTCGTGGAGAGCCGCGATCCAATCAGCAGGGCTCTCAAGATGGTTTCTGCTCAGCTCGAGCCGCGACGTCGTCAGCAGGGCTCCGAGGAAGGTTTCAGCGAGGTTGGGCCGCGACAGCGTCTGCAGGGCTCCGATGTTCCAGGTGGCTTCAAAGTGTTCACAAGAAGGAGCCGCGACGCAGTCAGCAGGGCTCGTGATGGTTCCGACAAGAGTTCTTCTCCGTAGGGTCAGCCGCGATTCAATCAGCAGGGCTCTCGACTCCGGGATACAACTGCCGAGCTGTGGTGGGGTCGCCCCAGATATAGGTCTGGAGCCCTTTGATGTCCGGACCTATGCGCCCGAGGGGGCGGAGTGGCCGGGTGGAGGTGGCCAGACGCCCAGCAGGAGAGGCACCAGGCCCATGGGAGTTGCAGGGCGATCACACCTCGAGAGGGGAGGACAGTTGGGGGTCCCATCGATACCGTCCTCCGCCGGGGGCGATGAATGGTTCCTGCGGCACCCCCTGGTCAGTCCGTGGTGCCTCGATGTCGGGGCTTCGCTGGGGTCGAGGCCGGGTTGAGCGGGGTCGCGCCGGCTGGTGCACGGGGTGACGTGGATGCCAACAAGATGGCGGAGCCATGAGGAGCATGCGACCACGTGCAGTTCCGGGTGAAGGGCCTTGGTGTAGTTCAGACGGGTGGCCCGTGAAGGCCGGGGCGGGGAACGGCCACAATCCAGGGGGTTAAGGACCACGCCACGAGGCCGGGTCCAACAGTTCCTCAGCTCACTGACCTGGGTTCCTTTCCTCCCTCCGATGTGGCTCCGCGTGACACCTGAACTGCGGTGTCCCGCTGGAGGGGAAGCGCTTCGCGGGGCTGGTGAAAGTCAGAGCGTAGCCCGGGTCTACCTCGTTGCGTCACGGGTAGCCGGGAAGGAAATCCAAGGGACAAGAAGAGGTAGAAAGTTGACTGGTGGAGGCGCTACCACTCTACGCCTCTCGGAACCCCCAAGGCGGAGGAGCGCTGGTAATATCCTGGGCTTCTACCGTTCCTGCACGGGGAAGCCTCAGGTCAGACTAATACTGCTCCTGGCGCTACAACGTCACGCCTGGAATCCCTGGGCGGAGGAGCGCTAGGAGCCGGAACGGGTCTCTCCCGTTCCCGGCGCGGAGACACTTGAAGAGATTCCCAGTGAGGGAACCCGGCGCTTCGACGTCACGCCCGGAATCCTGGGGCGGAGGAGCGCCGGGGTGCTCACCAAGAGGAGACAAGAGGTAGCTTGGAGGTTTGCTTGCTGCCCGGAGACAGAGCGACAAGCGGAGACGAGTCTTCGGCTTCGCGGGTGGAGCCCGCTGGGTGAGTGCTTCACCGCCGTGCCGCACACAGGGAGATCTTGGAAGCCTCCAGGGTTCCCCGTCAAGCGGGAAGCGGAGATTGCACCGGATTCAAAAGACAAGCGGGAAGCGGAGATCGCGTCCGAGCTCACCTACTCAGACCAGATGAGAGGAATCATTAACCCCGCCTCCTGGGTGGATCTGCGCTATATGCGCTTCCGGAGGCCACGGGTTGCCGGGCGGCGCCTGGAATTCTGGATGTTGGTGTTCTAAGTCTCGGTGAGGGGCTGGGCGGCGTTTCGGTTCATGACACTAACATACAGGGAGTTTTCGCAAAAGGCAATTGTTAGCTTTCTTGTACAAGGTCTGGAATACCTCCCTTAAATAGAGTGATATGACTGCCACCGTGATGAAGTAGTCATGTGGCAGACGAGCTGCTACATCAAAGGGTTCCAAATGCAAAAAGAACAGTTGATGGACAGAATACAGAACAGTGTCATACATTCACCCCAGTACAGAGATCTGGGCCTAAAACCATTGTTTTTTTGCTCCCCATGCCATTCCAGCTTGAACCCTGGTCTATGCAAATCAGTCTTGACCCTGTGCCAATGGGAACAGTCCAGCCCGAACTGCCAGGCCAGGTCATCCCTGGACTGGATCAGCCAGAATAGCTTGACATCCAGTGGCATGGAGAGCACAGGACCCACGTCTGGGCATACCCGTCCCACTCGGAGTGACAAATGAAAAAGAACAGCTGATGGACAGAATGCAAAACAATGTCATACATTCACCCCAGTACAGAGATCTGGGCCTAAATCCATCGTTTTTTTGCTCCCCATGCCATTCCAATTTGAACCCAGCCATATGCAAATCAATCTTGACCCTGTGCCCAATGGGAACAGTCCAGCCCAAACTGCCAGGCCAGGTCCTCCCTGGACTGAAAACAAACATCCTAGGACTTGTTTGGTGTTTTCAACCCTCATCAGCCAGGAGAGCTTGACTTCCAGTGGCATGGAGAGCACGGGACCCACATCTGGGCATACCCGTTCCACTCGGGGTGACAAATACAAAAAGAACAGTTGATGGACAGAATGCAGAACAATGTCATACATTCACCACAGTACAGAGATCTGGGCCTAAATCAATTGTTGTTTTGCTTCTCATGCCATTCCAGTTTGAACCCAGCCATATAATAATAATAATAATAATACAGAATTTTATTGAGCGCGAACAGCTACCTCGCACGGAGGTGTCCCGGCGCTGGACACAGGCAGAGAAAACAAACCGGAATTCAAGTCATTAACAAGGTTGAGTAAAGAGCCAGGTCTTCAACAAATCCTTAAAACGGGGTTCAGAAGGAGCCTGCTGAAGCTCAGGGTTTAGTGAATTCCATAACATCGTTACATTTGCCGAGAACGTTCTGCCTCCCAGACGGGCCTTCTTTATACGAGGCACTGCTAGCTGGGTCCGGCAGTTGGAACGAAGAGAACGGGACTGTGTGTATCTTGGCAACCGATCTTTCAAATATATTGGGCATTTGCCATACAAGGATCTAAAGGCTAACGTAAGGGCCTTAAATTTGATCCTGTTGGCCACTGGTAACCAATGAAGTGATCGAAGATGCGGAGAGATGGAATGCTTGAATGGAATCTGCATTAATAGCCTCGCAGCCGCATTCTGGACCAGTTGCAAGCGTTGAATAAGGTATTTAGGCAGACCCAAGAACAAGCCATTCGCGTAATCCAATCTAGATGTCACTGTCGCATGGATTACCGTTTTCCTGCAGTTCACCGGGAGAAGACGCAGGATTTTGCGAAGATTCCTGAGTTTACCTAAACAGCTTCCCATCAGCTGTTGTGTGTGCGAGACAAACGACAGATTGTTGTCCCAGCGCACTCCCAGGTTTTTTGCCGATAGGCTAGGGGAGGGGGCCGGCCCCATTGCACTCGGCCACCAGAGCTCAGAGGGGGGCGGGGTGCCTTTACCAAAAAAGAGCACCTCCGTTTTGTCTGCATTAAGTTTTAACTTATTAGTATTCATCCAGCGCGCAACATCCTGAAGACAGCCTTTAAAACTAGACATGGCTGCCACTGATGCCTCTGCATATGGAAACACAAGCTGGGTGTCATCGGCATAAGATATTGCCTTGACCCCCCAGTTAGCAATAAGCGTGAAGAGTGGGGCCAGATAGACATTAAATAGTAATGGGCTAAGCGCCGAGCCCTGCGGTACACCACAGCATAAAGGCTTAGGAGTTGAAAACACAGTCCCCAGGGCCACCTTCTGAGTTCTCTGGGACAGGTACGACTGTATCCAGTCCAGCGCTTGATCCTGAAGGCCCACTTCTGCCAAACGCATCATCAGCCTTGCATGGTCGACAGTATCAAACGCTGCCGAAAGATCCAGGAGCACCAGCAAAGCTGAGTCTCCCGAATCTAATGACCATCTTATTGACTCTGCCACCTCAATCAGAGCAGTCTCGGTGCTAAAGCCAGGTCTAAAGCCTGACTGTGTCTCATGCAGAATCTTGTTGTCCTCTATATATTTACTGAGCTGCCGCTGGATAATTTTCTCAAGCATTTTGCCCGGGGCAGCCAGCAAAGAAATAGGACGAAGGTTGCTGAGGTCCGCAGGATCCCCATTGGGTTTTTTCTTTAGAGGGAGGAGGGTCGCATGTTTCCACATATCCGGGAAGACCCCGGAGGCGATGGACGTGTTCCAAATGATCTGTAAAGATGGAGCCACAAAATCCGCCATTATGCTCCACAAATTGGGAGGGCAGGGGTCATCCGGCGAACCAGACTTACAACAGCTTAATTCCTTCTTGACTGTGGACAAAGTTATTGGTTGAAAAAAAGCCAGCGGTCCGCTTGTCAACTCTTTGACCGTCTGATCCAATTTCACCGTTGTTTCCTCGAAGCCAAATGAGTCATAGACACGTTTAATTTTATGGTCGAAATAGTCCGAGATTGTGTTACAAAAGGTGATTGAAGGCGGTATTTCCCTTTCAATACATCTGGGTTTAAAAAAGGACTGAACCACCTTAAAAACTTCTTTAGTGGAGTGCTCTGCCTGTTGAATAGCACTCGCAAAAAACAGTTTTTTTGCCTTTCTGACAGCCTTCTGAAATTTATGGGAGGCCACCTTGTATTGTGTTCTTTCCAGGGCCCCATAGTTTACCCTCCACAGCCTCTCTAACCGTTTGCATTTTGCCTTCTCAGTTCTGAGGTCCTGTGAGAACCATAGAGCAGAGGGAGAGTCCCTTTTGGACATAACGCGTTTAGCTGGAGCAATGGATGATACCATGCTCTCAATCCAGTGATGAAACAGCAGAGCGTCAGTGTTGGCATTCATGGTTAAAGTAGGTTTGTTCTGAGCCAGCACTGGGCCCATAACGGCAGGGACTAGTTTCCTCCATTGTCTTCGCATAAAAACTCGCTTACTTGGCTCTGGTCTGTCGGCCACCAAATTTATTATAAAAGGCAGAAGCAGGTGATCTGACCAAAGTAAAGGCAGAGTCCCCTCCATCCTCACCTTTTCAATATTGGAGAGGATGAGATCGAGTGTATGACCCGCTCTATGTGTGGGACCCTCATTGATTAATCTCAGCTTGGCCGCAACTAGAGTGGCTCTTAATATCTCTGCTTGGGCGCAGTCCGTTCTATCCATATGTATATTGAAGTCCCCCACTACAAGAAAATAAGGATGGAGGAGGGAGCTCTGCACTATTACGTCCAGCAAAGCTATAAGACTAGAATCATTCCCACCAGGGGGGCGGTAAATAACTAGCCCTGCTAAGGAGAACTGAGCGCCCACCTGAATGCAGAAGTGTAATCCTTCCAGACCCGCGATCAGAGTGGGGGCAGAGGATGTTAATGTGAACTGCTCTTTAAATATAGCAGCTACTCCTCCCCCTCTTTTTCCACCCTCACGGTTAGCGAGACACATTGTATAGCCCAGGGGTACTGCCAAGGCTATTGCAGTCATATTGTCATCGCTCAACCAGGTTTCAGTTAAAAATAGGGCATCCCACTCACCATCCTCCAATAGCAGCCAGATATCATCGGCATGCTTAGAGAGGGATCTGCAATTCAACAACCCAACTCTAAGACTACTGTTACCGAGCGGTCTAGACTTACAGAGCCCCCTCACCTCTCCATTGCCCCGCCCACCCCACGCGAACCCGCACGTCTCACATGTGTGCTCGATGAACATGGCACTAGGGTCAAACCTGTGAGTGCAACCTGCTGCCTCTAGGTTCAGCCTCCACAGTTCATCTCGCGACCACACGGTCCTCTCCTTGTATGTGCCACTACCAGCAGCATGCCTGGCCCCGGTCGCGGTCTGGTCGCGGACGGGCGCAGACGGGCTTGCCTTTGGCACGCCTTCGGCGCGCCGCCGGCGCGCCCGCTGCGCGCGTCCGCTGCGCGTAAGCCAGGGCATCTGTTTTAAACGTATAGCAGGTCCAACAACTAGAGCAACAACTCACGAGCACCGGAAGTAGCAGTCTCCCTCCACATCAATCGGGACTGCACCCGCGGTGGAACGGGGAGGAGCTACCGGTCACAGCAGGTACTCGTGTGAGAAAAGGCAGTTTCCAAATATATGTGCAAATAGCAATGTTAAAAGTACATTTATGTGCAAGCAGCGCTAAAAGGAAACGGCGATTTTTAAAACAGGAGGTGGAACATTAATATTAAAATACGGGCTTCAAACAAGCAATTCGAGCAGGAAACTTAAAACAATGGCTCAACAACAAGAATTCGCTAGCAGGACTTGGCAGTATTGTCTCTCTGCGCGCGTCCGCTGCGCGTAAGCCAGGGCATCTGTTTTAAACGTATAGCAGGTCCAACAACTAGAGCAACAACTCACGAGCACCGGAAGTAGCAGTCTCCCTCCACATCAATCGGGACTGCACCCGCGGTGGAACGGGGAGGAGCTACCGGTCACAGCAGGTACTCGTGTGAGAAAAGGCAGTTTCCAAATATATGTGCAAATAGCAATGTTAAAAGTACATTTATGTGCAAGCAGCGCTAAAAGGAAACGGCGATTTTTAAAACAGGAGGTGGAACATTAATATTAAAATACGGGCTTCAAACAAGCAATTCGAGCAGGAAACTTAAAACAATGGCTCAACAACAAGAATTCGCTAGCAGGACTTGGCAGTATTGTCTCTCTGCGCGCATCTAAATCAGTCTTGACCCTGTGCCCAATGGGAACAGTCCAGCCCGAACTGCCAAGCCAGGTCCATATTGGACTGGAAACAAGCATCCTAGGACCGGTTTCGGGTTTTCAACACTCATCAGCCAGGGGTTGAATGTATGATTTATTCAGCATTCCGTCCATCATTTGTTTGCCTAGCACGTTTCAATCAAAGTGGGATGGGGATGTCCAGATGTGGGTCCCTTGCTCACTGTGCCTCTGGATTCAAGCTAGCCTGGCTGATGAAGGGTAATACCTAGAAACCGGTCCCAGGATGCTTGTTTCCAGTCCAGGGAGTGTTAAATGGTAGCGGCAGTTTCAATCGAGAACCTTTCAAGTATTTGCCCGGCGGTAATCGCCTCTCATACCACTCGATAATTTACCAATGAAAGAGGCAGGCGCCGGAGACTGGAAGGCAGGAAACAAAGTTTTATTCCGTCGGAGCAGAACACATCAGATCAGACAGCAAGGTATCGTCACGAGGTGCTCTAACTGCATCTCTGAGACCTGGTCTCTTATACACAGGTTTATTGCTTTATTACACATAGTACATTCTTGAGATTCCCTTGATGCATGAGAGAACATCCCCTGAAGCCCCGGCTCAGATCCGATCCCACACATAGCTACAGTAGAAGTTCCCACCTTACCCGCAGTAGGAGATGGCTATCGCGCAGCAGGGTATTCCGCCAATTCCCGGGGGTGTGTGTGACCGGTCGGGTCTCAGGGGGTAGGGGCTTTGATCTACTGTAATCCCTTTGATGTGGGGTGTTTCCCTTACAGTAGGGGCAATAAACTGCATCCGCAGGGCTAGGTGATGGCCTGGGACCAGTTCGGACAATGGGGCGCAGAGGAAGGGGGTTATCAAAGGAGAGGCACGACCATGTATGGGATGTCGGTCGGATGTGGTTCCGTAGCAGGGTCGCGCAGAAGGAGAGGGTTTACGGCCTGTAGGAGAGAGCGGGGGTGGCCGGCGCGCGGGGGATGCTCGCAGCGCCAGGGGGAAGCGCTGGCGATCGAGAATGAGCGGGGAGAGAGTGGGGTGCCTAAAAATGGCGGCCGTGCATTCGCTGTGCGTGGCGCTGGGGAGAGGCAAGATGGCGCAGATAATGTTCAGTTACAAGCTAAATTTCCACAGTCCTCCCTTTTAACATATCTCGCCAGCTTGTCTAGTTCGGATCTATCCCCATAATACTCCGAACTTCCACCTCATACAGAGCTTTCATTCGCTCTGTTTCAAAGTCCAAAGTCTTAGGGCAGATGCAGTTCATAAAAAGCGAACATAAAGGTGGCAGACACTGAATCCCCAAGCAACATCCACGTAGTATCACAATTGGTATGAGGATAAATGAAAACAGCCTCCATTCCCAACTTTTAATAGTGTCCCAAAACCAACTCCCCAGTGACCATTCTTCTTGCTCTTGATGGACCTCTGTGGACAGTCTGTGGAGGTGTTCAATTGCTTTGTAGACTGAGGGTGAGTTATCCGGTACGTAGGTACAACAGCTGGACCCAATGATGCGGCATGCTCCTCCACGATCAGCCAGAACCACATCTAGAACGTGGCGGTTCTGAAGGGCCACTAAGCGGACGGCCTGGAGCTCGGCGGTGTTGTTGGCGAGGGCGCCAGCCGTAATGTTCATCGCCGTTTCGACTGCCTGGGTTAAGTGGCGGATGGCACGGCTGTTTGCCATTGGACCCCAGAGTGGAACAAGGCCTTTCACTGCGTCCATGAACTGTGCTCCGGCGGAGTCGGCTTGCACAATGTCTTTGGCCCGCTTCTGTCGGTGATGGTTTGCTGGAGCCACATATGTCGGAGGAAGGACAAAGGCGATGTAGCAGGTGCCTCCCCAACCTTTCGGAAGCCAGGTGTAGGCCTTAGTACCACAGACGAAGTACATATTCGGGGAGGCAACAAAGGAGGGTGGGTCAACTGAGTCCAATGTTCGGGTGATGAGGCAGGAGCTGTGGCCCACCAGCTGTGCCCCCAGGCCTTCGAGGCACACAAATCCAGTGATGTTGATGACGGACAGGGCCACTGTTAGGGTGGCGGCCGTCCGTTTCCGGAGGTAAGAGAAGGTGGGTCTGGCTGGGTTGTTGAACACTTGCATTTCAACTCGTTCTTTGGCAGGGATGTCCATGTGAAAGGAAGTGTTCGATGTCAGAGGGCAGAAAAGGGCAGAAGTTCTTCCAGTTTTGTTCAGCCAGAACCCATGGTAGAAGTGTGACATGGTTCTGCCGGAAGTGGCATTGTCCTTGTAGCTTTCTTGCAGGAGGATTAGCCAGGCGAGGCAGGAACCATGGACAGAAAAAGGTGAAGGGATGAAAGGGATAGAGTGTCCAGTGGCATGTGGTAGCAATCCACAGATCCAGCAATTAGTGGCGTTGGCAGCAAGATTGTGTTGGTGGAGCAACTGCACAAAAGAGTTATTCCAGAACTCCTTACGCCTTTCTCGGAGTTGGGGTGAAAGTGAGATCAGATGGTGTTCTTTCGTGGTGGTAGGTTGAACGGTGGTCAGCAATATCTTATGAGCGGGTGTGCCCTCCTCCATGATCCAGAAGGTGACCACGAGGAGAAGGCAAAAGAGAAGGGTAATGAAAAGTGCAATAGTCTTTAAGCTGTGCATTCGGTCAGTCTTTGGGTTTTTGTAGTGGATCTTCGGACGTCCGGTTGCTTCCATCATCTTCATGTCGGGCGCTTCCATCACCTTCAAGAGACTCGGTAGCGGGCAGAACCACAGACTTCGTTTAGTTTCTCTCCGGGTGGCCTTTGAGGTGACTAGGCTACCGCTCTGAGATTTCCACTTAGCCTGTGGTCTGCTTAGCCGAAGTTCTCTCCTTTCGTCGCAAGTTATACCCTTCCTTGGATGGCACGGTGGGATCAGGATATCTTACTAACTCGAGTGTCTCTGTATCTGGGCAGCGGCTCAGGGATGGTCGGTCTTTGTCCAGAAGTTCTTCTTGGGCGGTGATGTTGTCCGTGGTTGTCAGGGTCGGTGATACCTTCTTGCAGTGGTGTGCATGCAGCCAATTGCGTTTCCCCTCCACTCGAAGAGCTGTTCGGGTGGTGATCAGGACTTGCAGGGGGCCCGTCCACCGGGGCTCCAGACTCTTGGTGCGCTGGAAGTTACGCACTAAGACGAAGTCACCGGGTTGGATGTCGTGTCCGGGGCCCCTGGAAACATCGGGAATGGCGTGCAGCACCTGCTGATGGATAACAGACAACGTTTTAGTTAGATTGTACAGATAATCAGACATGAGGACGTCCGGGACGTCGTGGATGGATGTTGGTTTTGGTGCAGTCCAAAGGTTCATGGGCCGCCCGAAGACGACCTCGTAGGGGGTTAAGTGGTGTTTGGTGGGGGTGGAACGCATTGATAGCAATGCTAGTGGGAGAGCGTCTGGCCATCTTAGTCCTGTGGTGGCGACTATTTTTGCTATCTTAAGCTTCAATGTGGCATTGTGTCGCTCAACCAGGCCTGCAGATTGGGGATGGAAGACCGCATGGAATTTCTGTTTTACACCCAACCCTTTTAAGATGAGTTGGATAACTTCGGCTACGAAGTGGGGGCCGCTGTCGCTCCACAAAATTTGACAAAGGCCGTATCGGGGGAAGAATTCCTTCAGTAGTACTTTTGCAGTAGTCATAGCGGTGTTGTCGTGGGTTGGCTGGGCTTCCACCCACTTGCTGAAGGCACATACAACAACAAGTACGTACTTCAAACCCTGGCACCTTTCTAACTGGACATAGTCCATTTGTAGGACTTCAAAAGGGTGATTGGGGACCCCAAACCCTCTCCGGGGTACAGCAGTTCCTTTCCCAGGGTTGTGTTGAAGGCATACTAGGCATTGTTGGACCAGACGTTTGGCTGAGTCTGGGATCTTGTCGTTGTGCCAGACTTTGGAGACGAGTTCGATCATGGGGGCAGACCCTATGTGTGCGGGGGAGTGTGCCATGGTCAGCATGGGGATCAAGTATGAGTCTGGTAGCAACCATTTGTTCAAGTCTTTAGTTCGCCAGCAACCGTCATCGTCCTTCAATCCCACCCGGGCCCATTCAGCTAATTCGTGAGGTGTGCTGGCTAGTTGGATATCCCTAATCGTTTCCCTAGCATCCTTTCATTTCTCAGTTTGTGACCTGGTCACGTACATACGGGTCGTGGACCTATTCTCGGCTGTGGTTCGGGCAGTAATGTCAGCTAGTGCATTTCCCTGTCCTATAATGTCTGTCACCTTCTTGTGTGCCTGGCATTTGATCACGGCCAGCCGTGTGGGTTGGAGGACTGCTTCGGTCAGGGCAGAGACTAGATCTCCATGCAGGATGGGTGTGCCATGAGAGGTCAGGAATCCCCTCTCTTTCCATAAGAGCCCAAAGTGGTGAACTACCCCGAAGGCATACTGACTGTCTGTGTAAATGTTTGCGGTTGTCCCTGCTGCCAGAATGCATGCTCGTGTGAGAGCAATTAGTTCCGCCGCCTGTGCGGATCGCTGTGTGATGCGGGCTGTCTCAACAACTGTCCGGGCCGTGGTGACTGCATAGGCAGCTGAGGTGGTGCCATCGGGGAGCTTGATGCATGAGCCATCCACCCACAGTTCTCCGTCAGGGTCCGGGAAGGCAGTATCTCGGAGGTCGACCCTACTCTTGGTCTGTTCGTCGGTGAGGGTCACACAGTCGTGTATAGGGGACGCATTGGGATCAGTGTCAGGGAGAGGTAGTAGAGTAGCTGGATTCAGAGTGGTGCATCGTTTCAATGTGATGTGGGGTGCAAGCAGAGTCAGTTCGTAACCGGTCAGTCGTGCGCTAGTCAGGTGTTGAGTCTTGGTTTGGTTCAGGAGGGTGTCAACCGCATGGGGTACCAATACTGTGAGGGGGTTTGAGAGTACGATCCCCTCGCTTTGCCGGATAGAGATAGCCGCGGCGGCTACTGCTCGAAGGCATGCGGGCAAAGCTCTGGCTACAGGGTCAAGAGTGGCAGAGAAGTAGGCACAAGGGCGTTGTTTAGGGCCTATGGACTGGGTTAGGACAGACAACGCACATCCCTCCCTTTCGTGGGTGTAGAGGGAGAAAGGTTTAGTGTAGTCTGGGGTTCCTAGGACTGGGGCCGAACAGAGGGCGTCTCGTAATTCTTTGAAGGAGGATTGACATTTGGGTGTCCAAGGGAGGGGGAAGGGGACATCTTTAGCCAGCAGGGAAAGCAGGGGTTTTACGATAAGACTGAAGTTTGGCAACCATTGTCGACAAAAGGAGGTGAGGCCTACTAGGGACCGTACTTGCTTCTGAGTTTTGGGAACAGGGGTTTCTAGGATGGTCTGAATTCGGTCAGGGGTAAGTTTTCTCCCGTCTTTGGATAGTAGGTGGCCTAAATATGTTACTTGGGGTTGGCAGAATTGTAATTTCTTCCTGGAGACCTTGTGACCATTCTCCGCGAGGAAGCGGAGAAGGTGAATGGTGGCTGTGACTGCAAGGGGAGTGGTGTCGGCCGCCAAAAGGATGTCATCGACGTACTGTATTAACACTACTCCATCGGGTAGTTGGACTGCATCTAGTTGTCTCTTGAGGGCTTGGCTATAAATGCTGGGACTCTCAGTGTAGCCTTGGGGTGCCCTACAGAATCTGTATGAACGGGCTATTAGGGTGAAGCCGAAGAGGTAACGGCTGTCCGGGTGGATGGGGATGGAAAAGAATGCGTTCTTGAGATCAATAACGGTAAAGGTAGTGGCAGTGGACGGAATCAGGGTGAGGATGGTGGTGATGTCTGAGACCACGGGGTACTGAGGTATGACTATTTTGTTAACTTCTCGTAAGTCAACAATAAAGCGGTATGCTTTCTCATCTCCCTCGCCTTGCTTCTTAACAATGGGTAGGATAGGGCTGTTGCAAACATTACTGACTACTTCTTCTACCACTCCTGCATCAACTAGGGACTCAATGATTTCCACCAACGCCTTCTCGCCTTCAGGCGATATCCGATACTGTGGAAGCTTTGGGAGCACTGCGTCCGGTCGGACGGTTATGTGTACTGGGTCAATCACCATGCGCCCTACATCTGAGTCGGTTTTAGCCCATAGATGTGAAGGTAATGTGTCGAGTAGGGACAGGTCAGCATCAGTTATAGAGAGCATACGTCGTGTGTGACAGGGTCTGGACAGATCTGGGTTATCGTGCAAGATGACCCGAACTCCGTCTGGGGAGCATCTGATGGTAGCTCGAAAATGTTTTAGTAAGTCAAGTCCCATAATAGCATCGGGGGTGTTGGAGGAGAGCAGAAAGGTCGTGTCAGTGACGTTATCGTCTAAGTCAAAGGAGATTGGTGCTGATAAGGGGTTAGTGGAGGGCGTTCCATCGAAGCCTATTGAGGTTACGTGTGAGCCAGACAAGGGTGCCCTAGGAATCAGTCGTTTAGATAACGCGCTACGTGTCGCCCCAGTATCTACCAGGAATGGAGATTTCGTGCCCAGGACCTTAGCGGTGACGTAAGGACCTTGCTGGTCAACACGGAGTTCGACTGGATCCCTCCCTTGCCCCTGGCGGTCCTATGCGAAGTCATGAGTGCTTTCGTAGTCGGACTGCTGACACTGGTTTTGTCGGGGGCGATCAAAGGTGTTTGGTCTGCCTGGCCTGTCGTTGATGGCGTCGTTCGTGTGCCCTCGTCCCTGTCCTCTATTTCTGGGGTCATATGCGGTGTTTCTGGGATCCCTATTTTTGTTAAGTTCCAGAAGGACCGGGCACTGGGATTTCCAGTGTCCGAACCCTCTACAGAACGCACATTGGTTCCCATCTAAGTCTCTCCGTCCGTTGTAGGGTGTAGGGGTATGGTCTCTAGGGGGTAGCTTTCTAGGGGCGGTTGGTTGGTAATTCTCTTTCGGGGGTTCCCTTCCTATGGTCACCCCTTGCAACTGAGCTATCATTACCCTCTCCTTTAGTTCCTTTTTCTTCTTCTCTGACGCCCTATCGTTCTCGTTTTTCTGGTTTTCGTAGTATTGGGCCATCTGGAGAATTGCTGCGGGTTTGGAGGCTGCCCAACTACTCTCGCTGGTCTGTAGTTTCTGGGAAACTTCTTGTGACAGACCCTTCACATAATTCTGGACAAAGAGGTGATGTCCGGTTGCGGTGGTCATGTCTTGGCCACTGTAATCGGAAAACACAGTCTCGAATCGGGAGAAGTATTCAGACACATCCTCCTGGGGTTTCTGGCAGCAAGCCGTCACTATCGACCAGTCTACCTTTCTTTCTGGGATTAGAGTCTTCAGCTTTTGTACAATCTTGTCTGGGAGCTCTAATATGGCTTTCGGGGGTTTCTGTCCTGGTTCTCGCTGTTTATCTATGGTATCGAGTTGTACCCAGGTATATCCGAACGGCTCAGCGTGGTCAACTTTCCGGATTTGTTTCCACACATCAGCCGGCAGGCATAGCCCAAAGATTAAGTCGATATCTGCTAAAGTCATTATCGTTGAGCCTAAGGCTGTACCCAGTTCAGTGTAGAAGGCAGTCGGGTTCTTTCTCAAGTCGGGTAGAGTTTTTCTAAAGGTCAAAATATCTTGCCTGTCCCACGGCTGGTAGACCCAGTTATATACAACCCTTCCCTTCGCATCTTGGTGGTTGATGTCGTCATGTGTTCCCTGACCTCGTGGGGGGACCCAGTAGGGGGCAGCTTCTTTGATGGGCATCATGGCATCAGCCCTTCCTTCCTGGGGCTTAGTCGCTATGGGGGTTTCTGCTTTGGTGGTCTGTCTATGTTCTTTAAGGTGTCGGTAGACCTCGAGTGTACGAGTGAAGAGGTTCGTCACGTCGCCCTCTCTTTCTTCTCCGATGTCTACCTTCCTATATAGGGCCGCTAAGCCTTCGGGACCTTTATCGTGGTATCTATCCTCATATGCATTCAGGGCGTGATAACAGAGCCGTACGACAAAGTGTCGTCTGCGGCTGTCGGCATACGAGTTATACACGTCTGTTATATACTCCTCACTTTCTTTTCGCTCCACCAGTGTCCCTACTATCTTATCAATTCCTGCTCGTTCATCCTTTGTTAATCGATTCATTCTGGTGGAATCTTTCTTTCCCATCTCATGGTCATCTAGCGTTATAGC
The DNA here is from genome assembly GCF_964204655.1 of Triturus cristatus. NCBI lineage: Eukaryota > Metazoa > Chordata > Amphibia > Caudata > Salamandridae > Triturus > Triturus cristatus. The sequence goes on from NC_140590.1 coordinate 232,034,985, forward strand.
CGACGTCGGGTTCAGTACAAGAGGCTCAGCCGGCGCGGAGGCCGTGAGGACCGAGGCCCCTGTACTGCTTTTACTCGTGTTCGGGGGTTGTGGGTGTTGCACTACTGACTGGGAGGGTGCATATGGAGGGGGCATGTAAATGATCGGGGGACCTAACAGTAATTCGTCATTCGTTCGCTGCTTGGAGGACAACTCAGGGTAGAGCAAAGAAGGGGTCCTAACAGCGTACTGGCCTGATGTTTCGGGCTCCTGCCTTAATTTAGTTTCCCTTCTCTCCTTTATTTCTTCTTCTAACCTTCTAGCGGCAAGGTGGGCTGCCTTTCGTAATTCCTTTTCTGCTTTTACTTCTTCCCTCTTTTTCCGTTGCGTTGCTTCTTTGCGCCACATGCCGATACTGTCAAGCATAGTAGGCGTCGTCTTATTGCTACGCAGAGCTACTTCTAGCGCTTCTATCTTATGGTCGTCGAAGGATCCCATCAGTGGCCACTGACTCTCGGGGTCCTTCTTGGTATATTTATGCCACAGCTTGCTATAAGCTACGGCGACTAGTCCATATTTAGTGAACATGTCCTTATTAGGGGTGCCCTCCAGTGGAGCCGGATGGTTCACCTCTAATAAGCGGTCCGGGCAGAACCAACTACCAATCAGTGGGGAGAAGATAGGCATGACGGGTTTCAACGGGGACAAAAGTCAGCACTACCTATCTTTTCACTGCTTGCAAAGACTAGACAGAATATCTCTATTCCTCGTTATTTGTAAGCAGAGAATACCTCCAAAGAACCAATATCGAACAACTAGTGTTCGGACAATCAATCAATCAATCAATGGGGAGATAAAGATAGGCACGACGGGTTTCAACGGGGACAAAAGTCTGCGTTACCTACCCATCACTATTTGCAAAGACTAGACAGAATATTTCTATTCTACGTTATTTGCAAACAGAGAATATCTCAAAGAGCACTATTCTTCAAAACAATCAATGTTCGGACAATCAATCAGTGGGGAGATAAAGATAGGCACGACGGGTTTCAACGGGGACAAAAGTCTGCGTTACCTACCCTTCACTATCTGCAAAGGGAGAGAGAGAGAGTATTTCTACTCCTCCCCGTTTGTAGACAGCGAATATCTCAAAGAGAACAATCAATGAGCACAATCTATGAGCAATACTAGTATTCCAAAGCTTCAAACAATCAATCAATTATTTCGCAATTTGTCGTGTATCACGACCTTACCCGGACCGCGTGGACAGTTTCTCGTCTTCCGCCTCCAGCGCCCGATCGTCCTCTACTCTCCGTATTTGCCGCGGCACTCCTGATGGTTCCCAGTCAGGACCGTAGATCACTCGAGAGAGGTCTGCTCGGAACCAGTGAAGTTCGGATGATCGGCTGCCAGACGAGGGTCTATTGGGAAGGAGCTCTCCTGATCGTTGCAGTCGTTCACTCTGTCGTCGGGACCTCTCCCACTGGATCCACGTGTCGCTGATGGGCCCCACGTTTGGGACGCCAATTGTTAAATGGTAGCGGCAGTTTCAATCGATAACCTTTCAAGTATTTGCCCGGCGGTAATCGCCTCTCATACCACTCGATAATTTACCAATGAAAGAGGCAGGCGCCGGAGACTGGAAGGCAGGAAACAAAGTTTTATTCCGTCGGAGCAGAACACATCAGATCAGACAGCAAGGTATCGTCACGAGGTGCTCTAACTGCATCTCTGAGACCTGGTCTCTTATACACAGGTTTATTGCTTTATTACACATAGTACATTCTTGAGATTCCCTTGATGCATGAGAGAACATCCCCTGAAGCCCCGGCTCAGATCCGATCCCACACATAGCTACAGTAGAAGTTCCCACCTTACCCGCAGTAGGAGATGGCTATCGCGCAGCAGGGTATTCCGCCAATTCCCGGGGGTGTGTGTGACCGGTCGGGTCTCAGGGGGTAGGGGCTTTGATCTACTGTAATCCCTTTGATGTGGGGTGTTTCCCTTACAGTAGGGGCAATAAACTGCATCCGCAGGGCTGGGTGATGGCCTGGGACCAGTTCGGACAATGGGGCGCAGAGGAAGGGGGTTATCAAAGGAGAGGCACGACCATGTATGGGATGTCGGTCGGATGTGGTTCCGTAGCAGGGTCGCGCAGAAGGAGAGGGTTTACGGCCTGTAGGAGAGAGCGGGGGTGGCCGGCGCGCGGGGGATGCTCGCAGCGCCAGGGGGAAGCGCTGGCGATCGAGAATGAGCGGGGAGAGAGTGGGGTGCCTAAAAATGGCGGCCGTGCATTTGCTGTGCGTGGCGCTGGGGAGAGGCAAGATGGCGCAGATAATGTTCAGTTACAAGCTAAATTTCCACAGGAGGACCTGGCTTGACAGTACGGTCTGGACTGTTCCCATGAGGCACAGGGTCAAGACTGATTTGCATATGGCTGGGTCTAAACTGGGGTGGCATGGTGAGCAAAAGAACAATGAATTTAACCCAGATCTCTTGACTGGGGGTTAATGTATGATTTATTCAGCATTCCGTTCATCATTTGCTTGCAAAGCACTTATCAAAGGGTTCCAGAAGATGATCTAGGTGAAACTCTGCGAACTAAAATCCATCAGATTTGTGTGTGGGGCCTGCAAGTTGGGGATCTGTACTGGCTTAATCAAGCCAATACAGAATACTATTTTGAGTTAGTTATTATGGCAAGTCCTCGTAAATATTAGCATTCCTGGTTGAAGTATTTACTGGGCGAAGTAAATAATAATGATAAACCGATCTTCCAGGTACATAGATTTTGAGTTAAGAATAGCAAATCCTTACCTCCCTCTGCATTTACCTTTCGATATTCTGTGCCTCTATATTGTTGTAGCCTACACCAACATGTGCTAGAAAAATAAGTAACGTTATCCTATCCCATAAAAATTGAAGAATCCATATTGCCCACTAAAATCCATATGTTCTATTGATAAATTTCGATAGATTTCTCCAAAGCAAATTGTGTCGGGGGAAATTTGAGGTTATAGTATTTACATCACAATGCACAATTTGCACAGGGATCAGAATTTTACCACCTTCTTCACATTATTCTGTTACTCAAGCAGTGCACATGCTTAGCTATCACACATAATAACAAAACTATTGGGTATAACAGCACTGCGGCTAGAAGAGCATCACAGATTAGCTTGTTTCCTAGTTTAGGAATAGCTGTGCCCAGTTCCACAAATGTGAACATTTTGTGAACTGGGTTGATTCAAGAGTCTGGTTCAATGGCTCCACTCTTAGGGGAAGACTAAACATTAGTGATGAATGTAGGCATCCAAAATCAGACCCGCATGTACTCAGTGTGCCACCCTACAAGAAACAAGGGGCAAACACTAGAGGCCGTATTACCTATTGGCATTGTTTGTGCCCAGCGCACCTGTGAAAAGGTATGTGGGTACAAACAATGCCAATGCGCCCCATTATGGTGACTGCGCTGCCCTGGGGCAGCTGCAAACTTAAGCTGTCCTGGGGACAGCGCATTCATGTGAAAACACGGAGCAGCTGCTCCGTGTTTGCCTGCACTTTCAAAGGGCATTAGAGATCCCCTTGCAGACGGGTGCAGTCAGTGGCGGGTGCAGTCAGTGACTGTACCCGCCTGCAAGGGAATGTCTGGGGGGTCCATGGGACCCCTTTTATCCCCTTTGGGGGCTGCTCTCAGGGGACGCACTGACAGTGCGTCACTTTTTAAATGGTGATGGCTTCTTTGACTCTGCATCTGCGTCTGTAATATGGCTCAGCCGCAGAATCAAAGGAATTCCCTCATTTGCATTGGGCACGCCCTATGAAAATGAGGGAACACCTTCTGTTGATAGCGCTAGCGCTTTAAGTGCGCCAGTGCTATCGATATTATAAAAGGGGGCGCACAAGCATCTGCGCACTCTTCTATAATAGCAAAGTGCCCCTGGGGAGCGCAAAGTAGGCACAAACGCCCGGGCACCCCCAAGGGCACCTTATGTAATATGGCCCCTGGAGCGTTCCACCCTTCTCCATCTGGTTAGTATGCAGGATGTCATGATGCTGAACCTCTGAACACAACGACAGGGCCAGGGGATAGAATACATTGCAGTGCAGAGAGGGTGGGTGCTTGCAAAGCAGCTCAGCACAGAGTTCACCTGCACTCAATTCTTGGTTGAGAAAGCCCTGCTTTTGGCCTTTGAAGAAGAAGACTATAACTGTGTCTGCATCACTGGTCTCCTCTGGTTGGCTCCGGCTTCCGCGAAGGGGTAGTCAGCAGCATCAGGGTAGCGTCAGAGGGCTGTGGCAGACTCTTCAAGCTTTTAGCAACCAAGAGGGGATGGAGATCACTCAGCCTCACATTCTGGAAGCACCATAAGCAGGGTCCACACAGTTCTGTTCAGGGTTGTTGTGATTTATATTGAGCTTCATTCAGTGTGGATTGCCAGCTTTTATGCCCTGCTCTGTGTATTTGAGCAGCCTCCTACTGCCCTGTCGGTGCATACCAATAGGTACCAATCCAGCGAAACAGGTTGGTTACAGATTTCCTCCTGAGAGAAGCTTCCTAGAAAATTGCCTCCTTCCTTCTTCCCACAAAGCACTATGGCAGTCATTGCCTATATGCAAATAGCCATATACATCCATCAGTGTCCTGCTCAATCAGGACTCCTTGTGGATTGTCCTTAGACAGATCCTGGACATAAGGGAAATAGGAGAGGAAACAAAAGTGTGGGTGTGGTTCTCTGTATTATTCTCTATCGGCAGCAGTCATCATTCATTCGTCAAACACCCTTGTATGATTATAAAACGTTACTAAACTGGCAGGTGCAATAATAGGGATCTCTAACTATCCCCTATTTGCACACGTTCTGATGTCTGCTATCACAAAGAGTGCCTGCTACATAATGAAAACCCTATGCTGCATCTTACCATACTTTGCGCACTAACATAAACTGCAAGCCATCCTCACACTTGTATTCTCCATGCTTGTCTATGCCAGCAGCCTATACCTTGGCACACTAGCATTCATCATACGCAAAATACTACTCATCCAAAATGCTGATGCAAGGCTTCTTCCCCACCTTCAGCCAAGAAAAGACATGACTCCTGTTCTGCAGTCACTTCAGTGGCTACCTATAACTAGAAGACGAGTGTTCAAGGCACTCTGCATTGTGCTAAGACCATAATACTCAGCAGTCAGGGATCAGCAGCAAATTGTAACTTATGCCTCTAACATTTCATTAAGGCATATCTGCTATGTGCTGCTTCCCATAGAACGATAACCTTATCTCAGTAGTCATCCCACAAGACTTGAAAACACTTCCCACATAGGATCAAAACAAAGACAATGCCGTCCCAACCACATACCCTGCATGATGTAATGTGCTACCCATGTAGGTAAGCGCTTCAGCAACCCCACATAGGGATAATAAGCACTATATGGATGCTGCAATAGAATATGTATGTGCATAATGACAATTGCAACTTCCTCACAAATTGCCTCATGTTCACAAATTTACAAATTGAAAAATACTAAACATATTCATTAACTTTGAAAACATAGAACACCGCACAATTTTGCATTGAAAGGTGTTCAAAAATCTTCAATGAGGTTTGACGAAGTTTGATTTGTTTGAACCCAGATACCCTCCAATAATTTTCATTTTGAATTTATTTCATCCGAAGAGTTATTATAAAGTGGAAACTAGACCAAACACCATTTTTGAGCTTGTTAGAACCGGAGTCTTTAGTTGGCCGGGGTATGCACCCTGGTCCAAGTAGGGACCACCGCTTCCGAAAGGTGTAGCTTGGCGCAGAGCAGGAAGGCTTACCTTCAGAGGCAATGTGTAAAGTATTTGCGCAACACGCACTAATAGTAACACAGTAAAACACGCACAAAAGGGACACCACACCGGGTTTTATATAAAAATAAAATAATCTTTATCTAAAATTGTGCGAGATCCAAAAGCAGGTAAATCCAACTTCCAGGCAAGATCAACCATCAGATAAATCCAGTTTCATATAAAGAAAGTAAAGTTATCTTTGTCTAGAAATTGTGCAAGGTTAAAAAAATAGTAAGAATGCACATATAACCTTAAAAGGTGTTAGTAAGATGTTCTTTGGTGTGTTTGATACACAGTTCCTAGTGGGGACTGACCTTCAGTGGGAGAGCATTAAGGCAAAGACTGTTCCCCCAGTGGAGTGGAGGATGGGCTCTGAAACGGGTGATTGCCAGGGGGGGGGGGGGGGGGGGGGGTTTATGTCCTCAAAGCAATTGGGGCAGAGTCCACTGTTTAGGGTATGCTTTTAAATTGCCCCCCCAAAGGTACCCGGTCGCTCCCTGGCAGGCCCTGTTCACACTGCAGTCTCCGGTGGTCCGCTATTAAGTGAGGGCCGTCCCGCTTTTAGTAATGCAGGTAATCACAGTCCCACTCTCAGAGCGAGTTCAAAGGGGCCCCTCCACAATCGGTAAATGCAGTTCCTAGCAAGCCCGTGAGTAAACTAAGGCAGCCCCGCACTTCTGAACAAGGGCCGTTCAGTGTTGACTAACGCTGTGTCGCCGCAACCTGCTACAACCCGGCAGTTCCACTCGCACTCTGACCGTACCTGGGCGGGTGCTGGCTCGGGGCTTCCTTACGAGGCAGGCTCCTTCTCCCGAACACTCCTTGGCCTCCGGCGCCGCTCTTCCAGTCCCGGCCAAAGCGTGGGGAAGCCCTTGAGGCCGGACCAATGATAGCGCGGCACGCCGGTGACGCTGCAGAATTCCTGGGTTGCTGCAACCAGTCCCAGCACGGCCCTGGTGTAGCGCTCAGGGTTCCTGAGGTTCCCGGGCCGGCAGCGGTGATTCCGGGGCAGATTTGGCTGCGCTTGAACACGGGCGAGCGGCAGTGACCTCAGGGGCAGTTACAGTTCATGTTCCAAACCGAGGCCCGCGGCGGTGACTCAGGGCAACCAGCACTTCCCTCGGCAGCGCGCGGGTCATGGCCACACAGCGCTCCTTTGCCCCAGCGCTTCTGTTCTTGCACAGTACTTCTCAGCGCAGCTCCGCCCCGGTGGTGGCGGTGATTCCACGGGCACACAGCGCTCCTTCTACAGAGCGTCACAGTGCCTTAGGGCCCCAGGCAGCGGCAGTGATGCTCTCAAGATTACAGCTCTGCAGGGGCAGTTTGAGAATTGTGGCAATCCCAGAGGGGCAGTTTCTTTAAAGATCAAAGGGCCAGCGAGACTACATGCGGGTCCAGCGTTGTAGGGCAAGTCCTGGAAATAATGCCGTCCCAGAAGGCAGCCTTTAAGACGATGTTGTCCACAGGAAGGTAGTTTTCTTTAAATCCCAAAAGGGCGCAGTCCCAAAAAGGCAGTTCTTAGGTGAATGGTGGAGACACTCTGGGGGTGTTACTTCCAGTCCTCCCTAGCAGGGCAGGATCAGCAGGCAGTGGGCAGCTTTACAAGTAGGGGCAGCAGTTCCTGGGAACAGTCAGCCTCCTCACAAGTGGCAATCCTCCTGGCGCAGCAGTCCTTACTCCAGCAGGGATTCCTCGTAGTCCAGCAGTGTAACAAGAATGTGAGGCCAGGACCCTCCCTTATATATCCTGCAGTCTAGTGACTGGAAGGTGGTAGAAGTCTCTGGAAGGGTCTGGGGGTTTCTGGAAGAGTCCAGGGAGCTCTGAGATGTTCCCTGCCTTCCCTGACCTGGCTGTCACGGTGACGAGATACAGGGTCGTTAAGGCTACAGAGGGCAGCCATTCACAGCCCCTTCAAGGGGGAGAAGGTGCGAATCACCACTCCCACCTCCCAACCCAGGCAGCTATCAGTGTGTAGATGGGAGGAGGGAGTCTGCAGTGCCCAGACTAAGTGTAGGCAGGCAAATATCTACTTTCTAAAAGTGGGATAGCTAAAGGAGTAGTGCCCAAACCCCATATATCATTGGAAAGGGTTCCCCGCCCCGAGTCCAACAAGACCAAATACGACAGACTTATTAGGTCCCTGTCAGAAATTATCCCATAAGGGGGGGTTCCCAATATTAGCCTATGGAGGGTTCAGCCTCACTGCAGTAGCAGGGGCTTGTGGCAGATATGCCAGCGTCGCAATGTTTTAGGGGAGAGCACCTGCACCTCAGCACTGTTTAGCAGTGGTGAGGCGCCCAAAGGCCTAAGTCCAACAAAAAGGTACGGTGAAAATGGGAGGCACAAGGGCAAAAAGGTAGGGGAAGACCACCCTAAGGCTGACAGGTCCAACAGAGCTGTATATTAATGGGAGATTTTTGAGGCGTGCAAGTGCAGAGAGGCAGAAACTGAAGGATCCAAGAAAATACCATGTATCTGTGCAATAAAAAAAAAGAACGATTATAATGGTGCAATAGAAAATGAAAAATTGGAACAAGGAAGCAATAGGTTGTTGATTTATAGTAAAGGTAAGAGTTAGTTCAACAAAATTAGTAGTAAGTACAATGACTGCTAGTTAAAGATGAATGGAATGAGAAAAAAGTGAGTGGATTAAAAGTATGGAAGGGTTTGAAGTTAGCGATCGTGGAAGGAAGAGGAACGAGGGAGGTAGGAGAGGATGATGCTGTGGGAGGCAGAGACAAAAGTTGGAAAGTAGACAAGGCCCATTAAATTTTAGAATGTAAAACACTCGGAGTCCGAGTTTTGTGGTCAACACTAGAACCCTACAATTTTACCCAGGTACATTTCTGCAGATTTAATTCCGCTGGAAATGTATCAGGGAAGGTGCCCAAGCAATACCAGCTAGTTTTAGGAATGTAGTGGGAATAGATAAGGAACCAGGACCGGTGAAGTAAATGATAAGGGACAAGCGTGGGGATGGATAGGAGAGAGGACCAAGGATGGTGAAGGAATCAATAAAGGATACATAAGTACAATGCATAGAGGAGAAGATCGAACATGATGACGGGCTAATATAGGGCAGGAGTGGCAGAAAGCTCGGCATTGATGTAAGAAAGATTTAGCGAGGTGAAAAAGAGAAAGTGCAGGTGTGAATAAGGATTGATTGATAGGGCTGGTATGAAGAATGAGTGAAGGGATGGCGAGGCATGTAATGGGGACAGATAAAGATGTGAAAACAGAATGAAAAAGGCTCAAAACTAGAGAAATCACTAGTTCATAAAAGTAATTGAATAGACTGTCAGACACCGGGATTGTTAGACTTGGCATCCATGGCGTGATTTCCCCAGACCTTTTGCCTCTACCTCCTGTATTTTTGATGGTATTCTTGATTTTGGTTTTGCTGGCTTAAATGCTTTGGGCACTTTGAAAAGCTGTCTGTCCAGTAGGCTAACATGGGAATTGCTTTGCAACATTTTACAAGTGAATTTTCCATATGGACAAGATGAAGAATTGAGTTTAGGCTCTCTGAACTCAGAATTTAATAAACGCACCTTTTCTGACTTTACCGTCCTGTGTGCCTATGACTGTTTGTGTATTTAGCATCTGGTGTTTGAGTGACAAGAGCTGGGGATGTGCATTCACTCTGGACAATCACTGGTGAGGTTGAGATGTGTCCAGCCTTGCCTGGGTGACTCATTACTGTGCTGAATAGACCTTGTCTGCATTTAGAGTGGTGAGTGGAGTTTTGCTTGCACCTAAATAGGCTGTGTCTCTTTTTCACAATACCGTCTCCGCCCCCTGTGGTCATGCTGCACCTGGGAGGGCAGGACTGGTTTGGACTCGGTTCAGAGACCCTTGCCACAAAGAGAACATGACAAAATGGGGTATAAGTATTAGACCTAAAACCCCAGTACTTTAGATTACTTCAAGGAACAAGAGGACCCTGCCAGGAAGAAGGGTGTGTTTGAGGAGCCCTGCCTTTTCCGAATCAGGGATGTGTTGGCCTGCAGTTGCTGCTTCTGTCTGAGGTGGAGGAAAAGGACTGACTCTTTAAGCCCAGCTATGGTATCCTGCTTGTGAAGAACTCTCCTAGGGCCAGTGTGTGCTGGCCTACTGTTCTGGGAAACTCAGGGACATTAAAGTTTCCACTCTTGTTTTGCCTGATCTAAAAGGATTGCTAAAGGCTTATTATCTGAAAGCCTCTCTGTGCTTCGTTGCAGGTGAGGTTCTCCCCTAGGTTCACTGATAGAATATCAATGTTAAAAATATTGATGTTCAAAATATCGAAACAAATATATAGACTACAAAAATATTGACTCCCATAACTACACAGTTAAGTACAAAAATATTGAATTAAAAATATTGATGTAGAAAACTTAAGATGTTAAAAATATTGATTTAAATATATATAAAATGTAATAAAATAATATATATTAAACATATTAAATATTGGTATTAATTTTAACAAAATAAAGTACATTATGGTGCCGATTCCGATCCTGTAAAACCCGGGTACAAATGGTCGTACGGAGCGTTTTCTCCGTACGACTCGCACCCGGGAATTCCACCGTACAAACCAGCAAGTACGGTTCGTACAGAAATACCATTTCCATACGATTCGTACAAAACACCGTACGGCTAAAAAATACATACAATTCCGATCCTGGACAGCGCGTACGCGACGTCTGCACGGAGTCAGGCAGCGTTTTACGGACCAGCAAGCACTCCACACGGCTATATTTTTACGGGGGCCAAAAAGTGCCGGAAAAGCTAAGTACGCCGCGATGCATGAGGAAAAGGGGACCCGGTACGCGCCGCACACGCCATCACCCACAACGTACGTGTCATCATGTAGGGTGCGTACCCCAACATTGCATATGTATGGACCGTACCCCCATCCCCCATTATGTACGCGCCGTACCCTCAACCCCCCCATATGTACATGCCGTACCCCCAGCCCCCATATGTACGTGCCGTACCCCCAGCCCCGTATGTACGCGCAATACCCCCATCCCCCCCGTATGTACGTGCCGTACCCCCAGCCCCATATGTACGCACCATACCCCCAGTCCCTCCGTATGTACGTGCCGTACCCCCAGCCCCGTAGGTATGTGCCGTACCCCCAGCGCTACATACAGGGGGGGGCTAGGGGTACTGCGCGTACATACAGGACTGGGGGTACGGCGCGTACATACGGGGGGGCTGGGGGTATGGCGCGTACATACGGGGGTGGGGGGTACGTACCATACATACGGGGGGTGGGGGTACGGTGCGGACGTACGCGGGAGGGGTGGGAGGCTGGGGGGGCCATACGACTCGTACCCCAGGCACAAGTGTACCCGGGGTAGGGGTCGTGCAAAGTTTGCTCCGTACGGGACGTTTTCCATACGCTTGTGTATTCGGGACGCCGGTACGGATCGGACTTGTGCGCTCGGACTTCAAACTGTCCGGGGACGTCTCGTAGACTTTTCCCGAGGTCATTCGTATGTATTTTTCACGTACGAATCGTACTTCGCCGTTAGTACGGGACTTGTACGATTCGTACGTAAAAAAATACAGATACGAGTTGGACGGTAAATTTTTTAAACGGATCGGAATCGGCACCTATATATACATTCTTACAAATTATTTCAAATACATTTAATAAATATAAATAAACACACAAACATAATAATGTATACATATATATATATATATTTACTTTAAAAAAAAAACTATTATCTTTAATTTATTTTAAACTTTAAAATTATATAAAAATAATATATTTATATAAATAATTTAAAATATAAAATAACGTTCTAGAATAAATTGAAACATTAACCTATGAATTTTTTTTCCGTAAATTGCCTAATACAACCAGTGCAACAGTAGGAAAAGTGTTGGATAGCAAAATAATTAAATTTACTATTCCAAATACAGTGAGTACAACTGTAGGGAAAGTGTTGGATAGCGGTAGGGTAACAATTACTATTCCCACTCCAAACAGTGCAACAATAGGGAAAGTGTTGGATAGCGAAAGGCTAAAAATTACTATTCCCACTCCAGTGAGAGCAACAGTAGGGAAAGTGTTGGATAGCGGAGGGGAAAAAATTACTATTGCCACTCCAGTGAGTGCAACAGTAGGAAAAGTGTTGGATAGCGGAGTGGATAAAAATTACTATTCCCACTCCAGTGACAGCAACAGTAGGGAAAGTGTTGGATACTGGACAAAATAAATACTATTCACACACAAACACCTAAAAAAATGTTTTTTGTTAAAAATACAAAAATAAAAATAATAATAAACAATATTTTAAATATATATATATATTGATATATTAAACATATAAAAAGAACACATATTATAATATTAATTACATATAACAAAAACCTGCAAATATTATATAAAATAAAAATAATAAATATATTTACAATAAAATAATTCTTTTAAACTAGAAAATATTTACAAACAAAAAAATAATTAAACCATAAATGTATTTAATTTATGTCCTACCTTAAAACACAACACCAATAACAAAACACTTCAACATTTTAATTAAATTTAATTACATAATTAACATAATTAATAATCAATTAAAAATATGAATACAAAAACTAATAAACATTAATTGACTACACACACTATAATATCCACAACAAACACCTAAATTAAACTAGAAAATAATAAAACACAATTAAAACGTATTTAAAATTAAAAACTAATACTAATAACAACTAATGATTAAAACATTTAAATGTATTTAATATCCACCCTTTATCCCTTAAAAAGTAACAACAACACAATAAAATAAACAATTACCCAAAATAAATATAAAATAATGAACATTAACCCCTTGAGTGCCCCGCCCTTTCCCCCTCCTGTGCCGGGCCTTTCATTAGCGGGCGGGGTCCATGACGAGATAGTCTCGTCATGGGCACAGCGCAACCGCGCTCCATGACGAGACTATCTCGTCATGGGCATAGAAGGGGTTAATTAACAACTGTATATTAATTATTTACACACAAATTTCTTCCCACCCTTTACTCCTATAAGCACCACAACTCACACCTAAAATTAATTACACAATTACCATAATTAATCACCAATTAAGTAATTAAAAATAATTAAAAACCAATAATTATTTGATAATAAATTACTTCCCACCCTTTAAACCTTTTACACCTATAAAAACCACAACACATACCTAAAATTAATTACAAAGTTATCAACATTAATAACCAATTAATTAATTAAAATATATTAACTACCATTTATGAATTCATAAATTAAAAATAAATTACTTCCCACCCTTTACACCTACAAACACCATAACACACACCCGAAACTATTAAAAAAAATTACCAAAACGAATAACCAATAAATTAATTAAAATTAATTTACAACCAATTATTAATTAATTAATAATAAATTACTTTACGCATTTAACACTAACATCTCAACTAAACAAATATTAATAAATACAAATGAACCAATACATTTAATATAATTACATTTCTTTCCACCCTATTCCCCTATAAACCCACAACCCGCTACGGTACTAAAAACTCAAAATTAAAATAATTATTTTTAAATATATTTAATATAATTAAATTACTTAATACCCTATTCCCCTATAAACCCACAACCTGCTACAGAACTAAAAACGCAAAACACAATTAAAAAAATAAAATAAATTTCATATAAATAAATTACTTCCCACCCCTATAAACTCACAACCAGCTACGGAAATAAAAGCGCAAAATTCAAATAAAAAAAATTAATAACTACTAAAAATGTAACACATATATTAAAAATACAAACAATTCTTATACAATAAAACATACATATAAGGGGGCCGATTCCGATCCTGGAAAAACCGGGTACGAATCGTCGGACAGAGCGTTTTCTCCGTCTGACTCGTACCCGGGAAAACCACCTTACAAACCCGCAAGTACGATTCGTACAGAAACACCATTTCCGTAGGAATCGTAAAAAACACCGACCGGCTAAAATATACCCACAATTCCGATCCGGGACACCGCGTACGCGAAATTCGCATGGAGTCAGGCAGCGTTTTACAGACCAGCAAGTACGATTCGTACCCACAGCACTTCGCACTGCAATATTTTTACGGGATCCAAAAAGTGCCGGAAAAGCTAAGTACGCCACGATGCACGGCGAAAAGGGGGCCCAGCGTACCCCCACCCCACCCCGTAGGTACGGAGCATACCCCCACCCCCCGTATGTACGGTGCGTACCCCCACCATGGGGGTACGCACTGTACATACGGGGTGGGGGTACGCACCATACATACGGGGGGTGGGGGTACGCACCGTACCTACGGGGTGGGGTGGGGGTACGGCACATACATGGGGGGCTGGGGGTACGGCGTGTACATGGGGGGGCTGTGGGGGTGTTCGGTGTGTATGCGGGCACATGTTTAGACGTCTCCATGGTTGCTATGGGAGTTCGCTCCGTATGGTGTTTTTCCCATACGGCTGTGCATTCGGACGGACGGGACGGATCGTACTTGCGCGCTCGGACTTTAGTTTCCCGATTCGTACGTAAAACGGGGACGTGTCGGACACTTTTTCCCAATGCGATTCGTATGGATTTTTTAACATACGAATCGTACTTGCCAGTTTGTACGGGACTTGTACGATTCGTACGTAAAAAAATCCGGATACGATTCGTATGGGGAATATTTTTAACGGATCGGAATCGGCACCAAAATATATACCAAAATACATAATAATAAAGAACGATATTTTTACCTATATTTTTGCAAACGATATTAAACACTTCGATATTTTTTACATCGATATTACTTACCTTAACCCCTTGTATGCCCATGACGAGCTGGACTCGTCATGGAGCACAGTCGCGCTGTGCCCATGACGAGTCCATCTCGTCATGAGGCATACCATGGGGAAACCCTCTGGTTATATCAGCCCCCTGAGCACGTAGAAAGACGGGAGAGGTATCGTTGGAAAGGGGAAATGGTACCCCTCCCCAGTGGATCCCTGCTTGGGGATTGCCACAGGAGGGTGATCCCCAAGCAGGGATCCACCCACTAGACAACAGGGAGGGGGGAGCGGCCCCTTGGGCAAGGGCATTTGCTCCCCCCAAATATTTTGGGCATTATTTAGTCTTTTTGCCCCCCCTGGGGGGCAGATGGTGGCAGTAGCCCCCAATCTGCCCCCCCGGGGGGGCAAAAAGCCCACTAGACACCAGGGAATTTTATAAAAAATACCAATAGGGGTGGGGGCTGCCCAAAACGGGCAGGCCCATGCCCCCACCCCACCCCCCAATAATCACAGTCTTTCTGCCCCCCCGGGTGGCAGATGGGGCATTGGGCCCTAATCTGCCCCTTCGGGGGGGCAGAAAACCCACTATACACCAGGGATTTTTTTTCAGTTTTTTTAGGGTGGGGGTGGCCCGAAATGGGCACGCCAATGCCCCCACCCACCCACCACCATTACAGCCTTTCTGCCCCCCCTGGGGGGCAGATGGGGCATTGGCCCCCAAACTGCTCCCCCGGGGGGGGCAAAAAGACCACTAGACACCAGGGAATTTACTACAAAAAAAAAAATAGGGGTGGGGGCTGCCCAAAACGGGCAGGCCCATGCCCCCACCCCACCCCCCAATTATTACAGTCTTCCTGCCCCCCCGGGGGGCAGATGGGGCATTGGCCCCTAATCTGCCCTTTCGGGGGGGGCAGAAAGCCCACTAAACACCAGGGATTTTTTTTAGCGCAAGCCAATGCACCCACCCACCCACCACCATTACAGCCTGTCGCGGGTACTTGGGCCTCCCACACGAGAGAGGCACTGTTTTTATCCGGAGACCTGGGGGAACGCTGGGTGGTAGGAAATTTGTGTCAGCCCGGTGATGCCACAACTTTCCCACACAAAAATGTGTGAAAAAGGTGATTTTTTTCAGCTAAATTTGAGGTTTTCAGGGCATTCTGGGTAAGGAAACGTTGGGGGATGCACGCAAGCCATACCTATCTGGAATCCCCCGGGTGTCTAGTTTTCAGAAATGTGTGGGTTTGGTACGTTCCCCTAGGTGGCCGCCGAGCACCGGGCCAAAAACACAGGTGACCCCCTTTGCAAAACCAGGTCGTTTTGAGGTAGGCAATTTTCATGTCGCCTCAATACGTTTTGAGCCCTTGCCTGTCGTGGGTACTTGGGCCTCCCACACGAGTGAGGTACCGTTTTTATCGTGAGACCCGGGGGAACGTTGGTTGGTAGGAAATTTGTGTCAGCCCGGTGATGCCACAACTTTCCCACACAAAAATGTGTGAAAAAGGTGATTTTTTTTCAGCTAAATTTGAGGTTTGTAGGGCATTCTGGGTAAGGAAACGTTGGGGGATCCACGCAAGCCATACCCCCCTGGAATCCCCCGGGTGTCTAGTTTTCAGAAATGTGTGGGTTTGGTAGGTTTCCCTAGGTGCCGGCAGAGCTAGGGTTCAAAAACTACAGCTAGGCACTTTGCCAAAAAAGGTTCATTTTTCACTGCGAAATTGAGTTGTGTCCACGATGCGTTTTGCGCCGTTTCCTGTCGCGGGCACTAGGCCGACCCACACAAGTGAGGTACCATTTTTATCGGAAGACTTTGGGGAACACGGGGTGGGTGGAAATTTGTGGATCCACGCAGATTCCAGAACTTTCCGCCACAGAAATGTGGGGAAAATGTGTTTTTTTTGGCAATTGTTTAGGTTTACAATGGATTCTGGGTAACAGAACCTGGTGGGAGGCAGTCAAGTCACCCCATCCTGGATTCCTCTGGGTGTCTAGTTTTCAAAAATGTATAGGTTTGCTAGGTTTCCCTAGGTGCCGGCAGAGCTATGGTTTAAAAACTACAGCTAGGCACTTTGCCAAAAAAGGGTCATTTTTTGCTGTGAAATTGAGGTGTGTCCACGTTACATTTTGTGCCGTTTCCTGTCGCGGGCACTAGGCCGACCCACACAAGTGAGGTACCATTTTTCTTGGAAGACTTTGGGGAATGCGGGGTGGGTGGAAATTTGTGGATCCAAGCAGATTCCAGAACTTTCCACCAGAGAAATGTGGGGAAAATGTGTTTTTTTGGCAATTTTTTAGGTTTGCAAGGGATTCTGGGTAACAGAACCTGGTGGGAGGCAGTCAAGTCACCCCATCCTGGATTCCCCTGGGTGTCTAGTTTTTTTTCAAAAATGTATAGGTTTGCTAGGGTTCGCTAGGTGCCGGCAGAGCTATGGTTCAAAAACTACAGCTAGGCACTTTGCCAAAAAAGGTTCATTTTTCACTGCGAAATTGAGGCGTCTCCACGATGCGTTTTGCGCCGTTTCCTGTCGCGGGCACTAGGCCGACCCACACAAGTGAGGTACCATTTTTATCGGAAGACTTTGGGGAACACGGGGTGGGTGGAAATTTGGGGATCCACGCAGATTCCAGAACTTTCCACCAGAGAAATGTGGGGAAAATGTGTTTTTTTTGGCAATTTTTTAGGTTTGCAAGGGATTCTTGATAACAGAACCTGGTGGGAGACAGTCAAGTCACCCCATCCAGGATTCCCCTGGGTGTCTAGTTTTCAAAAATGTATAGGTTTGCTAGGTTTACCTAGGTGCTGGCAGAGCTCTGGTTCAAAAACTACAGCTAGGCACTTTGCCTAAAAAGTGTCATTTTTCGCTACAAAATTGAGGTGTGTCCACGTTACGTTTTGCGCCATTTCCTGTCGCGGGCACTAGGCCGACCCACACAAGTGAGGTACCATTTTTCTCAGAAGACTTTGGGGAACGCGGGGTGGGTGGAAATTTGTGGATCCACGCAGATTCCAGAACCTTCCACCAGAGAAATGTGGGGAAAATGCGGTTTTTTGGCAATTTTTTAGGTTTGCAAGGGATTCTGGGTAACAGAACCTGGTGGGAGGCAGTCAAGTCACCCCATCCTGGATTCCTCTGGGTGTCTAGTTTTCAAAAATGTATAGTTTTGCTAGGTTTCCCTAGGTTCCGGCAGAGCTATGGTTCAAAAACGACAGCTAGGCACTTTGCCAAAAAAGGGTCATTTTACGCTGTGAAATTGAGGTGTGTCCACGTTACGTTTTGCGCCGTTTCCTGTCACGGGCACTAGGCCGACCCACACAAGTGAGGTACCATTTTTCTCGGAAGACTTTGGGGAATGCGGGGTGGGTGGAAATTTGTGGATGCACGCAGATTCCATTACTTTCCACCAGAGAAATATGAGGAAAATGTGGTTTTTTGGGCAATTGTTTGGGTTTGCAAGGGATTCTGGGTAACAGAACCTGGTGGGAGGCAGTCAAGTCACCCCATCCTGGATTCCCCTGGGTGTCTAGTTTTCAAAAATGTATAGGTTTGCTAGGTTTCCCTAGGTGCCGGCAGAGCTATGGTTTAAAAACTACAGCTAGGCACTTTGCCAAAAAAGGGTCATTTTTTGCTGTGAAATTGAGGTGTGCAGGGACATCTTAAGGATTTGGGGGGCCCTGGGCCAAACATATTTTGGGGGCCCCTGTTCAGGACACCTTTGAATTTATGATCTAATTTGAGCCCCTGTTTCCCACGCAGTTTCCGTTTCCTCAGCTGTGCTAGCGATCCAGTTTGCATCATAGGCATTAGCCTATATATTGCCGATGTAAAGGGACATGTGCAGCTTACAGGTGTAGGATTCAGGGTTTCCTGCCCTGCTACTACGTTTTTAATACTTTTTTAATTGTATATGTGTGGCTGAATTACTCTGTGCTTTTTAACAATTTCTCCTACCTATGCGCCCTTGCACTTTACTTGATTCTGCTTGCCAACACCTCCTTAGCTGCTCCGATTCGAATTTCGGTTTTCCTCCAGTTCTGGTCCGCTGCTGCTGATACGCCGATTGTGCGGAGGGCTGGGGCTACTATCGAGCTTCTCACTTATGCCTATGCAGTTCCACTTCCTCAGCTGCATTGGCGATCCAGTTTGCATCATAGGCATTAGCCTATATATTCCCGATGCAAACGGACGTGCTAAGTGGACGTGCACAGCGGGCGTGCCGCTGGCGCCGAAGGTAAGCCTGTCTGCGCCCGGAGGTGTGAGGCGCCGGCCATGCTGCCCAGTTCCCTTCCGGTGAGTTTCTTCCACTATATTGCAATAGGGAAAAACTGCTTAGCCTTAGGCGGCTACCATTATGTCACTGTACAGCCGCTGATCCGAGGTTGGAGGTAGACTTTCGATGCAATAAGTGCAACTGGACTCTCCTCCAGCCCAGGAAACTCACACCCAATATCCTCCCACGCAACAATAAGTGTAAAAACACTAAGAAAACAGAGGACTTAAAGGCCACCCTTTTAAATTGTCGCTCTATACAAAAGCATGAACCATACATTTATGGCCTACTTTTAGACTAACAGTCTGATCTTTTATTTCTCACTGAGACCTGGCTATCTGAAGCCTCCAACCCTACTATCACCTCGGCCATCCCTACGGGTTATAACATTCTTAGGAGGGACCGATCGAATGGGAAGGAGGGAGGTGTTGCCATAATTTACAATAAAAAACTAGACTGCTTAGGCTTCTGCTGTACCTTATCCCCCCATCATAGCATAGCTGGATTTCTGATTTGCAGACCTCCCAGTGCTATTGGAAATGTTATTACTACGCTTAATATAGCCACCACCTCCCTGGCCTTAAAATACAACAACTGCCTCATTCTGGGATATTTCAATATACATATGGACAATGGAAAAGACCCTCAAACAATCTCCTTGTTGGAGGCGCTGCAGGCCTGCAACATGTTTCCATCTGTTTCTTTGGCCACCCATGAGAAGGGCCATACCCTAGACCAAATCGTTCACAACTTTGACATATCAGTAAACCTACCTCTTCCCATTACCTGGTCTGACCACCTCCTATTCAAATTCGTCATTCCCAACTCTGCCACAGCCCCTTGAGCTAACACAGGGCAGAGGGTCTCTAATTACAGGACGTACCATAAAATATCCATCCTGATGTTAGCAGATGCCCTCGGTCGTTCCTCACCAGAGCTGTCTGGCTGCCCCTAATCAGACGCCCTCTCAATAGATTCATGGCTCCGAACCAACATTGATGCAGTGGTACTGGTTGTTTGCTGCTTCTCAAAGAGGTCAGCCCCACCAGCTCCATGGTTTAACGATTCCCTTAGATCTCGCAAAAGAAATTGTGGAACAATTGAACGGAAATGGCGTAAATCCTACCTGAGGACAGGAAGGTGTATAAAGACACCTTAAAAGCTCATTATATTCTTGTGAAGGCAGCAAAGAAAAACCTCTTTCACACCAAGATAGAAAATGCCCAAAATAAGAGTAAGGAAATCTTTAGCATAGTTAAATCCTTTACTGCCCTGAGAGCCGGCACAAAGGAAGGGACATGCACTGAAGAATGGTCTAAGTAAATAGTTGAATTCTTCCACAAAAAGATCTCCATGATCCATGATCCAACAAGCCTTCACTAACATCTCAGAGGAAGAACTGACCTTCTACCTTAGTTCTAATAGCAAATTTCACCTCTTGGATCCTACATCTTTACTAGCTTTCCCTGAGTTTCAGCTTGAAGAGTCACTGACCCCTCTCCAAAGCATTAAGTCTGGCTCTCCTACTGACCCATGTCCAGGGAATATCTTGAACCTATTAGCTCCCACCATAAACCCCACAGTAAACCAGCTCTTTAATGCTTCTCTCTCCTCAGGCAACATGCATAAATTATGGAAGAATGCTAAGATTCTTCAACTGATAAAAAAGGCTAACGCCAAACCGACGGACCCTGCCAACTACAGGCCAATCTCCCTTCTTCCGACCCTCTCCAGAGTACTAGAGAAGTATGTAAACAAGGCCCTCCAAAAACACATTGACGATGGGAAGCTCATTCATGAGTCCCAATCCGGTTTTAGGGCTAACTACAGTATGGAGTCCGCTCTGCTGGAAGTGCCTGAATTTCTCAAGGGTAAGCTGGACCAGGGAGGCAAGACTGTTCTGATACTGCTCGATACGTCGGCGGCCTTCGATATGGTCCCACATGAGAGGCTCCCGGAGAGTCTTGCCAACATCGATCTGGGGGGGGACCGCCTTTACAATGGATGTTATCCTTTCTTGGCAAATAGATCTCAGGACATCTGGCTCCCCCCTTTCTCATCCCCAGTTCCGGCCATGAATGTAGGTGTCCCTCAGGGCTCCATTCTCAGTCCTACCCATTTTAATATATATCTATCCCCCTTGCATTTCTGGTAGAGGAAGAGGGCGCCGCAAATTGTTTCCTATGCTGATGACACTCAGCTGATTTTTACGTGTGATAAAGGAACCGACTTTGACGGGGCAATGATTAGGTCTTGCCTCACAAAGGTTTTTTAACTGGCTTAAGATCAATCAGCTGAAGTGCAATCCTGACAAAACTGAAGTTGTTTTCTTTGGTAATCCATAAACGCCCGACTGGAGCGCTTGGTGGCCAAAAGATCTGCCGCCCCCGCCCGCTGAAAAGGAGAAAGTCAAAAACGTAGGAATTGTCATAGACAAGACACTCTCCATGTGCTTTCAAATTCAAAATCTAAATGGCACTTGCTTTGGCATACTCTGGATGCTAAAAAAAACTCCTGCCACTGTTACCGCTTGAGAGCAGAAAGATCGTGGTGCAGACTCTGGTGACATCAAAGCTTGACTATGTCAACAGCTTGTACCTCTGTCTTCCCAAATCCCTTATCCAGCGCCTACAAGTGGTACAATATGCGGCGGCCAGAGCCATCCTGAAACCTAAACCCAGATCTAGTATGACCCCTATTCTTAAGTCTCTCCGCATAAAAGAACGGATCGGCTTCAAAGCGATGACCATCTTCTTTAAAGCTTTCCATGGCTTAGGAGCCGGCTACATAAATAAGCGTGTTAATCGCTACACAACAGCTAGACCCCTAAATTCTTCCAATGCCAACCTGGCCATCATGCCTAAAATATGCAGTGCCCGCATTGGAGGCAGATCCCACGGCTTTCTAGGCCCAAAATTGTGGAATAGCCTCCCTGAGTCTCTGAGACTAACCACAGACCTACTCTCTTTCATGAAAGAACTTAAAAACCTGGCTTTTTGATAACTGATGGGTCTTTTACGCATGTTTTCCTCCCACTGTCATGCGCCAGGACTCTCTAGTCTGAGTAGCTGCGCGCTTTATTAAATACACAATTTCATTTCATTAGGTCCCTGACAGTGCAAAGGAACACTCGTCCAAATTCTAAGCGCCTTATTTATGAGGCCTTGCTTCACTTTTATGCCGCTGGTGCGTCACTTTTTGTGACGCACCGGCAGCATAAAATATGTGCAATGTTACGCCCTATTTACAAAGTGACGCATCTAGGCAGATGCGTCACTTTGTAAACCCCTGCACCGCATTATACCCGCGCCAGGCATAATGTATGCAGGGTGGGTGTTGCCCCGCAAAATGCCTCGTATAAGTGGCGCATTGAAATCTATGAGAACTCAGTGCGCCACTTCTAGGACGCCATTGCGTCAATATCTTACACCTGCCACACAGCAGGCATAAGACTGATGCAGGCCCTTTCACATGGGGCTTGCCCCATGTGAAAGGACACATTGCTAGAGTTGCGTCTATTTTCAGACACACCCCAGCAATGCATCACTTTTGCGCATACAGATTTTTCAGAAATACTAACATATCTGTAACTCCTTGCGACATGATGCGTCATACAGTAAATATGACACATCCATCATGTCGCAACGAGGGCGCACTAAGAAGTGACGCATCCCTGATTTCACACAGCGATGCATCACTTCTCATAAATAAGGCCCTGAATGTGTTTACATCTAATATTCAGGGATAGTTATGTGTGTTTTCAATATTGTAACACAGCAGCAGCTCACCAATATTACTGCAAATAATCTCTGTGATGCCCTCCCATTTCTTATATGTTAGGCCTTGTTTTGATCTAAAATAAACGTTTTTTATGTATATTGCATGAAACATAAACACAACATTTCTCTGCAAAATGGCTGTACTAGACTCTCACACATCAGGTACATAAGAAATAAATGAAAGGAAAACAGAATTTAAAACAAACTGTTTAGGAATTATTCAAGGTCATTAGGGCAAAACTCTGGAGAATGGAGTTAACTGTCAGGGGGCCCCCTGAAAGGCTGGGGCCCTGGGCCAGAGCCCACTTTGCCCATGCATTAAAACGTCTCTGGAGGTGTGTCCACGTTACGTTTTGAGCCGTTTCCTGTCGCGGGCACTAGGCCGACCCACACAAGTGAGGTACCATTTTTCTTGGAAGACTTTGGGGAATGCGGGGTGGGTGGAAATTTGTGGATCCACGCAGATTCCAGAACTTTCCACCAGAGAAATGTGGGGAAAATGTGTTTTTTTTGGCAATTTTTTAGGTTTGCAAGTGATTCTGGATAACAGAACCTGGTGGGAGGCAGTCAAGTCACCCCATCCAGGAT
This sequence comes from Triturus cristatus, assembly GCF_964204655.1. Taxonomy (NCBI): domain Eukaryota; kingdom Metazoa; phylum Chordata; class Amphibia; order Caudata; family Salamandridae; genus Triturus; species Triturus cristatus. The sequence continues at coordinate 232,058,224 of NC_140590.1, forward strand.
TCCCCTGGGTGTCTAGTTTTCAAAAATGTATAGGTTTGCTAGGTTTCCCTAGGTGCCGGCAGAGCTCTGGTTCAAAAACTACAGCTAGGCACTTTGCCTAAAAAGTGTCATTTTTCGCTACAAAATTGAGGTGTGTCCACGTTACGTTTTGCGCCGTTTCCTGTCGCGGGCACTAGGCCGACCCACACAAGTGAGGTACCATTTTTCTTGGAAGACTTTGGGGAACGCGGGGTGGGTGGAAATTTGTGGATCCATGCAGATTCCAGAACCTTCCACCAGAGAAATGTGGGGAAAATGCGTTTTTTTGGCAATTTTTTAGGTTTGCAAGGGATTCTGGGTAACAGAACCTGGTGGGAGGCAGTCAAGTCACCCCATCCTGGATTCCCCTGGGTGTCTAGTTTTTTTTCAAAAATGTATAGGTTTGCTAGGGTTCGCTAGGTGCCGGCAGAGCTATGGTTCAAAAACTACAGCTAGGCACTTTGCCAAAAAAGGTTCATTTTTCACTGCGAAATTGAGGCGTCTCCACGATGCGTTTTGCGCCGTTTCCTGTCGCGGGCAGTAGGTCGACCCACACAAGTGAGGTACCATTTTTATCGGAAGACTTTGGGGAACACGGGGTGGGTGGAAATTTGGGGATCCACGCAGATTCCAGAACTTTTCCACCACAGAAATGTGGGGAAAATGTGGTTTTTTTGGCAATTTTTTAGGTTTGCAAGGGATTCTGGATAGCAGAACCTGGTGGGAGGCAGTCAAGTCACCCCATCCTGGATTGCCCTGAGTGTCTAGTTTTAAAAAATGTATAGGTTTGCTAGGTTTCCCTAGGTGCCGGCAGAGCTATGGTTCAAAAACTACAGCTAGGCACTTTGCTAAAAAAGGGTAATTTTGCATTGTGAAAATGTGGTGTGTGCACGTTGGGTTTTGATCCATTTCCTGTCGTGGGCACTATGCCTACCCCTACAAGTGAGGTACCATTTTTATCGGGAGACTTAGGGTAATTTAGATTTGTAAAGGAACTGTTATTACCTATTGACTTTCGATGCATTTCTGCCTTCCAAATGAAAGCTATTGTGTAAAAAAGAAGTCATTCTAAAAAATGACTGATAATTCTCATGCTAGTATGAGTAGTCCCAGTTTCGGAAATGTGCAAATATGTACTGTTTCTAAACTCTATATTTTGTTCCCATTTCAGAAATACATAAATGTCTTTCATACCGATTTTTCCATGTACACATGTATACAGAATAGTTACTATATACCCGGTACATAATAAAAAACCATTGCAAGTTGCTGCTTAGTTTTTGGCTCTGGGTTCGTCGGGTTCTTGGTGAACCTACAAGTCCTATATATCCCCACAACCAGAAATGTCCAGCGGATGTAACGGTATATTGCTTTCAAAGAGCTGTCAAAATTAGAAGAAGTTACAGGTGAAAACGTTGACACAAAAGGTGCATTTTTTCAACAAATTTTCAATTTATCCTATATTTAACTGTTAGTTTCTATAAAGAAACATTAATGGATCTACACAAATGACCCCTTGCTGAATTCAGAATTTTGTCTACTTCTCCAAAATGTATAGCTTTCCAGGATCCATTATTGCTTTTGTACCCATTTCTACCATTAACTGGAAGGAGGTTGAAAGCACAAAAAATAGCAAAAATAGGCTATGTCCCAGAAAAATGCCAAAACTGTGTAAAAAATTTGGGTTTCTGACAAAAGTCTAGTATCCCCTAAAAGCTGGGAAAATGGTGATTTCAGCCCCACAAACCCTTTTTTGATGACACTTGCAGGGAAAAACCCAGATGCTTTCATTTGCAGCCCGTTTTCCCATTTTCCCCCCAAAAAACTAAATTTTGCTGTATTTTGGCTCATTTCTGTGACCCCTCCAGGGGAATCCACAAACCCTGAGTACCCTCAGAATCCTCATGATGTTGGAAGAAAAGGACGCAAATTTGGCGTGGATACCTTATGTGGTCAAAAAGTTACAGGGGCCTCAGCGCGCACTACCCCAAATAGCCAAAAAAGGGCGTGGCACAGGAGGGGGAAAAGGCCTGGCAGCGAAGGGGTTAAATCGATATTCTTGACCACGATATTCTTGCTGTCGATATTTCTGACCCATGATATTAATGACTCGATATTTGTGCAACTCGAAATTTTGAACTCAATATTCTCTGTACCCCCCCCCCCCCCCCCCCCTTGTATTTGCTGATTTGAAAACCATTGCTTGGGGCTTTTAGCACTGAAAGCGATGTGCGCTGTTATTTCCACCTCAGAAATGCCTCCTGGCCCTGGGCTCAGCCCCCACCCACATAGAAGAAGAATCTCAGGAGCTGCAGAGGCACCGGGCACTGCCTAATGACCTGTGGAAGCCTGAAGCGTGAGAGGGGGAAAGCCATGGCCCCGCCCAGCAGGACGTCACTCTGAGAGACTGAGAGCAGCTAGGATGCTCTCTAATTATCAGAAGCATCACGGCTGTGCCGAAAGCCCTTACGCCTCCCGCTCAATGCTGCTGGGGAGACACTGACGTCAGGAGTCAGAACACACCCACCTCGGAGCTGTGCTGTGGTAAAACCCAGACTTTCCTCCTCATGCCCCATGCAGCCGGAGAGGCGCCGACATCAGGAGACAGCTATTCTCAGGCAAGGGGCCAAGGGACCGGGTGAGTGACCCCCCCACCACCGGCTACCTTTAAGCCCTCATTGTGGTGCTGCCGGAGCACGAGCAGCCACCAGTGGGAGCAGAGGCAGAGCCAGCCACCACCTGGTAATTCTAGCCCCCGGTGGCAAACCCGAGTTGCTCTGGCTTCCATCCAGGCCTCATCAGTAGGGCCAAGCCTGTTACAACCGGCCGGTAATTTTCCTGCACGCCCACTTGGGTAGCAGCGCCAAACATGCATTTGTTTGCAAAGTGAAGTTTTGTTAGCCCAAGTTAAAAGTTGCATTTGCTTACAAAGTGAAGTTTTGTTGGCCTAAGTTAAAATGTGTGTTTACAATGTGATCTATGTGCAAAGTGCACTGAAGATGACGTTATCTCTGCTTGATTGACAATGCTCATTTAATTACAAAGAGATTGACAAAGCAAGTATTAAATGATGGGATTGTGGTTTATGTGTTTTGGTGTATAATACAAAGGGTAATTTTATATAACCTTGTGTGAAGTCTCTTTTTGTGGTATGCCTGTGTGTCACTGGTGTGTGTGTGTTGTACAAACGCTTTACACACTGCCTCTGGGATAAGCCTGACTGCTCTGCCAAGCTACCAAGGTGGTGAGTTATCTTGTGTGTGTAACTCCCTTACACTGACTAGATTCATGGGTTCTGTGTGGGTTTAAGTGCATACCTTAGCCAACCAGAAACCCCATTTCTAACAGGGATGAGAAGAGGAGAATGGCAGGCATTAAGAAGGAAATAAAGGGAGAGATTGATCGGGCAGGCAGAGCTGGACTGATCATCAAAACCAGCCCTGTAAAATAGATTGGTCAGTCAATCCTAGCGGACAGGTATTTAGAGGGACCGAAAAGGACAACTAGATTAGGAAAACATAGGTGAGGAATCCAAGAGTGAAGAGTGAACAGAGGAACAAAGACGCAACCCTCATGTAATGTTATGTTCTACATCTTTTAGTGGTAAAATGGCGTGATGGTGAGGTAAAACAAGAGTGAAATACATTAGGATGGAGGACAAGGTCAAGGACTGAGAATGAACAATGTCAAAGGCTGGCCAGAGTAGGACTGAAAGGAAAAAAAGTCTATGGTAAAGTAAAACAGTGATAAATCAGGATGAACGTGAGGCATGGATGATAGTGAGTGAGAATACTGGTCTGGATGGAGAAAGAAAGACAGGAACTAAGAGGAAATGAGTGAACTAGAGGAGACAGAATGAAAGGGTGGGGATGATAAGGGGCAGATGAGGTGAGGGCAGAAGGACTGGTTGAGGTCAAGAGGGTCCATCGATGTCAGTGGATGCTATGGCAGTATTATGAAGACAGACAAGACTATGGACAAGAGAGACAGGGAACAGAGTTGGGATATGGACAACAGTGATAAAGCAATGGCAGAAACGGTCAGGCATGTGTAAGGAGGACCGCAAGTTAAAGAGGGGCGAGAAAAGTCAGCCAGTGATTGCCTGGGTGCCAGGTGGCCACATGTCCTGGGAGTGATTTTCATCCTGTACTTGCAATCCAGTCACCATGCCCATCATGCTGAGGCCTGAGCAGTCGCCGCCCGCATGATTCGCGGGTGGAAGTTTCGCTCGGGGGTTCAAGCGCAGGAGGGGCTTAGTTGGAAAAAAAAAACTTACCTTCAGGGGTCCTGCGCCATCTCAGCTCCTGGCCGGGTCTGACATTTTCCTGAGCAGGAAGCAGGAAGCCTCCCTCCTCTCCCCTCCTAAGCCAATCACAACGCTGCAATGCATTGTGATTGGTGGGGACGCCGACCAGCCAGATGTCTATTGGGAGGCCTTTTTCAAGCAGCCTACATGGAGAAAAGGGAGGGTGCGCCTGACTGGTTTGGTCGGCCCTACAGGGCCAACCAAACAGTTAGGGCCCGCAGCATTGGGCAAGCCACTCCTTCCCTGCCCTCGAGCAGAAGCCCCCAACCAAACCCTTCTGAATTCTCACAGTGCGAGAAGCAGAAACATAAAATGGTAGTTTTACCATTTTATGTTTCTGCTTCTCACACTGCGAGAAAGCAGAGGGGCGACGCTCCTCCGCCCTAATGGAGGAGCCTCCCCTGGGCCCGAGTCCCATGCTCAAAACAGTAAAACGAAACTGCAAGTTCCAACATGCACCGTGGGCTTGATGTTGTTTACAATATAATATGAGGCATCTGACAGCCATGTTGTGAGAAACAGAACTGTAAGAACTGAGTAAGTGCAGGATATATCCAGAGAGACAAGAGCAGAGTTGAGGAGCATGATAAGTGGGAGAAGGAGGGGGAAGTGAAGAGGAAGGCACCGATGCTGTTTGTGCACAAGGAGAAGAGGAGCCGTCGAGTTCTTGCACAATACTTTTTAAAGTCATTGTTCTCGCTCTGTCTTTGTCTTTTTTCCCATTCACTCTGCAGCAGTGATCAGCCTCTTGTGTCAGGGTTCATTATTTTTTTCCTAACAAGCGCGATTTGCAGAATCAATTTTTAACTTAATTGCTCTCAGCACCGTTTAATTAAGCAACAATCTTCTCTTTCAAATATCCAGCTGAGAATTTGATAAGAGCAAATTATGCAGGCGTTGAATTCATTTCTGGGAAGTGAGCGCTTTTGCCACCCTAGAGTCCTCAGGAAGGAGGTGCTGAGCAGCAGGCCTGGTAATCGGGCCACCAGGCATCTATGCTGCTGAGCTGGGCTTAAAAACCCACAGTCGTTTGTATGAAACTTACAGATAGGTGCCAGTAATATTAATAGCAGATAAGCAGTGCTCTAAAACACATCTGTAGGTAAGTGGAATGTACCTGTGGTAGTCTCATTAAAGTCACAGCAAATCTGGAACAGAGAAAAAGGTGTTACCGCCATTCCTCCTTTACGAATTTCAGCAAATGACTTGTTTGTGTGCACACTCCATCACCCTTCCCAAAGCGCCGTTTGCCTTCCTTTCCTTTGCACTCTTCAGTCTTTTCTCCTTTTCCCTCTTTTATGTCACTTCCGCTTCCCTATTCAAAAGCAGAGTGCTGCTACCTTTGTTTGTTGCCATCCTGCAGAGGTGTAATTTAACCACATATTACATATTGTATGCTCTGCTACATAATTTGTATTGCTAGGTCTAATAGTAGTGGTAGTAAAAGTGGCATTGTTAGCTTTCATATTTATAATAATAGTCATCATCATCATCACCACTACCACCATGATGATGATCATGATGATAATAATAATAATAATGAGAAAAAGAATCGCATGCAAATACCACCGCCTGTCTCCAGTGCAGCACCTGGTTCTCCCACTTACACTATGACAGCAGCACAACTGTTGATGACTGTCACTGTTCTCAGTTCCTGATTTTACCGTTAAGTACGTAAACTACACTCTGCAGGATGCTCTGAGGTAAATTAGGAGGAAGGACTCACACCCAAAAATTGTAAAGGCTAAGATGGCCTTGAGCTCCTTTACTATTTTTTTAAAAACTGATTCTATTACTTATTTAACAGTAACAAAATATAGCGCCTCATTTTGCCTTATGAATTATCCGTTCCAGAATTTAAATATAGCTTTTGTAACGGGTATTAACTGAAAAAAGAAATATAACCTCATGACTTCCCATCATCCATCGACACAGGAAGTGACATGCATGCAAAACAGCTGAACCTGCCGGCCGGCAGCAATGCTGGATCCTGATGCACCCAGAATGGGTGCATAAAGGGATTTGTCAGGGTTACAGGGGGTGTGGGGCTCCCCCCCCTGCAGTCCCCAAAGCTGTTTAATATGGGTGCCCCAGGTGAGCACTGAAAGCAAAAGAATTGATGGACGGAATGCAGAACAAATCAAAACATTCACCCTCAGTCAACAGATCTGGGTTAAATCCATCATTCTTTTGCTCACCATGCCACCCCAGTTTAGACCTGGCCATATGCAAATCAGTCTGGACCCTGTGACTCATGGGAACAGTCCAACCCGACCTGCCAAGCCAGGTCCTCCCTGGACCAGATACAAGCATCCTCGGACTGGTTACGGGGTTTCACCATTCATCAGGTGGCAGGATGTTTTCATAAAATGTTGCAAAGCTGTGGAACCTCCTACCCTCTAACCTCAGATCCAACTCCAATCTCTCTTTATTTCGTAAACACTTAAAGACCTTCCTCTTTACTCTGCAAGATTAATCTCTTGAAGTATGCTGGCTTCCCCTCACGTTCTTTCTTCAAGTAGCGCTTGGACGCCTACGGGCAGCAACTGCGCTTTACAAATTCACTTTTCATTTAATTTCATTTCATTTAATTTCATCAGCCAGGATAGCTGGATTCCAGTAGCGCAGTGAGCCCAGAACCCACGTCTGAGTATACCTGCCGCACTTAGGGCAAGAAAGAAAAAGACACACAATTGATGGACGGAATGCAGAACAAATCAAAACACTCACCCCCAGTCAAGAGATCTGAGTTAAATCCATCATTCTTTTGCACACCATGGCACGCCAGTTTAGACCTGGCCATATGCAAATCAGTCTTGACCCGGTGCCCCATGGGAACAGCCCAGCCCGAACTGCCAAGCCAGGTCCTTTGTGGACCGGAAACAAGCATCCTAGGACCGGTTTCAGGGTTTCACCCCTCATCAGCCAGGATAACTTGATTCCAGTGTCACAGTGAGATCTGAAGCATCCACAATAGGCCCAGGGGGATGGGGTCCCCGGGGTTGTAAAGGCTTCGGGAGGGTGAAGATGAGGTCGGAAGAGTTTGTTGTCACTGGAGCTTCTCGTTGGCATTTGATGCTGACTGTTGTTGTTGATGCACACTCTCGTGGCTGAGTCAAAAAGCAGTCATCACTGGAGATTATTGAGTCAGGCCTCACAGACATTCATTGTTTGGCACAAAGAGTCAGAGCCCAAAACATCTCGATTTTCACCTGGAGTTCAGGAACATAACACTCTGATGCCAGCCAAGGGTCCAGAGGTCATCAACACGGTTTCAGCAGGTTCATGCAGGCCCAGTTGGAGCTGGTGAGAATTCCAGAATTTACATATAGCTTTTATAACAGGTGCTAAGTGAATAATAAAATGTAACTCCATGACTTCCCATCATCCATCTCCACAGGAAGTGACATACATGCAACAACAGCTGATCCTGCAGGGTAGCAGAAATTCCAGATTCCGATGCACCCGTGATGGGTTCATGTGGGGAGACAGCGAGCCTTGAGGGCCCTGGGGTTCCTCCAGGCATCCCCTAATAGTGTTTGTTGTGGGTGCCCCAGGTGAGCACAGCATAGACTTCAATTGAGCCACAACAGACATTTATTGGACAGAACTCTGACACATAAGCCCAACAATCCGGAACCAATACTATTAAGACTGGAAGCACAGATAATACTCTGCATGCGATCAACGGTGAATTGGCTGAACGAGCTATCCCAAATGGTAATTTCTTCATATAATGTAATGTGCATTGCATAGGCAACAATACACCACAGCTGTAACAAGGTGTAAACAACAGATGATGAAATGGGATACACATACAAATCCAATCCAAATAGATTAGACACACAGTATAAGAAAAGTATGGAGTAATACAACAATAATGCACCACGATGTATTGACAAGGACATATAGAAACAACAAGGATACACCTGGGTGATGGGGTCCCCAGGGCCTGTAAATGCTTGGGGAGGGAGGGCATGTGCCCTCTTCCCTAAAAAAGAAAACAGCCCTGGGGGAATGGTGTCTCTGGGTCTTTAAAGGCTCAAGGAAGGGGCCTTTATTTTTTAATCCCTGCTCTTTGAGGGAGTGCCCGATATGCCATGTGAGGGCTTTCTTTTTCATGTTTTTTTTAGCTTGGCAGAACCCCTAGAATAGGGAGGGGCACCACCATGCCTTTTTTTAATGTTGTGGGGAGGATGCAGGGAGTGCAGAAGCCAACAAGCGCCGTTAAAAAACCAGTAAGTGTACTGGGTCATTAAAACTATGACCGGAGGAGAGCATACCAGCACTCCTAGCTGGCGCTCTATACTCTTTAGCTGACATGCAGAGGGTCCCTTTATGTCATTTTTATGATCGCATTTTGTAGGCAAAAATTATTATTTTTTATATTGGTTATATTTTAACATACAATCAACATGTCTCTGAGTATTTCAGTTAATATTTTCTGGCCACAAAATGCAACAATAAAAACTATGTTAAAAGACAAACTCACAGAAATATTGTTTTTTTATTAAAACTATATTAAACATTTTTATAATAATCACTGTTATCAAACTATGTATTTTGTGAACTAATAAAATATACTTTGAATAAAAATATTGTGGCTCTTTGGAGAAAGATGATAGATCTGCTTTATATATATTGATATTCTCACCTCTTGGTAAACTCAGTAGGCTCACTTTTTATATTTTGGTGGTGTGACTCTGTGACAAAGTCAGTAAGTCTGCTGAGTGTGGACAGACACTGTGAGACCAACTACATGCTGGGTATGGCATGGGCCATGCATTGCGTGCGATTGCTTGTCTACCACCGGTTGGACGCAGGGCAAAGCTGTAGGCTTATTAGTTCAAAGGGGTGAGAGCCACACTCAGGTAATAAAAACAATCCTTGGCAAGGTGAATCACAAACTTCACAAAATAAACCTGTAATTTACCCTCTGGTAGCTTGGCACAAAAGAAGTTAGGCTTAACTCAGAGGCAAATTGTAAAGTATTTATGCAACACTCAAAGAGTAATAAAGTGACAACACAGCACATGAAACATCTCAAACCAATTTAGAAAAGTAGAGAAGAATTCAATTTAAAAAAATGGTAACAAAACCAGAAAAATCCAATCAGTAAAACCAGAATTAGGGATTTTTTTAAGTTACAGATGAAAATAGCAACAAAACCCAAAATGCACCACTCGCGGGTAACTTATAGCACTGGACCAGGTCAGAGTCACAAGTTCAAGCCAACTGCTACAGAGCGTAGGTCGGAGGGACCAGGTACACCCCAGTGAAGAGTTTACCTTCTCAAATTCCAAGTCCACCAAAGGAGCTGCAGCTAGAATTTTACGTTAGCAAGGACTGCAAGGAGATCTTTGCCAGCCCGAGGAGAAGGTAGGGCATCTACACGATTTCTTTTGTGCTATGAGGAGCCAGTCGTCGCTGGAGCTTCGTGTTGGCAGTCGACACTGACTGTCGCTGTTGATGCAGACTATCATGACTGATGCAAAGACCAGTCATCATTGAAGATTCACACTGGCGGGCATCCAAGCCATTCAGTGTTTGGCGGAAAGAGTCCACTTCATGATCACAGAGAGCCCACAGCTTCTTGATTTTCACTTGTAGGTCGAGAGGAGAACATTGTGATGCCAGCCAAGGGTCCAAAGGCCAGCAGCAGGGCTCAGGCAGGTTCATGCAGACCCCAGTTGGTGCTCGTGCTAGAGCACTTGGGCCCTTTGACAAAATCTCCCTGCAACTGAACTTTCTAGGTGTCTGAAGTATAAAGAGGAGTTAGCATCATCCACAAATTCATTGTACAGTGTAACCAATTTGGCCATACTCTGAGGACACAAATTGGGTAGATGAAATTAAGTTTAGATTTATTACAAATTCAGAGCCAAGCTGATATACACCAGTCTTAAGAATATGTTGTAAAAATACAAACTCACTACTGGCAGACCAAACCGTCTGACAAAATTAAGCCTTAACAACATGAAACAAACAGGAAATTCAGTAACGGTAATGCAGAAACTGGAGAACAGAATTTGATGATCAGAATATGATTTGTGTTCTCCTTGCATATGGATGAGTAAAACCAGATTATCTAATAAAATCCAACCTACTTAGCATCACTGGGGATACCCTAAGTTGATCCAATAATGTGGGTTTTGGAGTGGTTTACAGTCAACTCTTTTTTTTTAATCCTTTTTTTTGTAACTTTATTTTCCATTTTACATACATATAAAGGATATACATGTGCAAAACCGTTCACTCATGAGTTGCCATACATTGTCGCTGTCCAACAATACAGAAGGAACATGAATTGTGTCGATGAAATGACTGACCAGGCTGAAATAAAAGCAGTTCTACATCAATTAACATTTGTCATTTATAACAAGTGTAATCGGCCGACCCAGACATAACTTCTAATCACAGTTTAGTTAGCTAATTGTGCAAACGTTACCCTACTCCCGTCGGATCAATGCCTTGCTCCTGGGGGAGAGTTGGTTGCATGAGACATATTTTCTACATATAAACTATATGGACCCCATATATCTTTGAGACGGGCTGTGCTGGGCACTATGCTAGCTTAGTTTTTGCTGTGAACATTACAATACGCTAAGCTGCGGAGCCAGTGCTGGGGAGTGGGTGTTGATTTACGGCCCCAATGTATCGCTATCTCCCGCTTTGCTAGTAGAAGTCCCAGCGATGTGAACCGCCTCACCTTTTTAGGGAAATTGACTGTGTATCCCAGTAAGGCTACTTCTGGTGTTGGGATCAGGGGTAGGTTTATCATTTCCCCTAGAATGTCGTGGACTTGTTCCCAGTATGTCAGTAGTTTAGGGCATGTCCAAGTGAGGTGAGCAAAGTCAGCGTGTGGTGCTGCACATTTGCGACAGTTGTGCGGTTTGGAAAGGTTGATTTTATGTGTTTTGGTGGGGTGAAATAAATACGACGCAAAAACTTAAAGTGAAGAAGTTTGTGCTTGCTGTTAAGTGAGACTTCATGCGTGACAGCGCAGCATTTAGCCCACTGCTCATCTGTTATCGGATGCCCCAAATCGGACTCCCAGTTGCTACAAAGTTTATCGTCATTTACGGGTCTGATGTGAGCACAAGCCTTATATAGTTTGGAGATTAAATGTGTGCTATTTGTGCTTTTGATTATCAGTGTGGGGGGGGAAGGATTCTGGTTCTACTGGGAAGTCGAGGAGGGCAGAGCGCAGTGCAGATCTAATACGGCTCAGGACAAATCTATCCATTACACTACTGTCCCGGAAGCGGGCGTCCTCCGTGAGGGAGAAACAATGACCACCGGGATAGAGATCGCCCACTGCGGAGATTTCAAATTTGGTCAAGGTGCGCTGTACTAAACGCTTGCCCGGGACAGGTATCCACCAGGCGTTGGGCATGGGCAACACCGAGGAGTACAAAGCGGTAGCGCCAGTCAATCGTCTCAGCCTCTCCCAAGCCCAACTTGTAGTGGAAACCTTTTGGATATCGCAGGGGTCCCTGGGGATGCCCTTGGGTAGGACCATGGAAAGCTTCTCTGGGAGGATGAAGTACGCCTCCGGTCGGAGATATGGTATCCGGGCATCAGGATGGAACCATCAGTGTGAATAGCTACACTGGGCTACTAAATAATACAACTGGAAATCTGGGACGTTGTAGCCACCTCTGTCATACGGCAGTGTAACCACAGACCAGCGGACACAAGCCTGTTTACCACCCCAAACCAGACGCATAAGGAGTGTACGGAGTGTCCGAAAAAAGCCAACTGTGAGGGAAATAGGTATATTATTAAAATAATATAAAAACTTGGGAAGCACCACCAACTTTATGATCGCTACTCGGCCTACCATTGACAAGGGCAATCGCGACCCTTTGTCCACTAGCATGCCCAATGCGTCGATGGCCTGCCCATAATTCAAGCCGATGATCTGGGCGGGGTCTGGATGGATATGTTTTCCCAGATATTTGACCGAGTCTGTACGCCATTCAACCGGGATTTCTCACTCCCACTGTTTCGTGCTTGTAGTTAAAGGAAAAATAACAGACTTATGCCAATTAATACCAAGGCCAGATAAGCAGCCAAATCTAAGAATCTCTCTTATTAATGGGTCCACATTTTCTTGGGGCTCTCTGACATATAATATGGTGTCATCTGCGTAAAGTGAGACCAGGAGAGGACCAGTTTTGAATTGCAGACCACGATTAAGGTGACGCTTCTGGAAGTGGTGGATTAACGGGTCCATTGCAGGATAAATAAAAGAGGAGAAAGAGGACAGCCTTGACGAGTCCCACGGTAGAGCCCAAAGGGCTGAGAAAGTGTGCCGTTTAAGCAAAGTCTCACCATGGGTTTACTGTATAGCAGAGTGGTGGTGGAAATGAAGCCGAGCGGCATGCCCATGCGGCGCATTATGGAGACAAAAAATGGACACTCCAGGGATTCAAAAGCCTTCTCTGTGTCCAACATTATCGCCGCTGCAGGGACCTCAGGATTTATCCTGTGAATGACGGCAAAGAGTGTTCTAAGATTAAGCGAGGTGGAGCGGTGCGGGGTGAAGCCAGACTGGGCCGGGATATAATAAATTCCATTAATTGGGACAAGCGGTTTTCTAAAATTTTAGCTAATATTTTGTAGTCCAAATTTAGAAGGGATAAAGGCCTATATGATCCACACTGGGAGGGGTCTTTGCCAGGTTTTGGAAGGAGGATTATGACCGCTTCACGGAGTGTAGGGGGAAGCAATTGCTGTTCTGAAGCCTCCGTGTACACTTCTATGAGTTGCGGTGCGAGTAAATCTTTATACTCCTTGTAGAAGTCCCCAGTGAAGCCATCCAAACCGGGGGAAGAGGAGCCCCGAAGGGCATCAATGGCACCCAGTACATCCGCAACCGAAATGAGAACAGCCAAAAAATCTTGCATATGTTTTCAAGATAAACCAGAGCAATTTCTTCTAAATATTGTTCTTGTGCTTCGTGGGAGCTTCCAAGCGTGGAAGCATACAGGGTTGAAAAATAAGCCTTGAATTCATTATGAATGTCAAGTGCGGAAGTGAGGGGGCGGCCGTCAGTAGTCCGAATCTCAGTGATGAATGTTGTATCATAATGCGGACGTAGCATCTGAGCTAGAACCCTGCCGGGTCTCTTGCTTTCCCCGTATTGTCTAGCAGTCTGGTATTTGCCCAAGTACAAAATTTCCCGGTCAGCTGTTTCTCTATAATCATCCAGCAGCGTCAAGCGCCGACCCCTCCTCCACAGGGCCTAACAAATGAGCCGAGGCACTGTCTAATACCGCTAGTTCACGTTCTATGCGTGATAAAGTGCTGCGGAAATCCCTAAGGACCCCGGCATGTTTGGCGATACAAGCGCCCCTAATGACGGCCTTGAACCCCTCCCAAAGGACTGCCCAGGAGTCTACCGGACCAGTGTTAATGGAGAAATATTCTTCTATGGCCTCGCGAATTTCCGCTTTAAACAGTTTATCTTGTAACTTGCTGCCGGGGAAGCGCCATTGATGTTCAAAACCCTCAGGACAGGGGACCTGCAGGTGCAGCAGAACCGAGGAATGATCGGAATATGTCTGAGGGAGCATTTTGTGTGAGGTGCACCAACCAGAGACGTCAGGGGTGAGCAAACAAAAATCTATCCAAGTCCAGGTGTTGGGGGGGCCTGAATAGTGCGTGTATTCGGTGGAGGCATGATTGCGTATGCGCCAAATGTTAAAAAGCACAAACTGCTCACAAAGCTCCAAAAGAGTGTGGCGTGTGCGAGGTTTAGTGTCTGGAGCAGTGGAAGTACTATCAAGGACAGGTCCTAATAGCAAGTTGAAGTCCCCGCCTACTAATAAAGTCTGTGGTGTTAATCTAGCTAGCTGGGTATGGAGAGCATGAAAGAAATCTGTAGAATCGGTGTTGGGCGCGTACACACACACCAAAGCAACTTGAAAACCAAAGAGTGACCCTGCAACGATAAGGTATCTGTCCTCCTCATCCTAGATGACTAAATCGAGGCTGAATGGGACCCTCCTATGAATCAAAATGGCCGCCTCTCTTGCATATTTACTGAAGTTGGCGAAATATCTCTGTGCCCCCCAGTTGGCACCAAAGCATGCCACGTCTGTTTTAGGGTGGTGCGTCTCCTGCAGAAAAGCGATATCCACATTATGTCTTGAAAGATAATGGATAACCTGTCTCCTCTTGGTGTATCATTGAGACCCCGCACATTCCCGGACACCAGGAAAAGGTCTGAGGGGCCAACTATATTACCCATCCTGGACATCTTGGCAAACAACAACATTGTTACATTCAATAAGCGACGATAGAATAAAACGTGTGACAGTGAACGGAATAGCATTGCCAATAAACATTTTGTGTAATCATGGACACCCCCCCACCATCCCCCACCTAGCCAGACCCCAGAAGGAGTGAGGCCAATCCCCAAAATAAATCTGCACATAAAGTACCAATCAACTTTGTGAATATATGATAACCCCCAGAACAGGTACCCAAAATAAGAAGCAACCAATCCGAAGAATACACCATGGGGGATGGCAACGCTAAGGCACTAAACCAGCTATCTGAAATATAACATAGAAGGTTGGAGAACATATTCCTAATATTGAAATGGGCAGCGAGACTTAAATTGTATGCCGAAATTAACCCATACCAGAGCCCGAGAACAGGTCCACACAAGCGTCTGAACCCCTATGAGGAGGAGAGGGATTCCCACCACTCTTTGAGGAGTGGACGGTGTTTTGCTTATAAGCCTGACAAAATTCTTGCGCTTCAGTAGGAGCATTGAAAATGCGAGACCTACCACCCACATCAACCTTCAATCTGGCCGGGTACAACATGCCATATCTCAAACCCAAGTTCCTAAGAGTAGCCTTGACACCATTGAATTTGCGGCGGGTATCCTGCACCATGGCGGTGAAGTCTGGGTAAAATGATAGTTTGGAACTTTGCCAGTCAATGACCCCACGTTCCCAAGCAAGCCTCAAAGCGGAGTCCCGGTCAAGAAAGTTCATGAGGCGTGCGATGATGGGTCGGGGAGGGAGGCCAGGATTAGGCTGGGGCCTGAGTGATCTGTGCGCTCTCTCTATCACAAAGCCAGGGATGAACGAGTCTTTGACAAACAAATCGGTTAACAGGGTCTCGACAAACACATCCATACAACTAGTGGAGGCCGTCTCCAGAACACCTAGGATGCGTATGTTATTGCGCCGACTGCGTGCTTCGAGGTCTTCATTTTTGATTGCCACTTCTTTGAGGATGCGCTCCACACGTTCCAGTCTCTTAATTGGGCTGTGCCGTCCTCAATGTCCGATATGCGGGCCTCAGCTACATCCAGCCTCCTGTCATGGACTTGTATCTTGGACCCAAGGCTTGCAATGTTTTGGTCAAGTTAATCAAACCAGCTATCCAGTGCTTTGAAGGGGGCCCTCATTTCCTGATGAAGAGAAGTAACCTCCTCTGGGGGTCCATCGGCACACTCTGCGTTTTGTGCGTTGTCCACCATACCTGAGCCGTGAGGCGGTGCGTCGTCGACAACATTTTCAAATGGAAGCGTTATTTGTTTGGGGTCTTTACGACCCATGCCGCGAGGTGGCAGGGCCGATAGCAGGGTCCCACAGAGAGTGCCCCTTGACCCACCTACACGATCCAACGCTACACCACTCTCCGATCTGCTACAGCTTGTCTGGTGGTAGTCCCTAAAATCCTGAGGACTCGGTTGGGAGGACGGTCCTTTAGGTTTTCAGCAGCAATTTTGTGGAACTCCTTACCGCTGGCTTTGAGGTGTGTGGGAGATCTCCCCTCTTTTAAGAAAGCTCTGAAAACACATCTTTTCCCAAGAGGGGCGTAATCTATACAGTGGTTTTTTGATAACATCGTGCAGGTTCCATCAAAAGTCTAAGCGCCAGGATGCCCGTTGGGTGACAGTCATTGCGCTATATAAGAATATCTATACATACATACATACATACACTCTGCGGCGCAGGGAGCTGAGCCTGATTGTGGGACCAGATAGAGAGAGGAGGGGCCTCAAGGAAATTGGTGAAGGAGCAGCAGCTGTTTATTCGAGGGAAGAGAGTGCAGACCCCAGGGCCTGGGCGAGAAGAACCAGCCACGCCAGCTTCAGTTAGTAGGGGTAAGCGAACCGCAGTAGCCAGGCGCAACCGCAGCCCTGGCGTGTAGAGCCACACCACGCTCACAATCCAGGCCCCAGCACCACACAGTTGGAGCTCAGTGCAGCTGTTGTGTCCACTTTGGCCAAATGAAGAGCTCCTGCTGCCTGGAGATTCGGAAATACGGCAGGAAAGAAGCACACCCCAGAGGATTGGCAGGTCGCAGGCCGGGAGTCTCTCAAAACGTATATCCCCACAACAGTCACTGACCCTAAATAGGGCTGCCGGGTTAAGGAGAGGTCCGCTGTCATGCAGAGGAGTGGTGGGATGGTCTCAACAAGCGCCGTTGTCTCATATCAAGGCGCCAGATAAAGCGGACGGCAGGCGCGGCACACGCAATCTCTCCCCACCAGGGGTCCTAGCTCATCCCGATCCGATGGTCGGAAGACAGCCCTATCCCCACCTCCAATCAGTATCAGTACAGGGTGCGAGGCTGCCGAGGGGCGGAGGCAGTGGGACAGGGGTCGTCGAGAGTGGGGGAGAGACAGGAGCCAGTCCTGCAGCCAGTGTTTGCATGCCGCCGCCCTGGGCCGAGGTCCGCTCACCCAGACGGCCGAGTCTCCGCTGTGCAGGTCCACCAGCGCCACAATGGCGCAGTTCAATGTGCAGTACGCCGCCCCAGTGCGATCCTCACGTCGCCATGATTTGATTTGATTTGATTTATAAGCTTGTAAAGCGCGCGAATGCCGGAAGGCGTCTTGGCGCTACTGTTAGATGCACTTCAAGTTACTGCAGGGATGCTATACTAGCTTAACAGGAGTACAACCATGTTTTGACTGCCTTTCTGAAGGCCAGAAGCGACGGGCTACTTTTTATATTGATAGGTAGGAGGTTCCATAGCTTGGTTGTCCTCAGCAGGAATCTTCTTCCTCCCCACCTAGCCTGTTTGAACTTGGGTACTTGGACGAGTTTTGCGTTAGTGGATCTCAGACTTCTAGCTGGGACAGACCATTTGAAGTGAGTTCTTAGGAATTGTGGTCTTGAGCCATGGAGTGCCTTATATGCCAGACACAGGGACTTAAATGTTATCCTTTTGTCCACTGGCAGCCAGTGCAGGTCCTTCAGTCTATGGGAGACTGATTCGGATCTAGGAATGTTTAGCACTAGTCATGCTGCTGCGTTCTGGAGACGTTGCAGTTTGGTTATATATTGGGTTTGAATCCCTGTATATAAAGCGTTGCCATAGTCCAATCAAGAAAGGGCGAGTGCCGTGACCACTGTTTTCCGTGAATCAAGGGGGATAAACGGGCATATTCTTCTGATCATTTTTAATATATAAAAGATGGAAGAGGACAGGGCATTAAAGGTCAGTTTGTCATCGAATATAAATCCATATTTTTGACTTTACCTACTGGAATTGGGCAATCACCCAGACTGTCAGGCCACCTTTTGGGGGACCAGAAATCTGCATTAGTGCCCAGAAGCATGACCTCTGTTTTATCGCCGTTCAGCTTTAAACAGTTACACTGCATCCATTGATTTACTTGCATCATGCAGTCCCTGAAGCAGTCTACAGTTTCATCTGTGTCGCCAGATACTGACACCACTATTTGGGTGTCGTCTGCGTACGAGACCGGTAAGAACCCACACTTTCTGATGATCGAGGCCAGGGGAGCAACGTAAACGTTGAAAAGAATGGGGCTCAAGGCCGAGCCCTGAGGCACGCCAATTGGTGCCCTAGAGGGATTAGAAGCGGATTCTCCCGGAAGAACTGAAAAGGTTCTATCTCTTAAAAAGGAAGACATCAGCGTACGAACAGAGTCTTGGACCCCCAATTCATCTAGACGAGCCAGGAGGATCTCATTGTTCACAGTGTTGAAGGCCGCCGATAGATCTAATAGGATCAGGGCGGCCTTCCCTCCTGCGTCCAGAATGCCCCTAAGATCCTCAGCTTCCATGACCAAAGCTGTCACAGTTCCATGCTACTCCCTAAACCCGTATTGTGATTGATCCAAGTGATTTCTAGATTGTTGGAGGGAGGACCACCGGGGCGTCGGAGAGACTACTCCGGGGCACCTTCCTACCGCAAAGTTATAGCCGAGCGCCGCTGAGAAGCCCCCTAGGGGAGGTCCCTCTCCTATGTTCGTACTAGGCCCAGTAATACCACCACACAGGACTCCGTATCAGTTGCTTAACTTGGTTCTTTATCAACAGCAATACGTTCAATATTTACAGTGGGATCGAGGGATCCAATAAGAGTCTCAATGTCTTTAGAGGGATAAGGTAGCGGGACAGTCTTAGTACCAGCCAGGTACGGGAAGGCTCTGCGCCAGACCTTGAGTGCTGGTCTCAGAGCGGCTTGGACGAGGAGAGCCGCGACGGCGTCTGCAGGGCTCGGGTGGTAGTTCCGCTTCGGTCGAGCCGCGACACAGTCAGCAGGGCTCCGGTGGTAGGTCCGCTTCGGTCGAGCCGCGACGAGGTCAGCTGGGCTCTGGTGGTAAAGTTCAACAAGGTCAGGCCGCGACAGCGTCAGCAGGGCCCCAAAGGTTCGTGAGGGTCTTTAAGCACGATGGAGCCGCGACGTCGTCAGCAGGGCTCAGAGGGTGGGTTTCAGGACGAGTCTTCTTCCGTAGGGTCAGCCGCGATCCGATCAGCAGGGCTCTTGACTCCAGGATACAACTGCTGTCCTGCTGTCGGGTCGCCCCAGATATAGGACTGGAGCCCTTTGATGTCCGGACCCTTGCGCCCGGAGGGGGTGGAGAGGCCAGGCAGGGAGCGGCCAGACGCCCAGCAGGAGAGGCGCCAGGCCCCAGAGAGCTGTGGGGCGATCGCACCGAGGTGTGGAAGGACGGTTGGGGGTCCCATCGATACTGCCCTCCGCCGGGAGTGGGAAGGGTTTACGTGGTATGCCCCGGGCCAGGGGTTGGCGCCTTGATGTCGGGCCTCGCTGGGACAGAGGCCGGGTGAAGCGGGGTTACGCAGGTGGTCACGTGGCGTGACGTGTAATCCAAAATGGAGGAGCCCCGAGGTGCATGGGACCTCGTGTGGCTTGGCGAGGGGGAACAGGACCACGCCACGAGGCCGGCTCCCACATAGATGATATTAAATCCTTCAGTTGTTTGTTGATCAACTTCTCCAGCACTTTAGCTGGGAAGGGGATTCTGGAAATTGGCCGGTAGCTGCTGGGTTCCTTGGGGTACAGATTCGATTTTTTTTAAAGTGGGATGACTGATGCAATTTTCCAGGCATCTGGGAAGATCCCTGACTGGATTATCTTAGAGAACAGGCCATATAGCTGTTCGCTAAGTATCTCTGGGAACAGGTGCATTATTTTAGGCGGGCATGGATCAGTTGGATTTCCGGATCTGATGGTTTTTACTACCTGACAAATCTGTTCTACAGAAGGAACCGTAAAACAGAAACCCGTTTTAGGGTTTGGTGTACCTAGATCCGGATTAGGATGATTAAATGAAGTCTTGGTGTTATGGTTAATCTTAAATAGTTCATACACCTTATCTATCTCCGGTCGGGGGCAACTCGGGGCTCCATTCTTCGACCGGATGGGTCCGGTGACGTTCCGCTCAGCGAGGCGACATGTCTCATGGCATCAGTAGGGCTAGTGACGGAGGAATATGCAGAAAAGCTAGCGAGCCTTACGAAGCTTCAAAGCCAGGTGGCCATAAACCTTGCCTTACCAGCCAGGAGCTTCTGTAGTCAGAGTTTGGTCGTGGCAACTAGAAATTCATCATCAGTGTGGAGCAGTACAGGTACTGCCTGAATACCAACAAGCAGCACATCAGCATTTACATTAACCAGGTGTTGTTCAGACCATAACTATAAAGCATAAATAAAAAGTGAGCAGTACACAGCCTTGCCATACACCCCTAGAAAGTAAAAACAAAAACTCTTGGTGGTTTCCCCTGCAGGGCCAAATCTGACAGAAAGCAGAGAAATAAAGCCACACAACAGAGAAAAAGCAAAGAGGTGATGGGCCGGATTCTTGACTACCTAATTATTTCCAAGAATCCTCTCAGGTCGCCAGGATCTTTTTATCTGCTAAATAGTGTAGAGGGGAGGAAATACAATTATCAACACATAATTACCAAAATTAGATTTCATTTGGAACGGAATACTGACTCTGAATCTAGAATTTATAGGATTTTATTACAACCAAAAATAACTGAACATACAGACACCTTAATACAAGGTGTAGAAGGTAAATGGGCACTAATACAAATGCAGGCCTATGTAAGATTCTCATCCGACTCAAAACAAAAAGAATCACTGACTCTAAAAGCATCAAGAAAGCAATGGTTAAGCCAATATCCAAATTAGGAATCATCAGTCTAAAGCAAAAGAAAACGTTAGTCTATCCATACTCTATCTTTAAGGTGACATCCCTGCTTAACATTCCCCTTCCCAAGCAAGAGAGTTAAAGGTGTCCGAAGTGAAGACATCCTAAGAAGTATATTCACTCAGTCAGAGCTCGATCTAAGATGCTCTCTCTAGCTTCCCGTCTAAACCTCAACTGCTCAACCCACGGGGCACTGTCCCTAATACAAAACCCCAAAAACGTAGAACACACCCTTCGGTACACCTCTTCAGCCAGGTCTTCTTCCAGTACTTTTCCTACAAACTTGTCTGGCTTCCAACGACGGTTAGCTTGACCTTGGGTCCCAGGCACCTTCTCCGCTGAAAGTATCATCCTCACATTCCAACGTACTCCCCTGTTGGCTCCTTGCAGCATCCTAACACCTAAAACAAAGACCTAGACTCACTCACAAGCTAAATGTCCTTGCACCTGCAACAGAAACATGGGAACGAAAAACATTTCACTTCTCTAAGATTTTACATCTCCCTGTAACCCAAAGCCTTTACCAAGGGAAATCATTTTCGGCCTACAACATTAGCTAACATAAGAAAATGAACAGGCCTTTCTCTTTTAGACGTATATGCGATCAGGCCTTTACACTGTTAAACATATTACTAAATCACACTCTAAGCATTAGTTCATTATTTTCATATAAGTGAGTAAGCAACTTGCACATGTAACTTTAACATGGCACACGTTTACCTAACACATTGCATTTCATAAACTAATCATTATGAATGTACCAAATGCATTCACAATAATCTGCAACGTTACTCTTCACGAAAAGCATTATTACATTTCTAATCACCTCTCTGTTAAACGATTACTGCAATACATTTCTATGGCACTTCTTAGCCTACATTGATTAATATGCGGGTGCTGACTAACATTGAATATGATGCACCCCTACAAATTCTAGAATAACATGACGCTCTATCAGTTCCCCCCTTTGATGACAAATGTCATTACACCATCACACAATTACTTCCCTTGGAGAAAGAACCGACCTACACAGTACTTGTTGCCATCCTCCCCCGTTGGAACCTCTCCATATTCTTGATATTCTGATATTGACTGTCCTGCAGACTAGCCATTCGCACTTCACTCGCTCTGAGAGCTCTCTCAATTCTGTTTCCTCTGTACCACTTGTAAGCTCTGATGAGACCCCACAAGCAGATCACCCAAACCACAACAATAATGAGAGGCTTAAGCACAAATCCAAGGAACCCTTTTCCCAAATTCACAAACCAACTTCACACACTACCAAATCCTTTACCAATCATTTCCCACACCCCTTCTTCAGTCAAATCCTCAATTTCTTGATGAATCGTGGTGATGTTATCTATATATTTCTTCAGATCCTTGGTATTATCTGGAATATACGTACAACATTCCTGAACTTTCAATAATTTGCAGATTCGACCCTCTTTTGCCAATAATACTAAAGCAAGGCGATTCTGCAAAACCATCGTTCTTATCGACAACATCTCTCCATCCACCAGTAGCAAAGACCTTGCAGTATTCATCGACAACTCATCAACCACGGTTGCCAACCTTCTGATCTTTTCATCATTAAAGATCACGCCCAAACTTGGCATCTGCTCCTGCACTCGCAGCGCTCTTAACTCTAGAATGACGTCAAGTCTCCAAAAGCTCCAAATCTTCTGCATGATAGATTTTCTGAAAAAATAATAGCCAAGTAGCATGTACCATTCCAATTTTCAAGCAACCTCACATAAGCATTTCTTCCACACACATAATAAACAGTTGGAATCCCTTGTACCGGACCTTTCAAAAAGTTCTTAGCAGAATCCTCCATTGTAAAGATATGATCACACGCACTTTGTCCTACCGAAACCTTTTCATAATAGGTCTGAGGACGTCTCACACACAACTTTCCCTTTTGCACCTGATCCAATGCTATGGGACCATAACTTCCCCTAGATCTGTGTAGTCTCTCCTCATCAGTCCAATCTACTGGATTCTCTCCTGTGTTCCGTGTCTGGGTTAGTTTTCTATATCTATCTTCTATTTGACCTATAAACTTCTTCTCTGTATCTGACAATGAACATGTCAAATTATGTCGGTGAGCATAAGCCGTATCCAGTTCCAACAACGGCATGAAATACTTCCGGAGTCTGTCCTCTGACTTGTAATTATCATATTTGTTCAAATGCTTATAAGCTGAAACTTCAAGAAGTACTGCATCGTAATTGGAAAAGAAATACTCAAATTGTATTCTCTCATAAAAGATACTAAGCAACAAACTACAGGAAATTCCATATGTTAGTGGAAGGTGATGGTATCTAATAACCTCATCTACTGAAGAAGGTAACTGCATACATACATAGCAGTCTTTCGCATCCATCGCATCCACATATTCGTACAACAGCTTCGCGTACGCATTAAGCTTAAAATCACTTCTAGATAGATCTATGTGAAATCTATGACTCTCTTCAAGTAACAAAGCTCTTTTAGCTCCTATAGTAACCTCCTTCTGGCTAGAGGTGGTAGGTGTAGGTGTACCCTGTACCTCCCCCTCCTTCTCATGTGAAACGATATATGAGGCTACAACTATTACAACTATAGAGACTATCACCAACCCTAAAAGTGTACCTATCACTAATTTAGCCCTACGGTGAGTATTTCCAGCATCTGCCATGTTCGCAAAGTTCTCAAAGTTCTTGGCTCGACAGCAACAAATAAGAGTCTATTTCTCCTCCGAGTATTGCTTGTCAACCAGTTCAGACGACACTTCAAAAGCTGGAAATCCCCTTGCAATTTTCAGTTCCTTATTTACACAGTCCACAAAAAGACTTCCCTAGCCCTCCTTTCGTCGTCTTGATGGAAAGTCCCTACTTTATTCTTCTTCCACTCGGGCCTAGGTTGTCTTCTTCTTTGGACTTTTATATACAACAAAGATTTTACCTTCAATCCAGAACAAGATCAGCTCCCAAAATCTCTAAGACACCTTGCAAAATTTCAAGACGAAGCACCACTAACTCTTGATGCGGTGGTACAATGCAAAAAGTCGGAAAAACCAGCATCTCCAAGATGAACTCACGAACTTTGCTCAGGAGTGGTGGATTCGGAACATTGAGAGTCAGTATTCCTTCGATTTCCACCCCTGGAACCAGCAACAACACGTCTATTTTCAGGTTCGGAGAATTGCTGATCAACGTCAAAGACCTCAGCCTCTCCGTGCTCAATACGCCTGGGATTAGTGACAGCGTATGTCCACTCTGGTGAGGCGTACCTTTGACACGGCACTCTTGGTCTCCTTGATCTCCTCAGATTAGCTCGAGCTTGCTCTTCATCACTCTGTTCAGATTCAGACGTTTCAGAAACTGGGGCAAGGTCTCTTTCAGGTGCCAATCTCAAGTTCAGCTGCCTTTGACTCAAGGGCCAAACTCTTTCTGCTTCTGTCGCACTTCTGCTCTCCCTTCGAATACCTTGTGCACTACTTCCTTCTTCGACAGGATTTGACTCTACTCCACCCACAGCAACACTTTCTCCGTCTGAGTCAAATTCGGGGCTTCGATTTGCACAACCCCTTTCAGCTCGATCTAGTGCACAACCAACTGCATCAGCAACCCTCACAGCTTGGCTTGCCCTCTCAGATGGCCCTGCCACCTCAGCTGGATTTTCATTCACGAGAGGGCTGTATCTTCCAAGGGTGCTGGAACTCTGAGGTTATGGGAGGCATGCACCCAGTACGGCAGTCCCCCACACTTCACTGCCGTGTTCGTGACCAGTATTACCTGGTACGGACCACGCCAACGAACGTCCAGGCAACTCTTCCTCACGTGTTTACACACAAGCACCCAGTCTCCTGGGCACAAGTCGTGGCACAGGTCACTTGCGGCTGGAACAGTTGCTGCTTGCACCAGCTGAGACACAGAATGGACTACGTCAGCCAGTCCCTTACAGTAGTCGAGAATCAAGTCATCAGTGATGTTAATCAGAGCAGTGGCAGGTATTGTTGGTACTCGCATTGCCCTCCCCATCAGAATTTCATGCGGTGACAACCCAGTCCTCCTATCGGAAACACTACGAAGACTCATGAGGACCAAGGGTAGTGCGTGAGGCCACTTCAGAGACGTTGAAGAACACACTTTTGCAATCCATGCTTTCAAAGTCCCATTAACTTGTTTCACAACCCCAGAAGCCTCTGGTCTGTAACTGCAATGCAGTCTCTGAACCACATTCAAGGCAGCACAGAGCAAGTTCATAATTTCACTATGGAAATGTGTCCCTCTGTCCGATTCCAAATAGGTCGGAAATCCGAACCTCGGGATAAGCTCTCTCAGCAACAGCTTAGCTACAGTGAGTGTGTCACATCTACGTGTTGGGTAAGCCTCCACCCATCTCGAAAAGACACATACCACAACTAAAATGTACCTCAACCCATTGCACTTCGGCATCTCAATAAAGTCTAACTGCATCCTATTGAAAGGCCCTCCTGACCTTCCAATGTGACTTAAAGTCACAGCAGTTCTCTTTCCGGCATTCATCTGCTGACATGTAAGACACCTCTGACACACAGCTTCAGCAACCGCACGAAACTTCGGATTGTACCATGTCTGTCTGAACACTCGCACCATTGCATCTCTGCCAAGATGTACTGCACTATGAATCAATCTAAATGTCCTTGCACCTGCAACAGAAACATGGGAACGAAAAACATTTCACTTCTCTAAGATTTTACATCTCCCTATAACCCAAAGCCTTTACCAAGGGAAATCATTTTCGGCATCCAACCTTAGCTAACATAAGAAAATGAACAGGCCTTTCTCTTTTAGACGTATATGCGATCAGGCCTTTACACTGTTAAACATATTACTAAATCACACTCTAAGCATTAGTTCATTATTTTCATATACGTGAGTAAGCAACTTGCACGTGTAACTTTAACATGGCGCACGTTTACCTAAAACATTGCATTTCATAAACTAATCATTATGAATGTACCAAATGCATTCACAATAATCTGCAATGTTACTCTTCACAAAAAGCATTATTACATTTCTAATCACCTCTATGTTAAACGATTACTGCAATACATTTCTATGGCACTTGTTAGCCTACATTGATTAATATGCGGGTGCTGACTAACGGTGAATTTGAAGCACCCCTATAAATTTCAGAACAACATGACGCTCTATCAGTTGTATGGACCAGTCGAATTCTAAAAGAAATCTGTGTGAACACCAATTGAACCCACGAAAGAACATTTGAGAATCTCATATCAAGAGCTCATGAGTCATCCACCTTATCACAGAAAAACTTGAGCAACTACACTTGAAACTCCCTCGTTCTGATCCGCACATTAGAGCGTCCTTGGATTCCTTCCATCTCCAGATACAGCACTGTCTGTGGTCATCCCTTTGTTCATTAGCACTTCTCGTCATTGCCAATTATACTCCTTTTGATACTCACTATCTCTCATACACAATGTGCCTTTCACTAACCATGATATCATATAAATGCACCTGAGGACACGAGAAAAACATTGCAACACAAGCAAGCTTTTGCACTGAAGGTTAAACATTAAAATCCAAATGCTTAAGGCGTTTGATCAAATTAACGTAGGAAACGTTCAGTACACATTTGAATACATGGTTATGGATACATATGCAGTCATAATGCAAATGTTGATTGCCATTTAAATGAACACATGATTATACAGGAATTTAGCAATATTATTCAAACCACCCAAATGCAGATATATATGAGAGCCACAATTTGGTGACACTGTAAGGAAAACATCAGCATGCACATTCATATAAATGTTGAGGTTATAAAGTGAAATGCACCATCAGTAACTGTTCAAGAGCACCACATTACGTTAATGATATCTAATCACACAACTACATGAGGCCATGTGGCCATGTGTATGTATATATGGCATAGTCCAAAATGAAAAAGGGTGCAGCCAAATTTATGCTGCTCCACTGGTCATTTCGGCAGTTGCAGGGAAGCCTCAGGTAAACTTGTTGTGTCTCTGTAGCTCAAACCGGTGGCCAGAAAGTTAACCCTTGGAGTCACATCTGGGGTGCATGGGTTCAAGGCAAGCAGGTACAGTCAATATATATATTTTCTTATGAGAGACAGTACAGTTAATTTTATGTCGGTTGCCCACACCTAGAAAGTTTAAACCCCTAATCTGAAAATATGGTGAATGTATTTAAATATGTAAAACAATGTTGTGACATTTTTCAAAAGTAGGTTTAAAAAAAAAAAAATTTGGATTTATCATAGGTTACTTTCTACATAATTTATGTGTCCTTTTCACTCGTTAATAAATATTATTCATTTTTTTCCTTCACCCACATAAAAAACTAAATTTTTTTAGAAACATTTCAGCACTTTTCTTTCTTCCTTGCTTTCTTATGACCCATTTCAAGTTTGTAATGGATGATAATGATGTGAATATTTCTAAAATACTATAACATTTTCTGCTTATTTACAATAAAATCCTCAACAACTGCATCTCCTTCCATGTCCCCAAGAGAAACCTTCGCTCAGGTGACCTCTCCCTAGCCACAGTCCTACGCTTCTACAGGAACAGAGCTGGTGGAAGGTCCTTCTCCTACATCGCAGCCATGACCTGGAAATCTCTCCCTTAACCTTCGGCGTAGCATGACACTGCACCAATTCAGAAAAGACCTCAAGACCTGGATCATCGAATGACCCCAACCCCCACCCCCCCAGTGCTTTGAGACCCTAACGGGTGAGTAGCGTGCTTTACAAACCCCTGATTGATTGATTGATTGATTGATAAAATAAAATATGCATTTACAGTAAAAGCAATTATTCAAATTTTTCACCTGATAAATTCAGAATATATACTGCAAATGTGAGAGGCAAGGAATGTCTGGTGATGGATTAAAGATGAATAATGTGGAATAAAGTCCATGCAAAATTTTGGGTCCTGGTCTTTATTGTTTTATTAATTAAGACCTTAATAGACTCCATCTAAATCCTGAGGAAATAACTGAATCAGGCTAGCCCTGTTTATCCTATTCCCATCACTGTTACTCAACGCTTCAGCAAACTCCAAGAGTTAGGTGCCGATTACGATCCTGTAAAAACCGGGTACGAACCGTCGGACGGAGCATATTCTCCGTCCGACGCGTACCCGGTCATAACAATATACAAACCTGGAATTACAATTCGCACGGAAACTCCATTTCCGTACGAATCGTACAAAACCCCGACCGACGAAAATAAACATACAAATGCGATCCGGGAAAGCGCCGACGTGACGTTGGGACGCACGCAGCCTGCCATTCACGAACCAGGAATTACGATTCGCACCGACGTCATCCCGCACGGACAATATTTTCCGGCTGCCAAAAACTGCCGGGAAATCAGGACGACGCGAACAAGGAGTACCTGTACGCGACGGACAGACATGGACCCGAACCTACGTGTCATCCCGGCCCTCATAGCAGTCGACCTCCTCTACAGGTTCCGATGCAGACGCCGCAGAAGGTCAGAACAACAAAGGGAGGGGGAAAAGGGGGGGGCAGGACCAGGGGCAGGCCACAAAACCCCCACCCAAGTCACACAGCACACATGCCCTGGACATAGCTGACCCCCCAGGCCCTGGTCACTACGAGGGGGTGGGGGCGTGTCCAGCAAAGCCAGCGTCTGCCACAACGGAAGTGCCTGACGACGCGAACCGGCAACACAACAATACAGGTACGTCCCGTACCCACGCCTTAAGAGCGTGGGTACGAGTCGTACCACGCCCACACCTATGTCACCCCAACAATGGCGGGACGGCTGTACCCACGTGGCAAAGGCCTGGGTACGGCCCGCACAAGCATTCCACAGCGTGGGTACGTGTATGTACGACCCGTACCCTCACCCGCGTACGTATGGAGTGTACCCCCCACCCCAACAGTGTAAGTATGACCCGTACCCCCACCCCCCGTATGCATGGAGCGTACCCCCACCCGTGTATGTACGTACCGTACCCTCACCCCAACAGTGTAAGTACAACCCGCACCCTCACCAGCGTATGCATGGAGCGTACCCCCGCCCCAACCGTGTATGTACGACACGTACCCCCACCCGCGTATGTATGGAGCGTACTCCCACCACAACAGTGTAAGTATGACCCGTACCCTCACCCGCGGACGTATGGAGTGTACCCCCACCCCAACAGTGTAAGTACGACCCGTACCCTCACCCGCGTACATATGGAGCGTACCCCCCACCCCAACAGTGTAAGTACGACCCGTACCCTCACCCGCGTACGTATGGAGCGTACTCCCACCACAACAGTGTAAGTACGACCCGTACCCTCACCCGCGGACATATGGAGCGTACCCCCACCCCAACAGTGTAAGTACGACCCGTACCCTCACCCGTGTACGTATGGAGCGTACCCCCCACCCCAACAGTGTAAGTACGACCCGTACCCTCACCCGTGTACGTATGGAGCGTACTCCCACCACAACAGTGTAAGTACGACCCGTACCCTCACCCGCAGACGTATGGAGCATACTCCCACCACAACAGTGTAAGTACGACCCGTACCCTCACCCGCGGACGTATGGAGCGTACTCCCACCACAACAGTGTAAGTACGACCCGTACCCTCACCCGCAGACGTATGGAGCGTACCCCCACCCCAACAGTGTAAGTACGACACGTACCCCCACCCCAACCGTGTATGTACGACCCGTACCCTCACCCGTGTACTTATGGAGCGTACTCCCACCACAACAGTGTAAGTACGACCCGTACCCTCACCCGTGGACGTATGGAGCGTACCCCCACCCCAACAGTGTAAGTACGACCCGTACACCCATGGAGCGAACCCACACACGTGTATGTTCTAAGCGTACATATTGTTAAATAGGAGGGGTGTGTGCAGAGTCCTCCCAGCAGTGCCCAGACACAGGAGGGGTGTGTGCCTAACACTCACAGCAGTGCCCAGACACAGGAGGGGTGGGTGCAGAGTCCTCCCAGCAGTGCCCAGTCACAAGAGGGGTGTGCGCAGAGTCCTCCCAGCAGTGCCCAGACACAGGAGGGGTGTGTGCCTATCACTCCCAGCAGTGCCCAGAGACAGGAGGGGTGTGTGCAGAGTCCTCCCAGCAGTGCCCAGATGCAGGAGGGGTGGGTGCAGAGTCCTCCCAGCAGTGCCCAGTCACAGGAGGGGTGGGTGCAGAGTCCTCCCAGCAGTGCCCAGATGCAGGAGGGGTGGGTGCAGAGTCCTCCCAGCAGTGCCCAGTCACAAGAGGGGTGTGTGCAGAGTCCTCCCAGCAGTGCCCAGTCACAAGAGGGGTGTGTGCCTAATACTCACAGCAGTGCCCATGGAACGCAAAGGGTGGAGTAGCCACAGATACCATGCCCACAAATTTCAGTCAGGTGCACAAAGACCCTGCAGTACATGTACCACATGTGTGCGAGGCTGGGAGTATACGCATGCATAGCGCAGAAAAGAAAACATGTACACATGAAGTCATGTCAATAGTCCACATACACAAGTACAATGACTACCAAGGATGCCACGAATGATGCAGGTGGAGACATCGCTCAGCATGCATGTGCAAAGTTGAAGGAGTCCGTCACACACCCAGCTAATGTACACACAGCTCAGCGCTAAATATTGGGAACACGCTGCAGGGAAGATGTCAGGGTACACAGAGGAAGGAATACACCTTTGGACAATTTCACCATGCAGCAACTGCTTACATGAACACAGAAACCTAGCTAACACCGTGTGATGGCACACAGATCCCAGGGTCCCCCCTATGGCCAGCACACTACTACATTTCCCACACACCCAACACATGAACTCCACCCAAAACCATGTAGCAGCCCCACCAACAGCAATACCAGCAAAGCAGTAGTGTTCTAAGGGGAAAAAAATAAATTGCTTTATTCAGCATGAACCAAAAAATCTTGTTTGTAGGAAGTTCAATATTTACAAAACCCATAGGGCAGTCCAGAAGTCACAGCTGGATGGGGGACACAGTGGGATGCGTGTCCCCTAGCTTGCCTGCACAGTTACATTCCGTCGTCTTCCACAGGGGTGAGGGCATCATGTGGGGGGGAAGAACCAGGCACCGCAGGGACAGGAGGGTGAAGGGTAGGCGTCGTGGGTGCAGGGATGGAGGACTCCACCACAGGGGGTGGGGCAGGGCCAAAGGCGGAGGCCAGGATCTCGCTGCACACCTTAGCAAGGTCCTCCAGGGAATGCCCTGCACCCGAAGGAACCACAGGCCCCAAGGAGGGGGGGGGCAGAGGGATGGGTCGCAGCGCCACTGGGGGAGGGTGTAGACAGGGGGGGAATCAACCACCCTGACCGGGGACTCCCTTGACCGCTTGCGGGGTGGTGTTACTGTGGGGCTCAGGGACAGAGCGGCCATGAAGGAGTCTATGTGTGATATGTGGCCAGGAGAGCTGAGGGGAGGGGATTTGGAGGGAGTGGATTTGGTGGAATGCAGACTCCCACTCTGGCTGTGTGTCTTACGTTTGCCCCCCGACCCAGTGGGTGTGCCTACTTCACCCTGTGTGTGCGTGCCAGGAGGTGTGCGGGTGACCTTCCCTGCTGGTGTGGTGCCTGTGTCCGTCGTGGTGGGTGCATGCTGACGTCTGGGTGTACGTGGGACAGGCATGGGAGTGGGAGGTGTGGATGGGGCAGGGGTAGGGGGTTGGATGTAGCGCTGCAGGAGACCCACTGCTGCAGTCAGTTTTGAGTCTATCGACCTCAGCAAGCTGCGTTGGTCAGCCTGCGATGAGTGAATGCCCTCCAAGTATGCCTCCATGTTGTTGAGGACCTGGCTGTGGCCATGGAGGACATTAAGGATCGCAGCCTGACCAATCTGCAACTGCCGCTGGATGTCCACAGACTCGGCATTGGCGGCAGCAGTGGAGACAGGGGCAGGGGGTGCGGTGCCTGGCAGGAAGGAGACATGTGGTGACCGGGCACGTTGGGAAGGGACACGAGCAAGTGGGAGGCGGCTGATGGCAATGGAGGGGGCGGGGTGCGATGTCGTGCGGCTGTCAGCTGGTGGTGCAGCCTCCGCCCACTCGGAGAGATCATCCTCGGACCCGTCGGCTTCATATTCGGTGGTGCCAGTGGACAGGTCCTCGGCCTCACTCTCCTCCGCCTCTGTACCACTCAATGTGCCAGCCACGATGTCAACGCTGGCACTGGTGCTCGGTCCCTCCGCTCCGTCTGTGCTCATGTCTCCCTCCGTGTCCCCCGACGATGCTGTGGGCAAGGTGAAGAGACAGCAATTAATCACACACCTGTATACATATGTCACATGAGTCCAATCTACATAGGTTACAGTGCATAGCCTGAAAAGAAAGATCAGTAACATCTACAAAACAAGGTACAGATGTAGGGCATGCAACACACAGTTGGTTGACCAACCATGCCAATGAAAATCCATGGAGAGCATGACACAATAGCAAATGACATGAAATGGAGTTTGACATAGGAGCCAGGCCCTGGGGACAATCCAGCACTGCATCTGCACCACACAGTGTTGCCGACAATAGGGATGAGGAGGGACCAAATCCATGAGCTTGAGGCACATGCTGCATAGGTAATACTCAAAACATGCCCAACATGACTGGCTCACTGCACCTTCAGTGTATGTCCAGCCAAACATCACACATTGGCCAGAACTAGCAAGGAGATTTCAGGTTTTGGCATGTAGGCTTGCCCCGCACCAACCACCCACTACATGAGCCAAATTTGTTGAGACACAGGTGGCACTTACATCTCTTAGTCTGGGTGAAATACACAGGGGATGCATAAATGCAAGATTGGACGCCAAATACCCGAGGTGCGCCTGTCCAAATAATCTTATACAAATGGCCAGCATCAGATGATTGTAACAAGACACACAGGCACTGGCCACTGTGACTATGAACAAGGAAAATCAGGTCAGGCTGTACATTTCACGTCAATATACATGGTGCCAGGGGACAATGGCACAGAGCACAACCTATGCTGTAGACACTGAGAGTGTCCACGTTTTGTGATGACACACATGACACCTAGGAAAATATGCCCCAGGGGACAGTAGTGGCCACACAACTCCATGGTCCTGAATAGGAATGACTGCAACACACGCCACCATCCCTGCACTATGCGTATCGCACACTCATGCACATCATGTCACAGGCCACAACATAGGACATGCACACTGTAAGGCATGACACTTGTGAGACTAACTCCCATGTCTGTACTCTGCATCAGTGCCAACTGACATGGAACCCACATGTACTGAACTGGACAGGGCACAGGCAAGGTCCCAAAACCTGTTACACACCACCCCCACACATGATGCTACAGGCATAGTTAACGTGGAGGACGTGCCAGCCTAGATAACCTTGTGAAGGAGTGACTACACACAGACCAGGGAACACATTGCAAGGAGGGGAAGGGAGGCAGGAGAGCACAGCTATACAGTGGGTAACTGGATCTGCACAGCACCTTTAAACCCTGGCAGTGTATCCATGCAACTGTGCACTTACAAATGCTGGTGAAACACAACAAGCACACATGTACCTACCCCCTTCCTGCTGCTGCATCTCCTGTAAGCGCCTCTCCAAGTCTGGAAAGACCACCGGCAGCACACACTTGTGGATGTGGCTCAGTCGGCGGCGCCCGCGGTTCTTATGGCTCTCAGGTGAGTCCCCCAGCAGGACCCGTGCGATCCTCCGCGTCCAGCACCGGATATCCTGCCAGCGTTTCCTCACCTGGGACGGGCGCCGCTTCCGACCATCCGCACTCCTCACGGCGCTGACGGCGGTCAGCCATATCTGCTCCTTGGCAGAGGCGCCTACCTGTGAGGATGAACAAGTGACACTACATCAATACACCTGGCACATGTCACAGAGACACATATTAGAACACATTTGCTGTTTACAACAAGGCATAGTATGCATCCTACGCATTGCACCTTTGTCATAGGGACATGATCCTCTGGGGAAGGGCAAAAGCAGTACCTGCCATTGAAAGGACACAGGTGGAATGAGGGCAACTACACAATCAATGATCCAGGCTCACACTGTGCATCAGAAGGTACACCAGGATAATGTGCAGCACCTCTGAGCAGTCACATGCCACAGGCCACTGACGCTACCGCAGCAGAGTACACAGACACACACAGGCACAGGACATACACCTGCCATTGCCAAATGCAGCGACAAACCTCACTCTGCACATGTGCCACTAGACGGGGGGGCTCACAGGTGTGGGGCTGGCTCTGGACATCAGACACACAGCACTGCTCCCTGCTCACATCACATGGCCAGGGTATATCCATCCCTCATGCAGCTGGGGTGCTACACTCCACATATGCACCCACCCACATGACAGGGGACTTACACACACACCCATGTCCAGGGTACGAACACATCATGTGGACACTCTCAGCACAGGTACACAGAACTAACACACATCTGTGGGTACAGTCACCTGTCACACTGGGCTGACCACATAATCACATGAGGACTGTAGAGGCAACATTCCCAGGAGGATAAGACAGGCAGAATGTGGCATGCACCTTGCAGTGATTGTCACAGTAAACACGATGCAAGTGAGGACGGCAGACATGCACCACTGCATGCTCTGGCTGGGAGACATCAGGCATTCCCCCCCCTGGGACTCCCCCTACAGTACATAGCGTGTGTGAGACACCTGGACACAATGCCAGAAGTCACAGTCACAAAAAAGGGACACAGTCTGTGCTCGTGGACTCTGCACTCACCTGATACCCTGATCGCCCATACAGCATGGGGTACTGTGGGAGGATCACATCCAGCAGAGCCATGTTCTCCTCCAGGGTGAAGGGCTGTGACCTCTCCACAGACCTTGACATGGTTCCAGGGAATCAGTAGCAGCAGCTGGGTCGTGGAATACAGAGATGTGCAGGCAAGTGCTCCCTCATGGGACCTGGCTGCCTTATATCTGCCTTGCTGGCCTGTTTCATGCACAGGAGTACAGAGTGATTGGTCACTCACATTTGCATCCTATGTTTCCTCCAATCCCTTCAAACCTAGCACAGTCAGTGGGTTCTTATTGTGTTTTTTTCTTCAGCATGATGTCAACCCCACAAACACATTGCAACAAAGTAGATTCATTCCAACTGACTTCTGCTGTGCACCTTCCAGAACAAATTCAAACTTTAAACTTGGTCTCCATGACAACCTGCATGCATGTAGGCCTTAATACTTGTCCCTCATGTGTCCCCTATGTAATTTAGAGCTTCACACACAGGTACGGTGCGTTCCGGGGCCCTAGGGCACCCCAAATGCATAGCAATGGCCCGTACAGGCGTGTGTACGGGCCGTACCACTATGAGTACGCATATGCAAGAACACCCATAGTGGTACGGACCGTACACACGCCTGTACGTTCACTATCACTATGGGTGTCCTCGTGTATGCGTACTCGTAGTGGTACGGCCCGTACACATGCCTGTACGTTCACTATCACTATGGGTGTCCTCGCGTATGCGTACTCGTAGTGGTACGGCCCGTACACACGCCTGTACGTTCACTATCACTACGAGTACGCATACGCGAGAACACCCATAGTGATAGTGAATGTACAGGCGTGTGTACTGGCCATACCACTATGAGTACGCATACGCAAGAACACCCATAATGGTACGGACCGTACACACGCCTGTACGTTCACTATCACTATGGGTGTCCTCGCATATGCGTACTCGTAGTGGTACGGCCCGTACACACGCCTGTACGTTCACTATCACTATGGGTGTCCTCGCGTATGCGTACTCGTAGTGGTACGGCCCGTACACACACCTGTATGTTCACTATCACTATGGGTGTTCTCGCGTATGCGTACTCGTAGTGATAGTGAACGTACGCACGCGTGTACGGGCCGTACCACTATGGGTGTTCTCGCGTATGCGTACTCATGGTGGTACGGACCGTACACACACCTGTACGCTCACTATCACTATGGGTACGCATACGGCAGCACTCCCATAGTGATACTGGAACGTACACAGGCCCTCTTAGCAAAAGTACGGTGGTTTTCACACATCACAGTAGTGACAGGCAGCACACAGGAAGGAATAGGGCTGACATACTTGTCCATGGATGGACATCAAGGCATTGTCTGGGCAGTACTACATGTGTGAGGCACAGGTGTGAAAGGCTGTGATGTGGCATATTACTCCTGAGTCGAGAAGGCACCAGATGTATGATGAGATGTGTACACATGTAATGTGTGACGGTGCAATGTGTGCCAGGCATGCCCTTGACTCCTTTGACATGTGTGCATGTCGTACTGCACACTTGGGATGAGCGTCACTGGCATGGCACGGACACCAACACACGGAAGTGTCCCCTGAGGCCAGGTACAGGGGTTACCACACCTGACATGTCACTACCCACGGTGCACGATGTGACTATGTCATGTACACGGGGGGTACGACTGGAACGTACACGGGTGTACATACACGGGGGGTACGACACGTACACGGGTGTACATGCACGGGGGTAGGACACGTACACGGGTGTAGCTACACGGGGGGTACGACACGTACACGGGTGTACATACACGAGGGGTACGACACGTACACGGGTGTACATACACGGGGGTACAACACGTACACGGGTGTACATACACGGGGGGGTACGACTCGAACGTACACGGGTGTACATACACGGGGGGTACGACACGTACACGGGTGTACATGCACGTGGGGTACGACACGTACACGGGTGTAGATACACGGGGGTACGACACGTACACGGGTGTACATACACGGGGGGTAGGACACGTACACGGGTGTAGATACACGGGGGGTACGACACGTACACGGGTGTACATACACGGGGGTACGACACGTACACGGGTGTACAATTGTACATACACGGGGGTACGACACGTACACAGGTGTACATACACTGGGGGTACGACACGTACACGGGTGTACATACACGGGGGGGTACGACTCGAACGTACACAGGTGTACATACATGGGGGGGTACGACTCGAACGTACACGGGTGTACATACACGGGTGGGGGTGTACATACACGGGGGTACGACTCGAACGGACGGGGGCTGGGGGGAGTGTTGGGCGCGTATGCAGGCACATGTCTCCATGGTTGCTATGGGAGTTCGGTGCAGACGGTGTTTTTTCCATACGGTTGTAACAACGGACGCACGGGATGGATCGTGATTCCGCGGTCGGACTTCACTTTTCACATTTGTACGGTAAATTGTCCGGGGACGTGTCGGACACATTTTCCGACCCGAGGACGTGTGGGGAATGATTCCCAATGCGATTCGTATGGTCTTTTTCCCATGCGAATCGTAATTGGCAGTTTGTACGGCACTTGTACGATTCGTACGGTAAAAAGACCGGATACGAGTCGTACGGGGAAAATTTTTACCGGATCGTGATCGCCACCTTAATGTTTTTAAAACACGGCCTAGAGGTCCAGTAAAGTCAACCCTAATACTATCCCTCTGAGTGAGCCACCACTTCTGTACATCAAGGTGGAGTACTATGGATGGTACATGGGCGTTCCCATGCTCCCACTAATGTTTTTAATGCAATACCTCATCTTCTACCATTTGTAGACAGGGCTTTGGGCAGAAAAATAACAGATCTTTAAGGCTGGCTTTGATTTAGAGAAAGGTTTACATTCCTTCAAATGTTTTTCACTATGCATAGCACATGCTAAAAGTGGGAAAAGTGTTAAATTATGTTCAGAGCCTAGTATGTTGTACTGAGAGGTACCCTTCTTTTGTAAAGCCTATGCTTGAAAGAACTCACCCACCCTTGCATCCGCGGAAAGGGTCTGTGTGTGTTGGTGCATTTCAGCCTAAAGTGTGCCATCGCAATCAGAGAAGAAAACAGTGCCCTATCTTAGTAGTGATGGACTGTTTGCCAACATTTTGTAGATGTAGTGCTTTGTTGCTTTCTCCTTTTTATGCAAGGCATTGCAGCTTTGTTTGCTGTAGTGTGCGTCAGGAAATGTTAGCATATCTGCCACTTAATCGCTTTACACACTTTGGGACACCCTTTCTTGTACTGTGTGTATAACAATTTTAAAATGATGACTAGAATATTCACAGTGCTTTCAGTGACAGACTGGGACTTCGTAGCACTATAAATACACTTCACTAGTCTACCCATGGCCGAACCAGTATTCAGTTGTCTGGCTGTCTGCTTACACACACAAACATCTGCAGTGACCCTGTTAACAAATTCAGCTTTCATAGCATAAAAGAATGCATTTCCCATCGATTATTTAGACGTTCAGGTTTCATTTAAGATGTGTGCTTTATATTCGATATGTATTATCCAGGAGGTAAAAAA
The DNA here is from genome assembly GCF_964204655.1 of Triturus cristatus. Lineage (NCBI taxonomy): Eukaryota > Metazoa > Chordata > Amphibia > Caudata > Salamandridae > Triturus > Triturus cristatus. The sequence goes on from NC_140590.1 coordinate 232,096,379, forward strand.
TCACTCAAATAGATGCAGACTATTTAGTTAATTTATTCAGCCACTTCTCAATTATAGTTCTCACTGTGTTTTGTGTACTCCAAATACTTTGGAAATTCTTCATAGGAGGTTTTCACGGAGGCCTCATCTCCAGGGCAGCCCAACATAGAGTAGCTAAAAATATGTGTGTCCTGGAAGGTGCAGCAGCCTTGGCTGAGTCACATGACCGGGGGGTTCACTGATAGAATATCGACGCCCAAAATATCCCCATACACAAATATCGAGTGACAAATATTGATGTAAAAAATATCGACTTCAAATATTTATAATGTTAAGTATAAAAATATAAAAAAATAAATATTGATGTAAAAAATATCAATGTACAACTTTTTTTTATATATGTAAACAATAATGTTAAATATATTAAATAAAATAAATAACTTTGAAAAAATAATTTGGATTTAATATACATTTTAACAAATATAAGATATACACTTAATTTACAACAATGTAAACATACATATACAAAATGCACTATATATTTATATATATATACGCCTATAACATAAAAGCTAATAAAAAAACCATTATATTATACATTCAAACATTAAAATATTTAATAGTCTTTAAACTTAAATTTTGCACTCTATTAAAAATACCTATTCCTACTCCAATGAGTGCAACAGTAATGAAATTGTTGGATAGCGTAGGGGTAAAAATTACTATTCCCACTCCAGTGAGTGCAACACTAGGGAAAGTGTTGGATAGTGGAGGGGTAAAAATTATTATTCCCACTTGAGTGCGTGCAACAGTACGGAAGGTGTTGGATAACGGAGGGGTAAAAATTACTATTCCCACTCCAGTAAGTGCAACAGTAGGGAAAGTGTTGGATAGCAGAGGGGTGAAAATTACTATTCCCACTCCAGTGAGTGCAACAGTAGAGAAAGTGTTGGATAGCGGAGGGGTAAAAATTACTATTCCCACTCCAGTGAGTACAGCAGTAGGGAAAGTGATGGATAGCAGAGGGGTGAAAGTTATCATTCCCACTCCAGTGAGTGCAACAGTAAGGAAAGAGTTGGATAGAGGAGGGGTAAAAATGTATATTCCCGTTGGAGTCAGTTCAAAATTAAAAACAAACAAAATATCAACTACAACACAAAAGATTTGAAAAAAGACAAAAAGAAAACATATATGAAAATATTATAATGTTAAAAAGATCTAACAAATATATAGAAAGATTTATTTATTTTTATTTTAAAATAATTTATAAACAAATAACTATTTTTAAAAGAAATCATTTATAATCAAAAACATTAATTAATATATAAATATAATCTTTTTTATCTCCTACACTATAACACCACACATTTCACAACGCACATCTACATTTAAAAAAGAATGTACCTCCATAATTAACATAATTAATTATCAATTGAAGAAATATAAATCATTACAAAACAAAACAGCTGAAAATAGATTTACTCCCCAAATGATACCCCTATAAAACCAAAAGCCACACACAAAATAATAATAAACAATTACCATAAGTATTTATGAATGGATGAATTAATATTAATGATCCACTAATTATTAATTAATTATACATAAATTACTTCCCACCCTATTCCCCTATAAACCCCACCACCTGCTCCTAAAATCATAACACGATTAACATAATTAATTACCAATTAATTATTAATTAGCAAGAAGTTAATAAATAATTAATTATAAATTATTTCCCACAGTTAACACTCTAACATTGAAATTAAATAAATATTAAGAAATACAAAATATTAATACATTTATTATAATTAAATTAATTCCCACCCTATTCACCTATAAACCCATAACCCACTCCTAAAAAAATGACACAATCAACATTATTGCTAAACAATTAATAATAATTTAATAACCATTTAATAAATGATTAATAATAAATGAATTCCCACAATTAACACTTTAAAATCTAAATTTAATAAATACTAATAAATAAAAAATAATAAATAATTTATTACAGTTAAATTACTTCCCACCCTATTCCCCTATAAGCCCACAACCCACTACAGACCTGAAAAATATCAAATGTAATTAAAATAAAATTAATAACTTCTAGAAATTTAACACATATATTAAAAAACAAAAGCAATACTTATATAAAAAAATAGTTCACATACTTTTAAATACATACTGAAATACATAACGCTAATTAAAACATCGATATTTTAAACAACTAGATTTTTACAAACAATATTAGTGACTTCGATATTTTCAAAAACGCTATTTCTTACCTCCAAGTCGATATTCTTGACCACGATATTCTTGCTGTCGATATTTCTGCATCACGATATTCCAACTCGATATTTGTGTATGTCGACATTTAAAACTCAATATTCTATCCCTGCACCACAATTTGGGTGGGCTGAAGCCCTTTTAACCAGCAGACATTGCACAACTTTGCACAACATAGCAACATACCCCACTCGTATTAACACCAATGCCCAAAAACGTGCACGCAACACAAACAGATCAAGCCTTCTCGAAACACATACCAAACCCGTCACAGATGAGTTAACTTGTGTCACTACCTACAAACCGGAGTCCAACATGGTGAAACAAGTGATTAACAAACATTGGAAAATACTTGATACAGGCGATCTTTCCCTTACAAAACACCTAGATTCGCCTTCAAACGCACTTCCAACATCAAGGACCTTTTGATCAACACCAGACCTAAGAAATCACCCATGACAGGGGGTAGCGCTGGGGGTACGCACCGTACATACACGGGTGGGGGTACGACTCGAACGTACACGAGTGAATACATACACGGGGGTTCGACACGTACGTACAGGGGCTGGGGTGGTCGGCGCGTACGTACGGGGGCTGGGGGGGCGGGTCGGCGCGTATGCGGGCACATGTCTCCATGGTTGCTCTGGGAGTTCGGTGCGGACGGTGTTTTTTCCATACGGTTGTAACATCGGATGCACGGGATGGATCGTAATTCCGCGGTCGGACTTCACTTTTCACATTTGTACGGTAAATCATCCGAGGACGTGTCGGACACAATTTCCGACCCGAGGACGTGTGGGGAATAATTCCCAATGCGATTCGTATGGACTTTTTCCCATGCAAATCGTAGTTGGCAGTTTGTACGGCACTTGTACGATTCGTACGGTAAAAAGACCGGATACGAGTCGTACGGGGAATTTTTTTACCTGATCGTAATTGGCACCTGAGTAAGATGACCAACTTGGGTCCAGTAGCCCCCCTCCTTACCCTTCCCCCCTTTTTTACCCTCCTCACTCCAGCCTTTCTGTTGCTACTACGGACACTTAACGTAGCGCATACACATCATAAGAGAACCACAGATTTAGGTTACCATCATGCTACGCACACACCTGTAGTAGTTAGGCATTTGTTGCTATTATCATTACTCTACCCCAGTGAACAACCATGCGGCATTTCCAATAAAGTTTTGAACTAACATTCTATCCCGATCCAAGATGGCCGACACGTTCCTCACGTCATGACACACCTCTATTTAGACTGCCGATTGGAAGCCTTCCATAAGGGGTCCTGAGCCTTGGGTAGGACAATCGCTAGTTGCCCGCCATCAATCCTCCAACCACCGGTAAGCTACGCTTGTATGTGCCTTCTGCCGCTCAGTTTCTAAGTGCCCTTCCTTACGGTAGTTTGTTTGTTTGTTTATTTGTTTTCAAGCAGCGATCGGAGCAACGACGTGCTCCGGTTTACCCCCGTCAACCTGGATTAGTTAGCTAGGGGTGAGTGAGCATTTTTTAAAATAATTTCTATCTCTGTTTGCATGCTCACCACCACCCTATACCTACTATTGAAAACTCAGCACCAACGCGTCTCTGCTCTTTACCTTTTGGTCACACTCGACCTCGTTTGTTATTATTATTTTTCTAACTACAGAGGGATGTGCACTCTTGCCTCCCGTCCACCATGCCTACACCCCCTTCCCCTACCATGGTCACTTTCCACCCGGTACATCGGCACTAACCGAGCCTCCCGGATACATTTACCTAGTGCCGGTTTCTCGAGTACCACGGTTCACGTTATCAATGCGATTTTAAACCACACTCCCGGTTAGACTCACCTAGTGCCGATTTCTTGAGTACCAGGGTCCACATCATCAATGCGATTTTAACTACACTTCCACCCGGAGTTAACACACCCATGCCACTTGATGGGTTCTAACAATCGTGCACTATTTCCCCGGAATTGAGCTGACTTCGACATGGCTCTTCCGTGTCAATCACGATACGGGTCTCCATCCATAGTCCGTCAATCATTGCATACCTGACTTTCTCGCGCTCACATTGAAACGAGGAATAACGTTCACCAGTCTACTCAGCGAGCCTTGAGTACTGTCATAAGTGCCATTGTCAGTCTACCTACAAGCAGTTTTCTCAAGCATCTATCTAATGTTGCACATGCTTCTCACCAATTCATCGGATCACAAACTACAGAATCTTGATGCAATTTTGGTGTTTATCAATGTAATATTTGTGTTGATATCAAAAATGTTGAATATTGAAAAACCTTTAATCTGGTTGTCTGTCCCCTTGTCATTTTTTCTTTCCCCTTTCTCACAGGTCTTTAAGTATACCCCAGCACTAGCTAGCTAGTATACTTCCTACCGCCTCTGGCTTACAAACCTCTTTGGCCAGACGGCAGTGCACACACTACCTTTAGTTTATGGTCCTGACGAAGTGCCAATTGACCTGGTCTGGGCAGCTAGGGCACGAAACATGTTGACCTTTCACACCACTTCAGCCCTTTAGGAACATTGCTCCAACACAAGGGTACTTTCACCATTTTTAACCAGGCAAGAGCTACCTAATTAATCAAATTCACTAGAATAGGACCGCTCTGAACCTATTTTAACACACTATACCCATGCACTACCCAGCCCTCACACCCACACGCACCCAACGGCTTCTTCAAAAGATCCCCGATAAAGAGCCCCGGTTTCGGGAGCCCGTCGGACATTGCAGCGCCAGCCCGACGAGGGGCAAATGCCCAAATGATGAAGCATGACATCCCTTAGGGTGTGTGAGGGCATTACGAAGAAAGATCTGCCTGTCCCAGGTTCTGTCCCCCAGGAACTGCTCACCTTTTTGTTATTGACAACTTTGTACAACTCAGGTCTGCCGGTTTTGGGAATCTTTTAATATACAGTAGAACAGCTTTCTAGACAATGTGTTTTATGCGGATGTGCTATAAATGTATTTATGTATATATTACAGAGTGGTGGTAGGCACTCTGGGGCCAATTCCGATCTGGGTCGGAAAGCACTCCGAACGAGTTGGATCCAGAGTGTTTTCCGACCGAACCGGACCCCTTCAGTCTGACCGAGCGAGTACGATGCGCACGTATGCTGTCGGACTCGGTTCGGTCGGACTCCCATAGAAGTCAATGGGAGCCAGTTGTTCGACACGTACATGTGCTCTCATTGACTGAATGGGTACGTCTCAAACAAGTGCGCCCCCTACAGTGGGTGTGCGTCAGTGCCATCCGCACCGTACATGCCTGTGAACGGCTGCGGGTGTCGGGGGGTCCGACGCGGACCCCCGAAGTCCGTCTCCGGGAGCTTTTGCGAGCCGGACACTCCAGCTCGCACAGGCTGTCCGACACGTGCATCGTACTGGCTCGGTCGTGAATCACATCCATTGCACGCCACGGTTAGCTTACGACCGAGACGTATGGAGCGGTTCGGACCCGGAAACGACTCGGTCGGTGATTTTCATGTACCTCGCATCATATTGCCTTGCTCGTACAGCTGTACGAGTCGGGTGGAAAACCCACATACGGCTCGAACTTTTTCCGGCCGGATCGCGTTCAGTGCCCTTCCGACCCGGATCGGAATCGGCCCCTCTGTATAATTAGGATGACCAGAGAAAGTTATTTTTTGTCCGTTAATAACTTTGCACCTGTTTGAGGAATGTCCACAAAATTGTGCAGACCTGGTACTCCTGTTTTATTCTTGGAGTCCTGGAAGTTTCATGGTGTTTCGTCAAGGGGTGCAAAGAAAAAGCGGGGTCCCAAAACAGACATAAAATCCAATTCATTTTACATATACTTGTGAAATTTCGCATAGCACGAATAACTTATGTGAACGAAATTTGGAAGGCTTATATATTATGGTGCACAGATGGTTTCTTGGGGCCAGAACCAACAAGGTTCAACTATTTGCCAATTTTGTGACAAAGAATAGGCATGCATTGCTTTTATGTTTCGATCCAAATGGGGCTCCTTTCGATATTGCACCTCAGTCAAGGAGCTGCTCACTATTCAGGCTACAAACGCCCCAATAAGTGCCACAAAGTACACTCGGCCCTCCTTGGAGTCAAAAAGTAAACAAAGTTCCCTGTATTGATGATCTTATAAGATCTCTCTGCCGGCTGCATAAGTGTGCTCTTGATACAAGAAAGAAGGAGATTAGAGCTGAGGCTTTGGAATCCTTGATAGTTGCCATTAATAGCAGGAACTTTAGCAAAGCTCATGGGAAGAATTACTCTGGACTTGCTAGAGGCCTGGACCCAGGACAACAATATGGTGTCCAACTTACAATCTGGATTTAGGGCAGGTTTTGACACTGTGGAACAGTGCGTAAACCTTCAGTTAATGATCAACAAATACACTTTGGCTAAGCCAAGACGTATTTATGGACTTAACGTCTGCTTTTGACCATGTGAATAGCACCAAACATTGGTGTTTAACTCAAATATGGGAGTTGAGGTCACTATTGTTAATTTCCTTAAAGAGTTGCATAGCGAAGTCTCTGTTTCTGTTAGATTTAGCCCTGCAGGGGAAATCACAAAGAGTTTTTTACTTACTAGGGGTATTTGGTAGGGCTGTGTCCTGGGTCCCTTTTTATTTATGCTTTATACTGGTGGCCTTGAACAACACCTGGTTAATGTAAATGCCGACGTGCAGCATATTGGTATCCGGGCAGAACCTGTACTGCTCTACACAGGCGATGCAGTTCTAATTGCCAGGACCAAACTCGGCCTACAGAAGCATTTGGCTAATTACGCAAGGTTGATGCGCAAGCTAGAGCTGACTGCAAAGAGTTGACTGTAAACCATTCCAAACCCACATTAAGATGTATGGGCCTAAATCAAATAAGTGCAACACTTTTTTCCTAATGCCAACAGAGCTGAACGTGTTTCCACCTTTGCCTATCTGGGAATTCTTTTTTAAACCAATAAGGCACAACTGCTGCAGCCAGGGTTTCACACAGTGTGGAAGGCCTGTTTCAGTTCCTAAAAGCTAGGCTTTGAACCCCCAAAGGAGTTCCTCCTAGTACGCAAAGCCAAATGACTGTCAGTGGCCACTAATGGCTCCGGAGTCTGGGGGATTAAAGATTACAAGGCCATACAGAGTGTTCAGAACCAGGAGCCCTAAAAGGTTGCTAGGGGTTGAGTGCTGCACAGCTAACTCCCTCAGTCATGAAGCACTCGGGTCGACTATGTTACTGAACCCATAAGACTTCCTCCACTTCTCCTTTAGCTAACAACATGGACAGTATGAATTTAGTCAAGGCCTTTTATATCCCATGGCTATTGTACATCAAAAATATTAGTAATACTTTGGGCCTCTCTGAACTTTATAAACAGCTCTCAGACCATTCATTAAAGATAATTTCTGGAAGTTGACCAGGTATACGAGAGCTTGCATTAAATTAGAAAAAAGTTTGGTCTGTTTGTTCAATCCTCTGAATTCTGGTCCTATTATTGAACCTTATATTATTTGGATTGGGAATAACTACCAGGGTGTTCTGTTACCAGGTTGAGATTCAGCACTCTGCAATTTATGGTGGCCTTCCCTGAATCTGTTAGATATTCCATGACTCTTGCTTCTTGTATATGTGTTAACCTTTCTGCACAATCTACTTTGCACTTAATGTTGTTTTGTACATTTTATAACTTTTTTAGGAACACATTTTTACTCCCACTTTTAAAGGATACTAATATTAGAGGCCACAAGACAGTTGTGACTTACATGAAGTCAATCCCATCCCCAAGTGAATGTTTGTCTATTGCTAGTTATATTCAGCACGCTCTTGAACATAGGAACTCTGACCTGTTAAGTAGTGATCACGTGTCACTTAGAATTGCTGCCACTTTATGAGCCTTCATGTTTATGCCATCCAAGCATTTCTTATAGCTTATGCACTTATTAATTCACAATGTCTTTGATCTGTTTTTTTATAGAAGAACCATGAGATTCGTCAATATTATTCTCTGTCCAATGCAATTTATGACATTCCTATAGATTCTTTATATTTAAGCACTCTGTTCAATACTGTATCTCTGCCTTCTTATGATGAGATTTACACATGTATTTATTTCTGTATGGCTTTAAGGCATTTTAGCTGAATAAAGCTTGATTGATGACTCTGTGGGGTACTGCAAGTAAGTAGGATAATTATTTCATACGTTTTGAGTGTTGTTAATTTAGGCCGTGGTAGTACAGCCAAATTCTGAGGTATATAGTAATGACAAGTCATTAGCTGATTGGTTAATGACTACTTTTTCCAAAGTGAAAGGCAGCTATCTTGTTTTCAGCTCGAGTTTTCCTGTATTCTGCATTACGACATTAAATTTAGGTAAATAGTAGGGTTTGTATTTTTCCTTTACCTATTACCGCTTTCCTAAAATGGTAATAGGTAGGGAACAATATTTATAAGTTTATATTATAATTTTTTTTAAAAAGCGGGAGTGCCAAAAATCTTTCAAAAATAGGGAAAACACTATAGGACTGTATTTTAATAAAATAATGTGCTAAAGTGTCCTAAAGTGTTCTTTAAATGTTTAACATATTTAAATATGCACATAAAAGTGTATGGAGAAGCGCGATAAATACAAAATAGTTGCTGCCTGTTAGACCTGGCACCATTGGCGTGGGTCTCCCTTCCATTTTTTGCTGTTGCCTCTTATGTTTTTGCTGGTTTTAGGTGCTTTGGTTACTGTGCCACTGCTATTCAGTGCCACAGTGCAAGTGCTCTCTATGTTAAATTGATGTATGGATTAGTGACTCCATTATTGGCTTATTTGGTTTACTTGTCAGACCCTAGTACAGTGCACTGCGTGTGCCATGGGCTTGTAAATCCAATGCTGCTGGTGGGCTTGCAGCACTGATTGTGCCACCCACCAGAGCAGCTTGTACAGTGTGTCTCAGGCTTGCCATTGCAGAGCCTGTGTGCAGTCTGGTACTTCCATATTGACTTGGCAAGTGCACCCACTTGCCAGTCCCCAAACCTTCTCTTTTCCACATATCAGACACCTCTAAGGTAGGCCCAAGGGCAGGGTGCATTGTAGGTAAAAGGTAGGACATGCCCTGCCGTGTGTGGCACGTCCTAATAGTGAATTACAGCCATTTTCGTTTTTCACTATTGCAAAGCTACCTATTCCCATAGGCCAGAATGGCCAGTTTGATTGATTATAGCATTTTATAATCCTAACTGACTCAGGGGACTAGGTAGAAATTCGAGTTTAGTATGCCTGAAGTCAGAATGATAAAATACATATTTTAGTGGAGTTAGTTTTAACATTCTGTGTTTGAAAATACCACTTTTAGAAAGTAGGTGTTTTCTTGCCTAACCATCCAAGCCTGCCTCTGCTAGGTTGTGTATTCCATGTCTGGTTTGTGAGTGACAGGGGCTGGGGTGGCTCCAGGAGACATGGTGAGTCAGCACAAGGCTGAATAGACCTATCTGCATGAGGAGTGGTGGGAGGAGTAGCACCTGGGCCTGAATAGGGCTGTGCTTGCCTTCCACAATGCTGGCTCCACCTCCTGTGGTGCGTCTAATGACCCTGGCCCACACTGTCAAAGGAAAGAAGGAGTCCTGTAAACAAAGTGCTCCAGGACTGCACAGAACTGGTTTGGACTAAGTATAGACACTCTCTGCCTTTACAGACAAAGGATTTGTGTGTATAAAAAGGGGGACCCAGACCCCAGAACTTTAGATCACTTAGGAGAACAACCAGGAAGCTGAAGGAGTAGACTCCCCCTTGCTGTGTGTTTGGGGGTTGGCCTGCAGTGGTTGCTTCATTGCCAAAGAAAGGAGAAGAGGACTGAGTGTGCTTTTCATGAACTTGAAGAAGAATCTCCAAGGGCTTGAACTTTGAGCATGCCTCCTGCCTGAAGTATCAGGGATACAAGACTTCACCAACCAGCTCCCCCCTGAATTCCCTTGCTGGGAATTGAAGTGCCTGCTGTGTCCTGAGCCTTCTGAGAGACTGTGTGTCGCTGGGAGCAGTTGCCGTCACATCGCCAAGGAAGCATGCCGCTGCTGTCACCATCACATCACTGAAGCGCGTTGCATCACCAGAAAAGCGTGTTGCAGGGCCTGTCATGGCTCAGAAGATAATCGAGTTGCCGCACGGCCGTCGGGCGTGCACGTATCGCATCAACGTTGTCGAAACGTAACCAAGACGTCATTTTGTCGCATCGCACCAGAGAGAAGTATCGCATCGAGGCACCATCCTGTCGCATCGTACCGGAGAGCAGTAAGAAACCGACGCATCACCTCCCCACACAGTAAGGAAGCGAGCATCAACTCCCCTGTGCAGCGGTAAGGAACCGACGCATCCACTCCCATGAGTGTAAGGAACGAACGCATCACCTTCCCTGCGACCCTTTTGTTTGCTTTGCGTTACGAATCCAAGGTACTATGAGAGTAAACTGTTGCATTTACAATCTTAACAGAACTGAGCTATATCCTAATATTTTAAAGTCTATTTTCGAGTACAGTATTGTGGATTTTTGTCGTTTGGTCTTGAGGTAAGTCTATATAAAGATTACTTATTTTTATAATACAACCTGTGTGGTGTCCATCTGTAGTGTTGTCACTGTGTTATTGTATGTGTTCACAAATGCTTTACACACTGCCTCTGAGATAAGCCTTCCTGCTCGTGCCAAGCTACCAAGGAGGTGAGCAGGGGTTAATTTAGGAGTGTAGCCCCTTACCCTGACTAGACACAAGGGTCCCCATTTGGTCAAAGGTACCTACCTCTGCCAACTAGACACACCCAAATCTAACACTGCCCTACTTTAAAAAAACACACTTCATTGTAACAGTACACTACAAATACCATTGCGTATTACATAAGTTAGAGCATGTGGAATCACTGCATTAATGTCCACCCTTATGACATGTGAAATTACATCATTTGCCTGAACACACTACATGCAGTAGTGACAATTTGGCAGGGAAGTAGATGTTGGTTCAAAGAAGAGCATTTTGCGTATTTGGTGTAAATCTGTTCAGTAGTTTATGAGAAATAAGCTAAAATTTATAGTGAAATGTCTGACCGCGAATATTTTGCAGTGGTTTTGTGATTGTTGACGAATGCATTTGCCAACGAGAATGCTCTTATTGGCTGGACGGAACCAGGACAGAAAGTTGCAGCTGCCATTTTCTTGATTGGAAACGGTTCCCAGGGCTTAAAATATCTGAAAAAACTAACATAAGCGGTCAGAGTGGAGGTACTCTGACCCCATTTTTGAGAAAAGGGGATGTTAGTGACACAAGTTATGTGTCCACAATGCTTTTTTGTAATCACGCATAATATTCGAGACAACAACGCAACCACCAGCGCGGCCCTCTGTGTACCATCATGGGGGACATCGTGACTACCAACTTCGTCGCGATTATTGGTGGGAACAGAAAAAATATATATGTGTGAAACTTAGTACAAAATTATGAGTTTAAACATGCTTTGAAAGAAGGAGCTATATAGCAGTATGTGTAGTGCAATGTTCAGAATGGATTTGTTTACATATTATATATATATATATATATATATATATATATATATATATATATATATATATATATATATATATATTTTAAAGAAATACCCTTTCAGGCATAGAGTGCCGAATAAATTATGCAAAAAAGAAGCAGAGAACTCTGGGTAGTTCTCAAGTTTAGGTGGAAAGCAGCTCCTGTATGGAGCACTCTCAACACCAAAACACTCTAGATCTGCTCACCTCAAATGTCTGTTTTTCTATCAAAATCTTTAAGCATAGGATTAGCACAGTGCCATCCACGCCGAGATAGAAAAGGACAAAGTCTTTTTCCATTTGTACAGCAAAGTCTTTAAGCTTAGGACTAACACAGTTAGAAAAACAGACATTCGAGGTGAGCAGATCTAGAGTGTCGCTGGTGTTGAGAGTGCTCCATACAGGAGCGCTGCTTTCCACCTAAACTTGAGAACTACCCAGAGTTCTCTGCTTCTTTTTTGCATATATATATATATATGCAAACCAACCCTATTCCAAATAGAAAAGGGCACGCACACGAAGAGTGCTGGGTTGAAAGGCATTTATTTCATTGAGCCTCCTCCGACCCAGTAGCACAGAGAGAACGCGTTTTCGGCTGTCACAGCAGCCTTCGTCAGTCTAGTAATCGCCATTTTGATAAAACCATTTATAGTCTACATACATATATGGACACTGAAAACATACTACTTTCAATTTGAAAATTTAAAGAGACACACTCCAAAGTACGAGCCCTCATACGTAAATATGCATAGATGAAAATTGTACGTGTTAAATACACAAAGGGTGGTTCAAAAGAAAATTATACCATCAACATGTGGACATGGTGGTCTAAATACATGGTGCCTATAACCTGCATAATGCGTCTATGAACCCACCCTAATTATCTGAGGTCTTCACTCGTAATTTAAATGCTTTCAGAGTCTCTTAAGTCATGATTTTAAGGCACGTGCAATATAATTAAAACATTCCTAAATTAAAATATAATGACTTGCGCCAAAGTAGTGCAACAAAATATTAGAAGTAATTGCAATTAACTAGCCCTTTGATCGAATTCGGGAGACCACTCGTGGCACTGCAGGCGGCTCATGTGAGGATATGTTGTGGCATGCGCTGAACTGATGGGTCACGCAGAAGTGTCTAACTAGTAATATGAATCAACACAGTAATTGTGATTAAATAACACCTCTGCAGTCCCTTATTCACACAGCAAAAAACTCCACAAGACTACACGTCCCACAATGCCGCATTTTGGTTATATGAAAACTGTAATAGATGCCAGTCAGTCTGAAGTCTCGGAAAACCCATAGTGCACTCACATGGTCCCTTGGAAATCTCGCCTCCCCATCAGCGGGCAATTGGCATTGTTCCTTACTTGACTGGCACATACAAATGAAACCTCAGCTGTGCCGTCGTGCTCTCCATCATGGCTCCTTAATGAACTTCTCAGAGTCAAAAGGCGTAGGAGTAGAGTTAACATTACTCCCACAAATGTCAAACCAAATACATAAAGTGCACACACGCGCATTTAGTCAAATATAACTTGATGCAGGGTCGGGGGAGTGCAATGTTCAAAATCCATTTTGCCATGCAAATCTTCACCATACCAGCATCTGCTGACACGGTGCCTAGTCACCAGGGATCCTACGGTCAAAGTGTGAGGCATTTCGAGCCAAGGGAAAGTTGGAAACCCCGCGCTGAATGCCGTAAAGACCTCCTCGCATCAGGATCGCCACCATCCACACTGCTGTCATCCATTATCCTCGTTCCGACGGAAACCCTGGGGGCTGATCAATAGCACTCACATGCTCAAACTCCTCCAAATTGCAGTCGTTTGAAAAGCCCAAACAATGCGACTAGTGGTGCGTGTAAAGCGCCAACCGCCGGCACTTAAAAGTATGCAAACCAACCCTATTCCAAATAGAAAAGGGCACGCACACGAAGAGTGCTGGGTTGAAAGGCATTTATTTCATTGAGCCTCCTCCGACCCAGTAGCACAGAGAGAACGCGTTTTCGGCTGTCACAGCAGCCTTCGTCAGTCTAGTAATCGCCATTTTGATAAAACCATTTATAGTCTACATACATATATGGACACTGAAAACATACTACTTTCAATTTGAAAATTTAAAGAGACACACTCCAAAGTACGAGCCCTCATACGTAAATATGCATAGATGAAAATTGTACGTGTTAAATACACAAAGGGTGGTTCAAAAGAAAATTATACCATCAACATGTGGACATGGTGGTCTAAATACATGGTGCCTATAACCTGCATAATGCGTCTATGAACCCACCCTAATTATCTGAGGTCTTCACTCGTAATTTAAATGCTTTCAGAGTCTCTTAAGTCATGATTTTAAGGCACGTGCAATATAATTAAAACCTTCCTAAATTAAAATATAATGACTTGCGCCAAAGTAGTGCAACAAAATATTAGAAGTAATTGCAATTAACTAGCCCTTTGATCGAATTCGGGAGACCACTCGTGGCACTGCAGGCGGCTCATGTGAGGATATGTTGTGGCATGCGCTGAACTGATGGGTCACGCAGAAGTGTCTAACTAGTAATATGAATCAACACAGTAATATATATATATATTATCTACTGGCGGTCGCCAGTAGATAGTTATAGTTAGGACCGTGTTTCCATAGGAAATCTCGAAATTCTATTTTGAATAACTTTGGCACCGGTTGACGCTTCTTCACGAAATTTTCAAAACTAATGGGGCTCTCTGCTCAGCTCCTACCCTGAAAGTCTAGGGGGGATTCGTCAAGCGGGGGCCGAGAAAAAAGGGGGGTCCCAAAACGCATTTTCCCCATGCATTTTCCCATAGGACCTTTAGTCGAAGGTACAGCCCGAACGGCTGAACAGAATTACTTGAAATTTGGCTGAGAGGTAGTCCTCAGGTCAGGGATGTGCCTTTTGCATATATGGAGTCAATCTGTTCAGTAGTTCCAGAGAAAATTGCATTAAAAAGCACATACATATCTATAGCCGCGCACCGTGCGCGCACCGTGCGCGCACCCTAACGTGCGCGAGCGTAATTCTGATACATGTCAGTCAACGTTCGAATTGGTCGAAATCAGGAAGTGTCGGCCACCATTTTGTTTGTTTTCAGTGCGAAAGTCGAAAAGGAAGGTGGCAAACGTGAAAAGGGGGCAGGGTAGAGAGTTCCTGACCCCCTAGCCTTGGTCAGGGGGTCCCTGAAGGACCCCGAAGGCAGAAAAAAACATTTACAATTTTATTTTTTTTAAATCGCTGGGGTGCGCACACCGTGGGCACACAGTGAAAAAATATTTTTAAAAAATGTAATACGTAGTTTATTGAAAAATAAATATATTAAAAAAAAATAATACTTACATAACTTAGCATTTAAAAAACCATACAAATACACTGAAAAAACCATAGGTTTCACACACGTTATAGTTAGGAATTAGCATTTAAAAAACCTTGCAAATTCACTTAAAAAACCATAGGTTTCACACATGTTATAGTTAGGTGGATATTTCACTCGTAAGAAACCAATGAAATTCCCCCGTTATAGTTAGTTGAGATAACTATAACTCGCGCGACCGCCACTCTATCACAAGGATGATGTCATCAGTGATGTCATGAATGATGTAATATGTGATGCCATGAGCAGAGGATTGCGGGCGCGTGAGTTATAGTTATCTCAACTAACTATAACGGGGACATTTCATTGGTTTTTTACGAGTGAAATATCCACCTAACTATAACATGTGTGAAACCTATGGTTTTTTCAGTGAATATATATATATATGTGTAAGTTTCTGTAGAAGTATATATATATATATATATATATATATATATATATATATATATATATATAAATATATATATTCACTGAAAAAACCATAGGTTTCAGGCACGTTATAGCTAGGAATTAGCATTTAAAAAACGTTAGAAATTCACTGAAAAAGCCATAGGTTTCAGGGGCGATATAGTTAGCTGGACTTTTCACTCGTACAAAACCATAGAAATTCCCCCGTTATAGTTAGTTCAGCTAACCATAACTCACGCGCCCGCAATGCACTGCTGATGACGTCACATATTACATCACTCATGACATGGTCAGTGACATCACTCATGACATCACTGATGACATCTCAAATGACATCACTGATGACATCATCCAGTGAATGTGTGTTTTTCTGAAAATTATATATGTTTTATATATGTATATCTCAAGCTCGATGGAAGAATAAATGGGTATATAAATGTCTAAATGGATGATTTGTTTTTGAAAAATTGATTGTATTACTGACTGATTAAGTGTATCTTAGTGAGTAATGTTTAAATATGTAAATATCTGTATCAGTCTCTCACTTTGTGTATAAGTGGCTGCATGGGTTGGTGAGTAGCTACATGAGTGTCTATATAGGTTATTAGTTGATTTTTTGAGTATCAGTATGAGTGTCTGATGTCTGTATGGTTCGGTGGGGGGTATTACGTAGTGCATAGGTGCATGAATGAGTGACTCACTGTTTGTATGTGTTGAAGACAGCATGTGTGCAGGACTGTATGGGTGGATGAGTGTGTGCATGGGTGTGTTAGTGAGTGAATGACTGTCTCAATAGTGTCTCTATGAGTAACTACATATGTTATAAACTAGTATATGTGACTATTGGTGTATATAAGTGAGTATATGTGAGAGTGAGAGATTGAAAGAGTTCCTGTATGAATAAGTATGTGTTTCTATAAGTGATTGTTTAAAAGACTTAGGTGCCGATTACGATCCGGTAAAAACCGGGTACGAACCGTCGGTCAGAGCGAATTCTCCGTCCGACTCGTACTCGGTTGTAAAACATTACAAACATGGAATTACGATTCGCACGGAAACACCATTTCCGTACGAATCGTAAAAAACACCGACCGACGAAAATATGCATACGAATGTGATCCGGGAATGCTGCGACTTGACGTCGGGACGCTTCCAGGCAGCGTTTCACGACCCAGGAAGTACGATTCGAACCGACAGCAGTCCGGACGGCAATATTTTTACGGCACCCAAAAAGTGCCGGAAAAGCGAAGTACGGTGCGAAACGACCAGAGTAGGTGGCCCGGTAAGCGCCGTACCCCCCCCCCCCCCAGCCCCCGCATGTACACGCTGTACCCCCCCCAGCCCCCGCATGTACACGCCATACCCCCCCCAGCCCCCGCATGTACGCGCCGTACCCCCCCAGCCCCCGCATGTACGCGTCGAACTGTACTTGTCGAACCCCCCCGTGTATGTACACCCGAGTACGTTCGAGTCGTACCCCCACCCGTGTATGTACGGTGCGTACCCCCAGCGCGCACCTGTTTGGACGTCTCCATGGTTGTTATGGGAGTTCGGTGCGGACAGTCTTTTAACCATACGGTTGTACATTCGGACACCCGGGACGGATCGTGATTCCCCGGTCGGACTTCGCTTTTCACGTTTGTACGGTAAATCGTCCGAGGACGTGTCGGACACTTTTTCCGACCCGAGGACGTGTGGGGAATTATTCCCAATGCGACTCGTATGGGCTTTTTACCATGCGAATCGTGATTGCCAGTTTGTACGGCACTTGTACGATTCGTACGGTAAAAAGACCGGATACGAGTCGTACGGGAATTTTTTTTACCGGATCGTAATTGGCACCTAAGTATGTGTAAGTTTCTGTAGAAGTAAGTGTGGTGGTGTGTGTATAACTGTATATGCAGGTAAACGGATGTTTGATTCTTTATTAGCATGAGTGACTATGTGTGTGAGTAACTTTATGGATGAGTGGCGTTGTGTAACAGGATGTATAGGTGTATGAGTGATGTCACTGACCATGTCATGAGTGATGTAATATGTGACGTCATCAGCAGTGCATTGCGGGCGCGCGAGTTATAGTTAGCTGAACTAACTATAACGGGGGAATTTCTATGGTTTTGTACGAGTGAAAAGTCCAGCTAACTATAACGCCCCTGAAACCTATGGTTTTTTCAGTGAATTTCAAAGGTTTTTTAAATGCTAATTTCTAGCTATGCCTACAGAGATAGGACATGTGAAGAAAGAAGGAAAAACGCACAGAAAGAAAAAAAAGAAATGCAGAAAGAAGCAACAGAAGTCCTCAAAGACGAAGAAAAGTGCAGGAAGAAGTATAACGTGCAGAAAGAACAAACAGAAGAGCAGAAACAAGCCTTGTTGCAAAATCATCCTGTACCCTCAACTTTTTCAGACGGATACTGGTGGTAACTGAGTCTGACTAACCAGTCCTAGAGCCAGTGCTATGTTAAAAGACACTCAGAATACAGTTAAAACACCTACATACACTAGGGCACACTATGCGTTGGGGTCCCCCTGTGATCAACATGACCTCCTCTGTAAGCCCCTAGTGTATAATAGGGCAGGGGATTAAAACTACCTCTTAAAACACACCACAGGGCGTGTTTGAACACGTCACCTCATGCCCCGTCCCCTCCCTTCCCCACTGTGTAAACACGCCCTGTAGCCGTTTTAAGTTGGGAGATTAAGTCCCCTTGAATCCTGAGGGTCCCCAGGGTCCAACTAGACCACTAGGTACCTCCAGTAAGCGCCACAGAGCTGCGTTGCAGAGAGGTGTAAAAAGTGGCACGGCCTGCACCACCTCTCTGCAACGCAGAGCAGTGGTGCTTACTGGAAGCACCTGGTGGGCTAGTTGGACCCCAGGGTCCCTCAGGATTGAAAGGGAATTATTTCCCCAACTTAAAAACGCGCCACAGGGCGTGTTTGCACACGTCACCTCAGGCCCCGTCCCCTCCCTTCACCACTGTGTAAACGCACCCTGTGGCCGTTCTGAGTTGAGAGATTAAGTCCCCTTGAATCCTAAGGGTCCCTAGGGTCAAACTAGCCCACTAGGTACCTCCAGTAAGCGCCACAGAGCTGCGTTGCATGGAGGTGTAAAAAGGGGTGTGGCCTCAGAACACCTGTCTGAAACGCAGCTCCCTGGCGCATACTGGAGATACCTGTTGGGCTAGTTGGCCCTCAGGGACCCTCAGTATTGAAGGGGAATTAATTCCTCAACTTACAACTGGCCAGGGGGCGCGTTTGCAGAGTGCTGCAAGGAGGGGGCGTGGCCTCCGGCGCGATGCCGGTCTTTTTTAGAAGGAGGGCTGTGTGGCTCCCTTTCTTTTTCTAATTTATTAGCCCTGGGGACCCCATCCCCCAGGGCCTGCACCCTAATTTGTTTTGTTGAAAAAAAATAATTTGGCCCTCCCAAGGCCTTAATCGGCCCCGGGGACCCCAACCCCCGGGTCATGGCCTATTTTTTAAAAAAATTCTTTAGGAGGGGGGCTGTGTTGCCCCCCTCCTCAGGCCACTTATGGCCCCGGGGACCCCATCCCCCGGGTCCGGCCTTTGATTTTTATTATTTCAAAAAAATATATATTTATAGAAACACCTAGGACATGCTGGACAAACCGTATGTACCTATCACCATGACGATTTGCGTGATATTCATTAAAAGGCGACTATGCATACAATGAATCCACGTAGAATGTATTCACACCGCTAGTGAAGCTCTGACATGTCTGACACCCTACCGTGCCTAATCCCGGCGCCCCCGCTGGTGGGTCCTCTCCAAGTAGACACCATTGTCGTTTATTTAGCTATTGACGGGCACATTTAATACACATGCACACCAAGCCATTCAAAGGGGATTCGACAAAAATTCGACCAAACTATGCAAGAAACCCCCTCACGGTTAATAAAACACACATCCACCGCCGGATGTGTAATACTTTTTATTTTACTCTCTGGAAAGGAGACAAACCTCACTTGAGAGTCACAGCGTGCTCCTGGCTGAGCCCAATGCTGTGTTACACCCACCAGTGCCCGCCGAGTGCCACACACCTCTGTGTTGTATTCCACCAGCTAGTGCGTATGCTATGACGCTCTCTAGCCCATGTGCACTGTAACACCACCCCGTGAATATGTCATGCCACACTTGCCTTCACACGGGTTATATTGCCCCATCTAACGTGCCTTCCTCGATGCCTATATTAAAAGCACAGCGCTATGCCATACATATTATAATCTGGGATCCATATCTTTGTCACAGTGCATATGCAATGTTACACTACCCAGCACATATTTTATATTACAACTTTAGAGACTACTTAGGTTATACAACACTGCCCTGTGCATATTGCACTCCAAGGCGCATATCACATAGCAAGCGCTAGTGCCTGTGCTATCTCGCGCTCTCCAATGAATCTGTCATTGCGCACAATGTATTGCATATTATATTTCAAGGCCCGGTTCATCTTATATCACACTTTTTGGTGCATAGTTTATACCATATACTATATCTAGTTTTCATTTTCAATCGTGCTCTCAGGACTATGTTCTACATAACACTGTGTCCACCTACCCTTTTCACGGGCATTACATTTTGCGATGGGGGGTGGAGGGTCAGGGGATGTTTCTGCCAAGTGAGCCCGGGGTCACAGTCCCAAACGTCCTCTTCTTCCTGAATACAAGTGAGATTATGCTGCATACTTGTTCATATTTTAAGTAGTTCGCACAGACACACATTTTAAAAACAATAAAGTTCCTAATAGCCACCTTCTATTAACAGTTAGCTTGCTGCCCCATCCACCTCCTCCCTATCCTCTGTTGTCTGAATCCATGGACTAGCCTCCTCACTCCTGCCATGCATGGTCTGATGTGCTGCCACTGCCCTCCATTTAGCATGATGTACCAGTCCACTCCTCCTGCCCTCCATTGCCCAATTCTATGGCCCATCATTGACCTCCTGCTTAGCCTCTGTGCTTAGCTTGCTGCCCCTATTATCCTTCCCCCTGCCCTCTGATGTCTTTGTGCATGCCCCTGCTCCATCCTTTTTGACCACCATGTTCCATGGACCTGCCACTCTTATCTACTCTGAGTGTTCTGTTGAGCTCCCCTCCCACCTGCCTAGCATTTTCAGATGACTGTAACCTGTCCCTGCCACCTCCACCCTGCCTGTCCACATGCCATGCCCCTATCCCCTTCCTCCTGTCCTCCATTTTCCATTTTACTGCCACACCCTTCTGCCCTCCCTAGTCTGTTGTACTGCAACTGCTCCTCCTGCCTGCCCCGCGCGGTCTGTTGTGAGGCCCCTTCCCCTGAACTCTCTTGTCTGTGCCCAGGTCCTGACCCTCCTTTCTATCCTCCATGGTCCTTTGTGCATGCCCCTGCACCCTCCTTCTTGCCCATCATAGCCATTGTGCTGCCACTTACCCTCCCGCTTGCCATGCATGGTCTTCTGTGCTGCCATGGCCCCTCCCACCTTCCCTGTGTTGTCAGCTAGCTGCTCCTGACCCCCTCCCACCTTCCCTCCATGGTCTGTGTGTATGCCATCATAGTCTCACTGTTGCTCTCCATGGTGTGTCTTGTTTCTAGTGCCCATCCTGCCTGACCTCCATGGTCATCTTGCTGCTCCTGCCCTGCCCCCTTGCCCCCAGCCCTCTGTTTCCATGTGTAGACCCCTATTCCCTCCCTCCTGGCTTGTCGGTTCCATTGTAATGCCCCTGATCCGTCCCTCCTGCCCTTTATGGTCTGTTATGCTGCAGCTTTCTCTCCTGTCTGTCCATTATGGTCAGCTAGCTACCATTGCCTCTTTCCCCTCTGTTGTCTGTTGCCCATGTGCATGGTCCTGTCCCCTCCTTATTGCTTTCTATGGATTGTTGTGCTGTACTCCCGTCCCGCATGCCCTGTGTTGTGTATTGTGCTGCTGCAAACCCTGATGCCTGCCCTGTAGGTTCAGTTTGGCGTACCTCTCAATGTCCCTCCTGTCCTCAGTTATCCGAGTTCATGTCCCTACCCCTATTCCTCCTGCCTACCATGATCCAATGTACCATACTTGCGAACATTTTGAACTTGGTAAGAGGGAGATTTTGAAATAAAACTGGGGCATTGATTTTCCCCTTTGAGTTACATTGAAAAAGAGAAGATTGTAGACAGGAAACAGATTAAGTAAAGCCCATTTGAGCGTAAAAACATTGGACGTTTCCTGGCTGAAACGGGTCTGTTGGCATGTATGGTTGTATGACCGCTGCCTCTTCCTTCTGCCCACAATGGTCTATTATATTGCCACAGCCTCTCTTGCCAGTCCTGTATTGTTGGTTTGTTGCCCCTGCCCCACTTTCCACTGCCCTCCATAGTCTGTTGTGTTGCCACTGCCCTTCCTGCCTGCCTAGTGTGGTCAAATTGTTGCCTCTGCACTCTCCTACCTGCCTTCAATTTTCAGAGTCCATGCCCCTGACCTCTGCCTCTCAACAGTATCCCAATGAACAACTAGATTGCTAACATTCTATATTTATTACAAAAGTGTGGAACGCCTGACGTCATCTTGATGTAATCAAAACTGTAATGCCTAAAGCATTTCCTTTAGAAATTACATATATGAGAGGGTCTTATTTGCATCAAAATTATGGTTAGTGCTCTAAAAAATAAAATGAGGACATATTTTCTGAGTTTTCAAATAGCGACAAAGAACTTTTAAATTATTTGTAATCTTAGTTTTTTTATACAGTTGACCACATTAAATGTTGCATCCAAGGGGAGAGGGTGTGGTGTTACTTCCAGAGCTGCAGACTTTGCAACTGGGGAACCAGGTTGGAGTTTCTGCTTCAGCTCAACATTCTGTGATTCTGGTCAAATCACTTAATCTCCCCATGTCTACAACCAAAATGAATTTGATCTTGTGTGATGTAACCAATGCTCATGTAAAGCACTCCAATACCTGACAAGTCTGCACTATATAAAACTGCAAATACACAAAAAATAAGTGTTTTGCACACTTCTGTCATTGGGCTATATTTGGGCTACATCTGGGTGATATTTGGGCTACATTGGGGCTACATTTGGGCTCTTTTGTCTCTGGTGGCCATTTTAGGAGATTTATTTGTTATGAAGTTTCCTAATTTCCTCATTTACTGCAGTCTCCTCAGTAGGAAATGCTTTCAGTTTTTTTTAATGAAATTTAAGAGGATTTTGAGAAGTCACTCAAAATGTGCCCTAATTTTTCTTTCTTCAGCACTAATCATAATGTCTATGGCAAAATGAACCCCCTCATTGTGTTCCTTTTTAAATTAAATGTTTTAAGTGTTACCAGTTTATTCCAATCAAGATGGCTTCAGGTGTGCCATACTTTTGTCATAAGTAAGACAGTAAGCGCTCTAGTTGTTCTTAAGAACACTCTGGGACATTCTGTCATTCGGCTATACTTGGGCTACATCTGGGTGATATTTGGGCTACATTTGGGCTCTTCTGTCTCTGGTGGCCATCTTGGGAGATTTATGAAGTTTCCTAATTTCCTCATTTACTACAGTCTCCTCAGTAGGAAATACTTTCAGTTTTTTACTTTGATTCCATCAAGAAGACATTCAGATGTGTCACACATTTTCCATAAATTCTGAATGTTAGCACTCTAGTTGCTCATTAGATCACTGTAGTAAAGCTACTGCTCACCAGGCAAGTCTGCTGCTGGTATTCAAAGTGCATGTTTCAGTCTGCATGTCAGAATTTTTTTATGAAATAAAAGAGGATTTCAGAAGTCAAAATGTGCCCTAATTTTTCTTTCTGCAGCACTAATCATAATTTATATGGCAAAATGAACCCCCTCATTTTGTTCCTTTGTAAATTAAATGTTTTAAGTGTTACCACTTTATTCCAATCAAGATGGCTTCAGGTGTGCCATACTTTTGTCATAAGTAAGACTGTTAGCGCTCTAGTTGTTCTTTAGAGCACTCTGGGAAGCTGCAGTAGAACACAAAGGAATCAACTGACAGTCTCTGCCCTTGTCGGATGTACATGTTTTACTGAGAATGTCAGACTTCATTCTTACATGACTGAGAAAGATAATGTGAATTTACAGAAAATATGCTCTCAGTTTAGCTTATAGATCACCTTCCAAACCTCTGTGGGAAAAGCATGAGAAAATAGTTTTCTCTCAAACATGGTTCATGATATCACAGCAGAAGGCTTTTTTACATGGTAAAATCACCTTAGAACACACCACAATTCCTAAAATGAGTATGGTACCATCAACAAATGATTTATAATGTAACTAAAGTCTTAAAACCTTCTATTAACTGCAATGCTTTTTAATGAGGTGCTATCATGTATATTGGTCCCAAGATGGCTGCCAACACTTCTTGGATGAAGTACTGACAGCCAATCAGATCTCACGATGAGATGTGTCATTAGGCTCCGCCCAGATATGTATGTGATTTTACTTTTGATTTTCTCAGGAACTACTGAACAGATTGACACCATATATGCAAAAGGCACATCCCTGAGCTGAGGACTACCTCTCTGCCAAATTTCAAGTAATTCTGTTCAGTCGTTCGGGCTGTACCTTGGTCTAAAGGTCCCTATGGAAAACTGCATGGGAAAAACGCGTTTTGGGACCCCTCTTTTTTCTCAGCCCCCGCTTGACGAATCCCCCCGACACTTTCAGGGTAGGGGCGGAGCGGAGCGCCCCACCTATTTTGAAAATTTCGCAAGGATTCTGGCGCCAAAGTTATTCCAAATAGAATGTTGCGGATTTCCTATGGAAACACGGTCCTAACTATAACTATCTACTGGCGACTGCCAGTAGATAATATATATATATATATATATATATATATATATATATATATATATATATATATAAAGTCCAAATCCCCACTTCTGAAGAAAAGAAGGGTCTGACACAGCCGGGATGCATACAGGAGGATTTATTCCAGGGTAAGTTTACAACACAAAACACGGTAACATGCGGCAGACGCGTTTCAGCAGTTCAGCTTTCATCAGTGCCTGTTACGATGTTTGGAGCCTCGCACCTGGTGGCCATTCCGATGTTCTCTTGGCCACTCCTGGAATTGTGCTCGAGGCTCCTCCTCTGTCTTTAAAGAGATACTGCATTTCGTGCTGTAGAACCAGACCGCTGCATGCTGGTAATTGCAGTCTCTGTGTGGATCTCCCTTTAGTAAGTGGAAAATCCAAACACCCAGTGGCGTCCCAACATTGTGGCCTCCGGACTGCACCCAACACACAGCTTCCTGCTAAGTTGAAAATCCTCACTGGAAACCCCTTGTTGCGCCCTGCAGTCAATGCTGCTCCTCTCTCCCCACGCAGTGTTTCCTTCACCCCGTGGTGCTTCAGGCTGCGTGAGGGGGCGCCGCGTTGTGCTTTACCAAACACAAGTCCATTCAAGTTGCTGGCTAACACGGTGCATCCAGACCGAGAGGGCGTGTCAGAATAGCCAGTGCCTGCAATACCGGCGAAACATAAAGTCCAAATCCCCACTTCTGAAGAAAAGAAGGGTCTGACACAGCCGGGATGCATACAGGAGGATTTATTCCAGGGTAAGTTTACAACGCAAAACACAGTAACATGCGGCAGACGCGTTTCAGCAGTTCAGCTTTCATCAGTGCCTGTTACGATGTTTGGAGCCTCGCACCTGGTGGCCATTCCGATGTTCTCTTGGCCACTCCTGGAATTGTGCTCGAGGCTCCTCCTCTGTCTTTAAAGAGATACTGCATTTCGTGCTGTAGAACCAGACCGCTGCATGCTGGTAATTGCAGTCTCTGTGTGGATCTCCCTTTAGTAAGTGGAAAATCCAAACACCCAGTGGTGTCCCAACATTGTGGCCTCCGGACTGCACCCAACACACAGCTTCCTTCTAAGTTGAAAATCCTCACTGGAAACCCCTTGTTGCTCCCTGCAGTCAATGCTGCTCCTCTCTCCCCACGCAGTGTTTCCTTCACCCCGTGGTGCTTCAGGCTGCGCGAGGGGGGGCCGCGTTGTGCTTTACCAAACACAAGTCCATTCAAGTTGCTGGCTAACACGGTGCATCCAGACCGAGAGGGCGTGTTAGAATAGCCAGTGCCTGCAATACCGGCGAAACATAAAGTCCAAATCCCCACTTCTGAAGAAAAGAAGGGTCTGACACAGCCGGGATGCATACAGGAGGATTTATTCCAGGGTAATATATATTATTCATTCAAAAAACAAATGTTGCAGAGCCATTATAGTTAGGAACTAGAACTAAAAAAAACCTTAGAAATTCACTGAAAAAAACAAAGGCTACATAGATGTTATAATTAGGCTAACATTTCACTCTTACAAAACCAGAGAAATTCAGCAGTAACTCACGCCCCCGCAATGCACTGCTTATGACCTCACATATTACATCACTCATGGCATGGTCAGAGACATCACTGATGATATAACTTATGACGTCTCAAATTACATCACTAATGACATCATCTAGTGACTGTTTTTAAAATGTTTATGAGTGTTAAATATATATACCAATATTGATGAATCAGTGGGTGTATGAGTGCCTAAATGGGTGATTTAGTAAGTGCGTGACTGACTTTACAAGTGAGTAATTAGGTGTCTCAGTGAATGAATGGGTGAGTGACTAGGCTTTGAGAAAGTCTGTATCAGTCTGTCAGATCGTATGTAAGTGGCTGCATGGGTTGGTGAGTGGGTACATGAGTGGCTGTAAGGGTGATTGATTGGGTATCTGAGTCCCTGTTTGGGTGTATGAGTGTCTGTGTGGCTGGGTGAGAGGGGGTATGACTGCCTGCATGGATGAGTAAATGAGTGAATCAGTGGCTGTATATGTTAGTGAGTATATAAGTGAGGGGCTGTATAGGTGACTGAGTGTGTGTATGGCTGTTTCGGTGAGTGAATGGATATGTCAGTGGTATATGGGTGAGTAACTAGATATGTGAAATGCAGTATAGGTGATTTTTGGATTATATGAGTGACTGTTTGCATGATTGAGGGCTTGTGATAGTGGCTGTATGGGTGAGTGTGTGCTTGTGTCAGTGACTTTATAGGTGAGTGAGTATGTGTTAGTATCTGTATGACTAAGTTAGTGGGCATGTGTATAACTGTATAAGTAAGTGAATGGCTGTGTGGTTTACTCTGTAGGATAGTGAGTAGGTGTGTGAGTAGCTCTAGGAGTGATTGAGAGTGTGTGAGTGGCTTAATGGGTATATGAGTGGATGTGTGTGTAGACCTATGAATCAGTGAGTGGGTGTGTAAGTACTGGTATGGATGTGTCAATGGTTTTGAGAGTGGTAGGTGGAAGTTGGAGTGGGTGTATGAAAGGTTAAATGGGAGTGTGAGTGGGTACGTCAGAGATTCTGTGAACGATGTCATGAGTGATGTCATTTAAATGTCATCAGCGATGTCATGAGTGATGTAATATGTGAGGTCATAAGCAGTGCATTGCCAGGGCTTAGCTAACTATAACTGCTGATTTATTTTTTAGAGGTTTATATAGCATGAACTAGACCCGAGACATCGGGTATCAGAGCACTTTACATGAGCACCAGTTTCTTTACAGATGGACACATTCATTTTTTTGTTAGGCACAGGGAGATAAGTGATTTCCCCAGAATCACAGGATGTTGAGCGTCGTTACCAAAACTCGAATCCAGTTCCCCAGCTTCGAGGACCTCTCTAGCTGTAAGGCTACATCCTCTCCTGTCTTCTCTCTGTTTTTCTATAAGTGAAATGTCAGCCTAAGCATAACGTCTCTTTAACCTTTGTTTTTTTCAGTGAATATATACATATATATATGTATTTATATGTGTATATATATATATATATTCACCCCGAAACTTTCAAGATAGGAGCGGACCGGCGCGCCCCACGAGTTTTGAAAATTTCGCGAAGATTCGTCAACCGGCGCCAAAGTTATTGGAAATAGAATGTTGTGAATTTCCTATGAAAAATAGGTCCTAACTATAACTATCTACTGGCGACCGCCAGTAGATAATATATATATGTATATATTTATATATGAGCATGAAACTATGTTATTATTAATCAATGAACCATGGATCTTGTGATTTAGTACATTTTAATCTTGATTGAGATTTATTACTGTATTCAATTAATTCTGGGGCACTTGCCAGACATTTTTTGTACAGTTAATGTATGCTCAGTATTATGATTTGTACTATTCTTTGTGATTTGTTGGAGTGTTGAATTCTTTGAAATGAATTCACGAAAGTTTCATGGTGATTTCTCAGTTCTCTAGTATTTTGTTTATGTTCATTGAGCATGAGAGAATTGATTGGGTGTTACTATCTTTTTAAAGGAAGGTCCGGTCTCAGCGCGTCATGTGATCAAGATCGCGGAGGCGATCGAAACGCATCTGAGGCGGACACTTGTCTGACTAAATGGAATAAAATCAGAAATGAAACTTTAAACTGCTTGGCATATTTTCTTTGGACAACAGCAACGTGTATGGTTCGAGGTCCGTACCTGTTTTCTAGACTCCCCAGCTCGGATTGGGAGTTCAGGACTTGTTTGATATATATATATATATATATATATATATATATATATATATATAAATAGTCCTTTCCGCTCTCCTTTCCACTCGGCGGAAATACAGGCACGGACCTCTCGCCTCCAAATCAAAAATCAAACAATCCCACAAGCCAGGGCGGGTGAAGCAAATAATTTAATACCCAGTTTAAAATGAAGAAATAAACGGACCAGTGTCCTCCATGACGCGTTTCGCTCCACGCAGGGAGCTTGATCACATGATGCGTCTCCGTGAAATGAGCTCATAAATAGAGCGACACTGAACACCACAAAGAAGAAAATAAAAGACAGACTGCCAAATAGATCCTGACACACAATCTGCTCCCTTTGGGCATGATCAGCAATGCATTCAATGTCTTGTGCAAAATACGCAAACTATAACAACGGGGCTCAGTAAACAGTTATTTAACAAAATAGACAGTCATTGACAAAAATGTATAAATATATAAATATATATAAAAAATATATAAAATACAAAAAGGAGGTGCCAAAAAAGGTGGTTTTAAAATAAGTGCATAGTGCATATAATCCACCTAAAAAGGCAACCTTAATAAGCCCTTTGTACAAAAAAACGAACTGTCACATTTAAGTGCAAGGACAAGTATCCAGTGACTGAGAGCCCAAGAGGTATGTTGCAAAACTCAATGTGTACAGCACAGGACATGGGTCAAAATTAGCAGCATATATGAATAAAACTAGTCAAAAAAAGAGAAACAAAATTTCATAAATATACTAAAAAAGCCATATAAAAATTCATCTTATTAAACAGATCAAGAGCCCAGGGAAAATAGAAAATCTCTAAAGAATCAAGCAGTCTGAAAGTTAAAAACTTATTCATAAAATGCCTAAAAGACATAAAAAAGTGTAAAAACCATTTCAGCAATAGAATTAAATTGACAAGGCAAGTAGCGACAGTAATTCACAAAACCACTCATAAAAATTATATATATATATATATAGAGAGAGAGAGAGAGAGGAGGGCGCAAGACATAAATAAAAGCTGTTGAGACTGGATTTGATTTTTGAAAAAAACTTGAAACAGCAGTGCATAGAAAAGGAATGCTGGTTTTAAACAATGGCACATTTGTACAGTGAGCTTTATCTGCTCGCACTTTGAAGACACTAGTCAACGAATTACGTAAAAAGACACTGGTCTATGATTCATTCAAGCATATTGTATGGAGTGCTGAAAACTGAAGTATTTCTACTATTGTAGTTTGATTGGAGTCACATGTAAGTTTTGTATATCAAACAATACCGGCATTCTTATCAGTTGAAAAAGGCTGCAGAGGTAGCCGAAACGCATCCTGGATTCAAGCTGCTGAGATTCTTGCCAATAAATGAAAAGTAAAACTTGCGCCCAAGTGCAGATTTCTTCTTTAAATTGGAGGAGTAACGTGAATGTTTGACAGACGCCAGTGGTGACGTCTTTAACTGCACCAGCAGCGATTTGGAGCACTCAGGCATAACCGCAACTGTGAAGGGTCACGACGTGTGAGGACAGAGTGCCCCCAAATCATTACTGAGTGACTGAAGGAAATGAAATGTTCTTCGTCCTGATGACAGAGGTGTTCTTTGAGCAGGGGCCACAGAAGGCAGCTGCCTTGTGAGGAGGGCGCAAGACATAAATAAAAGCTGTTGAGACTGAAATAGATTTTTGAAAAAAAATTAAAACAGCAGTGCATAGGAAAGGAATGCTGGTTGTAAACATTGGCACATTTGTACAGTGAGTTTTATTTCTGCTCGCACTTTGAAGACACTAGTCAACGAATTACATAAAGAGACACTGGTCTATGATTCATTCAAGTAATTGTTTCGAGTGCTGAAAACTGAAGTATTTCACCTGTAAGCTTGATATATCAAACAATACTTGATTTTCTTATCAGCTGTAAAAGATTGTAAGCACAGCCATACTACATCCTGGATTCAAGCTGCTGAGATTCTTGCCAATAAATGAAATGTAAAATTTGAGTCCCGAGTGCAGATTTCTTCTTTAAATTAGAGGAGTAACATGAGTGTATATATATGCAGCGCATTGAAAACCGGCAAGGTGCATGATGGGATCAGCAGTCCGTGGCAGAGGCTGCTGAGGAATCGGCACGATAATGAGCTGCAGCTGGGCCTTTCACCACTGTGTACGAGGAGCCCTATATAGACCGGATGGGAAAGTCTTGGGCGAGCTGTGGCATTTGAAGAAGGCTTAACGTCGAAACGGGTCATGCCGATCGCTTTTCAAATAAATGTCTTGACGAGCCCCGCTGTGTCCCTCTCTTCTTTTTGATGGAAGGAAGTTCTGTGGCATATATATATATATATATTCACTGAAAAAACCATAGGTTTCAGGGGTGTTATAGTTAGCTGGACTTTTCACTTGTACAAAACCATTGAAATTCCCCCGTAATAGTTAGTTCAGCTAACTATAACTCGCGCGCCCGCAATGCACTGCTGATGACGTCACATATTACATCACTCATGACATGGTAAGTGACATCACTCATGACATCACTGATGACATCTCAAATGACATCACTGATGACATCATCCAGTGAATGTGTGTTTTTCTGAAAATTAAATATGTTTTATATATGTATATCTCAAGGTCGATGGAAGAATAAATGGGTATATAAGTGTCTAAATGGATGATTTGTTTTTGAAAAATTGATTGTGTAACTGACTGTTTAAGTGTATCATAGTGAATACATGGCTTAGTGAGTAATGTTTAAATATGTAAATATCTGTATCAGTCTCTCACTTTGTGTATAAGTGGCTGCATGGGTTGGTGAGTAGCTACATGGGTGTCTATATAGGTTATTAGTTGGTTTTTTGAGTATCAGTCTGAGTGTCTGCATGGTTCGGTGGGGGGTATTACGTAGTGCATAGGTGCATGAATGGGTGACTCACTCTTTGTATGTGTTGAAGACAGCATGTGTGCAGGACTGTATGGGTGGATGAGTGTGTGTATTGGTGTGTTAGTGAGTGAATGACTGTCTCAATAGTGTCTTTATGAGTAACTACATATGTTTTAAACGGTAAACAACGTTTACAACGCAACTATTACAACGCAATGCTATTACAACGCATTTTTTACAATGCAAAGGCTTTTACAACGCATGCATTTACAACGCATGCTTTTATATGGTAAGTACTTTTACAACGCATAGACCTTTACAACGCAAGCTTATTAATAAAAAAAAAAGCAGAATTTTAAAAAAAATAATGATTAATATTTGAGTATTTAGTAAAAATATTAATATTTTAAAAATATGATTGAGTAATTTTTGAGTATTTAAAAATAAATAATTAAGAAAATGTAAAATACATGAGTATTATAAATAATGAATAATACTTGAGTATTTATAGATTTTTAATTTAAAATCTAAGTAATAATAATAATAATTTAAAAATATGATTGAGTACTTTTTGAGTATTAAAAAATAAATAATAAAGATATTGTAAAATACTTGAGTAATATAAATAATGATTACTACTTGAGTATTTATAGAGCATTTAATTAAAATGTAAGTAATAATATTAATAAATTAAAAATTTGAATGAGTATTTATTGATTACTAAAAAATATTTATTATATGAATTATTTTTTAATATTACAGTACTAAAAATAAATAAAATTATTATATATACATGTAGGATAAATAAATTAAAAAATAATAAAAAAAAAATTGTATTGATACAAGATATTAATATTAAAAAGAATATGTTAAAAAATAAATATATTTAAATATTTAAAAAAAATATATATTTAAAAAAAATGATTTAAAATACGAAATATTTTTAATATTATTATTTGAGTTTTGAAAAAATAATATTACTTTTAATATTTAAAAAAAAATAGATAAAGGAAAAAAGAACATACTTTGAAAAAATTCCCACGCTTTTGTATTGAAGTCTATGAGGAAAATTGTCCTTCATTTATTTTGGCAGCTTAAGAAGATACAACTCGCGGAACGAGAAAGGAAGGAGTGAAAAAAGATGAAAACTAAAGTTTGAAAGAAAAAAGAAAGTAGAGTCGAGGTAAGGAACAAATTTAGTAAATTAAGAAATTATCATATATATTTAACATGTTTAAAAAACAAATTAATAATAAATAACCATAAACAAATAAGGTGTAAAAATTAATTCTTTATTGAAAAAAGCATAGGATAAACATTTTGGTTTTATTCTTTTTTTTAACATAATGTACATATTTTTAGAAAATTATACATTATTTATTAATAATTTAAAACATATATTTAATGAAACAATAAATAAAATAGTCCTTTTTTAACATTGCTGCACGCGATGACGTCATGACGTGAACGTAAACGTAAGGCACCATTTTGGAGAGCATCGGAGGAGGAAGCAGCAGGAAGCTGATCTGCGTCCAGGTAGGAAACTTTTTAACATTTATTTATAGATATAAAGTTAAAAATGGATACATATATAGTAAATAAAGAATAAGGAGAGGTTGCGGAGTAACT
This sequence comes from Triturus cristatus, assembly GCF_964204655.1. Classification (NCBI taxonomy): domain Eukaryota; kingdom Metazoa; phylum Chordata; class Amphibia; order Caudata; family Salamandridae; genus Triturus; species Triturus cristatus. The sequence continues at coordinate 232,128,992 of NC_140590.1, forward strand.
AATTGATGTTTTAAATGTAAATAAGCATGTCCATGTTCATGTCATTAGTGTATGCCTATGTCGGGTCGATGAAAGTTAATTGTAACAAAAAAAAAATCTTGTTTTAGTGTAACATTAATTAAAGTTTGTAAAAAAATGTTCATTAAATCACTTTGGTTGAAATTTAAGTGATTTAAAACGTTGTTTAGAATAAAAAAAAGTTTTGCCTTTACGGAATTTGTGAAAAAATGATTGTATTTTTACTTTTGTTTATGCAGCAATGTGCATTTCGTTTCATGGATTGACATAGGGAAATTTGAAGAGGTAGAGACATTTAGTTTTTTTTTGGTGGTAGTATTTAAGGATGTTTACCAGTAATTAATATCTTGAATTTGATAATTGGAAAATGGGAAACATATTCTAGGGAATTCGTTTTTGATACTTTGGTAGTTTGCAAAAAAAGTAGATTGAAAAAGAAAAAGTGAAAAATAAGTAGACCCGACTCGTAATTTGGAAAAAATGTTTGTGTAAGATTTGTATGCCAATTGTAATTAATGGTTATTTAAATTTTATGCAAAGCAGGAAAGTAAGTAGATAGCTATATTTAAAAAGAAAGAATGTTAGCAAGATTTTCGAGGTAGTCTAGAGCCACACACAACGTAAATTGTTGTAAGATACCCAATAGTCTCTCAGACATTTCCTTTGTTTTTAGAGTTACTCGTGGGTTTAGACTACCAGCAAGTGTTTGGGAAAGTCTCATTTATTGAAAACTTTGCTCCTTCTTCAAAGTTTCCAAGAAAGAGTAGAAATTAGGATGAGGTTTACCAATTGTATGGTTGAAGGAGTTATGCCATCCCTCAATGGCATTATTTGTTTTAGCTTCTCCCTCTAAACAGCTCGTGTAACAGTTCCACCACTCCACATGGAATCGTGGCTTCCTCCTGCGACCCGATCTGCTTAGGTGCCCAATCCATGTGTCTTCGAAATAATTTAGGATGGGTGCCAATTTTTCTTAATTACTTGTAAAATATTCAGATTCTGTAATAGCAGTGTAGTACTCGTCCACACTATCGGGAGGAACAAAACAAAGTGCTGTTAATTTTTTTAATTCAAACTGTAGTTTGCTATCTCGACAGTATTCTGCAACTAGGGATGTTTTTTGTAATTTACGCCAGAATGCCTGGGAAAAATGGAAAAAACATCCCTGAATTTGGGTATCCATGTACGTTTTAGTGATCACATTGATCATGCTCAATTCAAAATCTACTATTATTTTCCTAGGACTTTTGGAAGTTTTATTTTTAATAACTGATAAAAGTTCAGAGTATGTTGCAGAAGTCTTATCAGGTAGCAAACTATATACTAAGGGTATTGCATTATTGTTAATTTTTGCATGTATAGTGTAAATTTGAGTGAAAGGATGGGGTGTACTTTTAAACGTCCCATCCATCATCCAAATTTCACTATTTTCTAACTTAGCAAGGTTACGTGGGGTACTAAAAATAAGAATTCGTTTTTGAGGGTTTTCGTTATCATGCAGAAGGAAAGGTTCATCAGCAAAAGAAATAGAAAGATCGTGTGGAATTCTAATATCAGAAAATGTATGTGGTGTAGATAATTGGATGTTACTTGGCTGCTTTTGTCTTTGAATAATTCATCTCAAATTAGGAATTATAGGCATATTACTAGCAACATGACTGGGGACATGCTGTGCAACCTCTCTTAAAATGGATCCTGTAGAATCATTGGAGGTGCTTGCAATGGCTTTCATTTCATTTACTGTTTCTCTAATTTCTACCTCCATTGCAGAGGCAGAGTGGTTATGTTCTGTTGTTTTTACAACTAAATTATCAAGTGTAACCGCTCTGCCACTGCAATGGGAAGAGTAGTATTGCACACACCTCCAATGATTTCTAGGAAAACTTATTCTTTCTTTACTATATATGTATCCTGCATGGTTCAGTAAATTTTTCCCTTTCCTAGATTTAATATATTTAGCAGCTTCAAGAGTAGACATTATCTGTGAAGAGAAGAAAAATAAATTAGTCTTAAAAAAAAATACACTATCTCTAATGCTGCACCTTCCTGGAGTTAGAATAGTAATTGTTACCCCTACACCATCCCACACTTTCCCTACTGCTGCACCTTCCTGGAGTTAGAATAGTAATTGTTACCCCTACACCATCCCACACTTTCCCTACTGCTGCACCTACCTGGAGTTAGAATAGTAATTTTTACCCCTACACCATCCCTCACTTTCCCTACTGCTGCATAGTAATTGTTACCCCTACAACATCCCACACTTTCCCTACTGCTGCACCAACCTGGAGTTAGAATAGTAATTGTTACCCCTACACCATACCACACTTTCCCTACTGCTGCACCAACCTGGAGTAAGAATAGTAATTGTTACCCCTACACCATCCCACACTTTCCCTACTGATGCATCTTCCTGGAGTTAGAATAGTAATTGTTACCCCTACACTATCCCACACTTTCACAACTGCTGCACCAACCTGGAGTTAGAATAGTAATTTTTACCCCTACACCATCCCTCACTTTCCCTACTGCTGCACCTTCCTGGAGTTAGAATAGTAATTGTTACCCCAACACCATCCCACACTTTCCCTACTGCTGCACCTTCCTGGAGTTAGATTAGTAATTGTTACCCCTACACCATCCCACACTTTCCCTACTGCTGCACCAACCTGGAGTTAGAATAGTAATTGTTACCCCTACACCATCCCACACTTTCCCTACTGCTGCACCAACCTGGAGTTAGAATAGTAATTGTTACCCCTACACCATCCCACACTTTCCCTACTGCTGCACCTTCCTGGAGTTAGAATAGTAATTGTTACCCCTACACCATCCCTCACTTTCCCTACTGCTGCACCTACCTGGAGTTAGAATAGTAATTGTTACCCCAACACCATCCCACACTTTCCCTACTGCTGCACCTACCTTGAGTTAGAATAGTAATTGTTACCCCTACACCATCCCACACTTTCCCTACTGCTGCACCTTCCTGGAGTTAGAATAGTAATTGTTACCCCTACAAAATCCCACACTTTCCCTACTGCTGCACCTTCCTGGAGTTAGAATAGTAATTTTTACCCCTACAGCATCCCACACTTTCCCTAATGCTGCACCTACCTGGTGAATGAATAGTAATTGTTACCCCAACACCATCCCACACTTTCCCTACTGCTCCACCAACCTGGAGTTAGAATAGAAATTGTTACCCCTACACCATCCCACACTTTCCCTACTGCTGCACCTACCTGGAGTTAGAATAGTAATTGTTACCCCAACACCATCCCACACTTTCCCTATTGCTGCACCTTCCTGGAGTTAGATTAGTAATTGTTACCCCTACGCCATCCCACACTTTCCCTACTGCTGTACCTAGAAGGAGTTAGAATAGTAATTGATATTCCTACTACAACCCATAGATTATGTATTGTGGCAGCTTATTTTAATTACTAAAAAAAAGGTTAGTCCATAAGATTGTTGGATTTATAAGAGTGTTTATTTTAAATACCTTTTGCTTTTTGAGTTTTTGTCTTGGTTTTGCTTCTGGTATGGTTTTTGCCTGCTGGCTGGAGTGTTTGCGTGTCTGGTCTTCTTTTTTTCAACTTTTCATATAAAGTAGCAAAGATTTATCTGAGAAACAGAAAGAAAAACAATTCACAAATGGGAAACATTGTCAATGTTTGGAAAATTTGCAAAAAGTGAAAACATCTGTGTATATTTGATATTTTTTTGAAGTCTAACTACATCACATTTCACATATTCCCGGATTCTGCACCTATCTTGAGTTACATTAATATTTGTTAACCCCACCACATTCAAACACTTTCTCTGCTGCTGCACATAACTGGAGTTAGAATAGTAATTGGTGCCCCTACACCATCCCACACTTTCCCTACTAATGCACCTTCCTGGAGTTAGAATAGTAATTGTTACCCCTACAGCATCCCACACTTTCCCTAATGCTGCACCTACCTGGTGAATGAATAGTAATTGTTACACTACACCATCCCACACTTTCCCTACTGCTGCACCTTCCTGGAGTTAGAATAGTAATTTTTACCCCTACAGCATCCCACACTTTCCCTAATGCTGCACCTACCTGGAGAATGAATAGTAATTGTTACACTACACCATCCCACACTTTCCCTACTGCTTCACCTTCCTGGAGTTAGAATAGTAGTTTTTACCCCTACACAATCTTTCACTTTCCCTACTGCTGCACCTTCCTTGAGTTAGAATAGTAATAGTTATTCCAACTACAACCCATATTTTCTGTATTGTGGGATTTTATTTTAATTATTAAATAAAAGGTTTGACTATTATATTGTTGAATTTATAACAGTGTTTATTTAAAATACCTTTTGTTTTTGGTGTTTCTTTCTTGGTTTTGCTTCTGCTATGGTTTTGGCCTGCTGGCTGGAGTTTTTGGTTGTTTGTTTTTCTGTTTTTTGAGTTTTTCGACAAAGTTGCAAAGAATTATCTGAGAAAAAGAAAGAAAAAACAATTAAGAAATGAACAACTTTGACAACGTTGGTGAAAATTGCAAAATTTGAAAACTTGTTTGTAAAGGTGACATTTTATTTAAGTCTAACTACATCACATATCACACATTCCCTGGTGCTGCACCTATCTCGAGTTAGAAAAAAAATTTGTACCCCTAAACATCCTACACTTTCCATAATGCTGCACCTTCCTGGAGTTAGAATAGTAATGGATACCCCTACACCATCCCTCACTTTCCCTACAGCTCCACCTTCTTGGAGTTAGAATAGTAATTGTTACCCCTACACCATCCCACACTTTCCCTAATGCTGAACCTACCTGGAGTTAGAATAGTAATTGTTACCCCTAGACCCTCCTACAATTTCCCTACTGCTGCACTTACCGGTAGTAAGAATACTAATTGTTAAACATACACCATCCCACACTTTCCCTACTGCTGCACCTCCCTGCAGTTACATTAGTAATTGTTACCCCTGCACCATCCCACACTTTCCTTAATGATGCACCTTCAAGGAGTAAAAAAAGTAATTGTTACCCCTACACCATCCAACACTTTTGCTAATGGTAATGGTAAAGTTAATGTTTAAAATTAAAAGAAGTATTAATTAATTTACCTTCACATTAAGAAAGGTGAGTCGTGTAGGTTGTGTTGAAAAAAATTTTTGCAAACGATATGTTGGTTTTGATAGAAAAACAAATTCCTGTTTTAGGAAAAAATAAAAGATATTATAAGTTCGTATATATTAAAGTTACTTCACAGAAAAAAAAATGGTTAGAGTACATTTTAAAAAATATTTAAATTATATTTGCTGAACTGTTTGGATGGAAATGAAACATGATTTATGAGAAAACATGGTGTTAAAATATAATAGTAACTTACTTGTAGTAGGAAAGAAAAAATGCTTCTCCAATGGATTGCAGTGTTCTCTCAGTCTAGGAGTCAGAGGGTCAGGTTTTTGCGTCTGGTCTCTCTGGTAGTTGATAATCAACTGATTGTAAAATGGTGTCTTGCTGGTATTTATAAGTTTTAGTCAGTGTCATTATTAATTTTTTTAAAAACAGCGTTTGTTGTGTTTTTTAGTATACTTTTATTTGCTGTGGAAAATGATAATTTAAAAAAGCATTAAAAGATGTGTTGTTTTCACTTATTTGCTCCGTTTTGGCATCCATTTTGGAACATGTATTTTGCTATTGTTTTTATAGAAAGTGTTGTAGGACAAGTTTTAGAAGTGGGATGGTTAAAATGGCGACTATGTGTATGTGTTTTGTGTTTTAATCCGTTTACTTATTTTCTGATATAATCATGATTTGCATGTATATGAACTGTTGTTTAATTATTCGTTTTTTGTGTAAAACTTGTAAATTTGTTAAAACGAATTTTTTTGGGAAATAGGAGTATTGATTTTAAAACGCGAGTATTAATTTAAATAATCGAGTATTAATTTTAATACTCGAGTATTAATTTTGTCATGCATTTCAGTTAATTTACGCTCAGTTTTGCTCCACATTTTAATACACTTCCCCACCCAAAACCCCCTAATTTCCCTGCATCCCGTGCCAGATTTTATTGTACTTTAAAAAAAATATATATATATTTTGGCGTTGTAATGGTATGCGTTGTAATTGTTTTCGTTGTAAATGCACTTTTAAGTAATTTACTCACTTTTGCGTTGTAACAGTATTCGTTGTAAAATAATGCGTTGTAACAGTGTTTGCGTTGTAAAAAATGCGTTGTCATGGTATGCGTTGTAATTGTATGCGTTGTAACGTCATACAGCCGTTTTAAACTAGTATATGTGACTATTGGTGTATATAAGTGAGTATATGTGAGAGTGAGAGATTGAAAGAGTTCCTGTATGAATAAGTATGTGTTTCTATAAGTGATTGTTTAAAAGACTAAGTATGTGTAAGTTTCCGTAGAAGTAAGTGTGGTGGTGTGTGTATAACTGTATATGCAAGTAAATGTATGTTTGATTCTTTATTAGCATGAGTGACTATGTGTGTGAGTAACTCTATGGATGAGTGGCATTGTGTAACAGGATGTATAGGTGTATGAGTACATATGATGAGTGAGTACATGTATGAGTGACTGTATAGGACTGTTGGTGAATGAGTGGATGTGTATGTGGATCTTAGAATTACTGAAGAGGTTGTTGTAACTGGTATTGGTATGTCCATTGTTTTGAAAAGTTTAGTCTCTATTTTTGAATGTGTGTATCAAAGGTTATATTAGGGTGAGAGGAGGTCTGCCACTCTATCACAAGGATGATGTCATCAGTGATGTCATCAATGATGTCATTTGAGATGTCATCAGTGATGTCATGAGTGATGTCACTGACCATGTCATGAGTGATGTAATATGTGACGTCATCAGCAGTGCATTGCGGGCGCGCGAGTTATAGTTAGCTGAACTAACTATAACGGGGGAATTTCAATGGTTTTGTAGAAGTGAAAAGTCCAGCTAACTATAACACCCCTGAAACCTATGGTTTTTTCAGTGAATTTCTGAGGTTTTTTAAATGCTAATTCCTAACTATAACGTGCCTGAAACCTATGGTTTTTTCTGTGAATTTCAAAGGTTTTTTAAATGCTAATTTCTAACTATGCCTACAGAGATAGGACATGTGAAGAAAGAAGAAAAAATGCACAGAAAGAAAAAATAGAAGTGCAGAAAGAAGCAACAAAAGTCCTCAAAGATGAAGAAAAGTGCAGGAAGAAGGATAACGTGCAGAAAGAACAAAAAGAAGAGCAGAAAGAAGCCTTGTTGCAAAATCATCCTGTACCCTCAACTTTTTCAGACGGATACTGGTGGTAACTGAGTCTGACTAACCAGTCCTAGAGCCAGTGCTATGTTAAAAGACACTTAGAATACAGTGAAAACACCTACATACACTAGGGAACATTATGCGTTGGGGTCCCCCTGTGATTAGCATGACCTCCTCTGTAAGCCCCTAGTATATAATAGGGCAGGGGGATTAAAACTACCTCTTAAAACAGGCCACAGGGCGTTTTTGCACACGTTAACTCAGGCCCCGTCCCCTCCCTTCACCACTGTGTAAACACGCCCTGTGTCCGTTTTTAGTTGGGAGATTAAGTTCATTTGAATCCTGAGGGTCCCTAGGGTCCAACTAGCCCACTAGGTACCTCCAGTAAGTGCCACAGAGCTGCGTTGCAGAGAGGTGTAAAAAGTGTCACGACCTGGACCACCTCTCTGCAATGCAGCTCAGTGGCGCTTACTGGAAGCACTTGGTGGGCTAGTTAGCCCCCAGGGGCCCTCAGTATTGAAGGGAAATTATATCCCCAATTTAAAACGTGCCATAGTGCGTGTTTGCACATGTCACCTCAGGCCCCGTCCCCTCCCTTCACCACTGTGTAAACGCGCCCTGTGGCTGTTCTAAGTTGAGAGATTAAGTCCCCTTGAATCCTAAGGGTCCCTAGGGTCAAACTAGACCACTAGGTACCTCCAGTAAGCGCCACAGAGCTGTGTTGCAGAGAGGTGTAAAAAGGGGCTTGGCCTCAGAACACCTGTCTGCAGCACAGCTCCCTGGCGCATACTGGAGATGCCTGTTGGGCTAGTTGGCCCTCAAGGACCCTCAGTATTGAAGAGGAATTAATTTCCCAACTTACAACTCGCCAGAGGGCGCGTTTGCAGAGTGCTGCAAGGAGGGGGTGTGGCCTCCGGCACGATGCCAGTCTTTTATTTATTTTAATTTTTTAAGAAGGGGGCTGTGTGGTTCCCCTTCTTATTCTAATTTATTGGCCCTGATGACCCCATCCCCCAGGGCCTGTCTCCTAATTATATTTTTTTGACCCCAATCCCCAGGGCCGGCCACTGTTTTTTATTATTTTTAAAAAATATATATGTATAGACACACCTAGGACATGCTGGACAAACCGTACGTATCTATCACCATGACGATTTGCGTGATATTCATTAAAAGGCTACTATGCATACAATGAATCCACGTGGAATGTATTTACACCACTAGTGAAGCTCTGACATGTCTGATGCCCTACCGTGCCTAATCCCGGTAGACACCCTTGTCGTTTATTTATACAAACATGGGTAGCTATTGACGGGCACATTTAATACACATACACACCAAGCCATTCAAAGGGGATTCGACAAAAATTCGACCAAAACTATGCAAGAAACCCCCCTCACGGTTAATAAAACACACATCCACTGCCGGATGTGTAATACTTTTTATTTTACTCTCTGGAAAGTGGACGAACATCACTTGAGAGTCACAGCGCGCTCCTGGCAGAGCCCAATGCTATGTTACACCCACCATTGCCTACTGAGTGCCACACACCTCTATGTTGAATTCCACTAGCTAGTGCATATGCTATGACACACTCTAGCCCATGTGCACTGTAACACCACCCCGTGAATATGTCATGCCACACTTGTCTTCGCCCGGGTTATATTGCACCATCTAATGTGCCTTCCTCGATGCCTATGTTATAACGCACAGTGCTATGCCATACATATTACAATCTGGGATCCATATCTTTGTCACAGTGCATATACAATGTTACACTCCCCAGCACATATTTTATATCACAACTTTAGAGACTAGTTAGGTTACACAACACTGCCCTGTGCATATTACACTCCAAGGCGCATATCGCATAGCACGCGCTAGTGCCTGTGCTATCTCGCGCTCTCCAATGAATCTGTCATTGCGCACAATGTATTGCATATTATATTTCACGCCTGGTTCATCTTATATCACACTTTTTGGTGCATAGTTTATACCATACACTATATCTAGTTTTCATTTTCAATCGTGCTCTCAGGACTATGTTCTATATAACACTGTGTTCACCTACCCTTTTCACGGGCATTACATTTTGCGATAGGGGGTGGAGGGTCAGGGGGTGTTTCTGCCAAGTGAGTCCGGAGTCACAGTCACAAACGTCCTCTTCTTCCTGAATAAAAGTGAGATTATGCTGCATACTTGTTCATATTTTAAGTAGTTCGCACAGACACACGTTTTAAAAACAATAAAGTTCCTAATACCCGCCTTCTCTGAACAGTTAGCTTGCTGCCCCATCCCCCTCCTCCCTATCCTCTGTTGTGTGAATCCATGGACTAGCCTCCTCCCTCCTGCCATGCATGGTCTGATGTGCTGCCACTGCCCTCAATTTAGTATGATGTACCAGTCCACTCCTCCTGCCCTCCATTGCCCAATTCTATGCCCCATCATTGACCTCCTGCTTAAACTCTGTGCTTAGCTTGCTGCCCCTATTCTCCTTCCCCCTGCCCTCCGATGTCTTTGTCCATGCCCCTGCTCCATCCTTTTTGCCCACCATGTTCCATGGACCTGCCACTCCTATCTACTCTGAGTGTTCTGTTGAGCTGCCACTCCCCTCCCACCTGCCTAGCATTGTCAGATGACTGTAACCTGTCCCTGCCACCTCCACCCTGCCTGTCCACATGCCATGCCCCTATCCTCTTCCTCCTGTCCTACATGGTCCATTGTACTGCCACACCCTTCTGCCCTCCCTGGTCTGTTGTGCTGCAACGGCTCCTCCTGCCTGCCCCGTGCGGTCTGTTGTGAGGACCCTTCCCCTGAACTTTCTTGTCTGTGCACAGGTCCTGACCCTCCCTTCTATCCTCCATCGTCATTTGTGCATGCCCCTGCACCCTCCTTCTTGCCCATCATAGCCATTGTGCTACCACTAACCCTCCCGCTTGCCATGCATGGTCTTCTGTGCTGCCATGGCCCCTCCCACCTTCCCTGTGTGGTCAGTTAGCTGCCCCTGACCCCCTCCCACCTTCCCTCCATGGTCTGTGTGTATGCCATCACAGTCTCACTGTTGCTCTTCATGGTGTGTCTTGCTTCTAGTGCCCATCCTGCCTGACCTCCATGGCTATCTTGCTGCTCCTGCCCTGCCCCCTTGCCCCCAGCCCTCTGTTTACATGTGCAGACCCCTACTCCCTCCCTCCTGGCTTGTCTGTTCCATTGTAATGCCCCTGATCCGTCCCTCCTGCCCTTTATGGTCTGTTATGCTGCAGCTTTCTCTCCTGTCTGTCCATTATGGTCAGCTAGCTACCATTGTCTCTTGCCCCTCTGTTCTCTGTTGTCCATGTGCATGGTCCTGTCCCCTCCCTCTTGCTTTCTATGGATTGTTGTGCTGCACTCCCGTCCCGCATGCCCTGTGTGGTGTATTGTGCTGCTGCAAACCCTGATGCCTGCCCTGCAGGGTCAGTTTGGTGCACCTCTCCATGTCCCTCCTGTCCTCTGTTATCCAAGTCCATTTCCTTCCATGATCCAATGTACCATACTTGCGAACATTTTGAACTTGGTAAGAGGGAGATTTTGAAAAAAAACTGGGGTATTGATTTTCCCCTTTGAGTTACATTGAAAAAGAGGAGATTGTAGACAGGAGACAGATCAAATAAAGCCCATTTGAGCTTAAAAACATTGGACGTTTCCTGGCTGAATCGGGTCTGTTGGCATGTATGGTTGTACTACCACTGCCTCTTCCTTCTGCCCACAATGGTCTATTACATTGCCACTGCCTCTCTCGCAAGTCCTGTATTGTTGGTTTGTTGCCCCTGCCCCCCTTTCCACTGCCCTCCATAGTCTGTTGTGCTGCCACGGCCCTTCCTGCCTGCTCAGTGTGGTTAAATTGTTGCCTTTGCACCCTCCTACCTGCCTTCAATTTTCAGAGTCCGTGCCCCTGGCCTCTGCCTCTCAACAGTATCCTAATGAACAACTAGATTGCTAACATTCTATATTTATTACAAAAGTGTGGAACGCCTGACGTCATCTTGATGTAATCAAAACTGTAATACCTAGAGCATTTCCTTTAGAAATTACATATATGAGAGGGTCTTATTGGCATCAAAATTATGGTTAGTGCTCTAAAAGACTAAAATAAGGACATATTTTCTGAGTTTTCAAATAGCGACAAAGCACTTTTAAATTATTTGTTATCTTTATGTTTTTTTATCCAGTTGACCACTTGATTAAATGTTGTACTTAGGGTAGAGGATGTGGTGTTACTTCCAGAACTGCAGACTTTGCAACTGGGGAACCAGGTTGGAGTTTCTGCTTCAGCTCGACATTCTGTGATTCTGGTCAAATCACTTAGTCTCCCCATGTCTACAACCAAAATGAATGTGTTCTTGTGTGATGTAACCAATGCTCATGTAAAGCACTCCAATACCTGACAAGTCTGCACTATATAACACTGCAAAAACACAAAATAATAAGTGTTTTGCACACTTCTATCATTGGGCTATATTTGGGCGACATCTGGGTGATTTTGGGCTACATTTGGGCTCTTTTGTCTCTGGTGGCCATCTTGGGAGATTTATTTGTTATGAAGTTTCCTAATTTCCTCATGTACTGCAGTCTCCTCAGTAGGAAATGCTTTCAGTTTTTTACTTTGATTCCATCATGAAGGTATTCAGATATGTCACACATTTGCCATAAATTCTGAATGTTAGCACTCTAGTTGCTCATTAGATCACTGTAGTAAAACTACTGTTCACCATGGAAGTCTGCTCCTGGTATTAAAAGTGCATGTTTCAGTCTGCATGTCAGAATTTTTTAATGAAATAGAAGAGGATTTGAGAAATCACTCAAAATGTGCCCTCATTTTCTTTCTTCAGCATTAATCATAATTTCTATGGCAAAATGAACCCCCTCATTGTGTTCCTTTTTAAATTAAATGTTTTAAGTGTTACCAGTTTATTCCAATCAAGATGGCTTCAGGTGTGCCATACTTTTGTCATAATGAAGACAGTAAGCGCTCTAGTTGTTTTTAAGAACACTCTGGGACATTCTGTCATTGGGCTATACTTGGGCTACATCTGGGTGATATTTGGGCTACATTTGGGCTCTTTTGTCTGTGGTGGCCATCTTGGGAGACTTATTTGTTATGTAGTTTCCTAATTTCCTCATTTACTGCAGTCTCCTCAGTAGGAAATACTTTCAGTTTTTTACTTTGATTCCATCAAGAAGGCATTCAGATGTGTCACACATTTGCCATAAATTCATAATGTTAGCACTCTTTTTGCTCATTAGATCACTGTAGTAAAGCTACTGCTCACCAGGGAAAATTGCTGCTGGTATTGAAAGTGCATGTTTCAGTCTGCATGTCAGAATTTTTTAATGAAATAGAAGAGGATTTGAGAAGTCACACAAAATGTGCCCTAATTTTTCTTTCTGCAGCACTAATCATACTTTTTATGGAAAAATGAACCCCCTCATTTTGTTCCTTTTTAAATTAAATGTTTTAAGAGTTACCACTTTAATCCAAGCAAGATGGCTTCAGGTGTGCCATACGTTTATCATAAGTAGGACTGTTAGCGCTCTAGTTGTTCTTTGGAACACTCTGGGAAGCTGCAGTAGAACACAAAGGAATCAACTGACAGTCTCTGCCCTTGTTGGATGTACCTGTTTTACTGAGAATGTCAGACTTCATTCTCACATGACTGAGAAAGATAATGTGAATTTACAGAAAATAAGCTCTCAGTTTAGCTTATAGATCACCTTCCAAACCTCTGTGGGAGAAGCATGAGAAAATATTTTTCTCTCAATCATGATATCCCAGCAGAAGGCTTTTTCACATGGTGAAATCACCTTAGAACATACCACAATTCCTAAAATGAGAATGGTACCATCAACAAATGATTGATAATGTAACTAAAGTCTTAAAACCTTCTATTAACTGCAATGCTTTTTAATGAGGTGCTATCATGTATATTGGTCCCAAGATGGCTGCCAACACTTCTTGGATGAAGTGCTGACAGCCAATCAGATTTCAGGATGAGATGTGTGGTTAGGCTCCGCCCACATATATATATGATTTTACTTTTGATTTTCTCAGGAACTACTGAACAGATTGACTTCATATATGCAAAAGGCACATCCCTGAGCTGAGGACTACCTCTCTGCCAAATTTCAAGTAATTCTGTTCAGCCGTTCGGGCTGTACCTTGGACTAAAGGTCCCTATGGAAAATTTCATGGGGAAAACGCGTTTTGGGACCCCCCTTTTTTCTCAGCCCCCGCTTGACGAATCCCCCCAAGACTTTCAGGGTAGGAGCGGAGCGGAGCGCCCCACCTATTTTGAAAATTTCGCGAGGATTCGTCAACCGGCGCCAAAGTTATTCCAAATAGAATGTTGCGGATTTCCTATGGAAACACGGTCCTAACTATAACTATCTACTGGCGACCGCCAGTAGATAATATATATATATATATATATATATATATATATATCAATCATATATCAGAAGAACTGCTTTTCGCCTCCCACCGATGTATTTTCAGCAAAGCGGACACGGACCTGTAATTGCGTGCTTAGAGTTGCATTCTAATGTCGGCCATACGCGTTTCAGTCCTCTGCGGACTTTGATCACATGACAACGCTGTAAGTATCCATAGACCATTTAAAGTGCTACACTTAGACACGTGACTCATGATGTGCAATAGAACTGAAAGAAATATTCGCAGGTTTTCATTTCAATAGTCAAACCTCCATTTTTTTCCAACAGTGAAAGAAAACAATTACCATCAATTTTTGACATGCCCGAAATACCTTTACAATCAATAGAGTAGTCACCATTGATGAAGTATTAATAAATAACCTTAAAAAATGTTCAACGTTAAATAAATAATTATATTATTATAACCATGTATAAAAACGTTTTAAATACATATCAAATTTTAAAAAGGTTTCTAAAAGAGGCATTTATATGTAAAACATATAAAAGTGGTAATTGAATGTAAACCATGTAGGGGTTAAACCTTGGTTTAACAAAATCATAATCGCATAAATGCAACGAATATGAAGACCTTCTGTTCTATATAAGTTTCAATAAAGTGCTGCGTGCTACCTAAAATGTATCATAATTCACCCATCATATTATTCATCCTCAATTTAAAATGAATAAAAAACTTGTGTTCTAAACGTGTAGTGCATCTTGGTGTAGTAAATTAAAAAACCATAATGTTATCTGGTTAAAGTGGTTTAGCAGCCTCTGCTTACGTCATAGATATAGATCCCATTGTTTAAAAAATTGCTTTTCAGTTGGAAACATAACTAGAATTGATATGGTACAACGTAAGAACATAGATGAGATTAAGCAGATTAATGAAAGGTAAAGATAATAAGTACTTTTCTCATGAAAAAGGACACGCGGTATCTAGGGAAAGATCAAACCAGTTTATAAGCAGGTATATAAATCCTCTGTGTTATTTAGCCCTCCTGGAGACTTACTATCCATGTTAAGAATATAGCGTGTTTCAAGTTTTCTCAGTTGGTAGTCCCTGTCGCCACCTCTTTTGGTTTTAGGTATGGTGTCTATCACATAATATGAGAAGTCTTTTAAGTTGTTGTTATGGACCTCTTGAAAGTGCCTGGCGACAGGGTAAGGAGGGTCACAATTGTTGATGGCCCTAATATGTTGCAAGACTCTTTTACTTACTGGTAGTTTGGTGCTATCTATATATTTCAGTGGGCAAGTACATTCGAGCACATATATTGCAAATTTAGTCTTGCAATGGAGGGGTTTGTTAATTTTCACCTCCTTATTGCTAAATGCAATAGAGTAGCTTTTTTTATTCGTACCGTATTGGCATGCTTTGCAAGTCTTGCACTTGGTAAATCCATTAGGTACAGTCAACCAGTTGGTAGTATTAGATGTTTCAGGACTGCTGGAAACTAGGCTGCTGTGCATTGAAGGAGCCCTTTTATAAGTGATATTCGGTTTTAAGGATAGTTCATGACCTATTACAGGATCATTTTTAACAAGAGCCCAGTTTTTGTGTATGATTTTTTTAATGGATTTCTCTTGAGCGCAATAGGTGGTGATAAGTCTCAACTCGCCGGGGCTAGGATTTTTAGTTTGAATCTCTTTTCTGGATTTTTTGGGAACTAGAAGTTAATTTTTGACCAAGTTTTGAGTTTTGTTAATGGCAGCTTGTATGACCTTGGGTGGATACTCTCTAGACAAAAATCTCGTCGCACTTTGCTGTTGGGCTTGAACCAGGTCTTTTTGGTTACTACAAATCCTTTTTAGGCATAACATTTCCCCATAAGGGATGCTGTATACTAGGTGTCGAGGATGGAAACTAGAGAAATGCAAAACAGCATTTCCAGCACTTTCCTTTCTGTAGAGCCTGGTTTCCAATTTGTTTTTGTTGACATAAATTTCCACATCTAGAAAGTTGATTTTAAGATTGCTTATAGTAGATGTAAAGTTTAGGTTAACATCATTTTGATTAATCTCTGTAACAATGTTCATGGCTTGCTCTTTTGATCCTTCCCACACAATAAATAAATCATCAATGTATCTCTAATACAATTTTACATGATAATCCAAATACCTTTTGTGTGTGCCTCTGAGAACCAGCTCCTCCTACCAGCCCATAAATAAACAGGCATAGCTGGGGGAGAAGCTGGCTCCCATATATATATATATATATATATATATATATATATATATACATTCACTGAAAAAACCATAGGTTTCACACACGTTATAGTTAGGAATTAGCATTTAAAAAACCTTGCAAATTCACTTAAAAAACCATAGGTTTCACACATGTTATAGTTAGCTGTACATTTCACTCGTAAAAAAACAATGAAATTCCACGTTATAGTTAGATCAGGTAACTATAACTTGCGCGCCCACAATAAACTGCTGATGACGTCACATATTACATCACTCATGACATGGTCAGTGACATCACTCTTCACATCAATGATGACATCTGAAATGACACATTGTGGATTGCGGTCGCGCAAGTTATAGTTACCTGATCTAACTATAACGTGGAACCATAGGTTTCACACATGTTATAGTTAGCTGTACATTTCACTCGTAAAAAAACAATGAATTCCACGTAATAGTTAGATCAGGTAACTATAACTTGCGCGCCCACAATAAACTGCTGATGACGTCACATATTACATGACTCATGACATGGTCAGTGACATCACTCTTCACATCAATGATGACATCTGAAATGACACATTGTGGATTGCGGTCGCGCAAGTTATAGTTACCTGATCTAACTATAACGTGGAATTTCATTGGTTTTTTACGAGTGAAATGTACAGCTAACTATAACATTTGTGAAACCTATGGTTTTTTAAGTGAATTTGCAAGGTTTTTTAAATGCTAATTCCTAACTATAACGTGTGTGAAACCTATGGTTTTTTCAGTGAATTTGTACGGTTTTTTAAATGCTAAGTTATGTATTTATTTATTTTATTTTTTTCTGGTTTTTCACCCTGCGCACACCCTGCGCGCACGGTGCGCTTAGCGCACCGTGCGCGCGCTGTGGGCACTCGCTGCGCTTCGCGCACCGAGCGCCCACGTTGCGCAGTTCATACCGTGCGCGCCTCGCCTTTTTTTACACAGTAACAATTTTTTTTTCTCCCTTGCGGGTCCTTCAATTTATTTAATAAATGTGATTGTTATATTTTTTTTTTTTTTATTTATTTTTTTTGCCGTGCGCGTACGGTAAGCTTACCGTACGCGCACTCCGCGATTTGTTTTTTAAAATTATTAAATGTATTTTTCGTACTTTTTGGTCCTTCGTGGGCCCCCTGACAAACGCTAGGGGGTCTGCAACTCTCTTTGTTGCCCCCTTTTCACGTTATCCACCTTTGTTTTTCTTTACGAGAGACAGAAAATGGCGGCCGACACTTTCTGATTTTGACCAATTCGAATGTTTACAGTCATGTAACCACCAATCAGAATTGAGCTCGCGCACGGCACCGTACGCGTACGGTAAGCTTACCGTAAGCGCACGGAGCGCGCTTACAGATATATATATTGATTTAAATGCTATTTTCTCAGGACCTACTGAACAGATTTACACCAGACCTGCAAAAGGCACATCTCTGACCTGAGGACTACCTCTCTGCCAAATTTCAAGTAATTCTGTTCAGCCGTTCGGGCTGTAGCTCGGACTAAAGGTCCTATGGGAAAATGCATGGGGAAAACGCGTTTTGGGACCCCCCTTTTTTCTCAGCCCCCGCTTGACGAATTCCCCCGAGACTTTCAGGGTAGGAGCGGAGTGGAGCGCCCCACCAATTTTGAAAATTTCGCGAGGATTCGTCAACTGGCGCCAAAGTTATTCTAAATAGAATGTTGCGGATTTCCTATGGAAACACGGTCCTAACTATAACTATCTACTGGCGACCGCCAGTAGATAATATATATATTCACTGAAAAAAACCATAGGTTTCAGGGATGTTATAGTTAGCTGGACATTTCACTCGTACAAAACCAGAGAAATTCCACTGTTATAGTTACTTCAGCTAACTTTAACTCGCGCACCCGCAATGCACTGCTCATGACATCACATATTACATCATTCATGACGTGGTCAGTGACATCACTGATGACATATCAAATGACATCACTGATGACATCACTGATGACATCATCCCGTGACTGTGTATTTCTGTAATTCTTAAATATGTTTTATATATATTCCTAGGTGTACTGAAGAATGAGTGAGTGTATAAGTGTCTGGATGGACGATTTAGTAGGTGGGTGACTGACTGTATAAGTGAGTGATTAAATGTGTCTTACTGAATGCATGGTTTAGTGACTAAACTGTGTGAACGTCTGTATCAGTCTGTCTGTTGTTGTGCAAGCTGCTGCATGGGTTGGTCAGTAGCTATATGAGTGTCTATATAGGTTATTGATTGGTTGCCTGGGAGACTGAGTCTGTGTGTGGGTGCATGGGAGGTGTGTGACTCTGTGCATAGATGTGTGAGTGGTTGATTCACTGGGTGCATGGGTTCAACAGTGCATGTGGAAACACCTGTATGGGTGCATGAGTATGTGTATCAGTGTGTTGGTGAGTGAATGGATGTCTCAGTGGTACATGTCCAAGTTTTTGTATTTACAAAAAAGTGTTATTGGTTGTTTTTGCCATTTATATGTAACATCAGCAGCTTGTATTCAGAAACAGACAGAATAGAGGATACACTGTTCCTTTACTGGCTCCTTTGAGCTCATATAGTGTGACTTTCTATATTATAATAGTGACACTATACTTGACCACAGATGTGTTGGTGACCCGTGGGTGCCAAAACTCAAGATTTATATGTAACGTCAGCAGCTTCTCGTTCTAACCTTGTTCCCCCCCCCTGAGATAATATAGTGTGAGTATATATATTCTAATATTAACAGCCATTTTGATCTCAGAAGACTTGATGACCAGTCGGCGCGAGGACGAAAGATTTTGAAGTCCCGGAGAAAAGAAGCTTGGAACATATTCACAGCTGGAAAATATTTCGTTATTCTCCTTCTCCTTATAGAATATATTGGAATAGTACTATATATTATACTATTATCCTATATATTCTTAAAGGAGTACCTGATCTATCAGCGGAGCAGTCAGCGACCTCTAAGCACTACGACAAAACTTTCCTGCGTTCTACAGAATACAAATTGTAAAAGAAAAAAAAAATTTGTAGGGACCCTTATTCTTCTTCTCCTGTGGAATACTATAAACTCACCCTGTACATTCATATACTGTGTGTTTATAGTACTTCAAAGGGTTTGGACATCTATCTGTGCGACAAATTTACAATACATACTATAGTTATTTCCGGAGATAACTTAGTACCTCACAGTTTGTACACAGCTAATGTTTCATCAAAAAGTAGTGGCAAAATTGTATACATAGTGCTTCATGTAATGTTTTGATGAAGCGTACACTTCTATGTAATATCACGTCATTCGTGTTTAACAGTTTTTTACTGGTGATTGTTGTTGTGACCTCAGATGATGAAGTGCGGGAGTGTTTCTTGTAGCACTTCTTTTCTACTTAATCTAAAAGTAACCAATACCCTTGTATATTAACAAGAATATGGGGCAACACTTTTACAAACTATAGCCGACAAAAAAAGGGAGGGTGTGGCCACACTTAAGGGAAATTTTATGAATTACGTTTTTATTTGTCAGCCCTCTGATATATACAGCTTCACTTTCCTAAGAAAGTATATTAGTGATTGCGTAATAAAAACTGTTTCAAACCTTGACTGAAACTTTTGCAGCGCAACCACACCTCCCCATCAGAAAAGAAAACACCACATTCTAAGTAAATAGTGCTTCTGGGAAACATCCCACCCGCAGACTTAATAAAGAGAAGTCCGCAACACACTGTTATTTTCCCACCTTGATTTGTAAGGCCCACGCAAATTATATAAATGGCCCTTAAAATATATACAAAGCTATTTTTCCCTTTACAGTCCCTATAAACCACCTTGCGAGCACTGTACAGAGTTAATAGTGTTCCTACCCTCCCATACTTTTTTTTCCCAAACGCCTTTGAACTGCGTCACAAAATGGCTGACAACAGTGAACCGTTCCCAGCCAATAAGGAGCAATCTTGTACTCGTAACACTTTAGCCAATAAAATGGCCATGGTGTTCCGCAGAGGAGGAGGGAATGGCTGCCAACACTTCTACTTTCAATGTCTCGCAGCCAATGAACATTAAGCTTGGGAAGTTCCTGCTTGGAACACGTTACCCAATCAGATGTCCCTGATACTCCGTGGAGGGGGAGGGAATGGTTGACAACACTTCTACTTTCAATGTCTTGCAGCCAATGAACATTAAGCTTGGGAAGCTCCTGCTTGGAACACGTTACCCAATCAGATGTCCCTGCTACTCCGCGGATGGGGAGGAAATGGCTGGTAACACTTCTACTTTCAATGGTTCACAGCCAATGAACATTAAGCTTGGGAAGGTCCTGATTGGATCACGTCAGCCAATCAGATGTCCCTGCTACTCCAAGGAAGGAGAGGAAATGGCTGACAACACTTCTACTTTTAATGGTCCCACATAATATTAAATGTCGTCTAAGAAAGTGACACAGTCAGTGATAAAAGTAGACACCGCATTATAAGTAAACATTACTGTGCATTATATTCACCGTACAGACTGCTTAAACTAAGACCACACTGTTCCTACTGTACCCTATTATACAATTATTCTCTTTTTTTCTGCACCGCACAGTCACACTACCTGTGTGTGCACCGTTACACAGCCTACTGAACATTGCCGCAATACCACACATTCACACTACCTGTGTGTGCACCCTACATACTGCTGTCCGCAATACGGCGCATTGTTTTCCCGACAGAATTTCCAGAGCCTACGCAACCTTGCCACATTACCGCGTACCGTTGTTCTGCGAATGTAATTTCCATGGTCTACGCAACATTCAAACTCCCTGCCTCTGCACTGTACAGACTGCTTAAACAAAGGCCACAGCGTTCCTACTATACCCTCTTATACAATTATTCTATTTTTTTCCGCCCTGTGCCTTTCAACGTAGTCACAAAATGGCTGCCAACATTTCCTAGTTTCAACAGTTCACAGCCAATCAGCCGCACGCTCGTGCCCGTAATACCTCAGCCAATCAGATGTCAGAAATATCAAATATCTATATCTGTAAATTTTGATATTTCTCTAAAACTACTGAACAGATTTACCCCATTTTAACAAAAGCGTGCTTTCTGGACCAAGACTTTTCTCCCTGCCAAATTTGGCATAATTCCGTTCAGCAGTTTACCTGTTGCCTTGTCTAAAGTTTCCTATGGATACTCCATTGAGAAAACACGTTTTGGGACCCCCCTTTTTTCTCAGCCCCCACTTGACGAATCACCCCCAAACTTTTAAGAAATGAGCTGATCATAAAAGAGAAACTTTTTGGGAAATTTCGAAAAGATTCGTCAAACATCCCCAAAGTTATTAGTTCATTTAAAAAACCTTTGAAATTCACTAGAAAAACCATAGGTTTCAGGCACGTTATAGTTAGAAATTAGCATTTAAAAAACCATAGAAATTAACTGAAAGAACCATAGGTACAAAACCATAGAAATTCCGGCGTTATAGTTAGTTTAGCTAACTACAACTTGCGCCCCCGCAATGCACTGCTGATGACGTCACATATTACATCATTCATGACATGGCCAGTGACATCACTGATGACATCTCAAATTACATCACTGATGACATCACTGATGACATCATCCAGTGACTGTGTGTTTCTGTAAAGTTTAAATGTGTTTTATATATATGCCAAGCTGTATTGAGGAATGAGTGGGTGTATAAGTGTCTGTATGGAGGATTTAGTAGGTACGTGACTGACTGTATAAGTGAGTGATTAAATGTGTCTTACTGAATGCATGGGCTAGTGACTAAACTGTGAGAAAATCTGTATCAGTCTGTCTATTGTTGTGTAAGCTGCTGCATGGGTTGGTGAGTTGCTGCATGAGTCTCTATATGGGTTATTGATTGCATGCCTGAGTATTTGTATGGCTGCCTGAGTGTGTGTGTGGGTGGGAGGTGTATGACTCTGTGCATGGATGTGTGAGTGGTTGATTCACTGGGTATATGGGTTCAAGAGTGGAAACAGCTGTATGGGTGGGTGAGTGTGTGTATGGGTGTGTTGGTAAGTGAATGGATGTCTCAGTGGTACATGTGCAAGTAACTACATATGTAAAAGGCAGTATATGTGAGTGATGGTGTATATAAATAACTATATGTGAGAGTCAGTAATTGGGAGAGTGACTGCATGGATGAGTGTGTATTTGTATCAGTGATTCTATAAGAGAGTAATTATGTGTTAGTATCTGTATGAATAAGTGAGGTTGTGTCTGTATAACTGTATAGGTGAGTAAATGGAAGTATGATTGATTCTTTGCATGAATGACTAAGTGTGTGAGTAACTGTGGATATGTGGCAGCGTGTGTGTGTCTGTATAGGTGTATGAGTGCATATGATAGTGTTGTATTGATGAGTGACTGCATGTATGAGTGACTGTGTGGGTGAATGAGTGGATGTGTGTGTAGACCTAGGAATCAATCAGTACGTATTTAGTAACTGGTATTGATGTGTCTATTTTTTTTAAAACATTAGACTGTATTTTAGAGTGGGTGTATCAAAGGTTATATTCAGGTGTGAGGAGGTGCATCAGATTTGCACACGGATGATGTCATCAGTGATGTCATCAGTGATGTCATTTGCGATGTCATCAGTGATGTCATCAGTGATGTCACTGACCATGTCATGAATGATGTAATATGTGATGTCATCAGCAGTGCATTGCTGGGGTGCCAGTTATAGTTATCTGAACTAACTATAACGCCAGAATTTCTATGGTTTTGTACGAGTGAAATGTCCAACTAACTATAACGTTCCTTAAACCTATGGTTTTTTCAGTTAATTTCTATGGTTTTTTAAATGCTAATTTCTAGCTATAATGTGCCTGAAACCTATGTTTTTTTCAATTAATTTCTATGATTTTTTAAATGCTAATTTCTAAATATAACGCGCATGAAATCTATGGTTTTTACAGTGAATTTCAAAGGTTTTTTTAAATGAAAATATGTAAGTCTAATCTACCTTAATCTTATGTTTTTTTTATTCTCTCTATATATATACTTATTTTCGTTTTACTACGTTTTGCACACTCCTTCTTGGAAAAACGGGCACGGATCACAGCGTTGTGCAGAAAAATTGTTGTTTATTGCTCCAGGACCTCTACAGCCATGACGCGTTTCAACCCAAATTGTGAATAATTTTTAGTTAGGAAAACTATGTTCATTCTTTTTCAAAAACAAATATTATACAGAAGTCGCGCACCCTACACGATGGCTGCGCGCATTCCGGTAGCCATTTTGAAAAGTCGCGCTGGTGTCGCGACTTCGGCGTAATTTGTAAAGTATAAAATATCTTTAAAATAATTATAAATAAGTTTTCCTTTAAGTGTTTGTCCAAATTTATTAATAAAAATATTTTTGAAGTATTATTTTCAATATAATTTTGACTAAAAATTATTTGATTATTATTGGATTCGGAGGTTAGGAGGGATGGCCATTTTGCTCGATCTGTTTTGCAAGATTTTTTGGTCTAGTCAGGTGGACACCCTCCTCTGGGTGAAGTACAGCTTGAGGATTCTATTCAAAAGGTGAGGAATCAACAGGCAGAAGTATCCATCAGAAGAGCAAGTTAGTTACCTTCAGTAACGCTTTTTCTGTTGGATACAGTATTTGCATGTGGATTCCTCACTGTCCCACACGCCTTCCCGTTGTCCACCTGTTTCTACCAAAAAGATGATTTTACTGTCTGGCATGAATGTTTTTAATATGTCTTAATCATGCTTATGTTTTAATAGTGAGAAATGCTTGATCTGTTGCTATTTCTTTATGCCTTTATTGGTTATGCATTTGTATATATTTAGTATACTATGTACACATGTGAAAATGTGTTGGTTCCCCTGGTTACCTCGGTAGCATGGAAAAAATGGGTGGAACTGACGGTAGCACGCCGATGAGGTCCTCTTATGGCTCCTATGACTTCCTACGGTGTCACGAGCGGAACCGTGCTATTATGACATCGTCGTCGACATGGGAGAGCTAGGAAAGAATTTCCGCAGAATGCTGGCGCAGGGGATATTCACCTAAGTGTTGAGGGTAGTCCTTTGGGAGCAACTGTTTATGTTGCCACTCCCGAAACCGAAACCAGTTGTTGTAAATTAAGGCAGAATGTGATTAAGCATTCACTGAAAACATTAGTGTTTCCCTTTTATCGTGTCTTCCTCATTATGTTGGCCGAAGTCCGGACTCCATTTTGTATTGACATGCTGCCACGTGCTCACCACGAGGAGAGTCCGACCTCTGTGTTAGTTGCTCTTGTAATCTGCCTAGCAACAGTTATAAATAGCTCTCTCTCGTCCATCTGGCGCATGCCCAGACTTGACCACATCTGTTATAATTAGCTTTGCTTGACCATGTGTTTTCGCGGGCCCAAGGAGTGTGTTAGCTCCGCCCATGTATTGATTTGGTATCGAGAATGACCCTAAATGGTAATGTTCTTCGACTTCATGTGGTATCCACCCGCTCATGAGCCCCTCTGTTGTGTATAAAAGGGGACAATGTACGCAAGTTCTGTGTGCTACTCCTTGCAATACTGAAGAGTGTTGTGTGGATTGTAGGACCACCCTTAAGGGTTAATAAACGGTGTTTTTGTACTTTGCAGTTTCCGTGCCAACTTCCTTATAGATTTCGTTACAGAAGAGCGAACCCTTGTCTCTTGCGGGCCTAGCTGGGGCGTGTATTCATCAATTGGCGCCCGTCACGTGGGGCTCATCGGCGACTCGGATGCTCGAAGGACTGGTCGCGACGAAGGTGAGGAGTTTGGCCGGGGACGTGATCACTGCCAGCGGCGTCTTAGCCCTGGCATCCCGAGGTTTTTCTTCCTTCCCTTCCGAGCTGACCATCTGGGTGGCGCCGGTCATCGACTGAGACCTCTTCTGTCGGTCCTGCCGTGAGAGCCGTTTGGGCGATTGTGGAGCTTGGCAGTTGGAACCTGGACTCTTGATTGGTAAGAACCGTTGTACGGTACTTGCTCCGAGTTTTGAAGCCTGGTCTGGCTATTTGAGTTTGATTGATGGTGACTAGTCATATTTTGAATTTGTCTTTGTGAAAATATATGCGTTGC
This sequence comes from Triturus cristatus, assembly GCF_964204655.1. NCBI lineage: Eukaryota > Metazoa > Chordata > Amphibia > Caudata > Salamandridae > Triturus > Triturus cristatus. The sequence goes on from NC_140590.1 coordinate 232,154,013, forward strand.
AACACATATAGGCAGGTAATGTGGAGAAATTTCTCCGGAGCTGTGTAAACTTGGAACGGCGCAACGATTAAGTGCCATTTTACTTGATAATACTGCATATTTTGCATTATTCCTAGCATGCCTGCTTTTAGCGCACTCCGTAAGTGGTGCTGCTGTTTGGGGAACCGGTTGAACCTCGAGGAATCTGCTCCAGCTCCCCCAGAGGGGACTCCTAATAGGGATATGTACGTGAAGCATGGTCTTTCTTCCATAATGTACAGCACGTTGTGGAGGAAATATACCAAGAAGGATCCTGAGTTGCGATGGCCTTTGTATGGATCGTTTGATATACGTAAGATTGAGTATGTGGAACAGTGTATGTGTAAGCGACGTGCTCGTCAGGATATGTTTGAGTGTGTGCGATTATGGGTGAAGGAAGTGCGTGAGCGAGAGAAACGTGAGAAAGCGCTGTTTGATAAGGAGCAACGAAAGAATGATCATATGCGAGCGCAGGAAGCGAAGCATCGGGAGGACAAAGAGCAAACGGACAGACAAGAGAAAGAGCGTAGGCTACAAGTTTCGGGTCAATATGTTGTTCGCCAGCCGCTTTATCCTGTCCTTAATAATCCTGATGATGATTTTTATTTGCTAGATCGCTCTCCGCCCCCTTATGTTGGCGCATCCGCTCCGCGGCCGCAAGATTCTGACCCGGCTTTGGGTAAGGTAGACACACGGTCTATGCTGCCGGCCGAGCAAATGGCTGAGCTTCGGCAAATTTCCTTCCGTGCGCTTAAAGGCAAGGTATCCATGGAGGAATTATTTCAAATTTGGGGGCCATGGCAGGAGAGAGATAAAGTGTATTTTCTGGGTCATTTCGCGGATGAAGTGATTAATGCTTTCCGAAAATATTCTCATGTTTTTGAGCCTGACGAAGTGTCTTCGGATGCCAGAGCAATACGTAACGGTGCTTTTTCTCCCTCTAAGGCTCCTGAGGCGGCTCGGCGGCTGTTCGCCTTGCGGGACGAGGTGCTGGCCCTTCGAGAGAAAGCACGCCAACGAGCGGAGGAGGAGAAGCGGTTGGATTCAGTTGCGGCAGGGGGCCACCCATCCACCTCCCAGTCAGATAAGGATAATGTAGTGCATGCTAAACCAATGCGAGAGGCGGCACCTTTGTATGTCCCTCCGAAAGGAGCAGGGACTAGCTCGGACATTAACTCCGCCGATGCTAGGGGATATTTTGTGTATAATTGGGTTTATACTCCTTGGCATAGGGCCGATGTTATGGCATTAAAGAATGCATTGCCTGACCCCCGCAAGAATCCAGCGGCCTTCTATGAAGAAGTCGAGGGGGCCTTGAATTCTTGCATTATGACCTTAGCGGATATAGATCTGTTCTTTGGCCTTATTCTACCACCGGACACGTGGCGGTCTGTCCGAAAGGTGGATGATGCAGTTGCTTTTAAGGCCCGGTGGTCTGAGCTTGAGGATGAGGATAGGGAACGGAAGCCCGCACAGAAACCACCCCAGAATATTCTAGATCTCCCTGCTGCTATTGTGGCTAAATTGAAAACAATAATCCCCCCTAAAAAGATTGACTGGAATATGTTAGCGGCATGTAAGCAGAAAGTTGATGAGTCAGTTGCAGATTTCTTTACGCGCTTCGAAGAAACGTTCCATGACTTTAGTGGCCAGTCGCTTACCGACGACACAGGCCGCCACCTTTTCGCGGACAAATATGTGGCCAATCTGCTGCCGGCAGTTGCGGCCCGGTTAAAAGCGAGTGAGAGTTCTTGGTCCTCCGCGACACCGACGGCCCTTCTGACCATCGCTCAGTATTATGAGCGTCAGGAGCACGAGGCGAAGGGCCAGGAGGAGAAGAAATCGAAAGATCTCAAAACCAAAGTGATGTTAGCACAAGTATATGGCCCGCCCCGCCGGGGTAGTAATAATAGGGGAAGGGGCGGAGCTTATGGTCCCCCTTCGGGCCGATCTGATTTGAATAAGAACCAATGTGCGTACTGTAAGCAGTTGGGCCATTGGGCCAGGGAGTGCCCAGCATTGCGTGCTTCGCGGCAGGGGCACACTCCGGGTGGCCAGAGAGGTAGAGGGGGCTTCTCGAACTTTAGAGGGAATTCTAACGATAATGTCCGTTTCGACACTGCTGGACAGCACCGAGATAGCTCAAACGTTTTCGACCGCCAGCATCAGTATCATGTATCGGACATCGATCACTCGGGATATCATGATTCTCAGCATGCATAGGAATGCGTTGGATGGGGGTCTGAATCAGTTGAGGTGCCGGTCGATCAGACGGGTCCTTATGTATCGGCTGAGGTTTTAGGTTCTACTGATCAGTTCCTAGTGGATACAGGAGCGACACGTAGTGCATTGTCTAGGTACTTGGTTCCGGGGGCTCCCCCATCCGGCTCAATAGTTACATCGGTAGGGTTTGACGGTACACTCTCCCGAAGCCCTCTTTCACAGCCCCTTGCGTTTAAAGTTGATTGTTTTTCTGCGCCTTGTCCGTTTCTGCTTGCCCCGTACACACCGGATAACATTATGGGCCTTGACATGTTAAAACACTTTAGGGCTACGATTCGCTGTTCCCCTGAGGGTGTGAGGGTGATTCTAAATGACAACTACCCCCGATCTGGGCGGATGTGTACGATCTCCGAGGATGCGTTATTGGCTACCCTCCCCCGAGCTTTATGGGCGACTTCGGACACAGATGTGGGACAAATGGTGATTCCCCCGGTCCACATTAGTGTCCAGGAAGGGGCGGTGCTACCACGCCTCCCACAGTATCGTATTTCCCAGGAGGGCGAGGAAGCTCTCATACAGATTGTGCAGGATTTGATCGCAGTAGGAGTAGTGGAAGAAGTTCCCTATAATATCTGTAACAGTCCGATTCTCCCTATTCTGAAAAAGGACACGGATGCAAAGGTCTATCGGTTCATAATTGATTTGAGGGAGGTAAACAAGATCGTGATACCTCAGTACCCGGTGGTTTCCGATATCACGACGTTGCTTACCTTGGTCCCGCCTACGGCGACCGTGTTCTCAGTGATTGATTTGAAAAATGCCTTCTTTTCTATTCCCATTCACCCTGATAGCCGATTTCTTTTTGGGTTCACACTAAACAACAGATCTTATCGTTTTTGTAGAATTCCCCAGGGCTACACAGAAAGCCCTAGTATCTATAGTCAGGCTTTGAAGCGACAGTTGGATTCCTTTTTTTTACTCGAGGGGGTCGCCCTTATTCAATATGTCGATGACATCTTGTTGGCGGCTGACACCCTGGAGTTGTGCGAGAAAAGCACGCTATCCCTACTTTCCTTTTTAGCCTCCCACAATCACAAGGTCTCTAGGAAGAAATTGCAATTCTGTAGACCAAAGGTGACTTATTTGGGTCACCTTTTGTCTAAGGAGGGGCGTGCACTCACACCAGATCGTATCCAAGTAATCTTGGACACACCGAGGCCATCCACGCAGAAGGATGTGCGTGCATTTTTGGGCCTCGTTTCTTTTTGTAGACAGTGGATACTGGGGTTTTCACACACGGCTAAGCCATTACTAGCCCTCTTGACAAAAGATACGCCTATCCCAATCCCTTGGTCAGATGAGTGTGATGCTGCTTTTCAGCAATTGCGACAGGCCCTTTGTTCAGCACCAGTGTTAGGGACCCCTGATTATGCAAAACCCTTTTCGTTGTATGTGCATGAGAAAGATGGATGTGCATTATCAGTTTTAGTACAGATGCATGGTGATAAGCAGCGCCCTTGTGCATACTTTTCGGCTGTACTTGATCCTGTCGCCCGAGCATTGCCGGGGTGTTTTCGCTCGGTTGCGGCGACAGCTGTGTCAATACGGCAGAGTGAAGGAATTGTATTGTCCCATAAACTGTTGGTGTTAGTTCCCCACGCTGTTGATGCCCTGCTTAATCAAACAAAGACGCAGCATTTGACCAGTGCCCGTTTAACGGGATATGAGTTGACGCTTTTAGCTCCTCACATTACGTTAAAAAGGTGCGTGACATTAAATCCGGCCACATTGTTGCCATACCCCGAGACACAGCCTGAGGCACAGAAAGCGCATGATTGTATTCTTGTGACTGAGGAACAAACAAAGGGTCGTATTGATCTCCAGGATACGCCCTTTTCAGATGTAGATGGAGAGTTGTGGGTAGATGGATCATGCCTGAAGCTACCAGATGGTACGACTTCAGCAGCATATGCAATTACCACGTTACAGACGATAGTGGAGACAGCACGCATACCACAGAAATCAGCCCAAGCAGCGGAACTGATAGCGTTAACACGAGCGTGTGAGCTTAGTACAGGATTGTGTGTGAATGTTTACACAGACAGCCGCTATGCCTTCGGAGTAGCGCACGATTTCGGCCTACTCTGGAAGGAGAGAGGGTTTCTAACGTCACATGGGGTGCAGATAATGCATGGGGAGTTAGTCCACAATCTTTTAACTGCATTGACATACCCAAAGAAAATTGCCATTGTTAAGTGTAGTGCCCATAGGAAAGTAGTTGATAAGGTTGGAGAAGGGAATGCGTTAGCGGATCGAGTAGCACGGGAGACTGCGATGCAGCCCGGTACTACTGCCATGTATGTAGTGAAGTCACCGGTGGAGAGATGGCATGATGCGAAGGAGGAAGTGCGAGAAATACAAAAGACCGCTTCTGACAAAGAGCGGGAACAATGGGCTAGCGAAGGAGAACTGGATGACGAGGGTTGCTGGAGAAATAAGCAGATGGATAGATGGAAATTACCCACGGCTTTTGTACAACCTATGGTCCAGATGGCACATGGGCTAGCACATGTTGGAGCTTCCGCAATTGTGAAATTGCTTACCCAAGTCTGGGAGCATCCAGAGATTGCTAGCACGGCAAAGAGGGTGGTGCAGACCTGTATGATCTGTCTGAAGTATAACCCAGGGAAAGGCACGCGAACTCCAGCAGGAGGATTTGCGACACCCACTGCACCCTTTGAGGTTCTGCAGATGGATTACATCCAGCTTGAGCGCTGTAACAATTTGAAGTATGTTCTAGTAGTGGTTTGCGCCTTTAGTAAATGGGTCGAGGCGTACCCTGCGAAAGACAATACTGCAATGACTACAGCGAAGCTATTGCTGAAAGAGTTTTTCCCCCGATACGGCGTCTGTAGACTTCTGTGGAGTGATAATGGCCCTCACTTTGTAGCAGATGTTATAAAGTATGTCTTGAAGGGCCTAGGCATCACCCAGAAGTTCCACGCCGTGTTCCACCCTCAGTCTGCAGGACTAGTCGAGAAATATAATGGTACACTGAAGCTTAAGATCGCCAAAATTCAAGCTTCAACGTCTTTGACTTGGCCAGACGCTTTGCCACTGGCGTTATTGTCAATTAGGTCGGTGCCACACTCTCGAACCGGCCTTACACCCTATGAGATTGTATTTGGACGCCCAATGAATATTTGGGGTCCACCAAGACCTAAGGCTGTGTATGATGTACCTTGTGTGATGATGAGTGATTATCTGGCACAGTTAACGGATAACTTGGTTTCTATTCATCAACAGGTCCGAGAGGCGCTCCCTGATCGGTCTACTGGCGAAGGACATGGTCTCCGGCCCGGAGATCATGTGATGATAAAGGTCTTCGACAGATCGAACAGTTTGGAGCCGAGATGGGTCGGACCTGAGCAAGTTCTTCTTGCAACAAGGACGGCAGTGCGAGTCTCGAACAGGAAGAATTGGATCCATTCCTTGCACTGTCGGAAGGTACCGCCCGGATTGGTGGGGTCTGCCGTGCTGACCGATCAACGAGACATCTTAGCAGCAGAGACAGGCCGTGCTGCGAGGCCAAACGACACTGAGGAGCTCTTTTCGGACCACACGACTTCTGGAGGAAGGCGATATCATCTGCGACCAAGGAAGTGAGGTTTCCAGTACCGGGACATACTGTCAGAACGGCCCTTGGGTTAGTGAAACGGAGAGCCGATGAGGCAAGGGGGGGGGATCAGCCCTGCATTAGTGTAGTGACACCCGTCTTGGCCCGCTGGTGAAGAAATCAACCGCTGCCCAAGGGGAAGAGTTCTGACAGACTTTTTAGTTTCAGGAAGATACCAGGGTATTGTTTCCTTTGACATGGAGAAGAAGAAAATTCTTTGTGCACTGGGGTTCATGCTAACAGTAGCTATCATTGGTATAACCACATGGTTTGTGGAGGAGGCAACTCCTGCCCGAGAGACACTTGTGTTGACGACTCCAGTGCCTGCGGAGCACTACTTTTACACATTGCCATACCAAGAGTTGAAGCATCGACAATCCTATTTGAATAACACTTTCATTCAGATGCTGCATCACACCCACGTTGCTACAAATGCTACGAACTGTTGGATATGTGGGATGATGCCAGCCCATCAGAAGAAAGGAGGTACGCCATTCATACCCCTTCCTTTCTCTCACAATGGCTCTTGTAGAGCATGGTACACTCTGTTGTTTGCCACTCGAAAACCGACAGTGGGACGATTGCTTTTCAGACTTAATAAAGAATGCCATCAGGATAAGAATGGATATCCACAAGCGAATGGGACAATTTGGGAATGGGAAGAGTACCGACCGGACAATGAATCCATTCCCTATATCTTCACGAATACCAGAGACACTGTGGGGAAGGAAAAATTTGTGATCCAAGTGGCCCAAGCCCAAGCGGACCTGTGTGTCCAGAGTGTGGGTTTTATCCCTGTTGGTGTCAGTGATTGTATAACCGTATTAAACATCGATGGGCTGAACAACAGCACCTTCCTAGCATCCCATAATACCTATTTCGTATGTGGAAATAAAGGTTATTACCGTTTGCCGGCTGGGTGGTCTGGGGTATGCTATGTATCATTCCTATTACCTCCTGTATTTCTAGCACCCGCGTCATATCATAAGGATTTGAAGTTGTTGAATAATGTGACTGTAAATAGATATAAACGTACTTTATCGATTGATGATGTGGATCAAACTGATACTAGCTTGCAACAGTATATTGATTTCAACTTAGGACTGTTTTTCTTTGTTGGAGCTGCTTTGAATAGTAGGAAGATCCGAAGATTAACAAGAGTGGTAGAAGCTGTGACTAATCAGACTGCTGCTGCTCTTGGGAATCTTACGGAAGAACTACAGATTACCAGGATTGTTGCATTACAGAATCGTATGGTATTGGATGTGATGCTAGCTGATCGAGGAGGAGCCTGTAAAATTATTGGAAGTAGCTGCTGTGTGTTCATCCCTGATCATACGCCATCCGTTTATAACGCCATTAATAAGCTGCATAAAATAGCAGCTGAAATCCACACGGAAAACGGCACTTGGTCCTTTTCTGGATGGTTTTGGGCGTTGGTTACTGCCTGGGGATGGAAGGTCTTAACTGGTCTCTGCATTATTATAGCAATTCTGTTCTTTCTCTGTATGTGTATTCAATGTGGACCATTGTGCTGTTCCGTATGCATTTCATTTTGCATTCCAGATAAGAAAGCTATTGCCGATGTTGCCCGCCAGAAGGGTCTAGCTAAAGAGGTTAAAGGAATGATGATAATTGACATATACGATGATTATTCTTGGAAACCGGATGTCTTCAGTAAATGCTGAAAGGGTCGTCTGTTGTAAATTAAGGCAGAATGTGATTAAGCATTCACTGAAAACATTAGTGTTTCCCTTTTATCGTGTCTTCCTCATTATGTTGGCCGAAGTCCGGACTCCATTTTGTATTGACATGCTGCCACGTGCTCACCACGAGGAGAGTCCGACCTCTGTGTTAGTTGCTCTTGTAATCTGCCTAGCAACAGTTATAAATAGCTCTCTCTCGTCCATCTGGCGCATGCCCAGACTTGACCACATCTGTTATAATTAGCTTTGCTTGACCATGTGTTTTCGCGGGCCCAAGGAGTGTGTTAGCTCCGCCCATGTATTGATTTGGTATCGAGAATGACCCTAAATGGTAATGTTCTTCGACTTCATGTGGTATCCACCCGCTCATGAGCCCCTCTGTTGTGTATAAAAGGGGACAATGTACGCAAGTTCTGTGTGCTACTCCTTGCAATACTGAAGAGTGTTGTGTGGATTGTAGGACCACCCTTAAGGGTTAATAAACGGTGTTTTTGTACTTTGCAGTTTCCGTGCCAACTTCCTTATAGATTTCGTTACAGAAGAGCGAACCCTTGTCTCTTGCGGGCCTAGCTGGGGCGTGTATTCATCACAGTGATCCGAGGGCAAAGGCCCTGCAAATGGCACACAAGGTGGGGAGGCCAGTCGTGTGCACCGGCGGGGCAGAGAAGTGACAAGCACCACTACCCACAGAAAAGGTAACAAGGGCATTGAATAACACAGGATCTTCTTTTTGTATCTGGCAGGAACAACAAGGTTAAAATGCCCTATTTCCAAAATGAAGAATTAGTGCTACAACGGTCTTCGAGAGGACCTGCGATGGATGCCGCTTTTGACATCCGTACACTGAAGGTGACACATGGTTCACGCGGTACGGTCATACTGCGGTGGGACGCACACTCGTTGACCTCTCATGGCACTGCTCCACACTTCGGGGACAACGCTTTCCATTAGCTGTGTTTTCTGATGACGTGTCAGCTTTACAACGACTTTTTTACTTTGCGATACCATTACAACGCATGCATTACCACTCATGCGTAGTACATCACGAATCTGGAGAAAAAAGATTTGAACACATCACTCCAGCTCTCAACTCCCTCAACTGGCTTCCCATGGAAGGGAGGTGTATTTACAAGCTGGCCTGCATCACACACAAAACCCTTCACTCTCCGGCCCCCAACTACCTGAACAACAAACTGGTAAGAGCAGGTCAATCCAGAACTCTGAGAAGCTCCAACTCACTCCTTCTTATTCCTCCGAAGCTGAAAAAGAAAACCACACAATACCGATCGTTTTCTGATAACGCTCCCAGGATGTGGAACGCTCTCCCTGAAGTCCTCAGATGCAACCCCTCCTTCTCCTGTTTCAAAAGGGACCTGAACTCCATCTCCTTAACAAATACTTGCCTGACCAACGTCAACTAACCTAGACTTCAATATCCGAGTTTAGTCCTCTCTCTTGACATTCAAGGATAGTTGGTGACCGGACTGTGTTAACCACCTTATTTTTCATGCTATATATATTTTTTTTATCTCTGGTTTGCTTCCTTACTGCCTGCCTACAATGTAATGCAATTTCCGTCTGTTTTTTACAGTGTGTATGTAAAGCGTTCTGATACCTACGGGTCAAGCTAGCGCTATATAAAACTTTTAAAATAAAATAAATAAAAAAGGAAATAAAATTAGAACGCATGGTCATTTACCAATCATGCCTTTACAATGAATTTTGTTTTAAAGGTATGTATGGTAAATGACCACGAGTTCTAAAAAAAATATGGACGATCCACGTCGTTGTAAAGAAACAGAGGCTGTTCCGTTTCCTCACAATGACGTGCACCGCCCCTCAGAGACGACATGAAGCAGGAACCACGAGGAGAGAGGAACCACGAGGAGCGAGAGGTAAGGGGAATTGGGAATGGGGTGGTGGTTACTTTTCTAGGGTTTAGTGTAGTGCAGTGATGTTTGGGTAGTGTAGGGGGTCGTGCTGAGGGTAGTGTTTTAGGGTTTAGGGTAGTGCATTGGAGTTTTGGGTAGTGTAGGCGGTCATGCTGGTAGTGGTGCTTTAGGGTTTAGGGTAGTGCAGTGATGTTTGTATAGTGTCGGGGGTCATGCTGGGGGTGTAGATTTAGGGTTTAGGGTAGTGCAGTGGTAATTGTGTAGTGTAGGGGGTCGTGCTGGGGTAGTGTTTTAGGGTTTAGGGCAGTGCAGTGGTGTTTGTGTAGTGTAAGGGGTCATGCAGGAGTAGTGTTTTAGAGTTTGGGGTAGTGCAGAGGTGTTTTTGGTAGTGTAGGGGGTCATGCTGGGGTAGTGTTTTAGGGTTTAGGGTAGTGCAGTGGTGTTGGTGTAGTGTAGGGGGTCGTGCTGGGGGAAATGCTTTAGGGTTTAGGGTAGTGCAGTGGTATTTGGGTAGTGTAGGGGGTCGTGCTGAGGGTAGATTTAGGGTTTAGGGTAGTGTAGTGGTGTTTGGGTAGTGTAGAGGGTCGTGCTGGGGGTAGATGTAGGGTTTAGGGTAGTGCAGTGGTGTTTGGGTAGTGTAGGGAGTCGTGCTGGGGGTAGATATAGGGTTTAGGGTAGTACAGTGGTGTTTGGGTAGTGTAGGGGTCGTGCTGAGGGTAGATTTAGGGTTTAGGGTAGTGCAGTGGTGTTTGGGTAGTGTAGGGGTCGTGCTGGAGGTAGTGTTTTAGAGTTTAGGGTAGTGCAATGGAGTTTGGGTAGTGTAGAGGGTCATGCTGGGGTAGTGTTTTAGGGTTTAGGGTAGTGCAGTGGTGTTGGTGTAGTATAGGGGGTCATGCTGGGGGTAGTGTTTTAGGGTTTAGGGTAGTGCAGTGGTGTTTGGGCAGTGTAGGGGGTCGTGCTGAGGGTAGATTTAGGGTTTAGGGTAGTGCAGTGGTGGTTGGGTAGTGTAGGGGGTCGTGCTGGGGGTAGATTTAGGGTTTAGGGTAGTGCAGTGGTGTTTGGGTAGTGTAGGGAGTCATGCTAAGGGTAGATATAGGGTTTAGGGTAGTGCAGTGGTGTTTGGGTAGTGTAGGGGGTCGTGCTGAGGGTAGATTTATGGTTTAGGGTAGTGCAGTGGTGTTTGGGTAATGTAGGGAGTCGTGCTGGGGGGACTGTTTTAGGGTTTAGGGTAGTGCAGTGGTGTTTGGGTAGTGTAGGGGGTCGTGCTGGAGGTAGTGTTTTAGAGTTTAGGGTAGTGCAATGGTGTTTAGGTAGTGTAGGGGGTTATGCTGGGGGTAGTGTTTTAGGGTTTAGGGTAGAGCAGTGGTGTTTGTGTAGTGTAGGGGGTAGTGTTTTAGGGTTTAGGGTAGTGCAGTGGTGTTTGTGTAGTGTAGGGGGTCGTGCTGGGGGTAGTGTTTTAGGGTTTAGGGTAGAACAGTGGTGTTTGTGTAGTGTAGGGGGTAGTGTTTTAGGGTTTAGGGTAGTGCAGTGGTGTTTGTGTAGTGTAGGGGGTCGTGCTGGGGGTAGTGTTTTAGGGTTTAGGGTAGTGCAGTGGTGTTTGTGTAGTGTAGGGGGTAGTGTTTTATGGTTTAGGGTAGTGCAGTGGTGTTTGGGTGGTGTAGGGGGTTATGCTGGAGGTAGTGTTTTAGGGTTTAGGGTAGAGCAGTGGTGTTTGTGTAGTGTAGAGGGTAGTGTTTTAGGGTTTAGGGTAGTGCAGTGGTGTTTGTGTAGTGTAGGGGGTCGTGCTGGGGGTAGTGTTTTAGGGTTTGGGGTAGTGCAGCGGTGTTTGTGTAGTGTAGGGGGTAGTGTTTTAGGGTTTAGGGTAGTGCAGTGGTCTTTGGGTAGTGTAGGGGGTCGTGCGTGGGTTAGTGTGTTAGGGTTTATGGTAGTGCAGTGGTGTTTGGGTAGTGTAGGCGGATCGTGCTGGGGGTTGTGTTTTAGGGTTTAGTGTAGTGCAGTGGTCTTTGGGTACTGTAGGGGGTCATGCGGGGCGTGGTGTTTTAGGGTTTAGCGTAGTGCAGTGGTCTTGGGGTAGTGTAGGGGGTCGTGCTGGGGGTAGTGTTTTAGGGTTTAGGGTAGTGCAGTGGTGTTTGTGTAGTGTAGGGGGTAGTGTTTTATGGTTTAGGGTAGTGCAGTGGTGTTTGGGTGGTGTAGGGGGTTATGCTGGAGGTAGTGTTTTAGGGTTTAGGGTAGAGCAGTGGTGTTTGTGTAGTGTAGAGGGTAGTGTTTTAGGGTTTAGGGTAGTGCAGTGGTGTTTGTGTAGTGTAGGGGGTCGTGCTGGGGGTGGTCTTTTAGGGTTTAGGGTAGTGCAGTGGTGTTAGGGTAGTGTAGGGGGTCATGCTGGTGGTGTTGTTTTAGGGTTTAGTGTAGTGCAGTTGTGTTCGGGTAGTGTAGTGGGTTCTGCTGGTGTGGTTTTTTAGGGTTTAGGGCAGTGCAGTGGTGTCCAGGCAGTGTAGGGGGTCATGCTGGGGGTGGTATTTTAGGGTGTAGGGCACTGCAGTGGTGTTCGGGCGGCGTAGGGGTAGAGCTGGGGGTGGTGTTTTAGAGTTTAGGACAGTGCAGTGGTGTTAGGGTAGTGTAGGGGGTTATGATGGGGGTAGTGTTTTAGGGTTTAGGGCAGTGCAGTGGTGTTTGTGTAGTATATGGGGTTATGCTGGGGGTAGTGTTTTAGGGTAGTGCTGAGGAATTTGGGTAGCATAGGAGGTCATGCTGGGGTAGTGTTTTAGGGTTTATGGTAGTGCAGTGGTGTTTGGGTAGTGTAGGGGGTCATGCTGGGGTAGTGTTTTAGGGTTTAGAGTAGTGCAGTGGTGTTTGGATAGTGTAGGGGTCCAGTAGAGGGTAGATTTAGGGTTTAGGGTAGTGGAGTGGTGTTTGGGTAGTGTAGGGGGTCGTGCTGGGGGTAGATTTATGGTTTAGGGTAGTGCAGTGGTGTTTGGTTAGTGTAGGGGTTGTGCTGGGGATGGTGTTTTAGGGTTTAGGGCAGTGCAGTGGTGGTGGGTAGTGTAGGGGGTTGTGCTGAGGGTGGTGTTTCAGGGTTTATGGCAGTGCAGTGGTGTTCAGCAGTGTAGAGGTTCATGCAGGGGGTGGTGTTTCAGGGTTTAGGGCTGTGCAGTGTTGTTCGGGCAGTGTAGGGGGTTGTGCAGGGGGTGGTGTTTCAGGGTTTAGGGCAGTGCAGTGGTGTTCGGGGAGTGTAGGAGGTCATTTAGGGGGTGGTGTTTCAGGGTTTAGGGCTGTGCAGTCGTGTTCGGGCAGTGTAGGGGGTCGTGCAGGGGTTGGTGTTTCAGGGTTTAGGGCAGTGCAGTGGTGTTCGGGGAGTGTAGGAGGTCATGTAGGGGGTGGTGTTTCAGGGTTTAGGGCAGTGCAGTCGTATTCGGGCAGTTTAGGGTGTCGTGCAGGAGGGTGGTATTTCAGGGCTTAGTGCAGTGCAGTGGTGTTCAGGCAATTTAGGGGGCCGTGCAGGGGGGTGGTATTTCAGGGCTTAGGGCAGTACAGTGGTGTTCGGACAGTGTAGGGGTCATGTGTGGAGTGGTGTTTCAGGGTTTAGGACAGTGCAGTGGTGTTCGGGCAGTGTAGGGGGTCGTGCTGGGGGTAGTGTTTTAGGGTTTAGGGCAGTGTAGTGGTGTTCAGGCAGCGGGTCGTGCAGGGGATGGTGTTTCAGTTTATAGGGCAGTGCAGTGGTGTTCCGGCAGTGTAGGGGGTCATGCAGGGGTGGTGTTTCAGGGTTTAGCGCAGTGCAATGGTTTTTGGGCAGTGTAGGGGGTCTTGCTGGGGGTGGTGTTTCAGGGATTAGGGCAGTGGTGTTCAGGCAGTGTAGGGGTCTTGCTGGGGGTGGTGTTTCAAGGTTTAGCGTAGTGCAATGGTTTTTGGGCAGTGTAGGGGGTCTTGCTGGGGGTGGTGTTTCAGGGATTAGGGCAGTGGTGTTCAGGCAGAGTAGGGGGTCTTGCTGGGGGTGGTGTTTCAGGGTTTAGGGCAGTGGTGTTCGGGAAGTGTAGGGGGTCTTGCTGGTTGCGGTGTTTCAAGGTTTAGGGCATTGCAGTGATATTTCAGCAGTGTAGGGGGTCGTGCGGGGGTGGTGTTTCAGGGCTTAGGTCAGTACAGTGGTGTTCGGGCAGTGCAGGGGGTCATGTGGGGGGTGGTGTTTCAGGGTTTAGGGCAGTGCAGTGGTGTTCGGGCAGTGTAGGGGTTCGTGCTGGGGTGTGGTGTTTCAGGGTTTAGGGCAGTGCAGTGGTGTTCAGGCAGTGTAGGGGGTCGTGCAGGGGGTGATGTTTCAGGGTGTTGGGCAGTGCAGTAGTGTTCGGGCAGTGTATGGTGTCATGCGGGGGCTGGAGTTTCAGGGTTTAGGGCAGTGCAGTGGTGTTTGGGCAGTGTAGGGGGTCGTGCCCGGGCTGGTGTTTTGGGGTTTTGGCCAGTGCAGTGGTGTTCGGGCAGTGTAGGGGGTCGTGCTAGGACTGGTGTTTCAGGGTTTAGGGCAGTGCAGTGGTGTTCGGGCAGTGTAGGGGGTCGTCCTGGCGCTGGTGTTTCAGGGTTTAGGGCAGTGCATTGGTGTTCGGGCAGTGCAGGGGGTCGTGCTGGGGCTGGTGTTTCAGGGTTTAGAGCACTGCAGTGGTGTTCGGGCAGTGTAGGGGGTTGTGCAGGTGGTGGTGTTTCAAGGTTTAGAGCAGTGCAGTGGTGTTCGGGCAGTGTTGGGGGTCGTGCTGGGGGTGGTGATTCAGTGTTTAGGGCAGTGCAGTGGTGTTCGGGCAGTGTAGGGGGTCGTGCTGGGGGTGGTGATTCAGTGTTTAGGGCAGTGCAGTGGTGTTCGGGCAGTGTAGGGGGTCTTCCTGGGGGTGGTGTTTCAGGGTTTAGGGCAGTGCAGTGGTGTTCGGGCAGTGTAGGGGGTCGTTTAGGGGTGTGGAGTTTCAAGGTTTAGTGCAGTGGTGTTCGGGCAGTTTTGGGGGTCTTGCTGGGGGTGGTGTTTCAGGGTTTAGGGCAGTGCAGTGGTGTTCAGGCAGTGTAGGGGGTTGTGCTGGAGGTGGTGCTTCAGGCTTTAGGTCAGTTCAGTGGTGTTCGGGCAGTGTAGGGGTTCGTGCCGGGGGTGGTGTTTCAAGGTTTAGGGAGGTGCAGTGGTGTTCGGGCAGTGCAGAGGGTCATGCTGGGGCTGGTGTTTCAGGCATTTGGGCAGTGCAGTGGTTTTCGGGCACTGTATGGGGTCATGCTGGGGCTGGTGTTTCAGGGTTTAGGGCAGTGCAGTGGTGTTCGGGCAGTTGAAGGGGTTGTGCTGGGGCTGGTGTTTCAGGGTTTAGGGCAGTGCAATATTGTTCGGGCAGTGTAGGGGGTCGTGCTGGGGCTGGTGTTTCAGGGTTTAATGGAAATGCAGTGATGTTCGAGCAGTGTAGGGGGTTGTGCTGGGGGTGGTGTTTCAGGCTTTAGGGCAGAGCAGTGGTGTGCGGGCAGTGTAGGGGGTCATGCTGGTGCTGGTGTTTCAGGGCTTTTGTCAGTGCAGTGGTGTTCGGACAGTATAGGGGGATGTGCTGGGGTGGTGCTTCAGGGTATAGGGCTGTGCAGTGGTGTATGGGCAATGTAGGGGGTCATGCTGGGGGTTGTGTTTCAGGGTTTAGGTCAGTGCAGTGGTGTTCGGGCAGTGTAGGGGTCTTGCTGGGTGTTGTGTTTCAGGGTTTCGGGCAGTGTAGGTTGTCTTGCTGGGGGTGGTGTTTCACGGTTTAGTGTAGTGCAGTAGTGTTCGGGTAGTGTAGTGGGTTCTGCTGGTGTGGTTTTTTAGGGTTTAGGGCAGTGCAGTGGTGTTCAGGCGGTGTAGGGGTCGAGCTGGGGGGGTGTTTTAGAGTGCAGTAGTGTTAGGGTAGTGTTGGGGGTTATGTTGGGGGTAGTGTTTTAGGGTTTACAGCAGTGCAGTGGTGTTTGTGTAGTATGTGGGGTTAAGCTGGGGGTAGTGTTTTAGGGTAGTCCAGTGGTGTTTGGGTAGCGTAGGAGGTCATGCTGGGGTAGTGTTTTAGGGTTTAGGGTAGTGCAGTGGTGTTTGAGTAGTGTAGGGGGTCATGCTGGGGTAGTGTTTTAGGGTTTAGAGTAGTGCAGTGGTGTTTGGATAGTGTAGGGGTCGTGCAGAGGGTAGATTTAGGGTTTAGGGTAGTGCAGTGGTGTTTGGGTAGTGTAGGGGGTCGTGCTGGGGGTAGATTTGTGGTTTAGGGTAGTGCAGTGGTGTTTGGGTAGTGTGGGGGGTCATGCTGGGGGTAGATTTATGGTTTATGGTAGTGCAGTGGTGTTTGGTTAGTGTAGGGGTTGTGCTGGGGATGGTGTTTTAGGGTTTAGGGCAGTGCAGTGGTGTTTGGGTAGTGTAGGGGGTTGTGCTGGGGCTGGTGTTTCAGGGTTTAGGGCAGTGGTGTTCGGGAAGTGTAGGGGGTCATGCTGGGGGTGATGTTTCAGGGTTTAGGGCAGTGCAGTGGTCTTCGGGCAGTGTAGGGGGTTGTGCTGGAGGTGGTGCTTTAGGGTTTAGGTCAGTCTGGGGGTGGTGTTTCAAGGTTTAGGGAGGTGCAGTGGTGTTCGGGCAGTGCAGAGGGTCATGCTGGGGCTGGTGTTTCAGGCATTTGGGCAGTGCTGTGGTTTTTGGGCACTGTATGGGGTCATGCTGGGGCTGCTGTTTCAGGGTTTAGGGCAGTTCAGTGGTGTTCGGGCAGTGTAGGGGTTGTGCTGGGGCTGGTGTTTCAGGGTTTAGGACAGTGCAATGTTGTTCAGGCAGTGCAGGGGGTCATGCTGGGGCTGGTGTTTCAGGGTTTAGTGGAAATGCAGTGATATTCGAGCAGTTTAGGGGGTTGTGCTGGGGGTGGTGTTTCAGGGTTTAGGGCAGAGCAGTGGTGTGCGGGCAGTGTAGGGGGTCATGCTGGTGCTGGTGTTTCAGGGCTTTTGTCAGTGCAGTGGTGTTCGGGCAGTATAGGGGATGTGCTGGGGTGGTGCTTCAGGGTATAGGGCTGTGCAGTGGTGTATGGGCAATGTAGTGGGTCATGCTGGGGGTAGTGTTTCAGGGTTTAGGTCAGTGCAGTGGTGTTCGGCCAGTGTAGGGGGTCTTGCTGGGTGTTGTGTTTCAGGGTTTAGGGCAGTGGTGTTCGGGCAGTGTAGGTTGTCTTGCAGGGGGTGGTGTTTCACAGTTTAGTGTAGTGCAGTAGTGTTCGGGTAGTGTAGTGGGTTCTGCTGGTGTGGTTTTTTAGGGTTTATGGCAGTGCAGTGGTGTTCAGGCAGTGCAGTGGGTCATGCTGGGGGTGGTATTTTAGGGTTTAGGGCACTGCAGTGGTGTTCAGGTGGCGTAGGGGTCGAGCTGGGGGTGGTGTTTTAGAGTTTAGGACAGTGCAGTGATGTTCGGGTAGTGTAGGGGGTTATGTTGGGGGTAGTGTTTTAGGGTTTAGGGCAGTGCAGTGGTGTTTGTGTAGTATATGGGGTTATGCTGGGGGTAGTGTTTTAGGGTAGTGCAGTGGTCTTTGGGTAGCGTAGGAGGTCATGCTGGGGTAGTGCTTTAGGGTTTAAGGTAGTGCAGTGGTGTTTGGGTAGTGTAGGGGGTTGTGCTGGGGGTGGTGTTTCAGGGTTTATGGCAGTGCAGTGGTGTTCGGGCAGTGTAGGGGGTCGTGCTGAGGGTAGTGTTCCAGGGTTTAGGGCAGTGCAGTGGTGTTCGTGCAGTGTAGGGGTTGTTCTGGGGTAGTGTTTTAGGGTTTAGGGCAGTGCAGTGGTGTTGGTGTAGTGTGCAGCGCATGCGCTGCATCGCTAGGCAAGACCTAAAAGCATTGCACCAAGATGGCTGCCAACACCTTCTGGATTGAAGTGTTGGCAGCCAATTAGAGCCCAGCTCAAGCTTGTGTAGTTAGATATATAAAGATGTTTTTCTTTTAATATCTCGAAAACTACTGAACGGATTTACACCATTTAAAAAAGAGGTCGCTTTATGCACCAAGCACTACCTTTTTGCCAAATTTGGTGTAATTCCATTCAGCAGTTTCAGCTGTAACCATGTCTAAATTTTCCTATGGGAAGGGGATTTTTTGACCTCTATTTTTTGAATTTCTCAAAAAATACTGAACGGATTTACATCATTAAAAAAAAAGGTCTCTTTCTGAACCAAGGGCTACCTTTTTTTACCAAATTTGGTGTAATTCCGTACAGCAGTTCGGTCTGTAGTCGTGTCTAAAGTTTCCTACGGGAAATAACATGGAGAAAACGCGTTTTGGGACCCCCCTTTTCTCTCGGCCCCCGCTTGGCGAATCACCCCGAAACTTTCAGGATAGGAGCTGACCGGAGCGGGACCAACGCTTTGAAAATTTCACGAACATTTGTAAACCGGCGCTAAGGTTATTGAGGAAAGAAAAAACTCTTTTTGAATAGAAACAAGGTCCTAACTATAACTACCTACTGGCGACCCCAGTAGGTAATATATATTTATATACATATATATGTATATCTCTCTATATATATATATATATATATATAGATATATATATATATATATATATCTTTATATATATATATATAGATATATATATATATATATATATATATATATATATATAAGTCCAATCTCCCCCAACTCATAGAGGAAGGAAGCACACGCGGGACTCCGTCAAACAGCAAATATTCCTTCTTTATAAGGCGCAGACGCGTTTCGTTTTGTAGAAAAACTTCCTCAGTGCCGCCAGGAATAGCGCAAGTGCCTCTCCCGCCCTCCTTTTCAAGCACCCTGCCTCGCTACGATTGGTTGGAGGCAGTGCTGGTGTTAAGGCACCGGAGGAAAGCAAACCCAGGAATCTGGATTCACAGGGAGCCGACACCATACGGCAGTACTAACCCAAGTGAGCGGTGTCTGCTCCATTCACTCCAATGTTCACCAAGTTCTTTAAAGCGGGCGGATTTTACAGTTTGCGTGTCCCTCACCCCGCCGCTTATCCTCTCAATTCCAACCCGTGCAAAGTGCCCTAGTGAGCAACACGTCTCCCACGAAGTCGTGGTTCACCAGTGGTGACCGGGCAGTCAGCAGGTAAGCGGTGTGTCCTGACGTACCACAGAACTTGTAGTTTTCAAAAAGTTGCCACCAAACACTCAGGACTCCCAAAGGGGTGGGCGCTTCAAGGGATGTTCGTGGCAGCATCCCAAAACACAAGTCCAATCTCCCCAACTCGTAGAGGAAGGAAGCACACGCGTGACTCTGTCAAACAGCAAATATTCCTTCTTTATTAGGCGCATGTCATCAGTGATGTCAATGAAAATGTCATGAATGATGCAATATGTGATATCATCAGCAGTGCATTGCGGGCAGAACTAACTATAACGGAGGAGTTTCTATGGTTTTGTACGAGTGAAATGGCCAGCTAACTATAGCACCCCTGAAACCTATGTTTTTTTCTGTTAATTTCCAAGGTTTTTTAAATGCTAATTTCTAACTATAACGTCTCAGAAACCTATGGTTTTTTCAGTGAATTTCAAAGATTTTTAAATGCTAATTTCTAAGTGTGATAGTAGTTATACCTATTTTTTTGTACTGATTTTCTACAGATTTTTAACTGTTTATTTATCAATATTTTATCAATTAAATAACATTATATATTTTTCTGAAAATTGCAACAACAAAAAACTTAAATATTTATTAATTTTTTTGTTTTCATTTTTTATTTTAACATATTTATATTATTTTCTTTAAATTCCAATTTTTTGGGGAGTCGCGCACTCAAAGCGTACACATCACGGTGGGTGCGCGGATTCTAGCCGCCATTTTAGAAAAGTTGTGAAGGATCCGCGTACGATGTGCGACAGCTGTGTGTTTTCAGTTACATCATATACATTTAATATTACGTGATTTGCACGATTGGTATGCGACCAGTCCGCGACTCCTGCTACCGTGCATTCGTGACACATGCACATTACGGTACGAGATGCCTGCGCGGTGGCGGGTCCCGCGTGATGTCATATACGTGCTGGGGCACGCTTGATGCACGACTCCCGCAAAAATAATTTATGTTCCAAAATGATATGTATGTGTCTTTAATATACATATTAGGGCAAGAGATTATCGTAAATAATATATTTGTACTTATAAAAAACATATATTATTTTTAAATATTTTTTCGCGAAGTCGGGTGCATGCATCGTGAGTGCAGAGAACCAGGTCAGCAGAGCTGCTGTAGAGCCAGAGAAACCAGGTCATCAGAGCCAGTGTAGAGCTAGAGAACCAGGTCAGCAGAGCTGCTCTAGAGCCTAAGAAGCAGGTCAGTAGAGCTGCTCTAGAACCAGAGACCCATATCAGCAGAGCTGCTCTAGAGCAAGAGACCCAGGTCAGCAGAGCTGCTCTAGAGGCCGAGACCCAGGTCAGCAGTGCTGCTGTAGAGCCAGAGAAACCAGGTTAGCAGAGCTGCTTTAGAGGGAGAGAACCAGGTCAGCAGAGCTGCTTTAGAGCCAGAGAACCAGGTCAGCAGAGCTGCTCTAGGGCCAGAGAACCAGGTCAGCAGAGCTGCTTTAGAGCCATAGAACCAGGTCAGCAGAGCTGCTTTAGAGCCATAGAACGAGGTCAGTTGAGCTGCTTTAGAGCCAGAGAACCAGGTAAGAAGAGCTGCTCTAGAGCCTAAGAACCAGGTCAGCAGAGCTGCTCTAGAGCCAGAGAACAAGGTCAGCAGAGCTGCTGTAGAGCCAGAGAAACCAGGTCAGTAGAGCTGCTTTAGAGTGAGAGAACCAGGTCAGCAGAGCTGCTTTAGAGCCAAGGGACCAGGTCAGCAGAGCTGCTCTAGAGCCAGAGAATGGGTCAGCGGAACTGCTTTAGAGCCATAGAACCCAGTCAGCAGAGCTGCTTTAGAGCCAGAGATCCTGGTCAGCAGAGCTGCTCTAGAGCCTAAGAACTAGGTCAGCAGAGCTGCTCTAGAGCCTAAGAACCAGGTCAGCAGAGCTGCTCTAGAGCCAGAGAACCTGGTCAGCGGAACTGCTTTAGAGCCATAGAACCCGGTCAGCAGAGCTGCTCTAGAGCCAGAGAACCAGGTCAGCGGAACTGCTTTGGAGCCATAGAACCCGGTCAGCAGAGCTGCTTTAGAGCAAGAGAACCAGATCAGCAGAGCTGTTGTAGAGCCAGAGAACCAGGTCAGCAGAGCAGCTCTAGAGCCTAAGAAATAGGTCAGCAGAGCTGCTCTAGAGCCTAAGAACCAGGTCAGCAGAGCTGCTCTAGAGCCAGAGAACCAGGTCAGCAGAACTGCTGTAGAGCCAGAGAAACCAGGTCAGTAGAGCTGCTTTAGAGTGAGAGAACCAGGTCAGCAGAGCTGCTTTAGAGCCAAGGTACCAGGTCAGCAGAGCTGCTCTAGAGCCAGAGAACCAGGTCAGCGGAACTGCTTTAGAGCCATAGAACCCGGTCAGCAGAGCTGCTTTAGAGCCAGAGAACCAGGTCAGCAGAGTTGCTGTAGAGCCAGAGAACCAGGTCAGAAAAGATGCTCTATAGCCTAATAACTAGGTCAGCAGAGCTGCTCTAGAGCCAGAGAACCAGGTCAGCAGAGCTGCTGTAGAGCCAGAGAAACCAGGTCAGCAGAGCTGCTTTAGAGGGAGAGAACCAGGTCAGCAGAGCTGCTCTAGAGCCAGAGAACCAGGTCATCAGAGCTGCTTTAGAGTCATAGAACCAGGTCAGCAGAGCTGCTGTAGAGCCAGAGAACCAGGTAGGAAGAGCTGCTCTAGAGCCTAAGAACCAGGTCAGCAGAGCTGCTCTAGAGCCAGAGAACCAGGTCAGCAGAGCTGCTTAGAGCCAGGGAAATCAGGTCAGTAGAGCTGCTTTAGAGTGAGAGAACCAGGTCATCAGAGCTGCTTTAGAGGGAGAGAACCTGGTCAGCGGAACTGCTTTAGAGCCAAGGGACCAGGTCAGCAGAGCTGCTCTAGAGCCAGAGAACCAGGTCAGCGGAACTGCTTTAGAGTCATAGAACCCGGTCAGCAGAGCTGCTTTAGAGCCAGAGAACCAGGTCAGCAGAGTTGCTGTAGAGCCAGAGAACCAGGTCAGAAAAGATGCTCTATAGCCTAATACCTAGGTCAGCAGAGCTGCTCTAGAGCCAGAGAACCAGGTCAGCAGAGCTGCTGTAGAGCCAGAGAAACCAGGTCAGCAGAGCTGCTTTAGAGGGAGAGAACCAGGTCAGCAGAGCTGCTCTAGAGCCAGAGAACCAGGTCATCAGAGCTGCTTTAGAGCCAGAGAACCAGGTCAGCAGAGCTGCTTTAGAGCCAGAGAACCAGGTAGGAAGAGCTGCTCTAGAGCCTAAGAACCAGGTCAGCAGAGCTGCTCTAGAGCCAGAGAACCAGGTCAGCAGAGCTGCTCTAGAGCCAGGGAAATCAGGTCAGTACAGCTGCTTTAGAGTGAGAGAACCAGGTCATCAGAGCTGCTTTAGAGGGAGAGAACCAGGTCAGCAGAGCTGCTTTAGAGCAAAGGGACCAGGTCAGCAGAGCTGCTCTAGAGCCAGAGAACCAGGTCAGAGGAACTGCTTTAGAGCCATAGAACCCGGTCAGCAGAGCTGCTTTAGAGCCAGAGAACCAGGTCAGCAGAGCTATTGTAGAGCCAGAGAACCAGGCCAGCAGAGCTGCTCTAGAGCCTAAGAACTAGGTCAGCAGAGCTGCTCTAGATCCTAAGAACCAGGTCAGCAGAGCTGCTCTAGAGCTTAAAAATCAGGTCAGCAGAGCTGCTGTAGAGCCAGAGAAACCACTTCAGTAGAGCTGCTTTAGAGTGAGAGAACCAGGTCAGCAGAGCTGCTTTAGAAGGAGAGAACCGGGTCAGCAGAGCTGCTTTAGAGCCAAGAGACCAGGTCAGCAGAGCTGCTCTAGAGCCAGAGGACCAGGTCAGTGGAACTGCTTTAGAGCCATAGAACCCGGTCAGCAGAGCTGCTTTAGAGCCACAGAACCAGGTCAGCAGCGCGGTTGTAGAGCCAGAGAACCAGGTCAGCAGAGCTGCTCTAGAGCCTAAGAACCAGGTCAGCAGAGCTGCAGTAGAGCCAGAGAAACCAGGTCAGCAGAGCTGCTTTAGAGGGAGAGAACCAGGTCAGCAGAGCTGCTTTAGAGCCAGAGAACCAGGCCAGCGGAGCTGCTTTAGAGCCAGAGAACCAGGTCAGCAGAGCTGCTTTAGAGCCAGAGAACCAGGTCAGCAGAGCTGCTCTAGAGCCAGGGAACCAAGTCAGCAGAGCTACTCTAGGGCCTAAGAACCAAGTCAGCAGAGCTGCTCTAGAGCCAGAGAACCAGGTCAGCATAGCTGCTGTAGAGCCAGAGAAATCAGGTCAGTAGAGCTGCTTTAGAGGGAGAGAACCAGGTCAGCAGAGCTACTCTAGAGGGAGAGAGCCAGATCACCAGAGCTGCTTTAGAGCCAGAGAATCAGGTCAGCAGAGCTGCTTTAGAGCCAGAGAACCAGGTCAGCAGAGCTGTTGTAGAGCCAGAGAACCAGGTCAGCAGAGCTGCTCTAGAGCCTTAGAACTAGGTCAGCAGAGCTGCTCTAGAGCCTAAGAACCAGGTCAGCAGAGCTGCTCTAGAGCCAGAGAACCAGGTCAGCAGAGCTGCTGTGGAGCCAGAGAAACCAGGTCAGTAGAGCTGCTTTAGAGTGAGAGAACCAGGTCAGCAGAGCTGCTTTAGATGGAGAGAACCAGGTCAGCAGAGCTGCTTTAGAGCCAAGAGACCAGGTCAGCAGAGCTGCTCTAGAGCCAGAGGACCAGGTCAGCAGAACTGCTTTAGAGCCATAGAACCCGGTCAGCAGAGCTGCTTTAGAGCCGCAGAGCTGTTGTAGAGCCAGAGAACCAGGTCAGCAGAGCTGCTCTAGAGCCTAAGAACCAGGTCAGCAGAGCTGATGTAGAGCCAGAGAAACCAGGTCAGCAGAGCTGCTTTAGAGGGAGAGAACCAGTTCAGCAGAGCTGCTTTAGAGCCAGAGAACCAGGCCAGCAGAGCTGCTTTAGAGCCAGAGAACCGGGTCAGCAGAGCTGCTTTAGAGCCAGAGAACCAGGTCAGCAGAGCTGCTCTAGAGCCAGAAAACCAAGTCAGCAGAGCTGCTCTAGAGCCTAAGAACCAGGTCAGCAGAGCTGCTCTAGAGCCAGAGAACCAGGTCAGCATAGCTGCTGTAGTGCCAGAGAAATCAGGTCAGTAGAGCTGCTTTAGAGGGAGAGAACCAGGTCAGCAGAGCTACTCTAGAGGGAGAGAGCCAGGTCACCAGAGCTGCTTTAGAGCCAGAGAATCAAGTCAGCAGAGCTGCTATAGAGCCAGAGAACCATGTCAGCAGAACTGCTTTAGAGCCATAGAACCGGGTCAGCAGAGCTGCTTTAGAACCAGAGAACCAGGTCAGCAGAGCTGCTCTAGAGCCAGAGAACCAGGTCAGCATAGCTGCTGTAGAGCCAGAGAAATCAGGTCAGTAGAGCTGCTTTAGAGGGAGAGAACCAGGTCAGCAGAGCTACTCTAGAGGGAGAGAGCCAGATCACCAGAGCTGCTTTAGAGCCAGAGAATCAGGTCAGCAGAGCTGCTTTAGAGCCAGAGAACCAGGTCAGCAGAGCTGTTGTAGAGCCAGAGAACCAGGTCAGCAGAGCTGCTCTAGAGCCTTAGAACTAGGTCAGCAGAGCTGCTCTAGAGCCTAAGAACCAGGTCAGCAGAGCTGCTCTAGAGCCAGAGAACCAGGTCAGCAGAGCTGCTGTGGAGCCAGAGAAACCAGGTCAGTAGAGCTGCTTTAGAGTGAGAGAACCAGGTCAGCAGAGCTGCTTTAGATGGAGAGAACCAGGTCAGCAGAGCTGCTTTAGAGCCAAGAGACCAGGTCAGCAGAGCTGCTCTAGAGCCAGAGGACCAGGTCAGCGGAACTGCTTTAGAGCCATAGAACCCGGTCAGCAGAGCTGCTTTAGAGCCGCAGAGCTGTTGTAGAGCCAGAGAACCAGGTCAGCAGAGCTGCTCTAGAGCCTAAGAACCAGGTCAGCAGAGCTGATGTAGAGCCAGAGAAACCAGGTCAGCAGAGCTGCTTTAGAGGGAGAGAACCAGTTCAGCAGAGCTGCTTTAGAGCCAGAGAACCAGGCCAGCAGAGCTGCTTTAGAGCCAGAGAACCGGGTCAGCAGAGCTGCTTTAGAGCCAGAGAACCAGGTCAGCAGAGCTGCTCTAGAGCCAGAAAACCAAGTCAGCAGAGCTGCTCTAGAGCCTAAGAACCAGGTCAGCAGAGCTGCTCTAGAGCCAGAGAACCAGGTCAGCATAGCTGCTGTAGTGCCAGAGAAATCAGGTCAGTAGAGCTGCTTTAGAGGGAGAGAACCAGGTCAGCAGAGCTACTCTAGAGGGAGAGAGCCAGGTCACCAGAGCTGCTTTAGAGCCAGAGAATCAAGTCAGCAGAGCTGCTATAGAGCCAGAGAACCATGTCAGCAGAACTGCTTTAGAGCCATAGAACCGGGTCAGCAGAGCTGCTTTAGAACCAGAGAACCAGGTCAGCAGAGCTGCTCTAGAGCCTAAGAACCAGGTCAGCAGAGCTGCTCTAGAGCCAGAGAACCAGGTCAGCAGAGCTGCTCTAGAGCCAGAGAACCAGGTCAGCAGACCCGCTGTAGAGCCAGAGAAACAGTTCAGCAGAGCTGCTTTAGAGCCAGAGAACCAGGTCTGCAGAGCTGTTGTAGAGCCAGAGAACCAGGTCAGCAGAGCTGCTCTAGAGCCTTGGAACTAGGTCAGCAGAGCTGCTCTAGAGCCTAAGAACCAGGTCAGCAGAGCTGCTCTAGAGCCAGAGAACCAGGTCAGCAGAGCTGCTGTAGAGCCAGAGAAACCAGGTCAGTAGAGCTGCTTTAGAGTGAGAGAAGCAGGTCAGCAGAGCTGCTTTAGATGGAGAGAACCAGGTCAGCAGAGCTGCTTTAGAGCCAAGAGACCAGGTCAGCAGAGCTGCTTTAGAGCCAGAGGACCAGGTCAGCGGAACTGCTTTAGAGCCATAGAACCCGGTCAGCAGTGCTGCTTTAGAGCCGCAGAGCTGTTGTAGAGCCAGAGAGCCAAGTCAGCAGAGCTGCTCTAGAGCCTAAGAACCAGGTCAGCAGAGCTGCTTTAGAGCCAGAGAACCAGGTCAGCAGAGCTGCTCTAGAAGGAGAGAGCCAGGTCAGCAGAGCTGCTTTAGAGCCAGAGAATCAGGTCAGCAGAGCTGCTATAGAGCCATAAAACCATGTCAGCAGAACTGCTTTAGAGCCATAGAACCAGGTCAGCAGAGCTGCTCTAGAGGGAGAGAGCCAGGTCAGCAGAGCTGCTTTAGAGCCAGAGAATCAGGTCAGCAGAGCTGCTATAGAGCCATAGAACCATGTCAGCAGAACTGCTTTAGAGCCATAGAACCGGGTCAGCAGAGCTGCTTTAGAGCCAGAGAACCAGGTCGGCAGAGCTGTTGTAGAGCCAGAGAACCAGATCATCAGAGCTGCTTTGTAGTCTAAGAACTAGGTCAGCAGAGCTTATCTAGAGCCAGAGAACCAGGTCAGCAGACCTGCTGTAGAGCCAGAGAAAACAGTTCAGCAGAGCTGCTTTAGAGGGAGAGAACCAGGTCAGCAGAGCTGCTTTAGAGCCAGAGAACCAGGTCAGCAGAGCTGCTCTTGCTGACTGACTGACACTGACTGACTGACACTGACTGATTGACACTGACTGACACTGATTGACTGACACTGACTGACAATGATTGACTGACACTGACTGACTAACAATGACTGACACTGATTGACTGACACTGACTGACCGACACTGACTGACACTGATTGACTGACACTGACTGACTGACTGACACTGATTGACTGACACTGACACTGACTGACTGACACTGACTGACACTGACTGACTACTCTCTACTACTCTACTACTCACTCTCTACTACTCTTTCTCTACTACTCACTCTCTACTACTCACTCTCTACTACTCTACTACTCTCTACTACTCCCTCTCTACTACTCACTCTCTACTACACTCTACTACTCACTCTCTACTACTCACTCTCTACTACTCTCTACTACTCACTCACTACTACTCACTCTCTACTACTCTCTACTACTCTCTCTCTACTACTCACTCACTACTACTCTCTACTACTCACTCTCTACTACTCACTCTCTACTACTCTCTACTACTCTCTACTACTATTCTCTACTACTCACTCTACTACTCACTCTCTACTACTCTCTACTACTCACTCTCTACTACACACTCTCTACTACTTGCTCTCTACTTCTCACTCTCTACTACTCTCTACTACTCACTCTACTACTCACTCTCTACTACTCACACTCTACTACTCCACTACTGTCTACTACTCTCTCTCTACCACTCACTCTCTACTACTCACTCTCTTCTACTCTCTACTACTCACTCTCTACTGCTCTCTCTCTACTACTCTCTACTACTCACTCTCTACTAATCTCTCTACTACTCTCTAGTACTGACTCTCTACTAATCACTCTCCTACTAACTGTACTACTCACTCTCTACTACTCACTCTCTACTACTCTCTACTACTCACTCTCTATTGCTCACTCTCCACTACTCTCTACTACTCTCTACTACTCACTCTATTACTCACTATCTACTACTCTCTACTACTCACTCTCTACTACTCACTCTCTACTACTCTCTACTACTCACTCTCTACTACTCACTCTACTACTCTCTACTACTCACTCTGCTACTCTCTCTATTACTCTCTACTACTCTCTAGTACTCACTCTCTACTCGCTACCTCTCTCTCTACTACTCTCTACCTCTCTACCTCTACCTCTCTACCTCTACCTCTACACCTCTACCTCTCTACCTCTCTCTAAATGCACACATATGCACATATATATATGCATATATATGCATATGCATTTATATATATCTATGTGTATATATATATATACACACATATATAAACATATATATAATCTGCATATCTATATAAATACAAATATAAATGCATGCATACATATACATATTCATATACATATATGCATACATATGCATGTTATGTACATGAAAGTTTGAAAAACACTAATAAAAGCAAAGCTAAAAAGCCACCTAATTACAAACAGAATTGCTTTAACTTAAACGAGAGCGAGACCTATTGCATTTTCAATGCTTGTTTACGTTGGTTCCATCAAGAAGGCATTCAGATGTGTCACACATTTGTCATGAATTCTGAATGTTAGCACTCAAGTTGCTCATTAGATCACTGTAGTAAAGCTACTGCTCACCAGGGATGTCTGCTGCTGGTATTTAAAGTGCATGTTTCAGTCTGCATGTCAGAATTTTTTAATGAAATAGAAGAGGATTTGAGAAGTCAAAATGTGCCCTAATTTTTCTTTCTGCAGCACTAATCATAATTTCTATGGCAAAATGAACCCCCTCATTTTGTTCATTTGCAAATTGAATGTTTTAAGTGTTACCACTTTATTCCAATCAAAATGGCTTCAGGTGTGCCATACTTTTGTCATAAGTAAGACTGTTAGCACTCTAGTTGTTCTTTAGAACACTCTGGGACATTCTGTAATTGGGCTATACTTGGGCTACATCAGGGTGATATTTGTGCTAAATTTGGGCTCTTTTGTCTCTGGTGGCCATCTTGGGGGACTTATTTGTTATGAAGTTTCCTAATTTCCTCATTTACTACAGTCTCCTCAGTAGGAATACTTTCAGTTTTTTACTTTGATTCTATCAAGAAGGCATTTAGATGTGTCACACATTTGCCATAAATCTGGAATGTTAGCACCCTAGTTGCTTATTAGATCACTGTAGTAAATCTACTGTTCACCAGGGAAGTCTGCTGCTGGTATTGAAAGTGCATGTTTCAGTCTGCATGTCAGAATTTTTTTATGAAATAGAAGAGGATTTGTGAAGTCACTCAAAATGTGACCTAATTTTCAGCACCAATCATAATTTCTACGGCAAAATGAACCCCCTCATTGTGTTCCTTTTAAATTAAACTACTCACTCTCTACTACTCACTCACTACTACTCTCTACTACTCACTCTCTACTACTCACTCTCTATTACTACTCTCTACTACTCACTCTCTACTACTCTCTACTACTCACAGTACTACTCTCTACTACTCACTCTCTACTACTCTACTACTCACTCTCTACTACCCTCTACTATTCTCTCTCTACTACTCCCTCTCTACTACTCACTCTTCTACTTTCTACTACTCACTCTCTACTACTCTCTCTCTACTACTCACTCTCTACTATTCATTCTCTACTACTCACTCTCTAATACTTGCTATCTACTACTCGCTCTCTACTACTCTCTACTACTCACTCTCCACTACTCTACTACTCTTGTTGTAAATAAAACAGCGATATGATTAAGCATTTACTGAAGACATGTGCTCTTCATGTTTGAAGTTACATTTTCTGCTTAATATTGACTAATGTTCCGACTCCATTATGTTTAGCTATCCGCCATTTTGTATGGCCATACACCATGTGCTCTGCACGAGGAGAGTCCTACCTCTTCGCCAGTCACTTCCGAGATTTGCCTAGCAACAGTCTATAAATAACCCCTTTGTGCGTTTTGGCGCATGTCCAGAGCTGATCACATCTGCCACTAATTAGGCCTTGCTCCAAATATGTTTGTACGGGTTTCAAGTAACTGTTAACTCCGTCCACATATTGATCATGCACTGAACATGTCCATATAAGGTCATAAATCTTGCTTCATGTTGTATCCGCCTACTCATGAACCCCTCTACTGTGTATAAAAGGGGACCATGTGCATAAGTTCGGGGTGCTACTCTGTGCAATACTGTAGAGTGTTGCGTAGGTTGTAGGACCACCTTTGAAGGTCAATAAACTTTGTCTTTGTATTCGCAGTTTCCGTGCCAACTTCCTTCTAGTAGTTTGTACGCAGAAGGGCGAACCCTTTGTACTAGCGGGCCTTGCTGGGGCCTGTACTCATCAATTGGCGCCCGTCACGTGGGGCTCATCGGCGACTCGGATACTCGAAGGATTGGTCGTGACGAAGGAGTGGAACCTTGCCGGGGATGTGATCACTGCCAGTGGCGGTTTTAGTCCTGGCACCCCGAGGCTTTCTTCCTTCCCTTCCGAGCTGACCATCTGGGTGGCGCCGGTCCTCGACTGAGACTCCTTCTGTCGGTTTTGCCGTGAAATGGCCGTTTGGGCGAATTTGGAACTTGGCAGTTGGAATCTGGACGCTGTTGATTGGTAAGAACCGTTGTACGGTACTTACTGTGAGCCTTTTTGAAGCCTGAGTTGATGGGGCTATTTGATTTGATTTGTGATGACCGGTCATGTTTTGAGATAAGTAATGTGAAAATATATGCGTTGCAACACATGTAGGCAGGTAATGTGGAGATATTTCTCCACAGGTGTTTGACTTTGAACGGCGCAACGTTTAAGTGCCACTTTTTGACAATATTGCATATTTTGCACTATTCTTGAACATGCCTGCTTTGAGCGCACTCCGTAAGTGGTGCTGCTGTTTTGGAAACCGGTTGAGTCTTGAGGAATCTGAACCAGCCCCCCCCAGAGGGGACTCCTAATAGGGACATGTATGTGAAGTATGGTCTTTCCCCTATAATGTACAGCACATTGTGGAGGAAATATACCAAGAAGGATCCTGAGTTGCGATGGCCTTTGTATGGATCGTTTGATATGCGTAAGATTGAGTATGTGGAGCAGTGTATATGTAAGCGGCGTGCGAGACAAGATATGTTTGAATGTGTGCGATTATGGGTGAAAGAAGTACGTGAGCGCGAGAAACGTGAAAAAGCGCTGAGTGACAAAGAACGATGGAAAAAGGATCATGTGATAGCACAGGAAGCGAGACAGCGTGAGGAAAAAGAACTGGCGGAAAAACAGGAGAAAGAGCATAGGTTGCAAATATCGGGCCCATATGCTGTTCGGCAGCCTCTTTATCCTGTCCTTACTAATCTTGAAGATGATTTTTCTTTGTTAGATCGTTCCCCGCCACCTTATGTTGGCCCGTCCGCTCTGGGAGTCAAGGGTCCCGGACTGCCTAAGGAACAGGTAGACACACGGTCCATGTTATCAACTGATCGTATGGGTGAGCTTCTGAAAATTTCTTTGCGTGCGCTTAAAGGCAAGCTATCTCTTACTGAATTATTGACATCTTTGGAAGGTTGGCAGGATAGGGAAAAGTTATACTTTGCTGAAACTTTTTCAGACGAAGTGGTTACTGCCTTTCGGAAATATTCTGATGTTCTTGAGTCTGATGATATAGTATTAGATTCTAAAGCATTACGTAACGGTGTCTTTTCTCCCTCTAAGGTACCCGATGCGGTTCGACGGCTGTTTGCATTACGGGACGCGACGTTTGAACTCAAAGAGAAAGCGCGCCAAAAGAAAGGGGAGGAGGAGCAATCGAATCCAAATGCCGGCGGGAAACAGTCGTCCATCCTTCAGTCAGATAAGATTGAATTAGTGCATGCTAAACCGATGCGAGAGGCAGCGCCTTTGTATGTTCCTCCCAAAGGGGCAGGTACTAGTTCGGATATGTCCTCCCCCGATGATAGGGGATATTTTGTGTACAATTGGGTCTATACTCCTTGGCATAGGGCTGATGTTATGGCATTGAAGAAAGCGCTACCTGATCCCCGAAAGAATCCAGCCGCCTTTTACGAGGAAGTCGAGGGGGCTTTAAATTCTTGTACTATGACCTTAGCAGACATAGATTTGTTCTTTGGGCTTATTTTACCACCGGATATGTGGAGATCCGTACGGAAAGTAGATGATCTGACTGTTTTCAAGGCGAAATGGTCTGACATAGAAGATGAGGATAGGGAAAGAAAACCTGCGCAAAAGCCACCTCAGCTTATTCTAGACCTCCCAGCTGCTATTTTGATTAAGTTGAAAACGATTATCCCCCCTAAAAAGATTGATTGGAATATGTTAGCCTCCTGCAAACAGAAGGTTGATGAATCCGTATCTGATTTCTTTACGCGGTTTGAGGAAACATTTCATGATTTTAGCGGTCAGTCAATCACGGATGACACGGGGCGACATCTTTTCGTTGACAAATTTGTGTCGAATTTATTGCCAGGAGTAGCAGCTCGATTAAAAGCGAGTGAAAGCTCTTGGACGACATCGTCTCCGGCATCCCTCCTGACGATGGCTCAGTATTACGAGTGTCAGGAACAAGAAGCGAAGGGTAACGAAGAGAAAAAGTCGAAAGATTTGAAAACAAAGGTGATGCTAGCGCAAGTGTATGGTCCGCCTCGCCGGGGTGCTGAGAGAGGTGGAAGAGGGTTTTACGGTCCCCCTTTTGGTCGTCCAGATGTAACTAAGGATCAATGTGCGTATTGCAAACAGTTGGGTCATTGGGCCCGGGATTGTCCGGTATTGCAGGCACAGCGGCAGGGGCGTGGCCAGGGGCCGATGAGAGGTAGGGGAGGTTTCTCGGGATCTGGAGGACATTTAACTGATCGTGTTCGATCTGAATCTAATATACGGCCACGTGATGGGCCTAATGTGTTTGATCGACAAAACCAGTATCAAATGTCCGATTGTGAACGCCCTGGGTATCGCGATTCACAGCATGCATAGGAGTGCGTAGGATGGGGGGAGGAATCAGTTGAAGTGCCAGTAGATCAGAGGGGTCCTTATGTTACAGCACAGGTTTTGGGTTCTACTGATCGGTTTCTGGTAGATACAGGAGCTACTCGTAGCGCTTTGTCCAAACAATTGGTTCCGAGGGCTCCCCTGTCTGGCTTAACGGTTACATCGACAGGGTTCGATGGCACACCTTCACTTAGCCCATTATTACAACCCCTTGCATTTCAGGTTAATAAGTTTTCTACACCTTGTCCGTTTTTGCTTTCCCCGAACACGCCTGATAACATTGTGGGACTGGATATGCTTAAACATTTCAGAGCCACAATCCGTTGCTCCCCTGGGGGAGTGCGTGTGATTCTAAATGATAACTATCCGAGGACAGGAAGAATGTGTGTGGTTGCGGAGGATACCGCATTGGCTTCTCTACCCCGCACTCTGTGGGCCACCTCGGATACTGATGTGGGACGGATGGTTATTCCCCCGGTACACATTAGGGTAAAGGAGGGAGCTGTGTTCCCACGCCTACCTCAATATCGTATTTCGCAGGAGGGGGAGGAGGCACTCATGCGGATAGTGCAGGATCTCATTAAGGCGGGAGTAGTGGAGGAGGTTTCCTATAATGTATGCAATAGTCCTATCCTTCCGATTTTGAAAAAAGACACTGATACTAGGATTTACCGTTTCATTATTGATTTGAGGGAGGTGAATAAGATAGTGATCCCTCAATACCCAGTGGTTTCTGACATTACGACATTGCTTACTATGGTCCCGCCAACGGCTACCACGTTCTCTGTTATCGATCTGAAAAATGCCTTCTTTTCGATTCCTATTCATCCTGATAGCCGATATCTTTTCGGTTTCACTTTGAATAATCGTTCATATCGATTCTGCAGAGTTCCTCAAGGTTATACAGAAAGGCCTAGCATTTATAGTAAAGCATTGAAAAGACATTTGGATTCCTTTGTCTTACCTGAAGGGGTGGCCCTCATGTCGATGACATCTTGTTGGCGGCCGATACTCCTGAGCAATGCGAGACGTGCACATTGTCCTTGCTTTCCTTTTTGGCATCGCACAATCACAAAGTATCGAAGAAAAAATTACAATTCTGTAGACCAAAGGTAACCTACCTAGGTCACCTTTTGTCTAAGGAGGGGCGTGCACTCACATTAGACCGCATTCAAGCGATTTTGGACATGCCAGTACCTTCCACACAGAAGGACGTGCGTGCATTTTTGGGACTCACTTCTTTCTGTAGGCAATGGATATTGGGTTTTTCACACATAGCTAAACCACTGTTGGCACTTTTGGCGAAAAACACTCCAACTCCCCTTCCCTGGTCGGACGAGTGTGGAAGTGCTTTTCAACAATTACGACAAGCCCTTTGTTCAGCACCAGTGTTAGGCACCCCTGACTATACGAAGCCCTTTACATTGTATGTACATGAAAGAGATGGATGTGCGTTATCAGTTTTAGTACAGATGTACGGTGACAAGCAGCGCCCTTGTGCATATTTTTCGGCAGTACTTGATCCTGTCGCCCGAGCACTGCCTGGGTGTTTTCACTCGGTTGCGGCGACAGCTGTGTCAATACGCCAAAGTGAAGGAATTGTGTTATCTCATAAGTTATTGGTGTTGGTTCCCCATGCTGTTGATGCTCTGCTGAATCAGACAAAGACGCAGCACTTAACTAGCGCTCGTCTAACGGGATATGAACTAACATTGTTGGCCCCTCACATCACATTGAAGAGATGCGCAACACTAAATCCGGCCACATTATTGCCATTTCCGGAGACTCAGTCTGAGGCACAGGAAACACATGATTGCATTTTTGTAACTGAGGAACAGACAAAGGGTCGTATTGATCTCCAGGATACGCCCTTTACAGATGTAGATGGAGAATTGTGGGTAGACGGGTCGTGTCTGAAGTTACCAGATGGCACGACTTCAGCAGCGTATGCAATCACTACGCTACAAACAATAGTGGAGACAGCACGCATACCGCAGAAATCAGCTCAAGCAGCGGAACTGATAGCTTTAACACGAGCATGTGAGCTTAGTGCAGGATTGTGTGTAAATGTCTATACGGATAGCCGCTATGCCTTTGGGGTAGCGCATGACTTTGGGTTGCTCTGGAAGGAGAGAGGATTTCTAACATCACATGGAGCACAGATAATGAATGGAGAGTTAGTCCACAACCTCTGGACTGCATTAACATATCCAAAGAAGATTGCCATAGTTAAATGCAGTGCACATAGGAAAGTGATAGATAGAGTGGGGGAAGGGAATGCTCTGGCGGATCGAGTAGCACGAGATACTGCGATGCAACCTGACACTACTGCAATGTGTGTTGTGAAGTCGCAGGCAGAAAGATGGCACTATGCTAGGAGAGAAGTGTTAGAGATACAGAGGACAGCTTCCGACAAAGAACGGGAGCAATGGTCAACTGACGGAGAATTGGATGATGAAGGTTGTTGGAGAAATAGGCAGATGGATAAATGGAAGTTACCCATAGCTTTTGTACAACCTATGGTTCAGATGGTACATGGGCTAGCACATGTTGGAGCTTCCGCAATTGTAAAATTGCTTACCCAAGTTTGGGAGCATCCAGAGATTGCTAGCACAGCAAGGAGAGTGGTGCAAACTTGCATGATTTGTCTAAAGTACAACCCAGGAAAAGGGACATGAACTCCAGCAGGAGGATTTGCAACACCCGCTGCACCTTTTGAAGTTTTGCAAATGGATTATATTCAGCTTGAACGCTGTAATAATCTGAAGTATGTTCTAGTAGTGGTTTGTGCCTTCAGCAAATGGATTGAGGCATACCCTACGAAAGACAATACTGCAATCACTACAGCTAAGGTGTTATTGAAGGAGTTCTTCCCTCGATATGGGGTTTGCAGATTGCTGTGGAGTGATAACGGACCTCATTTTATAGCGGACGTTATCAAATCTGTCCTGAAAGGACTAGGAATTACACAAAAATTTCACGCAGTGTTTCACCC
The DNA here is from genome assembly GCF_964204655.1 of Triturus cristatus. Lineage (NCBI taxonomy): Eukaryota > Metazoa > Chordata > Amphibia > Caudata > Salamandridae > Triturus > Triturus cristatus. The sequence goes on from NC_140590.1 coordinate 232,189,058, forward strand.
TCAGTCTGCGGGATTGGTTGAGAAGTATAATGGGATTTTGAAGCTTAAGTTTAGCAAAGATACAAGCTTCCACTTCTCTGACTTGGCCAGATGCTTTACCTCTGGCATTATTGTCAATCAGATCAGTACCACATTCTCGCACCGGTCTCACGCCATATGAGATCGTGTTTGGGCGTTCGATGAATATTTGGGGTCCACCGAAACCGAAGTCAGTGTATGATGTACCTTGTGTAATGATGAGTGATTATATGGCACAGTTAACTGACAAGTTGGTCTCTATTCATCAACAGGTTCGAGAAGCGCTCCCCGACCGGTCCATAGGTGAGGGCCATGATCTCCGGCCCGGCGACTTTGTCCTAATCAAAGCCTTTGAAAGGACGAGCAGTTTAGAACCAAGATGGCACGGTCCTGAGCAGGTCTTGCTTGCGACGAGAACGGCTATTCGGGTCTCTAATCGGAAAAATTGGATTCATTCCATACATTGTCGTAGAGTGCCACCCGGATTGGTGGAACCTGCTGTACTGACCGACCATCGAGAAATCTTGACTGCGAAGAAAGGCTGTGCCATGGACCCGGACGACACTGAGGAGCTCTTCCTGGACCAATCGACTCCTGGAGTAAGAAGATATCACCTCAGACCGAGGAAGTGAATTTCTGAGTATATGCCAAGCGTTGTTAGAACGGCCCCTAGGTTGGTGAAACGGAGAGCCAATGAGGCAAGGGGGGGGGGGGTCAGCCCTGCATTAGTGTAGTGACACCCGTCTTGGCCCGATGGTGAAGAAATCAACCGCTGCCTAGGGGGTAGAGTTCTGACAACCTTTTCTAAGTTTCAGGAAGATATTGATATTTGTTCTTAAAATGGAGAAGAGAATTTTCTGTGTGATAGGTTTCATCGTTGCTATAGCCATTGCTGCCACAACCACGTGGTTTATAGAGGATGAAATTCCTGCCCGTGAGTTGTTTGTTGTGTCTACTCCAGTGCCCAAGGAGCACTATTTCTACACCCTTCCATACCAGGAATTGAAGCTTCACCAGTCCTATCTGAATAATACTTTTATCCAGATGCTGCATCATACCCACGTTGCTACAAACGCTACGAACTGTTGGATATGTGGCATGATGCCAGCCCATCAGAAGAAAGGGGGAACACCATTTATACCTCTCCCTTTCTCACACAATGGCTCTTGTAGGGCATGGTATACTTTGCTTTTTGCCACACGAAAGCCTACAGTGGGACGATTACTTTTCAGACTTAATAAAGAGTGTCATCAAGATAAAGAAGGCTACCCCCAAGCCAATGGAACAATATGGGAATGGGAAGAATATCGACCAGACAATGAATCAATTCCCTATATCTTTACAAACACTAGAGACACTAATGGAAATGAGAAATTTGTAATTTCAGTGGCACAAGCCCAAGCAGACCTGTGTATCCAAAGTATTGGTTATATTCCTGTTGGTGTTAGTGACTGTATTGTTGTGCTAAATATAGATGGATTAAATAACAGTACCTTTCTGGCCTCTCACAACACTTATTTTGTGTGCGGCAATAAAGGTTACTATCGTTTGCCTGCCGGATGGTCCGGGGTATGTTATGTGGCCTTTTTATTACCCCCTGTATTCTTAGCACCTGCGTCTTACCACAAAGACTTGAAGTTATTAAACAATGTAACTGTAAATAGGTATAAACGCACTCTATCTGTTGATGATGTTGATCAGACGGATACCAGTTTGCAACAGTATATTGATTTTAACCTAGGACTGTTTTTCTTCGTTGGAGCTGCCCTGAATAGTAGGAAGGTTCGACGATTAACTAGGGTTGTTGAGACTGTAACGAATCAAACTGCTGCTGCTCTCGGGAACATTACAGAAGAATTACAAATCACAAGAATTGTTGCATTACAGAATCGTATGGTCTTAGATGTTATGTTAGCAGATAGGGGTGGAGCCTGTAGAATTATAGGGAGTAGTTGTTGTGTGTTCATCCCTGACCATACCCCATCGGTTTATCAAGCTATTAATAAATTGCATAAAATTGCTGCTGACCTTCATACAGAAAACGGTACTTGGACCTTTTCGGGATGGTTCTGGACTTTAATTACTACGTGGGGATGGAAAGTTCTTACTGGTCTATGCATTATTGTAGTACTATTGTTCACTTGTTATATGTGTATCCAGTGTGGTCCTATGATATGTACTCTATGTGTTTCATTCTGTATCCCCAATAAGAAAGCTGTTGCTGATGCCACTTATCAAAAGAGCATAAACAAAGAAATAACTGAAATGATGAGAATTGATATAAATGATGATTATCTTGATTATCCCAGCAAACCGAGTGTCTTCAGCAAATGCTGAAAGGGTCGTCTGTTGTAAATAAAACAGCGATATGATTAAGCATTTACTGAAGACATGTGCTCTTCATGTTTGAAGTTACGTTTTCTGCTTAATATTGACTAATGTTCCGACTCCATTATGTTTAGCTATCCGCCATTTTGTATGGCCATACACCATGTGCTCTGCACGAGGAGAGTCCTACCTCTTCGCCAGTCACTTCCGAGATTTGCCTAGCAACAGTCGATAAATAACCCCTTTGTGCGTTTTGGCGCATGTGCAGAGCTGATCACATCTGCCACTAATTAGGCCTTGCTCCAAATATGTTTGTACGGGTTTCAAGTAACTGTTAACTCCGCCCACATATTGATCATGCACTGAATATGTCCATATAAGGTCATAAATCTTGCTTCATGTTGTATCCGCCTACTCATGAACCCCTCTACTGTGTATAAAAGGGGACCATGTGCATAAGTTTGGGGTGCTACTCTGTGCAATACTGTAGAGTGTTGCGTAGGTTGTAGGACCACCTTTGAAGGTTAATAAACTTTGTCTTTGTATTCGCAGTTTCCGTGCCAACTTCCTTCTAGTAGTTTGTACGCAGAAGGGCGAACCCTTTGTACTAGCGGGCCTTGCTGGGGCCTGTACTCATCACTCTCTACTACTCTCTCTACTACTCACTCTCTACTACTCTCTACTACTCACTCTACTACTCTGTACTACTCTCTACCACTCACTCTCTACTACTCCACTACTCACTCTCTACTACTCTCTACTACTCTCTCTCTAGTACTCACTCTCTACAACTAACTTTACTACTCCCTACTACTCACTCTCTACTACTCTCTCTACTACTCACTCTGCCACTCTGTACTACTCACTCTCTTCTACTCACTATCTACTACTCTCTGCTACTAACTCTTCACTACTCACTCTCTACTACTCGCTCTCTACTGCTCTCTACTACTCACTCTACTACTCACTCTCTACTACTCTACTACTCTCTACTCCTCTGTCTACTACTCACTCTCTACTACTCTCTCTACTACTCACTCTCTACTACTCTCTACTACTCACTGTCTACTACACACTCTCTACTACCTGCTCTCTACTACTCGCTCTCTACTACTCTCTATTACTCACTCTCTACTCCTCCCTACTACTCACTCTCTACTATTCATTCTCTACTACTCCACTACTCTCTACTACTCACTCTCTACTACTCACTCTCTACTACTCTACTACTCCCTACTACTCTCTCTCTACGACTCACTCTCTACTAGTCTCTACTACCCACTCTCTATTACTCTCTACTACTCACTCTCTACTACTCTCGCTCTATTACTCTCTATTACTCACTCTCTACTACTGTCTACTACTCACTCTCTACTACTCTCTCTCTACTACTCTCTACTACTCACTCTACTACTCACTATACTACTCACTCTCTACTACCCACTCTCTTCTACTCTCTCTCTACTACTCTCTACTACTCACTGTACTACTCAGTCTCTACTGCTCTCTACTACTCTCTCTCTGCTACTCACTCTCTACTACTTACTCTCTACTACTCACTCTCTAGTATTCACGCTTTACTACTCTCTACTACTCACTCTACTACTCACTTTCTACTACCCTCTACTACTCACTCTCTATTACCCACTCTCTACAACTCTCTACTACTCACTCGCTACTACTCACTCTCTACTACTCTCTACTACTCACTCTCTACTGCTCACTCTACTACTTTCCACTACTCACTCTCTGCTTCTCTCTCTACTACTCTCTACTACTCACTCTCTACTCTCTACTCTCTATTACTCATCCTCTACTCTCTACCTCTCTACCTCTCTCTACCTCTCTTTCTACTACTCTCTACCTCTCTCCCTCTCTACCTCTACCTCTTTACCTTTACACCTCTACCTCTCTACCTCTCTCTACACACACACATATGCACATATTTATATGCATATAAATGCATATGCATTTATATATATATATGTATGTGTATATTACCTACTGGCGGTCGCCAGTAGGTAGTTATAATTAGGACCTATTTTCCATAGGAAATCCGCAACATTCTATTCCCAATAACGTTGGCGCCGATTGATGACTCTTCGCGAAATTTTCAAAACTTTTGGCCAGCTCCGATCCGCTCCTTTTCTGAAAGTCTCGGGATGATTTGTGTAGCGGGGCCGAGAAAAAAGGGGGTTCCCAAAACGTGTTTTCCCCATTCAATTTCCCATAGGACCTTTAGCCGCAGCTACAGCCCGAACTGCTGAACGGAATTACACCAAATTTGGCAATGAGGTAGTCCTCAGTTCAGACTCGTGCCTTTTGCTTAAATGGTGTCACTCTGTTCAGTAGTTCCTATGAAAATTAAAATCAAAATCACATGCATATCTGAGCGGAGCTTAACCACACATCTCATCGTGGGATCTGTTTGGCTGTCAGCACTTCATCCAAGAAGTGTTAGCAGCCATCTTGGGTCCAATAAACATGATAGCACCTCATTAAAAAGCATCGCAGTTAATAGAACGTTTTTAGACTTTAGTTACATTATAAATCATTTGTTGATGGTATCATACTCATTTTAGGAATTCTGGTGTGTTCTAAGGTGATTTTACCATCTGAAAAAGCTTTCGGCTGGGATATCATGAATCATGTTTGAGAGAAAAATATTTTCTCATGCTTTTTCCACAGAGGTTTGGAAGGTGATCTATAAGCTAACGTGAGAGCACATTTTCTGTAAATTCATATTATCTTTCTCAGTCATGTGAGAATGAAGTCTGACATTCTCAGTAAAACATGTACATCCAACAAGGTCAGAGACTGTCAGTTTATTCCTTTGTGTTCTACTGCAGCTTTCCAGAGTGTTCTAACGAACAACTAGAGCGCTAACAGTCCTACTTATGACAAACGTATGGCACACCTGAAGCCATCTTGATTGGAATAAAGTGGTAACTCTTAAAACATTTAATTTAAAAAGGAACAAAATGAGGGGGTTCATTTTGCCATAGAAAGTATGATTAGTGCTGCAGAAAGAAAAATTAGGGCACATTTTGAGTGACTTCTAAAATCCTGTTCTATTTCATTAAAAAATTCTGTCCTGCAGACTGGAACATGCACTTTGAATAAAAGCAGCACACTTCCCTGGTGAGCAGTAGCTTTACTACAGTGATCTAATGAGCAACTAGAGTGCTAACATTCTGAATTTATGGCAAATGTGTAACACATCTGAATGCCTTCTTGATGGAATAAAAGTAAAAAACTGAAAGTATTCCTACTGAGGAGACTGTAGTAAATGAGGAAATTAGGAAACTTCATAACAAATAAGTCTCCCAAGATGGCCACCAGAGACAAAAGAGCCCAAATGTAGCACAAATATCACCCAGATGTAGCCCAAGTAGAGCCCAATGACAGAATGTCCCAGAGTGTTCTAAAGAACAATTAGACCGCTAACAGTCTTACTTATTACAAAAGTATGGCACACCTGAAGCCATCTTGATTGGAATAAAGTGGCAACACCTAAAACATTAAATTTGCAAAGGAACAAAATGAGGGGATTCATTTTGCCATAGAATTTATGATTAGTGCTGCAGAAAGAAAAATTATGGCACATTTTGACTTCTCAAATCCTCTTCTATTTCATTAAAAAATTCTGACATGCAGACTGAAACATGCACTTTAAATACCAGCAGCAGACTTCCCTGGTGAGCAGTAGCTTTACTACAGTGATCTAATGAGCAACTAGAGTGCTAACATTCAGAATTTAGGGCAAATGTGTGACACATCTGAATGCCTTCTTGATGGAACCAAAGTAAACAAGCTTTGAAAATGCAATGGGTCTCGCCCTCGTTTAAGTTAAAGCAATTCTGTTTGTAATTTGGTGGCTTTTTAGCTTTGCTTGTATTAGTGTTTTTCAAACTTTCATGTACATAACATGCATTTGTATGCATATATGTACATGTGTGCATGCATTTATATTTGTATTTATATAGATATGCAGATTATATATGTTTATATATGTATGTATATATATACACATACATAAATGCATATGCATATATATGCATATATATATGTGCATATGTGTGTGTGTAGAGAGAGGTGGAGGGGTAGAGGTGCAGAGATAGAGAGGTACAGGTAGAGAGGTACAGGTAGAGAGGTAGACAGTAGTAGAGAGAGAGGTAGAGAGAGGTAGAGCAGTAGAGAGTAGAGGATGAGTAATAGAGAGCAGAGAGTAGAGAGTGAGTAGTAGAGAGTAGTAGAGAGAGTAGCAGAGAGTGAGTAGTTAAGAGTAGTAGAGTGAGTAGTATAGAGTGAGTAGTAGAGAGTAGTAGAGACTAGTAGAGAGTGTGTTGTAGAGAGTGAGTAGTAGAGAGGAGTAGAGAGTGAGTAGAGAGTGAATAGTAGGGTGAGTAGTAGAGAGTAGTAGAGAGTGAGTAGTAGAGAGTGAGTAGTAGAGAGTAGCAGAGAGAGAGTAGTAGAGAGTGAGTAGTAGAGTGAGTAATAGAGAGTAGTAGAGAGTGAGTAGTAGAGAGTGAGTAGTAGAGTGAGTAGTAGAGAGTAGTAGAGAGAAAGTAGTAGAGTGAGTAGTAGAGAGAGAGTAGTAGAGTGAGTAGTAGAGAGTGGTAGAGAGTAGTAGAGAGAGAGTCGTAGAGAGTGAGCAGTAGAGAGAGAGTAGTAGGGAGTAGTGGAGGGTGAGTAGTAGAGGGTAGTGGAGTAGTAGAGAGTGAGTAGTAGAGTGAGTAGTAGAGAGTGAGTAGTAGAGAGTGAGTAGTGGAGAGAGCGTAGTAGAGAGTGAGTAGTAGAGAGTGAGTAGTAGAGAGAGAGTAGTAGGGTGTAGTAGAGTAGTAGAGAGTGAGTAGTAGAGGGTAGTGAAGTAGTGGAGACTGAGTAGTAGAGAGTGAGTAGTAGAGTGAGTAGTAGGGAGTAATAAAGAGTGAGTAGTAGAGTGACTAGTAGAGAGTAGTAGAGAGTGAGTAGTAGAGAGTAGTAGAGAGTGAGTATTAGAGAGAGAGTAGTAGAGAGTGAGTAGTAGGAGAGAGTTAGAGTGAGTAGTAGAGAGAGAGTAGTAGAGAGTGAGTAGTAGAGCAGTAGAGATTGAGTGGTAGAGAGTAGTAGAGAGTAGTAGAGTGAGTAGTAGAGAGTAGTAGAGAGTGAGTAGTAGAGAGAGTAGTAGAGAGTAGTAGCATAGTAGAGAGTGAGTAGTAGAGAGTGAGTAGTAGAGTGAGTAGTAGAGAGTAGTAGAGAGGATTAGAGTAGTAGAGAGTAAGTAGTAGAGAGTGAGTAGTAGAGAGTAGTAGAGAGCGAGCAGTAGAGAGTGAGTAGTGGAGAGTGAGTAGTAGAGAGTAGTAGAGCATAAGTAGTAGAGAGTGAGTAGTAGAGAGTCAATAGTAGAGAGTGAGTAGTAGAGATAGAGTAGTAGAGAGTGAGTAGTAGAGAGTAGTAGAGTGAGTAGTAGAGACGGAGTAGTAGAGAGAGAGTAGTAGAGAGTAGTAGAGAGTGAGTAGTAGAGTAGTAGAGAGTGAGTGGTAGAGAGTAGTAGAGAGTGAGTAGTAGAGAGTGAGTAGTAAGGAGTGAGTAGTAGTACAGAGTAGTAGAGAGTGAGTAGTAGAGAGTAGTAGAGAGTGAGTAGTATAGTGAGTAGTAGAGAGTAGTAGAGAGTAGTAGAGAGTAGTAGAGAGTGAGTAGTAGAGGGATAGTAGTAGAGTGAGTAGTAGAAAGTAGTAGAGAGTGAGTAGTAGAGAGAGTAGTAGAGAGTGAGTAGTAGAGAAAGTGTTGTAGGGAGTAGTGGAGAGTGAGTAGTAGAGGGTAGTGGAGTAGTGTAGAGTGAGTAGTAGAGAGTAGTAGAGAGTGAGTAGTAGAGTGAGTAGTAGAGAGTGAGTAGTAGAGAGAGAGTAGTAGAGAGTGAGTAGTAGAGAGTAGTAGTGAGTGGTAGAGTAGTAGAGAGTGAGTAGTAGAGAGTGAATAGTAGAGAGTAGTAGAGAGCGAGCATTAGAGAGTGAGTAGTGGAGAGTGAGTAGTAGAGAGTAGTAGAGCGTAAGTAGTAGAGAGTGAGTAGTAGAGAGTCAATAGTAGAGAGTGAGTAGTAGAGCGAGAGTAGTAGTGAGTGAGTGGTAGAGAGTAGTAGAGAGTGAGTAGTAGAGAGTGAGTAGTAGAGAGTAGTAGAGAGTTAATAGCAGAGAGAGAGTATTGGAGAGCGAGTAGTAGAGTGAGTAGTAGCGAGTGAGTAGTTGAGAGTGAGTAGCAGAGTGAGTAGTACAGAGTAGTAGAGAGTAGTAGAGAGAGAGTAGTAGAGAGTGAGTAGTAGAGGGAGAGTAGTAGAGTGAGTAGTAGAGAGTAGTAGAGAGTAATAGAAGTAGAGAGTGAGTAGTAGAGAGAGAGTAGTAGAGAGTGAGTAGTGGAGAGAGAGTAGTAGGGAGTAGTGGAGAGTGAGTAGTATAGAGTGAGTAGTAGAGGGTAGTGGATAGTGTAGAGTGAGTAGTAGAGAGTAGTAGAGAGTGAGTAGTAGAGTGAGTAGTAGAGATTGACTAATAGAGAGTGAGTAGTAGAGAGTCGTAGAGAGTGAGCAGTAGAGAGTAGTAGAGAGTGTGTAGTATAGAGTGAGTAGTAGAGAGAGAGTAGTAGGGAGTAGTAGAGAGTGAGTAGTAGAGAGTGAGTAGTAGAGGGTAGTGGAGTAGTGGAGACTGAGTAGTAGAAAGTAGTAGAGAGTGAGTAGTAGAGTGAGTAGTAGGGAGTAGTAGAGAGTGAGTAGTAGAGTTAATAGTAGAGAGTAGTAGAGAGCAAGTAGTAGAAAGCAAGTAGTAGAGAGTGAGTAGTAGTAGGGAGTATTAGAGAAGTAGAGAGTGAGTAGCAGAGAGTGAGTAGTAGAGGGTAGTGGAGTAGTGGAGACTGAGTAGTAGAGAGTAGTAGAGTGTGAGTAGTAGAGTGAGTAGTAGAGAGTTGTAGATAGTGAGTAGTGAAGAGTAATAGAGAGTGAGAAGTAGAGAGACTAGAGAGTAGTATAGTATTAGAGAGTGAGTGGTAGAGTGAGTAGTTGAGAGTAGTAGAGAGTGAGTAGTAGAGAGTAGTAGAGTTACTAGTAGAGAGTGAGTAGTAGAGAGAGAGTAGTAGAGAGTGAGTAGTAGAGTAGTAGAGAGTGAGTATTAGAGAGTGAGTAGTAGAGAGAGTAGTAGAGAGTAGTAGAGTAGTAGAGAGTGAGAATTAGAGAGTGAGTAGTAGAGAGTAGTAGAGAGGGAGTAGTAGAGAGAGAGTAGTAGAGAGTAGTAGAGAGTGAGTAGTAGAGAGAGGGAGTAGTAGAGAATGAGTCGTAGAGAGTAGTAGAATGAGTAGTAGAGAGTGAGTAGTAGAGAGTCAATAGTAGAAAGTGAGTAGTAGAGAGAGAGTAGTAGTGAGTGAGTGGTAGAGAGTATTAGAGAGTGAGTAGTTGAGAGTGAGTAGTAGAGAGTGAGTAGTAGAGAGTAGTAGAGAGTGAATAGCAGAGAGAGAGTAGTAGAGAGTGAGTAGTAGAGAGTAGTAGAGAGTGGTAGAGTAGTAGAGAGTGAGTAGTAGAGACTGAGTAGTAGAGAGTAGTAGAGAGCGAGCATTAGAGAGTGAGTAGTGGAGAGTGAGTAGTAGAGAGTAGTAGAGCGTAAGTAGTAGAGAGTGAGTAGTAGAGAGTCAATAGTAGAGAGTGAGTAGTAGAGCGAGAGTAGTAGTGAGTGAGTGGTAGAGAGTAGTAGAGAGTGAGTAGTAGAGAGTGAGTAGTAGAGAGTTAATAGCAGAGAGAGAGTAGTAGAGAGTGAGTAGTAGAGTGAGTAGTAGAGAGTGAGTAGTAGAGAGTGAGTAGCAGAGTGAGTAGTACAGAGTAGTAGAGAGTAGTAGAGAGAGAGTAGTAGAGAGTGATTAGTAGAGGGAGAGTAGTAGAGTGAGTAGTAGAGAGTAGTAGAGAGAAATAGAGAGAGAGTAGTAGAGAGTGAGTAGTAGAGAGAGAGTAGTAGAGAGTGAGTAGTAGAGAGAGAGTAGTAGGGAGTAGTGGAGAGTGAGTAGTAGAGAGTGAGTAGTAGAGGGTAGTGGATAGTGTAGGATGAGTAGTAGAGAGTAGTAGAGTTACTAGTAGAGAGTGAGTAGTAGAGAGAGAGTAGTAGAGAGTGAGTAGTAGAGTAGTAGAGAGTGAGTATTAGAGAGTGAGTGGTAGAGAGAGTAGTAGAGAGTAGTAGAGTAGTAGAGAGTGAGAATTAGAGAGTGAGTAGTAGAGAGTAGTAGAGAGGGAGTAGTAGAGAGAGAGTAGTAGAGAGTATTAGAGAGTGAGTAGTAGAGAGAGAGAGTAGTAGAGAATGAGTCGTAGAGAGTAGTAGAATGAGTAGTAGAGAGTGAGTAGTAGAGAGTCAATAGTAGAGAGTGAGTAGTAGAGAGAAAGTAGTAGTGAGTGAGTGGTAGAGAGTAGTAGAGAGTGAGTAGTTGAGAGTGAGTAGTAGAGAGTGAATAGTAGAGAGTAGTAGAGAGTGAATAGCAGAGAGAGAGTAGTAGAGAGTGAGAAGTAGAGAGTAGTAGAGAGTGAGCATTAGAGAGTGAGTAGTGGAGAGTGAGTAGTAGAGAGTAGTAGAGCGTAAGTAGTAGAGAGTGAGTAGTAGAGAGTCAATAGTAGAGAGTGAGTAGTAGAGCAAGAGTAGTAGTGAGTGAGTGGTAGAGAGTGAGTAGTAGAGAGTGAGTAGTAGAGAGTAGTAGAGAGTTAATAGCAGACAGAGAGTAGTAGAGAGTGAGTAATAGAGTGAGTAGTAGAGAGTGAGTAGTAGAGAGTGAGTAGCAGAGTGAGTAGTACAGAGTAGTAGAGAGTAGTAGAGAGAGAGTAGTATAGAGTGAGTAGTAGAGGGAGAGTAGTAGAGTGAGTAGTATAGAGTAGTAGAGAGTAATAGAGAGAGAGTAGTAGAGAGTGAGTAGTAGAGAGAGAGTAGTAGAGAGTGAGTAGTAGAGAGAGAGTAGTAGGGAGTAGTGGAGAGTGAGTAGTAGAGAGTGAGTAGTAGAGGGTAGTGGATAGTGTAGAGTGAGTAGGAGAGAGTAGTAGAGATTGAGTAGTAGAGTGAGTAGTAGAGAGCGACTAGAAGAGAGAGAGTAGTAGAGAGAGTATTAGAGAGTGAGCAGTAGAGAGTAGTAGAGAGTGTGTAGTATAGAGTGAGTAGTAGAGAGAGAGCAGTAGGGAGTAGTAGAGTAGTAGAGAGTGAGTAGTAGAGAGTGAGTAGTAGAGGGTAGTGGAGTAGTGGAGACTGAGTAGTAGAAAGTAGTAGAGAGTGAGTAGAAGAGTGAGTAGTAGGGAGTAGTAGAGAGTGACTAGTAGAGTGAGTAGTAGAGAGTAGTAGAGAGCGAGTAGTAGAAAGCAAGTAGTAGAGAGTGAGTAGTAGTAAGGAGTAGTAGAGTAGTAGAGAGTGAGTAGCAGAGAGTGAGTAGTAGAGGGTAGTAGAGAGGGAGTAGTAGAGAGAGAGTAGTAGAGAGTATTAGAGAGTGAGTAGTAGAGAGAGAGAGTAGTAGAGAATGAGTCGTAGAGAGTAGTAGAATGAGTAGTAGAGAGTGAGTAGTAGAGAGTCAATAGTAGAGAGTGAGTAGTAGAGAGAAAGTAGTAGTGAGTGAGTGGTAGAGAGTAGTAGAGAGTGAGTAGTTGAGAGTGAGTAGTAGAGAGTGAGTAGTAGAGAGTAGTAGAGAGTGAATAGCAGAGAGAGAGTAGTAGAGAGTGAGTAGTAGAGAGTAGTAGAGAGTTAATAGCAGAGAGAGAGTAGTAGAGAGTGAGTAGTAGAGAGTAGTAGAGAGTGGTAGAGTAGTAGAGAGTGAGTAGTAGAGACTGAGTAGTAGAGAGTAGTAGAGAGCGAGCATTAGAGAGTGAGTAGTGGAGAGTGAGTAGTAGAGAGTAGTAGAGCGTAAGTAGTAGAGAGTGAGTAGTAGAGAGTCAATAGTAGAGAGTGAGTAGTAGAGCGAGAGTAGTAGTGAGTGAGTGGTAGAGAGTAGTAGAGAGTGAGTAGTAGAGAGTGAGTAGTAGAGAGTAGTAGAGAGTTAATAGCAGAGAGAGAGTAGTAGAGAGTGAGTAGTAGAGTGAGTAGTAGAGAGTGAGTAGTAGAGAGTGAGTAGCAGAGTGAGTAGTACAGAGTAGTAGAGAGTAGTAGAGAGAGAGTAGTAGAGAGTGATTAGTAGAGGGAGAGTAGTAGAGTGAGTAGTAGAGAGTAGTAGAGAGAAATAGAGAGAGAGTAGTAGAGAGTGAGTAGTAGAGAGAGAGTAGTAGAGAGTGAGTAGTAGAGAGAGAGTAGTAGGGAGTAGTGGAGAGTGAGTAGTAGAGAGTGAGTAGTAGAGGGTAGTGGATAGTGTAGGATGAGTAGTAGAGAGTAGTAGAGTTACTAGTAGAGAGTGAGTAGTAGAGAGAGAGTAGTAGAGAGTGAGTAGTAGAGTAGTAGAGAGTGAGTATTAGAGAGTGAGTGGTAGAGAGAGTAGTAGAGAGTAGTAGAGTAGTAGAGAGTGAGAATTAGAGAGTGAGTAGTAGAGAGTAGTAGAGAGGGAGTAGTAGAGAGAGAGTAGTAGAGAGTATTAGAGAGTGAGTAGTAGAGAGAGAGAGTAGTAGAGAATGAGTCGTAGAGAGTAGTAGAATGAGTAGTAGAGAGTGAGTAGTAGAGAGTCAATAGTAGAGAGTGAGTAATAGAGAGAAAGTAGTAGTGAGTGAGTGGTAGAGAGTAGTAGAGAGTGAGTAGTTGAGAGTGAGTAGTAGAGAGTGAATAGTAGAGAGTAGTAGAGAGTGAATAGCAGAGAGAGAGTAGTAGAGAGTGAGAAGTAGAGAGTAGTAGAGAGTGAGCATTAGAGAGTGAGTAGTGGAGAGTGAGTAGTAGAGAGTAGTAGAGCGTAAGTAGTAGAGAGTGAGTAGTAGAGAGTCAATAGTAGAGAGTGAGTAGTAGAGCAAGAGTAGTAGTGAGTGAGTGGTAGAGAGTAGTAGAGAGTGAGTAGTAGAGAGTGAGTAGTAGAGAGTAGTAGAGAGTTAATAGCAGAGAGAGAGTAGTAGAGAGTGAGTAATAGAGTGAGTAGTAGAGAGTGAGTAGTAGAGAGTGAGTAGCAGAGTGAGTAGTACAGAGTAGTAGAGAGTAGTAGAGAGAGAGTAGTATAGAGTGAGTAGTAGAGGGAGAGTAGTAGAGTGAGTAGTATAGAGTAGTAGAGAGTAATAGAGAGAGAGTAGTAGAGAGTGAGTAGTAGAGAGAGAGTAGTAGAGCGTGAGTAGTAGAGAGAGAGTAGTAGGGAGTAGTGGAGAGTGAGTAGTAGAGAGTGAGTAGTAGAGGGTAGTGGATAGTGTAGAGTGAGTAGGAGAGAGTAGTAGAGAGTGAGTAGTAGAGTGAGTAGTAGAGAGCGACTAGAAGAGAGAGAGTAGTAGAGAGAGTATTAGAGAGTGAGCAGTAGAGAGTAGTAGAGAGTGTGTAGAATAGAGTGAGTAGTAGAGAGAGAGCAGTAGGGAGTAGTAGAGTAGTAGAGAGTGAGTAGTAGAGAGTGAGTAGTAGAGGGTAGTGGAGTAGTGGAGACTGAGTAGTAGAAAGTAGTAGAGAGTGAGTAGAAGAGTGAGTAGTAGGGAGTAGTAGAGAGTGACTAGTAGAGTGAGTAGTAGAGAGTAGTAGAGAGCGAGTAGTAGAAAGCAAGTAGTAGAGAGTGAGTAGTAGTAAGGAGTAGTAGAGTAGTAGAGAGTGAGTAGCAGAGAGTGAGTAGTAGAGGGTAGTAGAGAGGGAGTAGTAGAGAGAGAGTAGTAGAGAGTATTAGAGAGTGAGTAGTAGAGAGAGAGAGTAGTAGAGAATGAGTCGTAGAGAGTAGTAGAATGAGTAGTAGAGAGTGAGTAGTAGAGAGTCAATAGTAGAGAGTGAGTAGTAGAGAGAAAGTAGTAGTGAGTGAGTGGTAGAGAGTAGTAGAGAGTGAGTAGTTGAGAGTGAGTAGTAGAGAGTGAGTAGTAGAGAGTAGTAGAGAGTGAATAGCAGAGAGAGAGTAGTAGAGAGTGAGTAGTAGAGAGTAGTAGAGAGTGAGCATTAGAGAGTGAGTAGTGGAGAGTGAGTAGTAGAGAGTAGTAGAGCGTAAGTAGTAGAGAGTGAGTAGTAGAGAGTCAATAGTAGAGAGTGAGTAGTAGAGCAAGAGTATTAGTGAGTGAGTGGTAGAGAGTAGTAGAGAGTGAGTAGTAGAGAGTGAGTAGTAGAGAGTAGTAGAGAGTTAATAGCAGAGAGAGAGTAGTAGAGAGTGAGTAATAGAGTGAGTACTAGAGAGTGAGTAGTAGAGAGTGAGTAGCAGAGTGAGTAGTACAGAGTAGTAGAGAGTAGTAGAGAGAGAGTAGTAGAGAGTGAGTAGTAGAGGGAGAGTAGTAGAGTGAGTAGTATAGAGTAGTAGAGAGTAATAGAGAGAGAGTAGTAGAGAGTGAGTAGTAGAGAGAGAGTAGTAGGGAGTAGTGGAGAGTGAGTAGTAGAGAGTGAGTAGTAGAGGGTAGTGGATAGCGTAGAGTGAGTAGGAGAGAGTAGTAGAGAGTGAGTAGTAGAGTGAGTAGTAGAGAGCGACTAGTAGAGAGTGAGTAGTAGAGAGAGTATTAGAGAGTGAGCAGTAGAGAGTAGTAGAGAGTGTGTAGTATAGAGTGAGTAGTAGAGAGAGAGTAGTAGGGAGTAGTAGAGTAGTAGAGAGTGAGTAGTAGAGAGTGAGTAGTAGAGGGTAGTGGAGTAGTGGAGACTGAGTAGTAGAAAGTAGTAGAGAGTGAGTAGTAGAGTGAGTAGTAGAGAGTAGTAGATAGTGACTAGTAGAGTGAGTAGTAGAGAGTAGTAGAGAGCGAGTAGTAGAAAGCAAGTAGTAGAGAGTGAGTAGTAGTAGGGAGTAGTAGAGTAGTAGAGAGTGAGTAGCAGAGAGTGAGTAGTAGAGGGTAGTGGAGTAGTGGAGACTGAGTAGTAGAGAGTAGTAGAGTGTGAGTAGTAGAGTGAGTAGTAGAGAGTAGTAGATAGTGAGTAGTAGAGAGAGTAGTAGAGAGTGAGAAGTAGAGAGAGTAGAGAGAAGTAGAGTATTAGAGAGTGAGTAGTAGAGTGAGTAGTTGAGAGTAGTAGAGAGTGAGTAGTAGAGAGTAGTAGAGTTACTAGTAGAGAGTGAGTAGTAGAGAGAGAGTAGTAGAGAGTGAGTAGTAGAGTAGTAGAGAGTGAGTATTAGAGAGTGAGTAGTAGAGAGAGTAGTAGAGAGTAGTAGAGTAGTAGAGAGTGAAAATTAGAGAGTGAGTAGTAGAGAGTAGTAGAGAGGGAGTAGTAGAGAGAGAGTAGTAGAGAGTATTAGAGAGTGAGTAGTAGAGAGAGAGAGAGTAGTAGAGAATGAGTCATAGAGAGTAGTAGAATGAGTAGTAGAGAGTGAGTAGTAGAGAGTCAATAGTAGAGAGTGAGTAGTAGAGAGAGAGTAGTAGTGAGTAAGTGGTAGAGAGTAGTAGAGAGTGAGTAGTTGAGAGTGAGTAGTAGAGAGTGAGTAGTAGAGAGTAGTAGAGAGTGAATAGCAGAGAGAGAGTAGTAGAGAGTGAGTAGCAGAGTGAGTAGTAGAGAGTGAGTAGTAGAGAGTGAGTAGCAGAGTGAGTAGTACAGAGTAGTAGAGAGTAATAGAGAGAGAGTAGTAGAGAGTGAGTAGTAGATAGAGAGTAGTAGAGAGTGAGTAGTAGAGAGAGAGTAGTAGGGAGTAGTGTAGAGTGAGTAGTAGAGAGTGAGTAGTAGAGGGTAGTGGAGAGTGTAGAGTGAGTAGTAGAGAGTAGTAGAGAGTGAGTAGTAGACGGAGTAGTAGAGAGTGACTAGTAGAGAGTGAGTAGTAGAGAGAGTAGTAGAGAGTGTGTAGTATAGAGTGAGTAGTAGAGAGAGAGTAGTAGGGAGTAGTAGAGTAGTAGAGAGTGAGTAGTAGAGAGTGAGTAGTAGAGGGTAGTGGAGTAGTGGAGACTGAGTAGTAGAGAGTAGTAGAGAGTGAGTAGTAGAGTGAGTAGTAGAGTGAGTAGTAGGGAGTAGTAGAGAGTGAGTAGTAGAGTGAGTAGCAGAGAATAGTAGAGAGCGAGTAGTAGAAAGCAAGTAGTAGAGAGTGAGTAGTAGTAGGGAGTAGTAGAGTAGTAGAGAGTGAGTAGCAGAGAGTGAGTAGTAGAGGGTAGTGGAGTAGTGGAGACTGAGTAGTAGAGAGTATTAGAGAGTGAGTAGTAGAGTGAGTAGTAGAGAGTAGTAGATAGTGAGTAGTAGAGAGAGTAGTAGAGAGTGAGAAGTAGAGAGAGTAGAGAGTAGTAGAGTATTAGAGAGTGAGTAGTAGAGTGAGTAGTTGAGAGTAGTAGAGAGTGAGTAGTAGAGAGTAGCAGAGTTAGTAGTAGAGAGTGAGTAGTAGAGAGAGAGTAGTAGAGAGTGAGTAGTAGAGTAGTAGAGAGTGAGTATTAGAGAGTGAGTAGTAGCGAGAGTAGTAGAGAGTAGTAGAGTAGTAGGAAGAGAGATGTGCCCGAGGTCCAGCAAAACTAATGGCTGACAGAGCCACTCGGGCGCCTCTTGGGGTGAAAAAGTTGTTGCCGTGCTTTGCGAATGGACAACTAGGCAGCGGTAGTTTAAGCATCCACAATACAGCACTGCTACCAGACAGTTGAAGGAGAGACAGTTCAAGAAACGCTGTGGAACTGCTGCCAGTATCGCCACGACCCACGGAGGGAGAGGACTACGCCTCCCACATTGCCTTGCTGCCCGCGTGATCCTTGGCGCGCCGGAGGCGCATAAATAACTGCTTCGCGGGAACCGCTGTGGAACTGCTGCCAGTATCGCCACGACCCACGGAGGGAGAGGACTACGCCTCCCACTCTGCCTTGCTGCCCGCGTGATCCTTGGTGCGCCCGGAGGTGCATAAATAACTGCTTCGCGGGAACCGCTGTGGAACTGCTGCCAGTATTGCCACGACCCACGGAGGGAGAGGACTACGCCTCCCACATTGCCTTGCTGCCCGCGTGATCCTTGGCGTGCCCGGAGGCGCATAAATAACTGCGCGGCTCCCGCTTCACGGGACGCGCGCGGGCGCGCGCCGTGCGACGCCCGGGCAAAGGGCGTGCCGTCTGTGGCCGTCAGGGGCCAAAGGAGGCCGGACTGGGCCACGTCACTTGTTTTTGTTTCAGGTCTACTTGACTCTCGGTGACTTGCAGCGATCCCTGGGCACACTCTTGAACATCAAAGCTTGCGCTCTTTGTACTGCAACTCAGGTTACATCAATACAAGTTGTACCTAGGATTCCCCCTGTTTATAGTATATTGCATTGGGGCTGACCTGACTCTAAGTGGTATCCGTCTGGAAATTTTGACGCTCAAACCTCATAACTACTTATATCTGAGCTATCATAAAGGGTGGTGTTTCCCATAGGGATTGTTAGGACTGTACACTCTGACTATGGTTAAACCTAAGAACTCTCAGTTCAGGCCGGAGGGAGGGGTAAAGGGTACCCTTGATGCTTTCATCATAAGAGCTGAGTCCCTGTTAGCTCATGAGATCCAGTTGACTGAGCAGAGATTATCATTGGACTCCTTAATAGCAAAAAAACGGTCCTCCCTGGGCAATATAGCCTCTTGTCCCATGCCCCGTGGAGAAGCTCTTTTAACCCAAGTCAATTTAGTCCATACTATCCAGCCTGACTCCACTGATGTACTAACATCGGTCGACTCAAGCTCACAGGGGAACCCTGACACGGTTAGCACAATTGGGTTGGCCACTATTAACCAAAACACACCGAAGAAAACGCCCAGTATTTAAGACACTACGGAGGTTATTCAACACAAAATAGTGCAAGGGGAGGATTCGAGGGGGGGGCCTAGTGCTCATCTAGCAGTGTCGGAGGTAGACCCCTCACGGAGCCCTCCCAGGGAAGTAGTTACACGCTCCAAAAGATCTCTAATCTCGGTGGGGCTTCCAGATTCGGTTGGGTTGCACTCAACAATCCGTGTCAGTAAGCCTAGCCGTAGAGGGCCGACAAAGTCCAACAAAGGAGCAAGCAAGAATCCCGAGAGTATAGCATGTCCAACTTGCCAAATTGAGAGTGGGGTGGAAGGGCTTCATAAAATTATCTCAGTGTTCGAGAAAAAGGTGGAACTGCTTCTACTCCAACATTTGGGGCCAGTAATGACAGCAATCTCCAGACTGGAAGGGAAAATAAGCAGTCTGGTAGACCATGACAGGGGACAGCTACCCGGGAATACCCCACCGGGGAGGGAGGAGGGGTTAGCAGCGGCGGATTGCGGGCGAGAGAAAGCAATTAATATCGATCCCGAGCCTAGAGAGCATAGAGAGTCAATTATGGAGCCAGAAAAGACGAGTAACAGGAACTCGCGTTATAAAGCCCCGGGTCACATGCGGACTCCCCTTGACCCTAGGGATAATCGCCTGGGACTAAAAGAGCCCAAGAAGGCTTCTAAGAACAGTAGTAATGACTGCGTTCAGAGCACCCCAGGTCTACAGACACTTGATCTGCCCCCTGCATCATGCCCATATTCGATAGTGTTAGTAGGTGTGCCTGGACTCAATCAAGACAGTGAAGAATCGACCAGTACACTGATAAATAAGGCCTCGCATTGGCTGTATAAAAATACAACAGTAAGGAGATTCCAGCACAGGCACATCCTTATGGCCAGGAGGGTGGCTTGGATCGGGAGTAGTAAGAGAAAATTTGCAGGTGACTGTGTCATTGTAAACTTCAGGCATCCCGAGTTAGTAAGAGACTTGCTCGATAACCGTCACAGGGAGGGTGCAAGTGTGTCCTGCATAAGGATGCTACCCCTGTACTTTTTCTACAGGGATAACGCCTCAGAGTCAGGGCAGAGAATGCAGCGGATTTGGGCTATCAATAAAGGCAGGGAAGATACCTCAGGCTATGCAACAAATAGATTTGCCCCTCTGTCCAGTACATCTGTCCTGGATGAACAAGACTGACTGGTGAGAACAGGGAGCGGTGAGACCGAGAGAGAACATGACATTCATCTTAATTCTGAAGATATAAGTCCACCAGGGGTACATGATTTGGAAATTGCAGTTGACACCTTAGCAGGGTACGAGAGGGGTGTGGAAGAAACGTTCCTAGAAGTAATTAGTACAGAAACGTGTCCTCCCCCAAGGGTGACGAGTGGAGGGACTAGTGGCCTTGATTTAACTCCTATGGAGCTGAGGATGACCTCTTGGAACATCGCAGGAATTGCAGCCAAAATCCAAAACATAGAATGGTTAGACCTCATTAGACAATACCACGTCATTTGCCTCCAGGAAAAGTGGGAAACTAACAATAGTGTGCCATTTCTGGAGGGTTATAAAATGTTCTTTGTTCCAGCCCGCAATTCATCAATGGGCCGTGCCAAGGGAGGTCTAATAACGTATGTGGCATTGACGTTGCAAGGGACCTGGCAAGACCTGGGGTGGGATTCGGGCTGCCTCCAGGGTATTAGATACTCTAAGTAGGGCTTAAAGCTCATTTTTATAAATTTTTATAATGCGGGACAATCTTTGTTAAATTTGGCCGAGTTGGAGGAGAGATTGGCTAGCTTATATGACACAGGGGACTCAGGTACCCAGTTGATCTTAATGGGGGATATCTATTGTCACCAGTGCCCTTATCTGAAATGGGAAAGAGGAACCTGGGATGCATGCCCCTCTACTAAGGGATGGCATCCAGAGCACTCTAGAGAGGGCACGGAATTAAGTAAAATTTTGGGTAAGTTTGTCTTAACCCACACAATGGATTTGATCGACTGTGGGTTGCCTAATACAATAACTCCCTCCTTCAAGGGAAGGGGAAGCAACTCAATTATTGATTATATCTTTGTAGCAAGTGTACTAAAGGGTAGGGTTAGCCATTTTAAGATAGTGGCCAGTGCCTTCAGCGACCATAACCCCCTGGTATTGTCACTAAGGGACAATAATCTAATTACTAAAGTGGATAAAAGGACTACCGTGGGCCAATATAAGGCAAAGGACCAGGGCAGGAGAATCAGATGGAGCAACATTGATGGGGTAGCACTCCATAGAGCGCTCCTCGCCAATACTGATAACCAGACATGGAGGTGCCTGGACCCCATTGTAGAGGGGAGCGATTTGATCATAGCGTTTGAGGGCACCGCCCAGCACATAGATAGTCTCCTGAGGAGTAAAACAAAGACGCAGGTTGATTTTTGCCCCAGATGGTTCGACAAGGATTGCTCAAGGGCCCACAGGGACCTGAAGCTGGCACTTAAAACAGTTCCAAAGGAAAGAGGCAAGATAGTTGCTTGTAGGACGTGGTATAAAATGGCCATTAAACTGTGGAAAATTTCCCTACAATCCCAGGCTTGGGAATCACTGAGAGAGGCTGCGAAGCGTCGGGATATGAATAGCTTCTGGAGGGTAATAAATGACCCGTGTTTTCAACCCCCAAATAAACCGCAAGTGGCGTCCCATATTTTGCCTGAATCATGGGTGGCGCACTTTACTAGTTTATATAATCGTGGCGAATCAGAGGAGCAACCAATTCTAGCCATAGGACTCCCTGTTTGTGCTCGGATGTACATTACGGTAGCCGAGGTCAAATCAGGAATAGAGGGCCTGGTAATGAGAAAGGCGCCAGGGCCTGATGGGATTCCCCCTGATCTATTTAAAAGCCAGGTTGATCTCTGGGCTCCCATACTGACCAGGGTATTTAATACAGCCTTTGAAGTAGGTATGTCTAGATCTTGGTCCATGGCCGTCATTGTGCCAATTTTAAAAAAGGGAAATAGGAATGACCCGCAATGCTATCGTCCAATATCCCTCATAGATGTTACGGCGAAAGTCTTGGGGAGAGTCATCTTAAACCGCTTAATGGTCTGGGCTGACGAAAATGACATCATTACAGACGTACAGTACGGGTTCCGTAATGGGCGCTCTACGACAGACCAATGTCTCAAAACTCTCAATCTCTATCACCTGGTGGCAAAGTACACTCAGGCCAGGGATGGCACTGTGTACCTGGCATTCATGGACCTCTCAGCAGCATTTGACTGTGTTAACAGAAGAAAGCTGTGGGAAATCCTGGGAGCCATGGGTGTGGATCCAGGACTGATACATGTCTTACGAATGCTTCATCAAGACACAACGGCACGGGTTAGATTCACTGATGAGGTGGACCTCACGGAAGACTTCCGGTGCCGGGGTGGGGTGAGGTAAGGATGTATCCTCGCGCCTTTTCCGTTCACGCTTTACATAAATGGTCTAGAAAAGGCGCTTGGAGCCCTGGAGGTAGATTGTCCCTGCATCGGGAGGAGAAGTATACCCGTCCTCTTGTATGCAGATGGCGTGGTCCTACTGGCACACACGGGAAGGGGACTGCAGGCTCTTATCAGCGGATTTGTTAGATTCATGGCGGACCTAGATTTAGTCCCCAAGCTTTCAAAGTCATACGTCATGGAAGCAGGCAAAATGCCCTCCAAGAACTGTAGCTTCACAATAGGAGTACATAAACTTGTAAAAGTAAAAGTTTTTTAACTATTTGGGGATTCTATTTGACAAGGATCTTAATTTTAAACCACTAGTAAGGCACAAATGTAGCCAACATCCTAGTGCGGTGGGTTCAATTATGAATTATGCGAGCAGACTTGGCCGTTGGTCACCCAATGAAATAGTGCAATTATATAGCGCGGTATGTTGTGCAAAGACTCTGTATGGGAGTGAGGTGTGGGGGTTCACAGATTTAGGAAAAATCCAATTGGAGGAAAATAAGTTCCTAAGAAGGCTTTTGCAAGTGCCCCAATGCATCCCTTCCTTTATTGTCAATGAGGAGCTGGGTATTACCTACCTTAGTGAGAGAGCTTGCCTCAAACCCATTATCTGTTGGATAAAAATTTGGACAAATCCAGAGGCAAGCCTAAGTAGACAAATTCTGGAGGATTGCATGAGGGGGGATAAAGGGTCTCGAATACCCTGGCTCAAATATGTAAGGGACGTTT
Organism: Triturus cristatus; assembly: GCF_964204655.1. NCBI lineage: Eukaryota > Metazoa > Chordata > Amphibia > Caudata > Salamandridae > Triturus > Triturus cristatus. Next base: position 232,211,322 of record NC_140590.1, read on the forward strand.
TGAGCAGACTGGGCCATGCAAACTTTTTTAATGAACCTCTCACACTAGCTATTACCGACAAGGGTGTTATAAAGGCACAATTCGTGTGGTACTTAGCAAGGACCAGAGAGGACAGAGAAGGGCGGAAAATTACAGTAAGATCATATAATCTTGCAAAATCATGCCCGGGCATGGAATTTTATCTTTCCAACATGTATAACAGACAGGACAGATTTCTGATGACCAGATTCAGGTTAAATCTTCTGCACCATATTCTGTCAGTCCCAGCTGGTTTTGTAAATAATGTAAGTATAAAAGGGTGTTGCGGCTGCGATCTAAGATCTCGGCAAGATACCCTTCACTTCGTCCTAATTTGCCCTTTCTACGCTTACCCAAGGTCTCTGTTTTTAAAAACCATTTTAAGACGATCTAAAATTAGACAGGCGAAAGTGGCTCTCCTATTTCTCAAACTTTCTTCTGATCCGTTTACCTTATTTAGCACTGTGCACTTTCTAAGATTGGCGGCAAAATTAAGGAACACTAGAGGAGAGGATTAATCCTCTCGGACTTATTAAGGGTTGGAAGTATTTAAGGATTTTTACCCAGGGTTGGCTCGTAATTCCCGTTTGAAGACAAGTGTATTTTAAAGGGTCTCTCCTCCTATGATACCAGGAAAATCTTGTACGGTTGAATGAGCTGATAAATGTACACAATTGTCCCGTTTTCAAATCGCTAATATTGATGGGTTTTTATTATTATTGCATTTATTGGTAATTTTGATATATTTCCAAATTTATAACGGAAATGGGACTGTTTATAATATGCATCTTTTATGGATATTTTTAATACCCGAATAAAGATCATTTGATGATTTGATTTGAGTAGTAGAGAGTACGAATTAGAGAGTGAGTAGTAGAGAGTAGTAGAGAGGGAGTAGTAGAGAGAGAGTAGTAGAGAGTATTAGAGAGTGAGTAGTAGAGAGAGAGTAGTAGAGAATGAGTCATAGAGAGTAGTAGAATGAGTAGTAGAGAGTGAGTAGTAGAGAGAGAGTAGTAGAGAATGAGAAGTAGAGTAGTAGAGAGTGAGTAGTAGAGAGAGTAGTAGAGAGTAGAGTAGTAGAGAGTGAGTAGTAGAGAGTGAGTAGTAGAGAGTAGTAGAGCGTAAGTAGTAGAGAGTGAGTAGTAGAGAGTCAATAGTAGAGAGTGAGTAGTAGAGAGAAAGTAGTAGTGAGTGAGTGGTAGAGAGTGGTAGAGAGTGAGTAGTAGAGAGTGAGTAGTAGAGAGTGAGTGGTAGAGAGTAGTAGAGAGTGAACAGCAGAGAGAGAGTAGTAGAGAGTGAGTAGTAGAGTGAATAGTAGAGAGTGAGTAGCAGAGTGAGTAGAACAGAGTAGTAAAGAGTAGTAGAGAGAGAGTAGTAGAGAGTGAGTAGTAGAGGGAGAGTAGTAGAGAGTGAGTAGTAGAGAGAGAGTAGTAGGGAGTAGTGGAGAGTGAGTAGTAGAGAGTGAGTAGTAGAGGGTAGTGGAGAGTGTAAAGTGAGTAGTAGAGAGTAGTAGAGAGTAAGTAGTAGAGTGAGTAGTAGAGAGTGACTAGTAGAGAGTGAGTAGTAGAGAGAGTAGTAGAGAGTGAGTAGTAGAGAGTGTGTAGTACAGAGTGAGTAGTAGAGAGAGAGTAGTAGGGAGTAGTAGATTCGTAGAGAGTGAGTAGTAGAGGGTAGTGGAGTAGTGGAGACTGAGTAGTAGAGAGTAGTAGAGAGTGATTAGTAGATTAAGAAGTAGGGAGTAGTAGAGAGTGAGTAGTAGAGAGAGTAGTAGAGAGTGAGTAGTAGAGAGTGTGTAGTACAGAGTGAGTAGTAGAGAGAGAGTAGTAGGGAGTAGTAGATTCGTAGAAAGTGAGTAGTAGAGGGTAGTGGAGTAGTGGAGACTGAGTAGTAGAGAGTAGTAGAGAGTGAGTAGTAGATTAAGAAGTAGGGAGTAGTAGAGAGTGAGTAGTAGAGTGAGTAGTAGAGAGTAGTAGAGAGCGAGTAGTAGAAAGCAAGTAGTAGAGAGTGAGTAGTAGTAGGGAGTAGTAGAGTAGTAGAGAGTGAGTAGCAGAGAGTGAGTAGTAGAGGGTAGTGGAGTAGTGGAGACTGAGTAGTAGAGAGTAGTAGAGAGTGAGTAGTAGAGTGAGTAGTAGAGAGTAGTAGATAGTGAGTAGTAGAGAGAGTAGTAGAGAGTGAGAAGTAGAGAGAGTAGAGAGTAGTAGAGTATTAGAGAGTGAGTAGTAGAGTGAGTAGTTGAGAATAGTAGAGTTAGAGTGAGTAGTAGAGAGTGAGTATTAGAGAGTGAGTAGTAGAGAGAGTAGTAGATAGTATTAGATTAGTAGAGAGTGAGAATTAGAGAGTGAGTAGTAGAGAGTAGTAGAGAGGGAGTAGTAAAGAGGGAGTAGTAGAGAGTATTAGAGAGTGAGTAGTAGAGAGAGAGTAGTAGAGAATGAGTCGTAGAGTAGTAGAATGAGTAGTAGAGAGTGAGTAGTAGAGAGAGTAGTAGAGAATGAGTAGTGGAGTAGTAGAGAGTGAGTGGTAGAGAGTAGTAGAGAGAAGTAGAGTGAGTAGTAGAGAGTAGTAGAGAGTGAGTAGTAGAGAGTGAGTAGTAGAGAGAGTAGTAGAAAGTAGTAGAGTAGTAGTGAGTGAGAATTAGAGAGTGAGTAGTAGAGAGTAGTAGAGAGCGAGTAGTAGAGAGTGAGTAGTGGAGAGAGTAGTAGAGAGTGAATAGTAGAGCGTGAGTAGACGAGAGTAGCAGAGTGAGTAGTAGAGAGTGAGTAGTAGAGAGAGTAGTAGAAAGTAGTAGAGTAGTAGTGAGTGAGAATTAGAGAGTGAGTAGTAGAGAGTAGTAGAGAGCGAGTAGTAGAGAGTGAGTAGTGGAGAGTGAGTAGGAGAGAGTAGTAGAGCGTGAAAAGTAGAGAATGAGTAGTAGAGTCAATAGTAGAGAGTGAGTAGTAGAGGGAGAGTAGTAGAGAGTGAGTAGTAGAGAGTAGTAGAGTGAGTAGTATAGAGGAAGTAGTAGGAGAGAGAGAGTAGTAGAAAGTAGTAGAGAGTGAGTAGTAGAGTAGTAGTGAGTGAGTGGTAGAGAGTAGTAGAGAATGAGTAGTAGAGAGTGAGTAGTAGAGAGTAGTAGAGAGTGAATAGCAGAGAGAGTAGTAGAGAGTAGTAGAGAGTGAGTAGTAGAGTTAGTAGTAGAGAGTGAGTACTAGAAAGTGAGTAGCAGAGTGAGTAGTACAGATTAGTAGAGAGTAGTAGAGAGAGAGAAGTAGAGAGTGAGTAGTAGAGGGAGAGTAGTAGAGTGAGTAGTAGAGGGTAGTAGAGAGAGAGAGTAGTAGAGAGAGAGTAGTAGAGAGAGAGTAGTAGGGAGTAGTGGAGAGTGAGTAGTAGAGAGTGTGTAGTAGAGGGTAGTGGAGAGTGTAGAGTGAGTAGTATAGAGTAGTAGAGAGTGAGTAGTAGAGTGAGTAGCAGAGAGTGGGTAGTAGAGAGTGAGTAGTAGGAGGGGAGTAGTAGAGAGTGAGTAGTAGAGAGTAGTAGAGAGTGAGTAGTAGAGAGTGAATAGTAGAAAGAGAGTAGTAGGGAGTAGTAGAGTAGTAGAGAGTGAGTAGTAGAGAGTGAGTAGTAGAGGGTAGTGGAGTAGTGGAGACTGAGTAGTAGAGAGTAGTAGAGAATGAGTAGTAAAGTGAGTAGTAGGGAGTAGTAGAGAGTGAGTAGTAGAGTGAGTAGTAGAGTGAGTAGTAGAGAGAAGTAGAGAGCGCGTAGTAGAACGCAAGTAGTAGAGAGTAGTAGAGAGTGAGTAGTAGTAGGGAGTAGTAGAGAGTGAGTAGCAGAAAGTAAGTAGTAGAGGGTAGTGGAGTAGTGGAGACTGAGTAGTAGAGAGTAGTAGAGAGTGAGTAGTAGAGCGAGTAGTAGAGAGTAGTAGATAGCGAGTAGTAGAGAGAGTAGTAGAGATTGAGTAGTAGAGAGAGTAGAGAGTAGTAGAGTATTAGAGAGTGAGTAGTAGAGTGAGTAGTTGAGAGTAGTAGAGAGTGAGTAGTAGAGAGAGAGTGGTAGAGAGTGAGTAGTAGAGAGTAGTAGAGTGAGTAGTAGAGAGTGAGTAGTAGATAGAGAGTAGTAGAGAGTGAGTAGTAGAGTAGTAGAGAGTATTAGAGAGTGAGTAGTAGAGAGTAGTAGAGTAGTAGAGAGTGAGTATTAGAGAGTGAGTAGTAGAGAGTAGTAGAGAGGGAGTAGTAGAGAGAGAGTAGTAGAGAGTAGTAGAGAGTGAGTAGTAGAGTTGTAGAGAGTGAGTGGTAGAGAGTAGTAGAGAGAGAGTAGTAGAGAATGAGTCGTAGAGTAGTAGAATGAGTAGTAGAGAGTGAGTAGTAGAGAGAGTAGTAGAGAATGAGTAGTGGAGTAGTAGAGAGTGAGTGGTAGAGAGTAGTAGAGAGAAGTAGAGTGAGTAGTAGAGAGTAGTAGAGAGTGAGTAGTAGAGAGTGAGTAGTAGAGAGAGTAGTAGAAAGTAGTAGAGTAGTAGTGAGTGAGAATTAGAGAGTGAGTAGTAGAGAAGAGTAGAGAGCGAGTAGTAGAGAGTGAGTAGTGGAGAGAGTAGTAGAGAGTGAAAAGTAGAGCGTGAGTAGACGAGAGTAGCAGAATGAGTAGTAGAGAGTGAGTAGTAGAGAGAGTAGTAGAAAGTAGTAGAGTAGTAGTGAGTGAGAATTAGAGAGTGAGTAGTAGAGAGTAGTAGAGAGCGAGTAGTAGAGAGTGAGTAGTGGAGAGTGAGTAGGAGAGAGTAGTAGAGCATGAAAAGTAGAGAATGAGTAGTAGAGTCAATAGTAGAGAGTGAGTAGTAGAGGGAGAGTAGGAGAGAGTGAGTAGTAGAGAGTAGTAGAGTGAGTAGTATAGAGGAAGTAGTAGGAGAGAGAGAGTAGTAGAAAGTAGTAGAGAGTGAGTAGTAGAGTAGTAGTGAGTGAGTGGTAGAGAGTAGTAGAGAATGAGTAGTAGAGAGTGAGTAGTAGAGAGTAGTAGAGAGTGAATAGCAGAGAGAGTAGTAGAGAGTAGTAGAGAGTGAGTAGTAGAGTTAGTAGTAGAGAGTGAGTACTAGAAAGTGAGTAGCAGAGTGAGTAGTACAGATTAGTAGAGAGTAGTAGAGAGAGAGAAGTAGAGAGTGAGTAGTAGAGGGAGAGTAGTAGAGTGAGTAGTAGAGAGTAGTAGAGAGAGAGAGTAGTAGAGAGAGAGTAGTAGAGAGAGAGTAGTAGGGAGTAGTGGAGAGTGAGTAGTAGAGAGTGTGTAGTAGAGGGTAGTGGAGAGTGTAGAGTGAGTAGTATAGAGTAGTAGAGAGTGAGTAGTAGAGTGAGTAGCAGAGAGTGGGTAGTAGAGAGTGAGTAGTAGGAGGGGAGTAGTAGAGAGTGAGTAGTAGAGAGTAGTAGAGAGTGAGTAGTAGAGAGTGAATAGTAGAAAGAGAGTAGTAGGGAGTAGTAGAGTAGTAGAGAGTGAGTAGTAGAGAGTGAGTAGTAGAGGGTAGTGGAGTAGTGGAGACTGAGTAGTAGAGAGTAGTAGAGAGTGAGTAGTAAAGTGAGTAGTAGGGAGTAGTAGAGAGTGAGTAGTAGAGTGAGTAGTAGAGTGAGTAGTAGAGAGTAGTAGAGAGCGCGTAGTAGAACGCAAGTAGTAGAGAGTAGTAGAGAGTGAGTAGTAGTAGGGAGTAGTAGAGAGTGAGTAGCAGAAAGTAAGTAGTAGAGGGTAGTGGAGTAGTGGAGACTGAGTAGTAGAGAGTAGTAGAGAGTGAGTAGTAGAGCGAGTAGTAGAGAGTAGTAGATAGTGAGTAGTAGAGAGAGTAGTAGAGATTGAGTAGTAGAGAGAGTAGAGAGTAGTAGAGTATTAGAGAGTGAGTAGTAGAGTGAGTAGTTGAGAGTAGTAGAGAGTGAGTAGTAGAGAGAGAGTGGTAGAGAGTGAGTAGTAGAGAGTAGTAGAGTGAGTAGTAGAGAGTGAGTAGTAGATAGAGAGTAGTAGAGAGTGAGTAGTAGAGTAGTAGAGAGTATTAGAGAGTGAGTAGTAGAGAGTAGTAGAGTAGTAGAGAGTGAGTATTAGAGAGTGAGTAGTAGAGAGTAGTAGAGAGGGAGTAGTAGAGAGAGAGTAGTAGAGAGTAGTAGAGAGTGAGTAGTAGAGTTGTAGAGAGTGAGTGGTAGAGAGTAGTAGAGAGTGAGTAGTAGAGAGAGTAGTAGAAAGTGAGTAGTAGAGAGTAGTAGTAGAGAGTAGTAGAGAGTGAGTAATAGAGAGTGAGTAGTAGAGAGTAGTAGCGAGTGAGCAGTAGAGAGTCAGTAGTTTAATTTAAAAGTAACACAATGAGGGGGTTCATTTTGCCATAGAAATTATGATTAGTGCTGAAAAAAGACAAATAAGGGCACATTTTAATTGACTTCTGAAATCCTCTTCTATTTCATAAAAACATTCTGACATGCAGACTGAAACATGCAATTTCAATACCAGCAGCAGACTTCCCTGGTGAGCTTTACTAAGGTGATCTAATAAGCAACTAGAGTGCTAACATTCCGAATTTATGGCAAATGTGTGACACATCTGAATGCCTTCTTGATGGAATCAAAGTAAAAAACTGAAAGTATTTTCTACTGAGGAGACTGTAGTAAATGAGGAAATTAGGAAACTTCATAACAAATAAGTCTCCCAAGATGGCCACCAGAGACAAAAGAGCCCAAATGTAGCACAAATATCACCCAGATGTAGCCCAAGTACAGCCCAATAACAGAATGTCCCAGAGTGTTCTAAATAGCAACTAGAGTGCTAACAGTCTTACCTATGACAAAAGTATGGCACACATGAAGCCATCTTGATTGGAATAAAGTGGTAAAAATAAAACATTTGATTTGCAAAGGAACAAAATGAGGAGGTTCATGTTGCCATAGAAATTATGATTAATGCTGCAGAAAGAAAAATTAGGGCACATTTTGACTTCTCAAATCCTCTTCTATTTCATTAAAAAATTCTGACATGCAGACTGGAACATGCACTTTGAATACCAGCATCAGACTTCTCTGGTGAGCTATTGCTTTACTACAGTGATCTAATGAGCAACTATAGTGCTACCATTTAGAATTTATGGCAAATGTGTGATACATCTGAATGCCTTCTTGATGGAACCAAGTAAACAAGCACTGAAAATGCAATAGGTCTCGCCTTCGTTTAAGTTAAAGTAATTCTGTTTGTAATTAGGTGGCTTTTTAGTTTTGCTTGTATTAGTGTTTTTCAAACTTTCATGCACATAACATGCATATGTATGCATATATGTATATGTATGCATGCATTTATATTTGTATTTATATAAATATGCACATTATATATATGTTTATATATGTATGTATATATATATATATATATTCACTTAAAAAACCATATGTTTCACACATGTTATAGTTAGCTGGACATTTCACTCGTAAAAAACCATTGAAATTACCCCGTTATAGTTAGTTCAGATAACTATAACTCGCGCGACCGCAATCCACTGCTGATGACGTCACATATTACATCACTCATGACATGGTCAGTGACATCCCTCATGACATCACTGATGACATCATCCTTGTGATAGAGTGGCGGTCGCGCGAGTTATAGTTATCTGAACTAACTATAACGGGGGTATTTCAATGGTTTCTTACGAGTGAAATGTCCAGCTAACTATAACATATGGTTTTTTAATTGAATTTGCAAGGTTTTTTAAATGCTAATTCCTAACTATAACGTGTGTGAAACCTATGGTTTTTTAAGTGAATTCGTAAGGTTTTTTAAATGCTAATTTATGTATGTATTATTATATTTTTTATATATTTATTTTACAATAAACTACCTATGTATACAGTTATAGATTGACTGTATCCTGTAATATGGAATGGCTCGTTTAAAATGTTTTTTTTTTTAAGGGCTTTTCACCGTGCGCGCACGGTGCGCGCACCCCGCAATTTTTGGGAAAAAAAAATAAAATGTTTTTTACACCCTTCGGGGTCCTTCAGGGACCCCCTGACAAAGGCTAGGGGGTCAGGCACTCTCTACCCTGCCCCCTTTTCACGTTCTCTACCTTTGTTTTTCACTGTCACACACGAAATGGCGGCAGACACTTCGGGCCCGATTCACAGAACTAACTTAAGACAAAATCCTAAACTTACTACCATTTTGGTATTCACAGAAGGCACTTACTCATTTTGGTATTCACAGAAGGCACTTACTCATTTCGGTATTCACAGAAGTTAGGAGTCCTAACTTTAGGACTCCTAAATGCCTTCTGTGAATACCGAAAGCCTTAAAATTAGGATTTTTCTCAGTTTAGTAGTAGTACAGTTAGGACTCCTAACTTTAGGACTCCTAAATGCCTTCTGTGAATACCGAAATTCTTAAAATAAGGATTTTTCTCAATTTAGAAGTAGTAAAGTTAGGACTCCTAACTTTAGGACTCCTAAATGCCTTCTGTGAATACCGAAAGCCTTAAAATTAGGATTTTTCTCAGTTTAGTAGTAGTATAGTTAGGACTCCTAACTTTAGGACTCCTAAATGCCTTCTGTGAATACCCAAAGTCTTAAAATAGGGATTTTTCTCGATTTAGTAGTAGTAAAGTTAGGACTCCTAACTTTAGGACTCCTAAATGACTTCTGTGAATACCGAAAGCCTTAAAATTAGGATTTTTTCTCAGTTTAGTAGTAGTAAAGTTAGGAGTCCTAACTTTAGGACTCCTAAACTGAGAAAAATCCTAATTTTAAGACTTTCGGTATTCACAGAAGGCATTTAGGAGTCCTAAAGTTAGGACTCCTAACTTCTGTGAATACCAAAGTGAGTAAGTGTCTTCAGTGAATACCAAAATGAGTAACTGCATTCTGTGAATACGAAAATGGTAGTAAGTTTAGGATTTTGTCTTAAGTTAGTTCTGTGAATCGGGCCCTTCCTGATTTCGACCGATTCGAATGTTGACTGACATGTAACCACCAATCAGAATTACGCTTGCGCACGTTATGGTGCGCGCACGGTGCGCGCTTATAGATATTTATGTACTTTTAACTGCAATTTTCTCAGGAACTATTGAACAGATTGACACCATATATGCAAAAGGCACATGCCTGACTTGAGGACTACCTCTTTGCCAAATTTCAAGTAATTCTGTTCAGCCGTTCGGGCTGTACCTTCGACTAAATGTCCTATGGGAAAATGCATGGGGAAAACACGTTTTGGGAAACCCCTTTTTTCTCAGCCCCCGCTTGACGAATCACCCCGAGACTTTCAGGGTAGGAGCACAGCGGAGAGCCCCATTAGTTTTGAAAATTTCGCGAGAATTCGTCAAACCGGCGCCAAAGTTATTCAAAATAGAATTTTCAGATTTCCTATGGAAACTCGGTCTTAACTATAACTATCTACTGGCGACCGTCAGTAGATAATACACATACATATATATAAATGCATATGCATATGTATGCATATATATATGTGCATATGTGTGCGTGTAGAGAGAGGTAGAGAGAGGTAGAGAGGTAGAGGTGTAGAGGTAGAGGTGTAGAGGTAGAGAGGTAGCGGTAGAGATAGAGAGGTAGAGATTAGTAGACAGAGAGGTAGAGTGAGGTAGAGAGGCAGAGAGCGGAGAGTGAGTAATAGAAAGAAGAGAGTGAGTAGTAGAGAGTAGTAGAGAGAGTAGCAGAGAGTGAGTAGTAGACAGTAGTAGAGTGAGTAGTAGAGAGTGACTAGTAGACAGTGAGTAGTAGAGAGTAGTAGACAGTGAGTAGTAGAGTGAGTAGTAGAGAGTAGTAGAGAGTGAGTAGCAGAGAGAGAGGAGTAGAGAGTAGTAGAGAGTGAGTAGTAGAGTGAGTAGTAGAGGATAGAAGAGTGAGAGTAGTAGAGAGTGAGTAGTAGAGAGGGAGTAGTCGAGAGTGAGTAGTAGAGATTAGTAGAGAGTAGTAGTAGAGAGAGTAGTAGAGAGTGAGTAGTAGAGAGTAGTAGAGAGATACTAGTAGAGAGTGAGTAGTAAAGAGTAGTAGAGAGTGAGTAGTAGAGGATAGTAGAAAGTGAGTAGTAGAGAGAGATTAGTAGAGAGTAGTAGAGTAGTAGAGAATGAGTAGTAGAGTGAGTATTAGAGAGTAGTAGAGTGAGCAGTGGAGAGTAGTAGAGAGCACATAGTAGAGTGTGTGTAGTAGATAATGAGTAGTAGAGAGTGAGTAGTAGAGAGAGTAGTAGAGAGTGAGAAGTAGAAAGAGTAGTAGAGAGTAGTAGAGAGGCAGAGAGCGAGTAATAGAGTGAGTAGTAGAGAGTAGTAGAGAGAGTAGTAGAGAGCGAGTAGTAGAGAGTGAGTAGTGGAGAGTGAGAAGTAGAGAGTAGTAGACAGCGAGTAGTAGAGAGCGAGTACTAGAGAGTGAGTAGTAGAGAATAATAGAGAGAGAGTAGTAGAGAGAGAGTAGTAGAGAGAGAGTAGTAGAGTGAGTAGTAGGGAGTGAGTAGTAGAGAGAGAGTAGTAGAGAGTGAGTAGTAGAGTAGTAGAGCGTGAGTGGTAAAGAGTAATAGAGAGTAGTAGAGTGAGTAGTAGAGAGCAGTAGAGAGTGAGTAGTAGAGCGTGAGTAGTAGAGAGTAGTAGAGAGCGAGGAGTAGAGTGAGTAGTAGAGAGTAGTAGAGAGTGAGTAGTAGTAGTAGAGAGTAGTAGAGTGGTAGAGAGTGAGTAGTAGAGAGTAGTAGAGAGTGAGAAGTAGAAAGAGTAGTAGAGAGTAGTAGAGTAGCAGAGAGCGAGTAATAGAGTGAGTAGTAGAGAGCGAGTAGTAGAGAGCGAGTAGTAGAGAGTGAGTAGTGGAGAGTGCGAAGTAGAGAGTAGTAGACAGCGAGAAGTAGAGAGTGAGTAGTAGAGAGTATATATATGTGCATGTGTGTGCGTGTATAGAGAGGTAGAGAGAGGTAGAGAGGTAGAGGTGCAGAGGTAGAGGTGTAGAGGTAGAGAGGTAGAGGTAGAGATAGAGAGGTAGAGAGTAGTAGAGAGAGAGGTAGAGTGAGGTTGAGAGGCAGAGAGTGGAGAGTGGAGAGTGAGTAATAGAGAGTAGAGAGTGAGTAGTAGAGAGTAGTAGAGAGTAGTAGACATTAGTAGAGTGAGTAGTAGAGAGTAAGTAGTAGAGAGTAGTTGAGAGTGACTAGTAGAGTGAGTAGTAGAGAGTAGTAGAGAGTGCGTAGTAGAGAGTAGTAGAGAGTGAGTAGTACAGTGAGTAGCAGAGATAGAGTAGTAGAGAGTAGTAGAGAGTGAGTAGTAGAGTGAGTAGTAGAGAGTAGTAGAGAGAGAGTAGCAGAGAGTGAGTAGTAGAGAGTAGTAGAGAGGGACTAGTAGCGAGTGAGTAGTAGAGATCAGTAGAGAGCAGTAGTAGAGAGAGTAGTAGAGAGTGAGTAGTAGAGAGTAGTAGAGGGTGAGTAGTAGAGAGTGAGTAGTAGAAAGAGAATAGTAGAGAGTGAGTAGTAGAGAGTAGTAGAGAGTGAGTAGTAGAGAGTAGTAGAAAGTGAGTAGTAGTGAGAGAGTAATAGAGAGTAGTAGAGTAGTAGAGAGTGAGTAGTAGAGAGTGAATAGTAGAGACTAGTGTAGTAGTAAAGAGTGAGTAGTAGAGAGTAGTAGAGAGCGAGGAGTAGAGTGAGTAGTAGAGAGTGAGTAGTAGAGAGAGTAGTAGAGAGTAGTAGAACGGTAGAGAGTGAGTAGTAGAGAGTGAGTAGTAGAGAGTAGTAGAGAGTGAGTAGGTGAGAGTGAGTAGTTGTTGGAAGGCGGACCCCGAGGAGTCGGCGAGACCACTCAGGGGGGGCCCCCGCACTGTACGAAGTAGCCGAGCGCTGCAGAGAAGCCTCCTGGGAGATCCTTCTCCTATTCTGTACTAGCACAGCAACACCACCACACCGGACTCAAGGAGGTTGTCTCAAGATGAGCAATTCTTTATCAGCACTTTAAAAGGTTACGGGTTCAATATTACACAAACAGGGGATCCAGGGATGCGCAAAAAGTCTCAGTGTCTCTTTTAGGAGGGAAGGGGTAGCGGGACAGTCTTAGGCAGGAGCTTGGTACGAGGGTACCTGGGGCCCAGTTCTTATCCTCAAGCTGGAGGACCTCCGGGTCTCGGAGGTGTCGAGCCGCAACGGTGTCAGCAGGGCTCTGGCGTTCAGTTCGTGGGGAGCTGTGACCAGGTCAGCGGGACTCTCAAGATGGTTTCTGCTCAGCTCGAGCCGCGACGTCGTCAGCAGGGCTCCGAGGGAGGCTTCAGTGAGGTTGGGCCGCGACAGCGTCAGCAGGGCCCCGATGTTCCGGGGGGCTTCAAGGTTTCAGCAAGAAGGAGCCGCGACGCAGTCTGCAGGGCTCGTGGTGGTTTCAAGCAAGAGTTCTTCTCCGTAGGGTCGGCCGCGATTCGATCAGCAGGGCTCTCGACTCCGGGATACAACTGCCGGTCTGTGGCGGGGTCGCCCCAGATATAGGTCTGGAGCCCTTTGATGTCCGGACCCTTGCGCCCGGGGGGGCGGAGAGGCCGGGTTGGGAGCGGCCAGACGCCCAGCAGGAGAGGCGCCCGGCCCAGGAGAGATGGAGGCCGATCGCACCTCGGTGTGTGGGGACGGTTGGGGGGTACTATCGATACCGCCCTCCGCCAGGGCGATGAGGTGTTCACGTGACACCCCCTGGCCAGTTCTTGGTGCCTCAATGTCTGGGCCCTGCTGGGGCCGAGGCCGGGTTGAGCGGAGTCGTGAGGACTGGTGTGCAGGGTCACGTGGCAGGTGACAACATGGCGGAGCCCCGAGTTGTAGGTGACCTCGTGCGGCCCGGATGGGTAGCTCGTGGGGGCTAGGGCGGGGAACGGGCCCAACCCCCGGGAAGTCAGGACCACGCCACGAGGCCGGGTCCAACAGGCGTCCCCCCCAGCCGAAGGCAGAGAGAGTCACCCATCTTCTTGGGGATTCTCCTCGTCAAGGCGGAAGAAGCGGGACAGGCCGTCCGCGTTGGCGTGGTCATTGCCGGGTCGGTGCTCAACCGAAAAGTCCATCCCTTGCAGGGCAATGGACCACCGCAGCAGCTTGGGATTCTCGCCTCTCATTTGCATTAACCACCGCAAGGGCCGGTGGTCGGTCTGGACCCGAAAGTGGGTACCGAAGAGATAGGGCTGGAGCTTCTTAAGGGCCCACACTACGGCGAAGGCCTCGCACTCGATGGTGCTCCATCGTTGCTCCCGGGGCAGCAGCCGTCGGCTGATGAAGGCCACCGGGCGGTCGAGTCCCTTCTCATCAACCTGAGACAGGACGGCCCGATCCCATATTCGGAGGCGTCTGTCTGCACGATGAACTCCTTACTGTAGTCAGGGGCCTGGAGCACAGGGGCAGTGCACATCGCTGCCTTGAGAGTCTCGAAAGCTGATTGGCAGCGGGGAGGCCAGTGCACCTTCTTGGGCTGTTTCTTCGAGGTGAGCTCTGTGAGGGGCCCAACAATGCTCCCATAGTCCCGGATGAACCGCCGGTAGTATCCAGTGAGGCCCAGGAAGGCCCGCACAGCGGTCTGGGTAGTGGGGGGTTCCCATGCCTGGATGGCATCGACTTTTGGCTGGAGAGGGGCCACCTGACCGCTTCCCACCTGATGCCCAGGTAGGTCACCGATCCTTGGCCGATCTGGCATTTGCTGGTCTTGATCGTGAGCCCGGCCCTTTGGAGGGCGGCCAGGACGGCTTTGAGGTGAATTAGGTGCTCAGCCCAGTGGTTGCTGTACACGGCAATGTCATCCAAATAGGCCGCGCTGAAGGCCTCGAGCCCGGCCAGAACCTTGTTTACCAGTCTCTGAAAAGTGGCCGGGGCGTTCTTCAGGCCGAAGGGCATCACCCGAAAGTGGTAATGCCCATCAGGGGTAGAAAAGGCGGATCTTTCTCGGGCGCCGGGGGTGAGCTGGATCTGCCAGTACCCGGCGGTGAGGTCCAGCATGCTCAGGTAGCGGGCGGACCCCAAGCGGTCGATGAGTTCGTCGGCCCGGGGTATAGGATGGGCGTCCGTCTTGGTCACAGCATTCAGAGCTCGGTAGTCTACACAAAATCGTAACTCCGGGGGATGGCCGGGGGCTGCGGCTTTTGGTACCAGGACGACAGGGCTGGCCCACGGGCTGTCAGAGGGCTCGATGACCCCCAGGGCCAACATCTTTGCTACTTCGGCCTGGATGCATGCCCGTACTCGGTCGGGTACCCGGTAGGCTCGGTGTCGCACGGGGGGGCTGCCCCCGGTGTCGACGTCGTGGACGCACCAGTGGGTCACCCCCGGGGTGAGGGAGAAGAGGGCTGCGTAGTCCTGCAGCAGCTGTTGACAGTCGATACGCTGTTCCGGGGTCAGGGAAGAGGCGAGTTGGACACCTTTGATGGATCCGTCGTGGACGTTGTTCTGCAAGAGGTCGGGTAGGGGCTCGGAGTCGTCCTCGCCCCCCTCGTCGGTCGCCAGTAGCAGGCTCAGTTCGGTCTGGGCAAAGTGGGGTTTGAGCCTGTTAGCATGTAGAACCCGGAGGGGGTTCCGGGGGGACTCTAGGTCGACTAGGTAGGTGACGGGGCTTTTCTTCTCCACCACCTTGAAGGGCCCGGTCCACTTGTCCTGGAGGGCGCAGGGCTCAACAGGGGCCATTACCCAGACTCTCTGGCCTGGCTCGAACTCGATTGTAGAGGTGTTCCGATCGTACCACCGCTTCATGTCCTCCTGGCTGGCCTCAAGGTTGGCTTCGGCCATGGCTCGGAACTTGCGGGTCTGGTTTCGTAGGGTCAGGAGGTATCGGTAGACGTCAGGAGGGGCGCCTGGGAGCTTCGTCTCCCAGCCCTCCTTGACCAGGCTGAGCGGTCCGCGGACCGGGTGTCCGTACAATAGTTCAAACGGGCTGAACCCCAGGGACTTCTGCGGGACCTCCCGATAGGCGAACAGGAGGCACGGGAGTAGGACATCCCATCTCCGCTGGAGGGGCTCTTCCAAGCCCTGAATCATCCCCTTCAGGGTTCTGTTAAAGCGCTCGACCAGCCCGTTCCCCTGAGGGTGATAGGGGGTTGTGAATTTGTACGTGACCCCGCACTGCTGCCACAGGGACCGCATGTACTTGGAAATGAAGTTCGTGCCCCGGTCGCTCACCACTTCGCGGGGAAATCCCACTCGGGAGAAGATCCACATCAAGGCCCGGCCTACCACGGGGGCCGTCACAGTTCTTAGCGGGACCGCCTCCGGGTACCTGGTGGCATGGTCCATGAGGACCAGGATGAAGCGGTGGCCCAGGGCAGTCTGGGGGTCCAGGGGCCCCACGATGTCGATCCCGACCCGGTCAAACAGGGTGCTGACGGCGGGAAAGGGCTGGAGGGGGGCCTTGACCCGACCCCCCGTCTTCCCGCTGGCTTGGCAGCTCTGGCAGGACCGGCAGTGGTTGTCCACGTCTCTCCGCATCCGGGGCCAGTAGAAGTGGGTCACCAGACGGCTGTAAGTTTTATCTTGCCCTAGGTGTCCGGCGAGGGGCACGTCATGGGCCAGGTTGAGAAGGAACTCCCGGAAGCGGAGGGGGACCACCAACACGCGGCTGGCCCCGAGTTCTGCCACTTTCTGTTCACTGTACAACAGGCCCTCGGCCCAGTAGACCCAGTGGGTACCGGTCTGGTCCCCGTTGGCTTGTGCGGACGCTTGTTGTCGGACCCCTTCGAGAAAGGGACAGGACTGCTGGTCTTGCTGGAACTGCTCTCGGGTGGGGCCCCCTTCGTGGCGCCATTGTGCAAGTTCTGGTAGGGCGCCGAGGGAAGCAATCTCCTCGGGGGAGGGTTCAGTAGGTCCAGTGTCGGTGTCCGCCTCCCCCTCGCTGCAGGCGGGGGGTGGTGCGAGCCCCTCGGGCGGGGCGGCACCGGGGGCCAGGGACGAGCGGGGGGCCTGGGCGGTCATGGACCGGGTGATGGCGCAGGCCCATTCGGATAGTCCCAGCATTCGGAGGTGCTCTCGTCGCTCCACTTGAGCCCAGGGGGAACTCTCCAGGTTGTTCCCCAGGAGGCAGTCTACCGGTGCGTCGTCGCGGACAGTCACTTTTAGTAGGCCTGTCACCCCTCCCCACTCGAAGGGGACAAGGGCCATCTGGCACAGGCTTTCGCTGTTGTCGGCCGTCCCGACGGGGCACAGCACATTGGGTAGGATCTGTTCGGGGGTCACCAGGTGGCAGCGGACAGCGGTGACACTGGTGCCGGTGTCACGAAGGGCTTCGGCCCGTTGTCCATTGACGGTGACCTGCTGCCGGTACTTCTGGGTGTTGCTTGGGATGGGGGTGCGGGGCACCATTTCTCGGCTGCCCAGGCAGACCAGGGACATGGCCGCCGGCTCCCATTCGGTGGTTCCTCAGTCGAGGGTTTCTTCCTCTTCTTCTCCTTCCCCCAGGGCGGCGGCCGCCAGCTGTCGGGGCGGGGGCCCGCCGGCCCCGCTCCTTCGGTTCAGGGGGCAGACCGGATCGCTGGCATAGTGTCCGGTTTGTTGGCAGTCATAGCAGGTTGCTGGGGGCCGTGGTCCGGTTCTGGCTGGGGTCGCCCCTCTTCGGGCTAGGCTCGGGGAGAGGTGTTGCTGCGGCGGCCATCGAGGTGGGCTCCTGGGGGCCCCTGCGGGGGGTCCCGGTTCCTGTTCGGCCCGCCCCCTCCACCGCGTTGGCGGGGAGGTCCGGTGGGGTTCCTCTGGTACTCCCTCATCGAGTTCCGGGGGACTCGGGTGTTGACCCATCGATCGGCCTCAACGGCGAGTTTTCGTGGGTCGGTCATCTTGCTGTCGAGGAGGTGTTGCCTTAGCTCCACGAAGCAATTGTTGGAGAGATGTTCCCAAACAATGAGGTCGACCAGCTGCCCGTAGGTGGTGACTTTGCTACCTTTGATCCATCCTTCTAGGGTCCGGCTGAAAAAGTCCACATATTCCACCCATGTAGTACCCGGGATCTTCTTGCAGTCTCTGAACCGCTGGCGGTACATTTCCGCGGTTAGCCCGTAGCGGGTGAGCAGGGCCTCCTTCATGTGGTCGTAGGAGGTCATCACCTCCTCTGGCAGCTGGAGCAGCGTGTCTCGACCTTCACTCAGGAGCCGACCCCACAGGCCGGCGCCCCAGTCCTTTCGGGGCACCCGATGGCAGGTCATGGCCACCTCGTATGCCCTGAACCATTGTTGGATGTTGTCATTCTTATAGTACTCCTTGACGACATCTTTCGGGATATGTACCTTGGCCTCGGCAGGCGGTAGGGTGTCTCTATTACTGGGGGTGTCGGTCCCCCCGTTCTTTGCCTTGATTTCGAGCTCTTTGAGACTTCGCTCGTGCTCAAGGGTCAGTCTTTTTTCCTCCAACTCTCGGTGCCGTCTCTTCTCTTCTATTTCCTCTTGTAGCCGTAGCTGCTCTAGGGCCAGTTTCTTTTCCGCCAGCTGGAGTTCACCGTCCAGCCGCAGTCGTGCAAGCTCTAGTTCGTGGTTCCGGACCTTCTCCCGCTCTCGTATCTTCTCTTCGGAGAGGCCGGTTTCTAGGCTCTTTCTTCCTCCGGTTTCCGGAGTCGGTGCGGTTGATCTGGCCACCGTCAGGGGCAGGGGACCTTCTTCCTGGGAGTGGCCTGCCTCGGCCTCCAGCCAGGTTCTCAGGGCTTTCTGCATCTCCTCTTTGGTACCTAGGTCGGTGGTTGCAATGCCTTTGTCCTTGCAGAACTGTTTCAATTCTTTGTGCGTGTATTCCTCCAACCGTTCGGGCTGGAGCTCCGTGGTCGTGTTGTTTTCTTGGTTGCTCATGACTTCTGTTTGTCTGGATGGGTAGCTAGTGGGTACTGGCTGGTACGTACTGCGTTCGGCTCGGATCCCGTCGCTGGCCACCAAATGTTGGAAGGCGGACCCCGAGGAGTCGGCGAGACCACTCAGGGGGGGCCCCCGCACTGTACGAAATAGCCGAGCGCTGCAGAGAAGCCTCCTGGGAGATCCTTCTCCTATTCTGTACTAGCACAGCAACACCACCACACCGGACTCAAGGAGGTTGTCTCAAGATGAGCAATTCTTTTTCAGCACTTTAAAAGGTTACGGGTTCAATATTACACAAACAGGGGATCCAGGGATCCGCAAAAAGTCTCAGTGTCTCTTTTAGGAGGAAAGGGGTAGCGGGACAGTCTTAGGCAGGAGCTTGGTACGAGGGTACCTGGGGCCCAGTTCTTATCCTCAAGCTGGAGGACCTCCGGGTCTCGGAGGTGTCGAGCCGCGACGGTGTCAGCAGGGCTCTGGCGTTCAGTTCGTGGGGAGCCGTGACCAGGTCAGCGGGACTCTCAAGATGGTTTCTGCTCAGCTCGAGCCGCGACGTCGTCAGCAGGGCTCCGAGGGAGGCTTCAGTGAGGTTGGGCTGCGACAGCGTCAGCAGGGCCCCGATGTTCCGGGGGGCTTCAAGGTTTCAGCAAGAAGGAGCCGCGACGCAGTCTGCAGGGCTCGTGGTGGTTTCAAGCAAGAAATCTTCTCCGTAGGGTCGGCCGCGATTCGATCAGCAGGGCTCTCGACTCCGGGATACAACTGCCGGTCTGTGGCGGGGTCGCCCCAGATATAGGTCTGGAGCCCTTTGATGTCCGGACCCTTGCGCCCGGGGGGGCGGAGAGGCCGGGTTGGGAGCGGCCAGACGCCCAGCAGGAGAGGCGCCCGGCCCAGGAGAGATGGAGGCCGATCGCACCTCGGTGTGTGGGGACGGTTGGGGGGTACCATCGATACCGCCCTCCGCCAGGGCGATGAGGTGTTCACGTGACACCCCCTGGCCAGTTCTTGGTGCCTCAATGTCTGGGCCCTGCTGGGGCCGAGGCCGGGTTGAGCGGAGTCGTGAGGACTGGTGTGCAGGGTCACGTGGCAGGTGACAACATGGCGGAGCCCCAAGGTGTAGGTGACCTCATGCGGCCCGGATGGGTAGCTCGTGGGGGCTAGGGCGGGGAACGGGCCCAACCCCCGGGAAGTCAGGACCACGCCACGAGGCCGGGTCCAACAGTAGTAGAGAGTAGTAGAGAGCGAGTAGTAGAGAGTGAGTAGTAGAGAGTATATATATGTGCATATGTGTGCATGTAGAGAGAGGTAGAGAGAGGTAGAGAGAGGTAGAGAGGTAGAGGTGCAGAGGTAGAGGTGTAGAGGTAGAGAGGTAGAGGTAGAGAGGTAGAGATAGAGAGGTAGAGAGTAGTAGAGAGTGAGGTAGAGATGCAGAGAGTGGAGAGTGAGTAATAGAGAGTAGAGAGTGAGTAGTAGAGAGTAGTAGAGAGTAGTAGAGAGTAGTAGAGAGTAGTAGAGAGAGTAGCAGAGAGGAGTAGCAGAGAGTGAGTAGTAGACAGTAGTAGAGTGAGTAGTAGAGAGTGAGTAGTAGAGAGTGAGTAGTAGAGAGTAGTTGAGAGTGACTAGTAGAGTGAGTAGTAGAGAGTAGTAGAGAGTAGTAGATAGTGAGTAGTACAGTGAGTAGCAGAGAGAGAGTAGTAGAGAGTAGTAGAGAGTGAGTAGTAGAGTGAGTAGTAGAGAGTAGTAGAGAGAGAGTAGCAGAGTGAGTAGTAGAGAGTAGTAGAGAGGGAGTAGTAGCGAGTAAGTAGTAGAGATTAGTAGAGAGCAGTAGTAGAGAGAGTAGTAGAGAGTTAGTAGTAGAGAGTAGTAGAGGGTGAGTAGTAGAGAGTGAGTAGTAGAGAGAGAATAGTAGAGAGTGAGTAGTAGAGAGTAGTAGAGAGTGAGTAGTAGAGAGTAGTAGAAAGTGAGTAGTAGAGAGAGAGTAATAGAGAGTAGTAGAGATTGAGTAGTAGAGAGTGAATAGTAGAGACTAGTGTAGTAGTAAAGAGTGAATAGTAGAGAGTAGTAGAGAGTGAGTAGTAGAGTGAGTATTAGAGAGTAGTAGAGTGAGTAGTAGAGAGTAGTAGAGAGCGAGTAGTAGAGAGCAAGTAGTAGAGAGTTTGTAGTAGATAATGAGTAGTAGAGAGTAGTAGAGAGTGTGTAGTAGAGAGAGTAGTAGAGAGTGAGAAGTAGAAAGAGTAGTAGAGAGTAGCAGAGAGTGAGTAATAGAGTGAGTAGTAGAGAGTAGTTTAGAGCGAGTAGTGGAGAGTGAGTAGCGGAGAGTGAGAAGTAGAGAGTAGTAGACAGCGAGTAGTAGAGAGTGAGTAGTAGAGAGTGAGTAGTAGAGAGTTGTAGAGAGTGAGTAGTAGAGAGAGAGTAGTAGAGAGTGAGTAGTAGAGAGTACTAGAGTGAGTAGTAGAGAGTGAGTAGCAGAGAGAGTAGTAGAGAGTGAGTAGTAGAGTAGTAGAGAGTGAGTGGTAAAGAGTAATAGAGACTAGTAGAGTGAGTAGTAGAGAGTAGTAGAGAGTGAGTAGTAGAGAGAGTAGTAGAGAGTAGTAGAGTGGTAGAGAGTGAGTAGTAGAGAGTGAGTAGTAGAGAGCGAGTAGTAGAGAGTGAGTAGTAGAGAGTATTAGAGAGGAAGTAGTAGAGAGTGAATAGTAGAGAGTGAGTAGTAGAGAATGAGTAGTAGCGAGTAGTAGAGTGAGTAGTAGAGAGTGACTAGTAGAGAGAGAGTAGTAGAGAGCGAGTAGTGGAACGCGAGTAGTAGAGAGTGAGTAGTAGAGAGTGAATAGTAGAGAGTGAGTAGTAGAGAGTGAGTAGTAGAGAGTAGTAGAGTGAGTAGTAGAGAGAGAGTAGTAGAGAGTGAGTAGTAGAGTAGTAGAGAGTGAGTGTTACAGAGTAGAAGAGAGTAGTAGAGAGTATTTGAGAATGAGTAGTAGAGAGTAATAGTAGAGAGTAGTAGTAAGTAGTAGAGAGTAGTAGAGAGTGAGTAGTAGAGAATGAGTAGTAGAGATTAGTAGCGAGTGAGTAGTAGAGAGTGAGTAGTAGAGAGAGTAGTAGAGAGTAGTAGAGAGTGAGTAGTAGAGAGTGAATAGTAGAGAGTGAGTATTAGAGAGTAGTAGAGAGTGAGTAGTAGAGAGTAGTAGAGAGTGAGTAGTAGAGAGTGAGTAGGAGAGTAGTCAGTCAGTGTCAGTCAGTCAGTCAGTCAGTGTCAGTCAGTCAGTGTCAGTCAGTGTCAGTCAATCAGTGTCGGTCAGTGTCAGTCAGTCAGTCAATCAGTGTCAGTCAGTCAGTGTCAGTCAATTAGTTTCAGTCAGTGTCAGTGTCAGTCAATCAGTGTCAGTCAGTATCAATCTGTCAGTGTCAGTCAATCAGTGTCAGTCAGTATCAATCTGTCAGTGTCGGTCAGTCAGTGTCAGTCAGTCAGTGTCAGCTAGAGCAGCTCTGCTGACCTGGTTCTCTGGCTCTAAAGCAGCTCTTCTGACCTTGTTCTCTCCCTCGAAGCAGCTCTGCTGACCTGGTTCTTAGGCTCTAGAGCAGCTCTGCTGACCTGGTTCTCTGGCTCTAAAGCATCTCTGCTGGCCTTGTTCTATGGCTCTAAAGCAGCTCTGCTGACTTGGTTCTCTGGCACTAGAGCAGCTCTGTTGACCTGGTTCTCTCCCTCTGGAACAGCTCTGCTGACTTGGTTGTCTCCCTCTAAAGCAGCTCTACTGACCTGGTTTCTCTGGCTCTACAGTGGCTCTGCTGACCTGGTTCTTAGGCTCTAGAGCAGCTCTGCTGACCTGGTTCTCTGGCTCTAAAGCAGCTCTGCTGGCCTAGTTATATGGCTCTAAAGCAGCTCTGCTGACCTGGTTCTCTCCCTCTAAAGCAGCTCTGCTGACCTGGTTTCTCTGGCTCTACAGCAGCTCTACTGACCTGGTTCTCTGGCTCTAGAGCAGCTCTGCTGACCTAGTTCTTAGGCTCCAGAGCAGCTCTGCTGACCTGGTTCTCTGGCTCTACAATAGCTCTGCTGACCTGGTTCTCTGGCTCTAAAGCAGCTCTGCTGACCCGGTTCTATGGCTCTAAAGCAGTTCTGCTGACCTGGTCCCTTGGCTCTAAAGCAGACCTGCTGACCTGGTTCTCTCCCTCTAAAGCAGCTCTGCTGACCTGGTTCTCTCGCTCTAAAGCAGCTCTACTGACCTGGTTTCTCTGGCTCTACAGCAGCTCTGCTGACCTGGTTTCTCTGCCTCTACAGCAGCTCTGCTGACCTGGTTCTCGGCCTCTAGAGCAGCTTTGCTGACCTGGGTCTCTGGCTCTAAAGCAGCTCTGCTGACCTGGTTCTCTGGCTCAAGAGCAGCTCTGCTGACCTGGTTCTCTTGCTTTAAAGCAGCTCTGCTGACCTGGTTCTCTCCCTCTAAATCAGCTCTGCTGACCTGGTTCTCTGGCTCTAGAGCAGCTCTGCTGACCTGGTTCTCTGCCTCTAGAGCAGCTCTGCTGACCTGGTTCTCTGACTCTAGAGCAGCTCTGCTGACCTGGTTTATTGCCTCTAGACCAGCTGTGCTGACCTGGTTCTCTGGCTCTAAAGCTGCTCTGCTGACCTTGTTCTATGGCTCTAAAGCAGCTCTGCTTCCTGGTTCTCTGGCTCTAGAGCAGCTCTGCTGACCTGGTTCTCTAAATCTAAAGCAGCTCTGCTGACCTGGTTCTCTCCCTGTAAATAGCTCTGCTAACCTGGTTCTCTGGCTCTAGAGCAGCTCTGCTGACCTGGTTCTATAGCTCTAAAGCAGCTCTGCTGACCTGGTTCTCTGGCTCTAGAGCAGCTCTGCTGACCTGGTTCTCTGGCTCTAAAGCAGTTCTGCTGACCTGGTTCTCTCCCTCTAAAGCAGCTCTGCTAACCTGGTTTCTCTGGCTCTACAGCAGCTCTGCTGACCTGGTTCTCGGCCTCTAGAGCAGCTCTGCTGACCTGGGTCTCTGGCTCTAGAGCAGCTTTGCTGACCTGGGTCTCTGGTTCTAGAGCAGATCTGCTGACCTGCTTCTTAGGCTCTAGAGCAGCTCTGCTGACCTGGTTCTCTGGCTCTACAATGGCTCCGCTGACCTGGTTTCTCTGGCTCTACAGCACCTCTGCTGACCTGGTTCTCTGCCCTCACAATGCACGCACCCGACTTCGCAAAAATATATTTAAACCCAGCACGCCCCAGCACGTATATGACATCAAGCGGGACCTGCTACCGCGCAGGCATCTCGTACCGTAATGCGCATGTGTCTCGAATGCGCGGGAGCAGGAGTCACGGACTGGTCGCATACCAATCGCGCACATCATGTAATATTAAATGTATATGTTGCAGCCGTTGCACACCGTATGCGGATCCTTCACGACTTTTCTAAAATAGTGGCTAGAATCCATGCACCCACCATAACTTTTTTTTAAAGAAAATAATATAAATATATTAAAATAAAAAATGAAAACAAAAAAAGAACCAATATTTCAGTTTGAATTTTTTTTCTAATTTTTTTTTGCATTTTCCGGAAAAATATATAATGTTATTTAAAGAATAAAATATTTATAAATGAACAGTTAAAAAACTGTAGAAAATCAGTACAAAAAAATAGGTATAACTACTATCACACTTAAAATTCACTTAAAAAAATATAGGTTTCAAAGACATTATAGATAGAAATTAGCATTTAAAAAAGCTTTGAAATTCACTGAAAAAAACATAGGTTTTGGAGACTTTATAGTTAGAAATTAGCATTTAAGAAACCTTAGGAATTCAGAGAAAAAACAATAGGTTTGAGGGGTGGCATAGTTAGCTGGCCATTTCACTCATACAAAACCATAGAAATTCCTCCGTTATAGTTAGTTCTGCTAACTATAACTCGCGCGCCCGCAATGCACTGCTGATGATGTCACATATTGCATCATTCATGACATAGTCAGTGACATCACTGATGACATACATATATAAACATATATATAATCTGCATATCTATATAAATACAAATACATATGCATGTTATGTACATGTAAGTTTGAAAAACACTAATAAAAGCAAAGCTAAAAAGCCACCTAATTACAAACAGAATTAAACGAGGGCGAGACCTATTGCATTTTCAATGCTTGTTTACTTTGATTCCATCAAGAAGGCATTCAGATGTGTCACACATTTGTCATAAATTCTGAATGTTAGCACTTTAGTTGCTCATTAGATCACTGTAGTAAAGCTACTGCTCACCAGGAAAGTCTGCTGCTGGTATTGAAAGTGCATGCTTCAGTCTGCATGTCAGAAATGTTTAATGAAATAGAAGAGGATTTGAAAAGTAAAAATGTGCCCTAATTTTTCTTTCTGCAGCACTAATCATAATTTCTATGGCAAAATGAACCCCCTCATTTTGTTCCTTTGCAAATTAAATGTTTTAAGTGTTACCACTTTATTCCAATCAAGATGGCTTCAGGTGTGCCATACTTTTGTCATACGTAAGACTGTTAGCGCTCTAGTTGTTCTTTAGAACACTCTGGGACATTCTGTAATTGGGCTATACTTGGGCTACATCTGGGTGATATTTGTACTACATTTGGGCTCTTTTATCTCTGGTGGCCATCTTGGGAGACTGATTTGTTATGAAGTTTCCTAATTTCCTCATTTACTACAGTCTCCTCAGTAGGAATACTTTCAGTTTTTTACTTTGATTCTATCAAGAAGGCATTTAGATGTTTCACACATTTGCCATAAATTCAGACTGTTATTAGGGGTGGGCGGAATTTGCGTAATCGCGTTACGCAAATCTCCGCGAAACGGTAAAAAATCTCCGCGAACACGCAGAAATTCCGCGAACACGCGGAATTGCTTGTTCGCGATACTTTTTTCCTGTTCGCGATCGCTGTTTGCGTGCTCGGGGTGAAATATCTCGCGAACACGCATATTGAGAACGCGAACAAGCAAAAAAATTCGCGAAGTCGCGGAACGCAGATTTTTGGGCAATTTCGCGTTCTCCGCGGAACGCGAAATTACCCAAATTCCGCAAATTCCGCGAACGGAACGTAATTTACCGCCCAGGCCTAACTGTTATCACTCTAGTTGCTCATTAGATCACTGTAGTAAAGCTACTGCTCACCAGGGAAGTCTGCTGCTGGTATTGAAAGTGCATGTTTCAGTCTGCAGGCCAGAATTTTTTTATGAAATAGTAGAGGATTTGAGAAGTCACTCAAAAATGTGCCCTAATTTTTCTTTCTGCAGCACTAATCATACTTTCTATGGCAAAATGAACCCCCTAATTGTGTTCCTTTTTAAATTACATGTTTTAAGAGTTACCACTTTATTCCAATCAAGATGGCTTCAGGTGTGCCATACGTTTGTCATAAGTAGGACTGTTAGCGCTCTAGTTGTTCTTTAGAACACTCTGGGAAGCTGCAGTAGAACACAAAGGAATCAAATGACAGTCTCTGCCCTCGTTGGATGTGCATGTTTTACTGAGAATGTCAGACTTCATTCTCACATGACTGAGAAAGATAATGTGAATTTACAGAAAAAATGCTCTCAGTTTAGCTTATAGATCACTTTCCAAACCTCTGTGGGAAAAGCATGAGAAAATAGTTTTCTCTCAAACATGATTCATGATATCCCAGCAGAAGTCTTTTTCACATGGTAAAATCACCTTAGAACACACCACAATTCCTAAAATGAGTATGGTACCATCAACAAATGATTTATGATGTAACTAAAGTCTTAAAACCTTCTATTAACTGTGCTGACAGCCAATCCGATCTCACGATGAGATGTGTGGTTAGGCTCTGCCCAGATATATCTATGATTTTACTTTTGATTTTTTCAGGAACTACTGAACGGATTTACACCATTTAACCAAAAGGCACGAGTGTGAGCCAAGGGCTACCGTTTTGCCAAATTTGGTGTAATTCCGTTCGGGCTGTAGCTGTGATTAAAGGTTCCTATGAAAAATTGCATGGGAAAAACACGTTTTGGGCCCCCCCTTTTTTCTCAGCCCCCGCTTGACGAATCACCCGGAGACTTTCAGGATAGGAGCGGACCGGAGGGCCCCACCAGTTTTGAAAATTTCACGAAGATTCGTCAACTGGCGCCAAAGTTATTCCAAATAGAATGTTGCGGGTTTCCTATGGATAATAGGTCCTAACTATAACCACCTACTGGCGACCGTAGTATATATATAGGGCCTCTTGTGTGTTTTTCCGTGTTGGTAATTGATGAGCTGCTCCATGCCCATTGTGAAGAGGCCGCCTTGAAGGGTCGGGGGCTCAAGTAACTTGGCTTTGGATTTTGATTGAGGAGCATGACCCAGTCACACGCCCCAGCCTACTGTGGATATGCCAATATGGTAAAAGGGCACGCGTGCTGGAAGGGATTCGGGGTGAATGATTTTCATCAATGATCGTGCTGGCTGGATTTTATGTTTATTCACGTCATTTGAACAATGTACAGCATTGCGCTATGGGAACATCAACTCACCTGACTTTTAAAGTAATTTCCATCTATGAGTGACACCGCCATGCAGGTACTGACTTTAATCACTGCGAATAGTAATGTGGATTTCCAGGTGTTACTATAAATTCACTGGCGGTGCACTCTGGGACATGTATTCCTAATTCAGTCAAGTGAGAAATAGGAACTTAAAAGCGCACAGCAGAGTGCAATTAGCAATTTTGAAAACTGTCCTTCTACCTGTGAGCAAGGCCGGATGAGGCTGAAACGTTAGGAGTGGGAAGGAATCTGCCATGCCAGACGGTGAATAAACGCCGATGTTTTGCCAGCAATGGGCCTCTTGTGTGTTTTTCCGTGTTGGTAATTTATGGGCTGCTCCGTGCCCATTGTGAAGAGGCCGCCCTGAAGGGTCGGGGGCTCCAGTAACGAGAGACTTGGCTTTGGATTTTGATTGAGGAGCATGACCCACTCACGCGCCCCAGCCTACTGAGGATATGCCAATATGGTAAAAGGGCACGCGTGCTGGAAGGGATTCGGGACGAATGATTTTCATCAATGATCGTGCTGGCTGGATTTTATGTTTATTCATGTCATTTGAACAATGTACAGCAATGTGCAATGGGAACATCAACTCACCTGACTTTTAAAGTAATTTCCATCTATGAGTGACACCGCCATGCAGGTACTGACTTTAATCACTGTGAATAGTAATGTGGATTTCCAGGTGTTACTATAAATTCACTGGCGGTGCACTCTGGGACATGTATACCTAATTCAGTCACGTGAGAAATAGGAACTTAAAAGCGCACAGCAGAGTGCAATTAGCAATTTTGAAAACTGTCCTTCTACCTGTGAGCAAGGCCGGATGAGGCCGAAACGTTAGGAGTAGGAAGGAATCTGCCGTGCCAGACGGTGAATAAACGCCGATGTTTTGCCAGCAATGGGCCTCTTGTGTGTTTTTCCGTGTTGGTAATTGATGGGCTGCTCCGTGCCCATTGTGAAGAGGCCGCCCTGAAGGGTCGGGGGCTCCAGTAACGAGAGACTTGGCTTTGGATTTTGATTGAGGAGCATGACCCACTCACGCGCCCCAGCCTACTGAGGATATGCCAATATGGAAAAAGGGCACGCGTGCTGGAAGGGATTCGGGGTGAATGATTTTCATCAATGATCGTGCTGGCTGGATTTTATGTTTATTCACGTCATTTGAACAATGTACAGCAATGCGCAATGGGAACATCAACTCACCTGAATTTTAAAGTAATTTCCATCTATGAGTGACACCGCCATGCAGGTACTGACTTTAATCACTGTGAATAGTAATGTGGATTTCCAGGTGTTATTATATATTCACTGGTGGTGCACTCTGTGACATGTATTCCTAATTCAGTCACGTGAGAAATAGGAACTTAAAAGCGCACAGCAGAGTGCAATTAGCAATTTTGAAAACTCTCCTTCTACCTGTGAGCAAGGCCGGATGAGACCGAAACGTTAGGAGTAGGAAGGAATCTGCCGTGCCAGACGGTGAATAAACGCCGATGTTTTGCCAGCAATGGGCCTCTTGTGTGTTTTTCCGTGTTGGTAATTGATGGGCTGCTCCGTGCCCATTGTGAAGAGGCCGCCCTGAAGGGTCGGGGGCTCCAGTAACGAGACTTGGTTTTGGATATATATATATACATATCTATACATATATATATATAGTTTTGCAATTTATCACTATCATCTATAACGAGGCTGATATATAGATAGCATATAAATTGATTGAATACATGCTGGGTTTATTTTCTATTGTACCATTGTAACAGATGTCTGTCACAATATGTATAAATGCTTAACTATTGAAATATCAGGGGAAAACAACTTCACAACTGTGCCCATATCTCTACTCTCTGATCTCAGCATCTTGTAAACTGTTGCCCTGCCTCCACTCATTACGTTTTCTACTATGAATGCTTTCCAAACTGCCTACTCCCTTCCACCAAATAATAATGTATCCTTTCTGCAGAAACTGAAGGCACGAAATGTCAATGAGCAATTACTTAACAGAATTTCCATCCCTAATCCCCATGAAGAAGATATAGAAAAACATTTTTACTAATCTACTAACTAATAAAATCTAACCTTGGGTTCTGGAGTAGCCTGTTACTCTTCCAAAAGCTCATGAACACCTCGTCGGGAGAACTAAGCACTATACTAATACAATTTGCAATTGCAATTACAATTACAATAGTGTAATCCCTGTGATCACAAACAGCCATTCCTGTTTTAATTTTAAACCTATTGTCACTGCTAAAATTACAGCTGAAATGAAATACCTCTTATCAGTGCAGAATGATTTCCTTGTCTCTCCCACCCTGTTATGTATTCTTCCTCCACATCAAGGTCTTAGGCATATAATAATGAGGTTTAGGTTTATTTCGGTAACATTATTTCCCTAAAACTTATATACTATTTCATTTTCAGTCAACCATAAATCTCAATTGACAATACTGCATTATAAAACAATCATAAAATCACAATAAAATAAGTGCTTATGCAAAGGAGCAATTGTTAGCAATTTCATATCTAACTGGGCCAGAAGTAGGTAAAACCGAAATACTGAGTTCTTAATAGCGAATGTAACCGATTCGTAATTAAGAACTCGGTATTTCAGATGTAGATAAAAAATCGGCAAAATTTAGCGATTCAGTAAAAATCGCAAAAAAAATTACCGATTCCTCATTACCGAATCGGTATCAGCGATTCCACAATACCGATTCGGTAATAAGCGAATCCAGTATTTTGAAAAAAATCGCAAATTGGTGAATCAGCCAATCCTGTGCTTCCTGATGACCTCGCAACCAGGAAGTGGCCACACCCATGCAGCTGCACTGATCCTGAAGCTGTTGGAGAGGCAGGGAGCACAACAAAAAACACAGGAGCAGCTTTGCAAAGTTCTTGCTGACACCCAAGACCAGAAATGGACAACCAGGAGAAGGAAAAGGAGGCAGGAGAGCGCAAAAGAAAACACAAATTCAGCGAGAGGGAGCTGGAGGTTTTCATAGAGGAGGTGACAAAGGACCATGATAAGCTGTTTGGCATAAATTCCCTGCACGTCCCTGAATCACAAAAGAGGCAGATATGGCTGGTTATCCAGGAGAGGATAAATGCCATTGGCGTAACCCAGCACTCAATTGAAGAACTAGAAAAACGCTGGTATGTCCTCAGAAAACATGCAAAAGAGAGATTGGCTGATAGGCTCAAGCAAGCCAAGCAGACAGGTGGTGGGAGATCTACAGCGCCTGTACCAACTGCCCTGGATCTTTTGGTGGAGCCCACCCTCCAGCCGGAGAGCGTGAGTGAGATTGGAGATGCAGACAGCTCAGCCAGAGCTGGCAACAGGCAAGGTAAGATGCATGCACAGCATGCTGTGCCCCCCACTCCCTAACCCCAATCCCCAATCCCCAATGAGGCAGTATGAATCCCACTCCAGTACATGTTTTCCTAAAAACCAGCAATGCATTATGGGAGATGTAGTCAGAAGTAACACATATCATAACAGTCAGTCCACTGAACCCAAACGCATGTGACACACATCAGCAATTAGCAAGTTGAGGACAGTCAGTTTGATTGGCAATCATGAAATTTATTATTACGCCAATGCTGCCAGACAAGTGAGCAAATGTACATTCTGTCTCCACAGGCGATCCATCTCGCAAGGCTGATGAAGGGGACACAGGAAAGGCACCCAGGAGAGACAATACACAGGAGGAAGTCTTGTCGCCTGCAGGGAACACACCACCACCACCACCACCAGCACCATCACCATCACCACCACCACCACTACCATCACCACGATCACCACCTTCACCACCACCATCACCGCCACCACCATCGAGAGCCAGGAGGCAAACAGTGGCTAGCCTCCAGCAGATGGAGGTGTCCGAAGAGGACAGCATGGGAGGCCAACATTCCACGCTGGTAGAGGATGACAACAGTGCAGGCACACAGTCCCCCACCAAGCGCGCCCACACAGGTGTCAGACGCCGCAGAGCAAGGGCAGCCAGTCCTGTTGCACAGGGCGAGGATTCAAGCGTATTCGCCGGTCTTGAGGGGAATATGCTCAAGGTACAGCGAATGCAAGGCAAAGCAATTAGATCAGTGCAACGGCAGATGGTCCACATGAACAGACACATGCTGGAAATTAAGGAGGGCATAAAGAGCATGAACAATACTGTGGCTGAGGGAATGAGGGACATGTCAGAAGCAGTGAGGCTGCTGTGCAGCAAACTAGATGAGGATCGTTTGGCGAGGCGCAGAGACCGGCAGAAATTGGACAGCTACACTAAGGCATGGAACCGCCTCTCCACTGCCACCTCTGTGCTCTGCAGGCACTCGGTGGCGATGCAGAAGGAGATGGCCCACTGCAGCCGTGACGTGGCAAGGGGGGGTCACAGTTACCAGTGCACTGGAAGTGCTCCAAACCAACCAAATAGCCGCTACAGGTGCAGGGGATCAGGGGGGGGATAGTGAGGAGGCAACTAGATGCAGCATCATCACATCCCCGATAACTGAGTCCAGGAGGCGCAGCGATAGGCACAGCGCTGCCACAGGACAGACCACCAGTGAGGACAGTGTGCCCAGGGAACACGGCAGTGCTGCGCGTGGGCACAGGAAATAATGACAGCCATCACCTGACATTGAGAGATGGGTGATGTAACCCATTTCACCTTTGGAATGTCCATAGAATAATGGCATGGCATGTTGAAGCCTTCATGTTGTGGCGGTGTGCTATGCTATTGCATGAGTTAAGGTTAATAAAACACCGTCACGCAATTGCAGTTACTGGCTGTGTCTCATTACTTACTCAGAAATAGTTGCATGTGATCTCAGCCCATCTGTGTCTCCCATCTGGTGCTGCTGCCACACCTGCTGCGCTGTGCTCCGGCTGTGGACAATCCTCACCCTCATCCTCGGAGTCAGTTAGTTCCACTGCTGTTCCTTTCTTTGTGGCAAGGTTATGCAGCATGGCACATGTTGCTATTATTTTACAGCAGATGATGGGGCGGTACTGACGTGCACCTCCACTTTTGTGGAGGAAGTGGAGCCTGCTTTTTAAGAGTCCGAATGTGCGCTCCACAACATTGCGCGTAGATCTATGTGCCACATTGTATCTTCTCTCACTTGGGGTAGATGGGTTGAGATATGGAGTCAGGATAAATGCCCGCACGGCATATGAGAAAGAAAGTGTAATTAACACATTCATCCAAGGTATACATCAGGGTGTGTCACAATGATTTACCTAGCAGGTATCCTTCTCCAAATTCACCCCCAGTCAGACGTGTGTAGATCCCACTGTTCCTGAATATGTAGGAGTCATGGGTGCTCCCTGGAAATTTGGCTACGATGTCGGTAATGATGTGGTCCGCATCGCAAATTACCTGCACGTTGATAGAATGTGTAGATTTGCGGTTCCGATATATGTACTCTGTAGCTGCAGGTGGGCAGATTGGTATGTGTGTCCCATCAATGCACCCTATTACATGTGGGAACTGTGCCTTTTGATAAAAATCCATCTTGGTTTTCTGCAGTTCCGCCTGTGTGCTGGGGAAGCGTATGTAGTGATACATTCTTTGAGTTGCAAAAATAATTTAGGAATAATGTTTAAGAATACAACAACCTACAAAACGGACAGTTAGTGACAATATGTGACTGAGAACTACTGGGAGTTTTTCATTTACATTTTATTATTGTCATGTTATTGATACATTACATATATATTTTTCAAATCACATTCATATGTTTCCGTTATTTATCAACTCAAAACAAAAGATCAAACATTTCTTTCTTATTCCTTGTATAATGAGTTGGGGATTTCAACGTAACACAAATATTCCAATCTTTTTTGGTACATAGATTATATACAGAAAAACAAATTATACTGGTGAGAAATCATGGCAGAATCGTTGGTGTGTCCTACGCGCGTTTCGGCCGTGAAGCCTTCATCAGGATGCCATGTGTATATGCTTTTGTAATCCTAAACAGAATAGATATAAATCACAATCAACAGTACAGTCCGCAAGTAGGTGCTATTTTACTAATGTCTATTTACAATTAAAAAAGTGAAGGTTGTGTGCTCATACTATCACACAATCCGTAAAAACTACGAGAAACTTATTAGTTCATACACTATGTACATTTTTTTAGATTATAAAAACCTAATCAGCTTATACCTTATAGCCCCCACCACGGTGTAATTCTCTCAAGAGGTGACGTTTGGAGATGGGGAGCAAAGTATGGATAGGATGAGTGAAAACTCAAATCTAGTGACCTTATCATGTGTATAAGGTGAAAGCCGTTGATGGAGATAGAGGTATCTCCACGAACCAGGGGTGAAGGAGATGGGGGGTTTGTTAATTACTGACAAACTTCTGGTAAATGAGAGAAAGATATGGAAACTCATACCTCGTGAAAAATGGAACTGTTCCCCAAAGGAAAAGGAAATGTTGACGATGTGTCGCCAGATGAGGATGCAGGTAAGGATGCAGGTATGGTATAATGAGATGCCCTGGACAAATAGGAAGATGCAATTAGCTAGCTGTCGGGCAGATCAATTGGTTAAAGGATATGCTCAAATGGACATGGCCTATTACCTGATGGGTGTCAATTAGGATTTCGGTTCAGCTATGCGTGTGACCATCAGAAAGCTGGTAAGTGATTTTAAATTAGAGAAGCTGCGGCTTCAAGGAGAGAGAAGCGTGGTGGTTACTCCTAGCGTACATTAAAACAATAGATTGTGCATGTGTGGCAAATGTCTATAGGTGTAAGGGATAGTTGTACAGGAGTAATTACCTCGACAGAGATCTTAAATGCAGGGCGGATCCTATGGTTTGCGATATGGTAATGGCGTGCTACAGATGTATTAATAATGCTGCAATGAAAAATGGTGTAAGTTTAAAGCTGTCTATTCAGGCTGCGTAAGGAGGTAGTGGCATATGTGTGATGGTGGGGTGCTTACCTATGATGTAGCGCAAGTAGCCGGAACGGATGGGTCCTCAACGTACCGGTGAGGTCTCTGAAAATATAAGGATGAGGGAAAGGGGTAAGAGACCTGATTATGCGAGCCGAGGGTAATGGTATAAGTCGGCGCGCAAGAGGAAGAAAGCAAGAGGGGCTGGCGGAGCTAACGCAGCTTGCTAGCTGACAGGTTGATCGTATAAATATACCCGTAGCGACTTACGTTTTGGTGAGGCCCAAAGATTGGTCTCTATATGCTGGCACGTCTTGTATGGACCGCAGGGCTGGCTGGGTGAAATGACCACGATTTAGTATGCGGCCGCGGCTCTATTTATATTATGGTGGGTTTCACTTAAAAGATACCCGAGTAACCCGGAAATGAATAGTAAGTATTAGATCCGGTAGAGGTGCGCGATCCCGACCGTGTTTGGGAGTATAGCCGCCATCTTGGAGTGAAAAGAACCGATGGATGTTTCCCGAATGGGTAGTTTGAAATGGTGAAGTAAAGAACTGGGGTGGTGTACTCAGGACAATAATACGAAATAGGGAGTTGTCGTAAATCTGGGGAATTGTCGTAAATCTTAGTGTGTAGCAACCATCATTATATCGAGAAGTAGGGGATGGGTATGCGTATTTGTCCAAAGGGAAACTGTCATGATGGGCAACGAATTAGTATGAGGTGAGGTATTTATCTAAGGTGTCAGTATGTATGAGAGTCACCGTGACGGCAATGGAGAGAAAAGATGGTATGTATTTGTTTCGTGGAAATGGCGGCCATCTTAGAATGGATGTCTTCGAATATATAGGAACATCTACTGGGGAGGAGATCTGATGTATACATGATTTCGGGTTGTCTTAGAGAATAAGATGTAGTCAACTGTGTATTGTTGGAGGAGACAGGGTACTATCTTATTGGAATGTATCTGCATGGATCTACTCGGTTTTATGTGGTGGTAACTGGATAATGTCAAGTAATGAGTCTAGTTTAGGTGTTATATCTGAGTACCTGATCCCATGGGATGTCATTATTCATTCCCTTTTGGTACGTGTTAAGCGAAAAAATCCAGTAGACCTCTCTACATTTACGTATGTTTGTGCTGGCAATGCCTGTGTTGATGTTGATTTTTTCTAAGATCAACCATCTGATTTGATGTTCATTGTGCTGTGCTTCCATGTAATGTCTTACAAGGGGAGCTTGAATCTTGTGTGTGCGAATAGCCGACCTGTGTTCAGTGAGCCGTGTGGCCATAGATCGTGCTGTCTCGCCCACGTATCCCTTGTTGCACGGACACAGGAGTAAGTAAATGATGTTGGTAGTCTTACAGTTGGTGAGAGTTTTTAGCTGTAACTGGATTTTGTTGAACATGAATGTGGATGTCTCTATGGCAAATTGACATGCCACACACGATGAACATTTGTAGTTACCTACAAGTTTGTTCTGGCCTGTGAGGGATGTCTGAATCTGGGTTTTGGTCATGTTTGTCATTCGGGAGCGAACCACTAAGTCTTTTAGGTTCTTGTTCTTTCTATAAGCATATAGAGGTTTCGGGATGACATTTTCTTTCGCTTTGGTGGCGTTGAGAATATGCCAGTTGGAATTTATGATGTGTCGGATCTTGCCATTCATGGTGGAATGCCTTGTGACAAAGACTATCCTTGAGTTAGTGGGTTTGGGTTGTGGAGTTAACAGGTGTTGTTTGTCAAAATATCTGGCCCTTTTGTACGAGTCCCGCACTAGCCGTTTGGGGTACCCGCGAGCCACAAATTTGGCTTTCATTGGTTCTGCCTGAGTGTCATTGGCCATCTACCTCTGGCCCTAGAATAGTTCTCTTTGAATATGTAGTAAAACCAAGTATAAGAAAATCTTCCCCTTTCCATCTGCTTTGTCTTACGGTACTATTTTTTTATATAAGATAACACACTTGCATCCCTCATGGGGAACATCCGAGGAGAGTTAAAAGTAGCTGGACATTTTAAACAATCATGCTCTTAAGCTAGAGAATAAATCTAATATGACCAGTTTTATTTTAGCCTAGAATGTTGGGCCCTTCACTTTCCTTATTAGCCCCACTGAGAAGAGATTTTTACTTATTGTAAATACAGTGTGAATGGATGTGGCACTCTTCAATAACCTTAAGGCTTTCAACTGCCTCCGGTTCCAAAGAAATTTACACAGTGGACGTATCCATTTCTCTCTGGGCTTTTAATAAGCTGGGCAGAAAAACAACACGTGGGATGGGCTTTCAATGGCTAACAAGGAACACAAAGTGTAGACAGGCGTGGGAGAATCATTACTGCCAGGATTCTATGATGTCTTAAATGTCTCAATTTCGGGTGTGTCATCGCAGAATTTCAAATATAGTGATTTTGCTATTCGCTGCAATGGGATGTCTAGAAATACTTCATAAGAGGGACTATCCTTAGTTAGCCAACATTTGTTTGTCAACCTACCAAAGGTATGGGTACAGTGGAGACTGCCCTGCATGTACTTCCAGTAGCGAGTTTTAAGCTGTGTGTTTGAGGATGCCACCAATGATCCATGATCTTTCCAAAAGGAACCAAGGCCCGCTTATCAAACCAAGACTGGATGTATTTGAACCACGGGAAAGTACAGAGACTATCGATGGTCAGAAGTTCCTTCATTGCACTCCCGTATGGCCTAAGCTCCTCCATGGTCCAAGCAATATGTAAGGGGGCTTAATCTAGGGAGTTACCTCACTCTTTTTAGAGTAATGTCAAGAAACATGATGGTGTTAACCGAGTGTTCTTAGGGAGATGGAGGAGAGAGCAAGCAAACTAATTTCCTCTTAAAATTAGCTGGTCTATATCACATGGCCCCAGATTTCATCCCTATCCAAAGCAGCTAATTGGCCCTTTAATTTGCATAATTCTAGGGCTGTGAGTAGGGCTCTGGAGCTATATGAAGAGACCATGATAACCTATTATAAAGCATTACACCCAAATACTCAAATCTAAAAATGCACTCCAGGCTTTAATTACCTTGGGACAGAGTTTGTTTAAATGATTTTGGGGTCTTACTGCCATGAATTTCGTTTTGAGATATTAATCTCCAGACCCTTGGTGGAGAAAAAAGTACTAAAACACTCCAAAAGCAGCTGCAGTCCCATGGGAGTCTGTGAAATTAGAAGGGTGTTATCGGTGAATAGCAGTACGGGCACCCTTGACCCATCCAATTTTGGTACATCTATGTTCCCCTGGGAAATGGTCTCCACTACATCATTGGCATATAAGGGGAAGAGGGTAGGTGCCAATACGCACCCCAATTCACCCCTCTGCATATTGGGATTTTGTTTAGGTAATTGCCTCTGCAGAACCCATCTAACTTGGGCATAGATGTTATGATGGAGGCTTATGAGTTGGACAAGGACAGCTTCCAGGACCCCTAGCTCTTTTAGGGATTCCCAAAGCAGCCTTCTGGGGACCAGGTCGAAGGCTTATTTGAGATCAACAAAGCCAATATAAATGGGAGTATCTCCAAGTCTGTTGTAGTTCCAGATAATGAGCAGCAGTCTTAAAACTTGGTCAATGGTGCTGCCTTTGGGCCTAATCCTTGCTTGTTAAGGGGTCATCATTTCTTTTTGCTCAATCCAGTCATTTAATTTATCAAGTAGCTGTCTTGCATAAACTTTCTGGAGGGTATTCAGAAAGCTCATTGGCCTGTAATTAGCAGGAATCCCCCGATGCCCTTTTTTAAAGATGGAAATAATTGCCACCCCTTTCCATGTGTCAGGGATTGGGGTTCCTGAAGCAATGGCATTGGCCAGGCAGTTAACGTAGGGGACCCATGCAGACAAGTCATGACACAGTAGATCTCCAGGGATTGCATCTGGCCCAGGGGTCTTGCGCAGTTTTACTGAGGCAATTGCTACCCTACTACCCTCAAGTGAAAAGTGAAGATCAGAGGGAGTGTTGTTCAGAAGGCAGGGGCAGGCACTTCTAGCTCTATGGGGGCCTGTTCAAATAATTAGTGAAACAAACTACCCAGACTCCTGGATTCAGGTGGCAATCAGTCTGTGGACTTGAGGACCTACTCCCATGTGCAAACATTCTTCAAAATAGCCTGTTATCCTCCATTTTTGAAGCCATTACTATGTCACCCCAGCAGGCATCCTCCTATGCATGCCGTTTGGCTCTGCGCTATAGTCTATGAACCTCTTGCATGTGTTTGCTTTTGAGTGCACAGGAAAGTTCCACCTACACATTTCTCTCTTTTGTTACATTTTCGCAACATGTGCATATTAAACTTTGCTATAATAGTATTTTTGAATTTGCTCTTTTGCATTACTTTTTTCTCTTGTTCTCTATTCTCTCTATCTGCTACTTTATGAGAAAACCCCTGCACTTTACAGAGCTGCTCTAAATCTGCATAGTGATTTATTTTTTATATACCTACCCTCTTGTGTTCTATGATGACTTTGAGATGAACCTAGCACTATAAATATGAAACAAGGGATAAAACAAATGGTTTGCAGCGGCCTTATTCATACACTGCACTTTCAGCTTGCCAACTTCACTCTAGTACCTCTTTCTTCCTCAGTTTGTCGACAGCAGTTTGGCCTCTTGACACTTGACAGGAACACAGAAGAACTCGCCATGATGGCGGTATTACAAGGCTGGATATAATCCCCCTCTCCACCTCTCCTTGAAGAGGGCTTGGCCGTCAGAGCACAGTTTCTGAAGCCTTGGACGTCATCGCAGCTCTGCGTTGGGGTAGGTGAAGCATGTTTCCATGGAGATGTTGTCAAAGAGGAGAGCTCTTCTCTAATCTATCTGTGTTGAATTATTTGATTCAATTAACTCATCAGGTTTCATAGTCTACCCTCAATAACACCGCCACGGCCTTGCGTCAATGCTAAATGACGCAAAGTGGCGCGTGGTCTTTACTTTCCAGGTCAAAAGGTATTTTGCGCTGAAAGATGCCCTCAGTGCAAAAAGCATATTGCGCTCCTTCCTTTCAGAGGGGTTTGACGTGAGCGGATCAGCGCAAACATTCATAGGTTCTGACAGAAAGCCCGGTCTACTGAGATAGCCAGACCAGCCTTTGCATCTCAAAGTAACCGATTGAAGCTGGTGCTAACAAAGAGAAATGTTTGCATTTCTCAAAAAAAAAAAAGTATTGCATGTCTGCTGGAAAGCACAGTGAACCTTCGTTGCATGTGGTCGTTCTATGTATGTGTAGATGCAGAAATGTGTACAGCAGGGGTAAGCTTCCACTATAAATCCTATACTAGACAGTGCACACTGATTGCTGCAAGTTTGTGTGTCATGCAAGGCAGCATTTAGAGTGTCACCCTCAAGGAACGCATTGCCAAAAAACAAAGACAGATCTGTCTAGTTTCAGAAAGTAACTCAGAACTAACGTTCATGCCCCCGTGCCCTTGCATCTGGTGGTGGTATATTCTGCTCCATGGCCTCCCAGACTCCACACTGGCACCCCTATGGGCATCCTATGTGATGCAGCACATCTTTTCTGCTACCTGAAGAAATATGGTCACATCAAAACCTACCTGATTAACATTTTTGATCCCCTTGCTGGTCAGCACCATCTTCAAAGCCAGCTGCATAATTTACAAAGCCATCATGACCAGCACCTCATTATCTTGCAGACAAACACACCATCTCTGGTGGTTCTCGGCCAACCTGCTGCCGGCACACCACCAGACTACCGACTAGGAAGTGTAAAAAAGAAAAAACACAGGACAGCAGGCTTTTTCTAGCTGAGCACCCAGGATCTGGAAAACCATCATCATATCCATCAGGATCATCCCAACGCTATTCAAATTTAGGAAAGAGTTGAAGACA
This sequence comes from Triturus cristatus, assembly GCF_964204655.1. NCBI lineage: Eukaryota > Metazoa > Chordata > Amphibia > Caudata > Salamandridae > Triturus > Triturus cristatus. Next base: position 232,250,335 of record NC_140590.1, read on the forward strand.
CACCTCTTTAAATAGCATTACATCACCATGCATTTGCAGTCCACAACCCAGCAACTAGTTAATGGCACTGTTAATGGTGGGGGAGAGGGTTGGGAGGAGGCAGGACTGAAACATCTTTGGGCATAGGGAAAAATGGCCAGAGGTTGGCAGGATTGAATGACATGGCACCCGATATAGATTTTTATTAGATGCAAGTCTCCTTATTTGGCAAATAAATAACAGAGCATATAGCACTTTCACATTGAACACTGACATAATTTGACACCCTTAATACCCACTGAGAATACCATTAATTAATATTATCTGCCCATTTTCAAACATATGCAGTCCATCCTATCTGAAGAAGGACATTTACAGAAGCTCACTAGGAGCCTAACGAAGGACTATACACAAACATCAGATAGACAACAGTGCTTAAGAGAAAGAATTAAAAGAATGGAAACCATGTGTAAATGCCCACCATGCCTGCCTCCCAGAGGATACCTAGAACCATTGTTTATTCCAAATGAAAGGCTCGGACTGTCTCATCTTAATATGAAATTCAGTTTACTTCAGCACCATTTGCATCCTTCTTGATCACTAAAAGTTATTTTTCTTAGCGAGGTTTTCAGGGCACACAATTACCACATGGTCCCTGTCCAGATTGACCCTCCTCCTATCCCTCCCTCCAAGTACGATGCATTTTGGCCGTTAGCCATGTTGGCCATTAGCTCAATTCCCCCTCCTTTGACACCACCATCTGGAATTTGGCACTCAGCTGTCAAAACACCAAACGGCAAGCAGGAGGGGGATTCCATGGAATTACTTCCAATGTCAGTGGTCTGAATGGTTCAATCTTTCCTAAAACACTGCCCGGGGAGGGAGAGGAATCAAGCACTTGAGTGCCCTCTGCCTCATATGAAATAGCCTACTATCTCTTTATCCAGATAGGTCTGATGTCCCTGAGACACCAGGTGGAATGAAGTCAGAGGGAGGCGGAGCAACTACACAATAAACTGGAACTTTGCGACACAATGGTCATCTTTGTCCTCAACTGTAGCCACCTTCTATATATTATTTTGTGAAGTACAGCTATGTTATGTTAATGTTATGTTATGTTAATGCTATTTCTATAATGCATGAGTCACCCGGGGGCATCTCGATGCTGTTGAGAGCATGATGGGGAGGAATCAACAAATATTAATGCAGATAGGCTTTCAGTTGTTTTCTGTATTTACTGTAGATAGGAGTCTCACGGAGAGCGATGGGTAAGTTGTTTCAGTACCTTGGGGCAAGATAAGAGAAAGCCTTTTACCCAGTGCGAGTTTGACGTATTCGGGGCACACACAAAAGGGCTTGGGTGCTTGATCTGAGATTCCGAGACGGTACGTAAGTGGTAAGTTTCCCTTGAAGATATCGTGGGCCTTTGCCTCTCAAGGCGTTATAGGAGAGGCAACAAATTTTAAAGTAGGATCGCTTCTTCACTGGTAACCAGTGCAGTTCCCTCAGCAAAGGCGTGGAAGGAGTGCATGCAGGAGCGTTCAAGATTAATCTTTCTGCGGTGTTCTGATCCACCTGCAGCTTTGCAGGCAAAGTCTCACCCACTTCGGCCAGCAGAGCATTCCCATAGTCCAGTCTACTAATCACCATCGCCTGGACAAGGGTTCTGTGGGAGTTAGCGGAGGGAAGGGAAAGATTCTGCGCAGAAGGCGCAAGTTATAATAACAAGAACGGGTAGTAGCAGCAATATGGTCTTTCATGATTAAAGTGTGGTCAAGTTTTATCCCTAAGTTTCTTACACTTTGGGCACGGGATCTGCTCCCAGTTGATGTGGCCACCATTCATCCGACCAAAGGGTTGTGGCTTTCCCCATTAGCATGATCTCCGTTTTTCTGGGTTCAGCTGGAGGCAATTCTCAGTCATCCAGTTGGAGATTGCAAGCATGCCGTCCGAGAAGCGCATTTTCTCTGATTTCTAAGCTATGTATCGTCAGCATTTGAGATTATCTCAAAGCCATACTGCTCTACAATATTTTGCTAACGGAGCCATTTAAATGTTAAATAGCTTTGGGCATAGGCACGATCCCTGTGGTACACCCTTATTTAACTGCATTTTGCTTGAGGAATAAGGCCCTAGTATGATCGTCTGTTGTCTATCTGATAGGAAATTCTGCAGCCACTTTAATGCAGTTCCCTGGATACCACAGGCCTGCAATCTTTCCAGAAGTTTCAGATCCAATAATATCAGTACGATCGAACCTACAGCATCCTTCACGTGTCTAAGGAAGTCAGTCACAGCCAGAAGTGCGGTCTCTGTACTGAAACCCGGTCTGAAACCTGACTGCGAAGGCTCTAGAATTTTATTGGTTTCAAGATATGACACCAGATGCCTATTTATTAGGCTTCCCAATTGCTTACCCAACAGAGGAAGCAGAGATATAGGGTGGTAATTACTGAGTACTTGTGGGTCGGATGTGGCTTTTTTCAAAATAGGGCGTACATATGCTTCCTTTCATGTCGTGGGGATAGTTCCTGTTTGTAAGGAGCAATTGAAAATATTGAGGATCATAGGGGCACAGCAAGTGGCTAGAAGAGCCATCATCTTGAGTGAACAGGGGTCATGGGGTGAGCCGGATTTAGCTGTGACCAAGGAATTGTGAACTTCCTCTAACGTGGCCGTCTGAAAACAATCCAGAGTACTATGGGTTTCATTTCCTTGCTCTTCTAATCTAATACTGATCTCTGGGATCTACAAGGCAGCAGCAGGGAATTTTGCATAGATGTTAGAAATCTTTTCTTGAAAGTAGACAGCTAGTGAGTCACAGAATTCCTGGGATTCCACTGGGGATTGGGCGCATACTTGCATGGAGACAAAATCCTGTACTATCTTAACAAGCATTTGCAATGCAATAGGTCTCGCATTTATAAAAGTTTAAGCTATTGGCATTGTAAATGACAATGCCTTTTATGTATGTTTTAAAAACGAAAACTAAAATAAAAGGCATAGTTATTTGCAATGTCAATAGCTCAAACTCGCGTAAATGCGAGACCTATTGCATTGCAAATGCTTGTTTTTCCTCTGTTGTTAACTCCTGCTTTGAGTCACTGAAGGCACATTGGAAAATTCTACCGTTCCTTCCATGTGATTCCTGCGGTACGGAAGTATGCACATGCTTTATTGCTAGTTGGATGCCTAAATTCCCTGAATTTACCCTTGCCAGTAACCTAAACTGCTAGGCCCCAGAACTTTCAAAATTATGAGGTAAACCCGGGCTGTAAAGTCAAGAAAAAGGATCATGTGATAACTTTAAGAGATAGTCTTCACTGGCTCTCCTTGTACCAAAGAATCAGGTTCAAGGCCCTTGCCTTACTCATAAAATGTTCATCAATAAAATACCATTTTACTCTATGGGGCAGATTTATGTTCCCTGGTGCATCCCTGCAAATCAGCATGGATGCGCCAGGGAAGATGCGTCACGCAAGTTTACCCTTGCGCCACAATAGATGCGCCGCATTTACAATGCAGCGAATCGTGGCGCAAGGATAAACAGATGTGTGACGCATCTGATGGCGGAAGGGCGGCGCATTGCTGGAGTGGCGTCGCAAGCGCGAAGCAGCTCCAGCAAGGCTCGGGGGTGCCCTATCGGTACAATGCTGCGTCAATCCTTACGCCTGCTTCAAGCAGGCGCAGGGATTTGACGCAGCATGGCCGGAAAAGTGACTGAGTGAAATCTTGTAGATTTCACTCAGCCACTTTTCGGAGGCGTTCCTGCGCCGGAACGCCCCCCCTGCACCGGAACGCCTACTTCTGGCGCAGGGCTTTACAACGTGACGCATCTCCCAGATGCGTCACATTGTAAATACCCCGCAGCATGGTGCTGGTTTTGCGCCGCTGCTGCGTCACAAAAGTGACGCAACGGCGGCGTAAAAGAGGCGCAAGGGGCTTGTAGATCTGCCCCTAAGTACCTAAAGCCCTACTTCTCACAGCGACCCCCGAGAATCTGGGGGGTCATTTTCTTCTTCAGGCTCCTGGATAAATAAACCCTGCAGTGGGGGATGATCTTTTCACTTTCAGGACTCAAAGCTTGGGAATGAGAACCAATTCTTCTTAAGATAAATCAAAAATGATCTGGGGGCATATTAACAATCGGCAGAGATAATTATCGCTGCCGCTCCTAGCGAGAACATTTTTAATGCTGGCTATCGCAGGAAATTATCGCCCAGTTAGCGTTGTATCAACAACGCATAGCGCAATGGTGGTAATTTCCCAGCGATAGCGATGTTTTCCATGGAACATCGCTAGTTTTCCAGTGATGTTCCATGAAAAACGGCGATAACCTTGCTGATACAACTCTGTGGCTGTATCAGCATAATCCACACCCAATGGTAAGTATAGCTAAGTATGCATTTTAGCAGACGTTAGTTTTTGTAGAAAACAGCTGTTTTCTCAAAAAACTAACGTCTGCTAAAATGCGTGGGCAGCCTTGTAAATATCGCGATGTGCACATCAGCGATATTTACATGGTTGTACTGCCCAGTGACGCCCACTTTGCATCTCATTAGAGATGCAAAGGGAGGCGACGGGTAAAAGGGTGCTAACATGCGCTAATGCATGTTATCACCCTTTTGTAAATAGGGCAATATTTTTATCTCCGCTTTTTTGGCTTTAAAAGCCAAAAAAGCGGAGATATGGCCCTTGTAAATATGCCCCCTGGTCTTTAAAAATTCAATCAACCCTTTCCTATTTAAATAACTGGGGTGGTATCCATTTCTCGTGCTCTCAGTAACGCTTGCTTTTGCACCAACGTTTAAGGTTGACTGAGATCCAAAAAGTTGTTTCTTACGTTTGGACCATGGTGCCATCTTGGTTTGTGAGTTAGAACGACACGATAAAAGCGAGCTGTGGCTAGCGCTGCTTCACACATGCATTTGGGGTAGTGGAGAGGGGGAGGATAGACATCATTGTGTGTGCAATCGATTATCAACTTTTGTGTATAAAAAAATATATCCCACAAAGAGCTACGTAGTGTGCACCTATTTAAGGCAATGTTACTTCTCCAAGGAAATACTGCGCAGAGGGACAGAGCGCTTTTTTCATAGCAGCTATTCGTGGGGGAAGCTTGCTGTTGTTTGAATAGTGCACGTTGTGTGGTACTCATTTTGTCAACGTTGGAAGGATGAAAGGCTAAGTGGTTCAAACAGAATTTAAACCCGGCACGGTGGCATTAAACACAGATCCGTGGATACATTAGCCCACTGAACTGGTTGTTGTGGTCTCTGCTTTGTTACCGTTAGTTAAATGGTTTTTAGTAAAAACAAATATACGTTTTATTTTATGCAGCAGTTGCTGCGGCAGTTGTCCTTTTTAGCACTAAACATTAAAAGTGAGTTCCATGATACCTATTTTATCACCCTGAGGAGAAAAAGTTGAGACGCACATCCTGGGATTCAGACCTATGGGTTACGCATAGATCACAGCAGACAGCACAAAACTAGCACACAGATACAACGGTTTAAACACGTATATCATATGCACCAATGAGAGCAAGCGACTCTGATGTCAGAATTCACCACATCATGCCTTGTGTTATGAACCTCTTCAAAGCACTAGGTACAGAAAGCAAACTCCTCTCAACATGTTTTATTTATTTATGTATTTAATGCGTTTTTATATAGCGTGGACTTTACCCGAAGGTGTCAGAGCGCTTCACAATAGGAACAGTAATGATACATGAAGAGAAAAATTACAAGTGAGTATGTTACAAAAGCAAACGTTACGTTACATGACTCAAAAGTGACAATTGTGCAAGTATCAAGAGCAAACAGAATACAAGAAGTAGCAAACGATACGTTACAAAAGGAAAGAGTGACATGTGTGCAGGTTACAAAAGCATACAAAGTACACGTAGAGGTAAAAAACTGCAATAGATGGCAGACACTCAAAACACAAAAAAAAACGTTAGGTTACATTAGGCAATGGTGGCAATTGTGCATGTATCAAAACCAAACAAAATACAAGAGGTAGCAAACGATACGTTACAAAAGGAAAGGTGACGTGTGCATGTTACAAAAGAGTACAAAGTACAAGTAGAGGTATAATACTGCACTAAATGGCAGACACTCAAAACATAAGAACACACTGGGAAGGCACTTCTATAGGTATGGAGAACAGAATTTCCTATAATGGAAGGACTTCCATCAGAAAATAGAGGGCGTGAATAAAATTTGGAAGTATCTTTGAAGGAGGAGAGCTTTGAGGTCAGTTTTGAAGGCCTGGGAAGAGGTGGTGGTCCGGAGCTGAGGCGGAAGTGAGTTCTAGATTCTCACCGCGTTGCCTGAAAAGGATTGGGCCATCGATCTTTCCTTCTTGAAAGTGGGAGGTTCAAGCAATACATTTTCTGCATTACGTGATGGTCTAGAGCCTCCAGAGAGTTTCAGTTTATTCGCCAGGTAGCGAGGGGAGGAGGAGTGCAAGGCTTTGTGGGTGATACAGGCAGTCTGGTAGATAGATCTTGCCTCAATGGGAAGCCAACGGAGGGTGGATAAAATGGGTGTGATGTGGTCGCTTCTTTTGGCCCCATATATGAAACGAGCTGCTGAATGGAGAACAGACTTCAAGGGGGACAGGTGGGATTTGGGGAGGCCAGTAAGAAGAGAATTGCAGTAGTCCAATCTGGAGAGAACCAGCGATTGGAGCAGGGTTTTAAGGTCGTGCTCTGGGAAGAAGCGACAAATCCCCCAAAGAAGGCGCAGTTGGTATCGAGCAGACTTTGCAATGGAATCAATGTGGGAGAGTAGATTGAGTTTTTTGTCGAGTATGACACCAAGGGATTTTGCGCTGTCGACAATGATGGGTTTATTGTTAAGTAGATTCATCTGATCCATCCATGATTGAACTGGGGGAGGAGAAGGTGAGGAGGAGAGGAGGAGGAGTTCAGTTTTGGAGGGATTCAGAATCAGTTGATGAGTTAACATCCAGTTTTGAATAGAGTCGAGAGAAGAGCTTAGGAAGGAGAGATGGTGAGTGGAGGCCACCTTAAGGTAGATTTGAGTGTCGTTTTTCTAATATCATATTGTTTGTTTACTTTCAAAGACAAACTGTATTGATGTATTTACAAACCCATGATAGCTTGTATTTATATTTTTGGTTGGACACAGAGCTTGCAGAGCACTTGTGACGGTCTTTTTTTTTGTCTTTCATCTTCTTAGCTTTGCATATGGTTATTTTGCAACGAGATTGACCAGGTCGAGAGTGTGGCACAGGAGGCACAGAAAGCAATGACACAATAAAAGCAGTTTTTATGGACTTGAGAGGGCCGGAGGATTACTTCACGTGAGGCTGACCTCCAGTCTGGCAGCCCAGCTGACGAAGAGGAGAGGGGGCGGGGCTAAAGCTCTTTTAGCCCAATGGTTGTTGATGAGTCCCTGGGTGTAATGTAAGTGCTTCCGATTGCTACACGTGAGAAGTTGACCCTTGACCTTTCAGGTGGTATGGTTTACTAGTGCATGTTGATCACTGATGGCATTTAAAGGTGAAAGGCGTGGGGAGAAGCCGCATTCCTAAGCTTGGAATGTAGCTCTGCCGGTTCGAGTTGAAGTACGGAATTTTACAAGCGCTCTTACATAGCAACGGGGTGTTCAAATAAGAAATCTGCACAAAGCGAAATGCGGGACGTAATACACTCATAAACAACATTTTATCATAATTTGATGTAGTGAGCAAATCTAAGCATCATGTGATACCCAAGATAACCTGTAATTGTGCGCACAACTGCCGTAAAGCGCTGCGATGCCTTGCTAATGGCAGTTTGTGTGCTATAATAGTGATAATTAACGATAACGACAAAAAAGTGCTAATTATTGTAGAAGACGTTGGTATTTGTTCCCCTATTTGTTGATGAACTCTCAAGACACAAATATACCAGACACCGCCCCCGCACCGCACCCACGTCATCATGTCAACTCCAGCAACCTGTTCTATGTTAATGTACAGAAACATACATGAATGTACCAGCCCATGTTGGGTGTGAGAATCTTCACTATAATATTGCACCAGGATCCTTTGTTCGTCGTGACACCCCCTGATCTGGTAGGTACTATCTTTCTCTCTGCGTGAAAGTGCGCTGCCCTTAGCACAGAGTTACCTTTACTAGCAGCCACTGAGCATCTTAGACAATCCCTGAATCAATGCATCTGAGTAGTTCAGGTCCTTTTGGATAAATCTGCTGCCTTTTATATGGTATACCACTCTGTCTTCATCACCAGGATTCTTGAGCAAGGCATTTGCATAAAAGCTGCTACCTCAGCAACAGGTCAAAGTTTGTGTCCTTAATCCCTTTCCAGTCTGCTAAAACACTCACTATCTTTGGAGTTCCAGATGGCTCCCCAATTAGTCCCATTTTGTGTAATATAATTCAAGAGTTAGAACTTGGAGTGGCTTTCTAGGTGCTATCTCAATTGCATTAATGGGCATTTTTGGTAGAATTGTCATATAGAACAAGAGAAATTTCTTGAGTAACTTTAATTTGGTGTGCAGGCAATACCAGCTGTTAATGACCCTTCCCGTAGTTAAAAGCATGAGCAACAGGAGAGGCAGCATAACAAGGGGGAGTAATTAAAAGCAATTATTGACCTGCATGTGAGGTAAATAAGGCTGTATACACCCCTCCACATGCTCAAAACATATGGAGCGCTGAGGGAGGATGGACTGCCTATAACCAGAATGGGCTCCATCCTCCCGCAGCACTTCCAGTGCTTCATCTAATTGAGCTGCTACTGCAGGAGGATGGAATCATTCCTACCACCCAAATATTCAGGTGAGAGGATGCTTGTGCTCCCTTTTTCCCACATTGCAGATTTTGGGAGCTGGCCAGCAAGAGATTGTTCCCGTTGCAGTCCTGTAACGTTAACCACAGTCAGCAAGGGGAGCATTCTGATTGGCAGACCAGCACCCACCAATCTACTCCAAGTTCTAATTTGTGTTATAAGTCAATGTTTTCTACACTATTGTTAGTTGAGCATCTCAATAGACCCCTTGCTACTAGCCACTAATTCATAACACGTTTGGACTTTCTATAGTCCTGATGTACATGGATTTTTCTGTGAATACATGCAATTTACTTCTACTTTGTGAATTCATCAAATTATAGAGATCACAGCGCAATACCTAGATCACAGCAGGATAAACACCTAAAGCCTGATTCACAAAGGTAAACTTAGACCAAAAGTCTAAGTTTAGACCTAAAGTCTAAGTTTAGACCAGAACTCAAACTTTACTATTTGTAAAGTTAGACTTTAGGTCTGAACTTAGAGTCTAGGTCTCAACTTAGACTCCTGGGAATCGGTCCAAATCTCTTATGAAAGTTAATTATTTCACACATTTTTGTGTGGGAAAGTTATGGCTTCATCGGTCTGACACAAATTTCCTACCACCCAGTGTTCCCCCAGGTCTCCCGATAAAAATGGTGCCTCACTTGTGTGGGAGGCCCAAGTACCCGCGACAGACAAGGGCCCAAAACGTATTGAGGTGACATCAAAATTGCCTGGTTTTGCAAGGGGGTCATATGAATTTTTGGCCCGGGGCTCGGCGGCCACCTAGGGAAAACTACCAAACCCACACATTTCTGAAAACTAGACACCCGGGGGATTCCAGGGAGGTATGGCTTGTGTGGATCCCCAAACGTTTTCTTACCCGAAATCCCCTGCAAACCTGAAATATAGCTGAAAAAAATCACTTTTTTCACACATTTTTGTGTGGGAAAGTCGTGGCATCACTGTGCTGACACTAATTTCCAAAAAGCCCACTAGACACCAGGGATTTTCTTGGGCATATTTTATTTAGGGTGGGGGCTGCCCAAAACGGGCATGCCAATGCCCCCACCCTAATTAAAATATGCCCAAGAAAATCCCTGGTGTCTAGTGGGCTTTTTGCCCCCCCGGGGGGGGCAGATTGGGGGCTACTGCCCCACCTTTCCACCATGGGGGGCAGGAAGGCTGTAATTTTTGCGGGGGTGGGGGCATGGGCATGCTCGTTTTGGGCAGAACCACCCTAATTCAAATTTGTCCAAAAAAAATCCCTGGTGGCAAGTGGGCTTTTTGCCCCCGGGGGTGCAGATTGGGGGCTAAGCTTACTAGACACCAGGGATTTTTTGGGGCTAATTTTAATTAGGGTGGGGGCTGCCCCAAACGGGCATGCAATTACCCCCACCCTATTTAAAATTTGCCCAAAAAAATCCCAGCGTCTAGTATGGCTTTTTGCCCCCCCCCGGCGGGGCAGATTGGGGGCAAATGTCCCCATCTGCCCCCCATTAGGGGCAGAAAGTCAACTAGATGACAAGAATTTTTTTGTGCAAATTTTAATTAGGGTGGGGCCTGCCCTAATTAAAATGTGCCCAAAAAGATCCTTGGCGTCCACTTGGCTTTTTGCCCCCCTGGGGGGGGCAGATTGGGGGCTAATGCCCCATATGCCCCCCAGGAGGGGCAGAAAGGCTGTAATTTTTGTGGGGAAGGGGTGGGGGCATTGACATGCCATTTTGGGCAGCCCCACCCTAATTCAGATTTGCCCCAAAAAATCCCTGGCGTTTAGTGGGCTTTTGATCCCCCAGGGGGGACAGAAAGGCTGACAATTTTCCAGGGGTGGGGGCATGGACATGCCCTTTATGAGCAGCCCCCACCCTAATAATTTATGCGCCACAAAAAAAACCCTGGCATCTAGTGGGCTTTTTCCCTCCCGGTGGGGCAGATTGGGGTCTACTTCCACCATCTGCCCCCCGGGGGGGCAAAAAGACTAAATCACAAAAATGTATTTGGAGGGAGCAAAAGCCCTTGCCCAAGGGGCCGCACCCCCCTCCCTGGTGTCTAGTGGGTGGATGCCTGCTTTGGATCGCCCTCCTGGGGCAATCCCCAAGAGAGAGCCACTGGGGAGGGGTACAATTGGAAAGGGGAGATTCTCCCCTTTCCAGTGATACCTCTCCCATCTTTCTACGTGCCCGGAGGGCTGAGATAGCCCCCTGAGCACATAGAAAGTGAAACTGAAAAAAGTCTAAAGGCTCATTTCAGTTTCGGTTTCTGTGCAATGACGACAGCGCGACGTGCGCGCTGATCCTCATTGCACAGAAACCAGGGAGGGGCCCTCGGGAGCTGGGGAAGCTCTTCCCCAGCTCCTGAGTCTTTGGGGGACAGAAGGAAATCCCTCTGCTGTATGTAGCTGAGGGATTTCGTGCCCCTGTACTCATGACGGAATGGTTCCGTCATGAGCACAGGGGCACCGATGCTTATGACAGAACCATTCCGTCATGAGCATCAAAGGGGTTAAATCAATTGACACTCTCAGTACTTCACTGTGAGTGAATTGATGGGAATTTGACCCTTCGACTTAATACTTGAAGAGCAACAAAGTAAATAGACTCTTTGTCAACTAACCTGGAGGACGGAATGGACAGTTGTTTCTAATAAGCAACATGGGAAATATGTTAGAGTATCAATTTTATACCTGGTGAGCGAAAGAATGGTCACATGAAGATCAGACCATCGTATGGTGCCATCCACAAAGGTGGTTCAGCACTCTTTTCACTGAACCAGACATCACGCTGTCATCCTGTTGGAGCAACTGTACTCCACATATCTCATACACCATATTCCATTGTTATAAAGTACAACATGAAGAATATGCAAGAAGACCACTCGCATGTTGAGCCCTGAAGTAGTCCCAGGTGGACGAAACGTGTTGGCTACTAATTGCATGCAGCGATTTTAAGAAAAACTGATGAATAAAGAATTTTTGGAAGAAGGAACGACTCCAACATTTGTTTATTGAGATGACCATTCCTATTTGTGTACTATGGACTAAAGACTTTCCGCTATATACACAATTGATCTGTAAGCTGAGTGCTGAACCACCTTTGTGGATGTTTGCTTTGGGAAGCGATTCCCTTATAGAGGTGTAGGAGGGCCACATCTCTGGTTGCACCACTTTATAGTCTATTTTATTTTACTCTTATTACTCCATGTTGACAAATGCAGGACTTGTGTGCCTTGACCCTTCTTCTTGTTTGATAATCATATGGTGACAAATGATGTAAAAAATTGACAATTTGGAGTATAAAAGTGACTTCACAAGGAGGTGGAATGGATTGGCTATTTGGAATTCCTCTTGATTATCTACCTACCCACTATAGCATCGGGCTTCTTATGACATTTGTCTTTTCCCCTTTTCTGATGAACTTGTCTGCTGAACGATTTGGAGATGTCTGGTAGGAGACCAGACTTGGACTTTCCCGATTATAGCTCCATTTCCCTAGCCCAATGGACTTTAGTAGACTTTAACCTGATTCGTTTGCCCATGCTAAGATAACTCTTTTGGACCATCCTCTAACCTTTGTTGGTGGCAGGAAACCTTAACCTGAAGCATCCTATTTATGGATTCTTGTTTATAGCAATAGATTTACTTTCATTAAATGTGTGGTTTTATACTACGTGCTGGAAGACTCACGACTTAACTACTTAAAATGTTACTTATATGCATTGATTTTGGATCTTTAATTCAGTAACCAAATCACCTAAATTTGTCTGAGTCTTTCATTGGGTCTTGATTTTTTTCCGCAGAAATTGTGCTTATAATTATCTGATTTCTATGCAAGATCGATAAAGTCATAGTCTGAGAGTAGTGTACTTAAACTTGATCACTAATTTGTGAGTTGTCTACTAAATATTAGTCCTCATTAAGTGTCCAACAGTTCGACACCCTGATTTCTCATGCCTCACTGCGACAAAGCAAGGTCCATCAGAGTAGCAATGCCTCTATGGGTGAAGTATAGTAAAGCAACTAAGTTATAAAGTCATTGTTGGGCCCAGAAACGAGAAAGGAAAACAGAGAAAGCTTCTGCTGCAACAAGGAAAAGAGGGATGTTAAACATAATGTTCTTCTTCCTACTCCTGCCATTAGAAGGGAAGAACTTTCTCCTGAAGAAATAGGAGCTGATAGACTTAAATCCAATAAAATCCAAGATATTCACTTTTCTAGTGTTTTATTGTAAGTTTCACAGTTCAAGTTGGTGACAACCTTTTGCCATGTGTGTAATTTCCTGCCTACACTACTACATATAAGGAGGCTTTGATCAGAGAAGGATTACAGCACTTCTGTTGCCTATTTCTTGGTATGTTGGTTGTTCTCTCCGATACTTTCTGTTCCTGATTTTTTGCTCCCTTTTTGCACTGCAGTATTTTCTATTGGATTTCCTCATCTGGAAGACTATATGGTTATATGGTTTCATTAACAGTCTTGATGATGGATGTCATTTAGAGGAAGTCAGGTGTCGCAGCTGTGATCTCTAGATTGCTCCCTGCTACTCCTGGCCCTCAGAGGAGGCAAAGGTTTTGCCCCATCTGAGGCCAGGAGTCACAAACGTGGTGCAAGGAATAGCAGAGAGCAAGCTAGAGGTCACAGTTGCAACCCCTACTACCCCCAAATGACGTCCATGGTCTTGACTCAGAGTAGTGTTGGAGCGTTGCTTGCCAACTCTTTTACTATTCATCATCTAGAAGCAAGAATTACCAATGTTGCAGAGGCTGATTTTGTGCCTTTTATGAGTTTTTCTTTTTTCTTCTAAGTAAGACCTTCATAAAGGAACACTTGACACCTTTCCCATGAATACCTACTGGAGGGTGACACTGTGGTCTCTTAGATGAGTTGTCTTTTTTGGGCAATCAACAATATTAGTTGAACCTTTACAATGCCCAGCCCTTGACACCAACATCAATTGAGTGATCCCTGTTACTCAATAATGTAGGGTGAGGAATTTACACAACCTTGCACCTTTAGGCCTCTCCGCAGTGTGTGGGGTGTATGGTGGAGTAAGCAATGCACAGTGCAGGGTCCATTCTTCCTGGGTCAGAAGCATGCCACCACTGGTCCACACGACTATGCAGAGAAACCACTTGTCAATGTATTCCACTTACTGGGAAGATGTGTTAGTGTTAGCTTGGTATCAGACACTCCAGTACAGGCCCAGAGCCTGCAAATATGATACGGCCAGCAACTGAAGTCCGGTGAGAATGGGAAGGAATGTACCATCATCCCTGATGGCAGTAGGCTGCCTGGCAGGCCGCTGCAGGACCATGAAGTGTGAGGTGCTTGGAGTGCAGAGTTGAGCAGGAACACCTTTTTGCCACAAAACAGGAGAGAGAAGTGTGGGGCGTATGATGATGTGGCCCACACCAGGGAGGAAGATACCCCAACCCACAACTCCTTCGGGTCATCGGGGACACAGGAGGTTCACATAATCATCAAGTCGAGCAAGCCATGATCTTCCCAGCAGTCAGGCGGAGGGCCAAACTATGGAGCTGAGGAGGATAGGGTTTGCACCAAGCAGCTCTTACCACACCTTAAGCCAACATCTAACCCTGAGGGGTATCAGTCCAGTTCGAGAGATAAATTACAGCAAGCACTTGAGGGACTTATTTGGAATAGAAAGTTACGATGGATAAATACATCAGGGATATTCACTGAATGGTGGTCCTTTGACCCAAGAGCTCACAACAGCTCTGCCATCTAGGGGCTATCTTGCACACTAGGCTGTAAAGCACAAATACAGCTCAAGCTAAGAGCTGTAGTTCCCATTCTTTGAACAGCAATATATGAGACCGGAAATGCATCCACAGAGCTTCCTCAAGTCCTGGTTTATTAAAGCCAAAGAGACTTCTGATAAAGCCTTGAGTACATTATTACAGGTAAGTGGGCTCCTACACCTTCATTTGTAGAAGAGGCTTAAGTTCTTACAAAATCAGAGGAAGTTTCCTATCAGAACCGAGGTGCATCAGCATATGCTTACATCAGGACTCACCCATTGACCTTTCCAACCGTCTGCCTTTGTTGCTCAATCACTATAGTAAATCTCTCTTTTCTCACTGACAGGTCATTGCTACTCACAAACTGCACCTATCAGTCTGTCAGATTCAATTGTTATAGTAACTGTCTCTGTTGTCACTCTCTGCTTCTGTCACATGCACTAAATGTGTCTTGCCTGTCAGCTACCACTACCATCTGCTCAGTACTGTAAGGCTCTTACTTTGAGGGTTCCCGCTTGAAGGTTAGAACTCTTTCACTGTCAGGTGGTGTCACTAGAGCAAGTTTGTTTCACCTCCAAAGTTTTTTCAGATGCAGTCACTGCATTAAGATTGCATTTAGATGGTGGTGGCACACCTCAATGTTTCATCATGTCAAAGTAAACGAATATTTCATGACACAGTCACTTAGTATAGAAGCTCACAAATTTACATGAAATCTAAAATGCATCAAGTAAGATAAGAAATATTTTCATTCAGACAGAATAGTCAACAATGAATGATGGTAACATGTTACACAACATTTTATAAAACAAAATGCAGTCGCGGCCGGCATGGCTCGCGGGTGGGGTCATAGCGGAGGAGCCGCCCCTGCCAAAATGTATATACCATAGACAATGAGGAAATAAAAGGGCACGCTTTAAACAGTGATGGTTTGAAACTGTAGTTCACAACCATGTAAATATGACACTAGCTATAACAGAATATATTAAACAAGCAGCATCAACGATCGTCAATAATTATTTCTTATAATCCATATTGCAAACATTGTCATGCAAGCCGCTTTTTAATTTTTAAAAGAATTCATGTGGCATACACATGCAGAAGATTTATATACATCAATAAGAGGGCAATGAATATTATAAATATTGTGTGTTTATAGAGATTTTTAAGATTAAGAATGGATTAGAGGTAAATGTTATGTCCTAGGGGCCTTATTTATGAGGCCTTATGCCAGTGTTGCGTCACTTTTTTTGTGACGCTGCGGGAGCTTAAAAAATGCACCACACTAAGCCCTATTTACAAAGCGATGCATCTAGACAGATGCGTCACTTCGTAAAGCCCTGTGCTACATTATACCTGCATCAAGTATAATGTATTCAGGGTGGGCGTTCCCACGCAAAAAAGGCTTGTAAAAGTGGAGCACTGAAATCTGTAAGGTTTCACTGCGCCACTTCTACGACTTTACTGCATCAAATCCTTACGCCTGCTGCACAGTAGGCGTTAGGAGTGACGCAGGCCCTTTTACATGTGATACACCCATGTGCAATGCCACATTGGTAGAGGTGCGTCTGTTTTGCGACACACTCCAGCAATGTGTCATTACTGCGCCAACAGACACGTCAGGATTCCTGACGTATCTGTTCAAACCTTGCGTCATGGAGCGCCGTAGTTTAAATACGGCGAATCAATGGTATCACAAGGAGGGTGCACTGAAAAGTGTTGCATCACTATTTTTGTCAGCGATGCAATTTTGTAAATAAATGAGGCCTATAGTAATTACCAACTGAGCTAGTGTCAGTGTGCTGAGGCTATAGGAAAAGGCTGATGTCAAAATCGTGTTGCCTAATGCCGTGTAGTTGCATATAACATGTGAAGAAGATATGATGGGGTGCTTAATAGGTGTAGTAATATGTAGGTAGTATACCAAATCGTACACAGCCTGTGAGTGTAGTAGGATGGTTGTCAAGGGGAGTACCAGTCTGTGTCACTAACTGGTAAATAAAAGGGGGCAAAATTATATAACTGGGTATGTGCAAGGTAATAAAAAGGTCAGTTAATAGTATACTAGAAAAACCTGTTACATATGCTACAATACTTACTAGACTAAGTCGGTGTAATAGGACCCTTGGTATGGATGAAGGTAATTGCGGTCAAGCAAGCTCTACTGGTCTGTAAGTGGATAACTCTGGCTAATAATGTGTCAGTTGAAAGAAACAGATTTACAAGGAGGGGAGTCAGGGATGGTTAGTGGAGGAGTGCTGCCAAAATGATAAGGAATGGCGTTTGGAAGACCTCATAAGATAAGTAGCAATTTCTCTACAAGACTGTGTATAAATGAAGTTTAGGTTGGACAGAAAGAAATGAAGCGTAGTTTGTGTAGTGCAGGTAAAAACATAATGATGTCTTCCTATCTCTTTAATGTCCCCTTGCCTGTTTATCACATCGTGCACTGGTATATTTTATAACCAGGTATGAATGTTGTTCCCCAAATAATTTGAAGTACCCCCTTAACTACGATATACTTAAGTTTTGAGGACGCTGCAAATTTTTATGAAAAATTGACCACATAATAATATAGAAACGTGTTAAAAAAATGTTAACATAGAAATGCATAATAAAGTAGACGTTGCTTTTATTAAACGTGCAAAAATGGAATTGCTGCATAAATTAGCAGAATGCTTTCATCACTATCATTATCCATCTGCTAGGCCGCACTATTTATTCTTTTATTCTTCTCCATCCCTTTAAGAAAAATAAATGCTTCTCATAAATAGTGATTTAACGTTATAACTGAATTATAGAGCCTGACCTTTTTGTGAAATGTGCTGTTTCATACAAAATGTATTTCTCTTATTCTCACACCATATGACTTCATTGTATTTAGATTGTTTTCGTTGCCACATATTTATAATGAACAAGCCTATTTATGTAAAGAAAATGTTTAATGCTGCTTACATTCCGTGATCTAACCAGGACATACCAGAATTCAAATGTTTCATTCCATAGAGGAGCTCATTGTTACACAATGGGACACCATACAGCTAAATAGGGTACGCTTGCAAAAGGTACCCATGAGAACCTACGTAATGTAATTTTTTTGTAATATGTTGTGGCCACCTCTTAAACTTCATGTCGACATGGACGTTTACTGTGGCAATTGATCCAACCCATTGCATGCTGATGACATATTTGTCTGTTTTTGCAACATATTAAGTGGCCTTTCAAGGCATTCATTTTACTCCTATCCCGCCAGGCCCCATAGCACTTCATTGTGATAACTCGAATTACCATAAGGTATTGCTGAGGGCGATTTTATTTGACTTCTCCTTACAGAGATTGAGGAGGCTTTCTGATCACAGTTGCTGCTGTGATTTCTCTCATCCTCACGCACATTCAGACATTTGCTACTGCAAGGATCCTAAAAGACCTAGACTAACTAAAAGTCAATAGTAAAAAGTTAAAACCATGCACTACAAGGGCCAGAGTGAATCCTACCTGGTCTTAGTGCTAGTAAAACCTTACTAAGTTAATACCCACCATCCAGTCTGGGAAAGAACATTGTGCGGCCAGAAATAGCCGTGGACCTGACGAATCACAGTGTGAGTGGTGGCGTGGCAGCCCCAGGCCTCCAACTGTGTTGCCTGCATCATCAGCCTTCACTGGAGGATTGTCTGGCACCAAATAGGCAGCGTTGGAAAAAATGCCATAGAGGGCCAGGAGTAGAGGACCCTCATGTGTTGCCAATCAACCATGGCCCCCAAATGCCCCAATACATCTCCTGGATACCAGATACCGTGCATCCTCCAGAGTCGCATTTGGCTTTTCGTCCTGAGATGGCATGGTGGTAGGTGAAGCTTCCACTATCAAGCACTCAGGCGCTTCCTTCAGCATTGCCAGACCTCCCAATCTGTTGTGGGGTGTCCCTGGCTCATCCGCTGCCAGGTAAGAGTAATATGTTAGTCGAATAGGATGCAGGAGCTTCACTCTGAAGCAGCCATTTTAGTCTATGGCCAGACTCTGCTCTAAGCAAGCCTAGGTCATCTTTGTCTCTCAGAGGTAGTAAAAAGAACAAGTCTGTTCTGTTTCCCAGTCTCTCTCATGCAGTCACTACATAAAGGCTGGTTCTGCTGTTCGTCTCTTAGATGCACACACTATACTATATTGAGCGTATCTTTTTCTCCCAACTGTACTCAACACACTAGGTCTACTTCTGTTGCTCTCCTAAATGTACTCACTACAGACAACCTATCTTTGTCACTCTCAGTTACACTCACTTGAATATTGTCTCTACTTCTGTACTTGCTGGAGCACATCTCTCTCTACAGTGCATTGACTGCTCCGCGTACTGTTACATACTATTGTAACTATCCAGATTTTGTCTGTGCTCTCACCCAGCTTTTTCCACCACAGGCGTCTGTCTGCTTCCTCTAGCCATATTATACAAGTGCCCCGGAGGCACAACAGGTGTTTGCAACCACTTTATGCGCCCCAGAGCACTTTGGTATTACAGAAGGGACCCCTTTTGTGAAACAGATAGTGCTGATGCAGATACAGCGCCAGTGGTATCATTAGAGGGCACTCCCTCATCTACATGGGGTGTGATCCCATGCAAATGAGGGAATAACTTTTCCACTGCACCCGCGTTGTATTACCAGTGTGGGGACAGAGGCAAACATACCCTTAGAAGGTGCACTGAAAGTGCGCCATAAAAGGTGGCGCACTTAAATAGTGGGGCTTCTAAATGCATACCTCTTCTGGGAAAAAAGTGGGTCCCATGGACCCCCAAGGCATCGCCTTGCTGGCGGGAGCAGTCACTCACTGCACCCACCTTCAAGAGGATCTCTAATCCCTTTAAAAAGTGCAGGCCAGTTGCCGCCTATGTAGAGAAACACAGAGCAGCTTTAAAACAGCTGCACCATATTTCTCTTGAATGCGTGGCCACGAGGGAAGCACAAGTTTGTGGTTGCCTTGAGTACACTGCATTCTTCCTGGCAGGGTGCACTTTTCATGTTTGCACCCAGCACAGCTGCTTTAGGTGTGCTGTGGCGTAAACATGGAAAGTGCCAAGGTCCTGGGAAGGGTAATCCTTAACAGATTAATTGAATGGACCGAGGACAATAATATCATCTCGGACATTCAATATGGATTTAGATCTGGCAGATCAACTAGTGATCAATGTCTTAATTTATATATGCTAGTCGCCAAGTATACCATAACAAGTAACGAATCCATTCATTTAGGATTCATGGACTTGGCGGCTGCCTTTGATCATGTAAATAGGGAGAAATTGTGGCTAATGATGACCCAACTTGGTATTGATCAGGGTTTGATTACCATTCTTAGGGAGCTACACAGAGATACTACAGCCAGGGTACGCTATAATAATGAAGGGGGCCTCACTGAAGCTTTTGTGTGCTCAAGTGGGGTAAGACAAGGGTGCATTCTTGCGCCGTTTTTATTTTCCCTTTATATTAACAAGTTAGAGCAGACCCTGATTGCTTTAAATACTGATTGCCCGAGAATCGGTACGCGTCAAATCCCAGTTTTACTATATGCTGACGACGCCGTATTGTTAGCTCGCACCCCGAAAAGCTTACAAACTCTGATCGATGGCTTTGTGAAGTTCATGGGAACCCTAGATCTCTCTGTAAACTTGGGCAAATCATTTGTGATGATGGCAGGGAAAAAATCACGGCCCATGTTCACACATAGAATTGGGTCTTACACACTGGAAAGAGTGCAACTCTTCTCCTACCTAGGGATATTGTTTGATGAGAGATTAAAATTCACATCCCTGGTAGAAGAGAGATGCGGGAAATTAATATCCTCAAATGGTGCAGTGATCGGTTATGGGCGCAGACTGGGTAGATGGTCCCCAGAACAAGTATTGCATTTGTATAATTCTATCTGCTGTTCTAAAGTTCTGTATGGAGCTGAAGTCTGGGGTTTTGTAAATATAACACAACTACAGCGGGAGGAAAACAAAATATTCCGGTCCATACTCAAAATCCCGCAGAGTACCCCAGCCATCATTGCCCACAGAGAGCTAGGGAGGCCATACATTGAAGACACGGTTAAGCTCAGACCAATCCTGGCGTGGCTCAATATTTGGTTAAACACAGAAGCCAAGTTAAGTAGACTAATACTGAGCGATTGTCTAGGAAGAGAGAAATGCATGAAGATACCTTGGTTTAAATATGTTAAGGCGACATTAGAGAAGTTGGGTCACACAGAACTTTTTACCAACCCATCAATGATCAGAGCCCAGGACAAACCAATGGTAAAAAGCTTGTTTGTGGCCCAAAGAAATACAACTAGAATGATGGAAGAAGGGTCTAAAAGGTCAGTGAATTTGCACAGTCACATCAAGACTACTGTGGGAATGGAACCCTATCTCTGTTTAATGCATAATGCACAGGATAGATTTTTAATATCCCGTTTTAGGCTCAATCTTTTACCTTATTTATTGGCGGACCCACAAGGTTATATTGTGCCGATTGAGCAGAAGGGTGCCTGCGGCTGCGACAATCGGTCTCCGCAGGACACCCTTCATTTTGTATTCTTTTGTTCTTATTACTCTATACCCAGGCGAAGTTTTTTAATTGATATCCTGAAAAGGGCTAATTTGACTCAGGCAAACTCAGCATTATTGTTCTTACAAAGGGCAGCTGACCCACTGACTTTGTGCTGTATTCTGAATTTCATCAAAGTAGCACTGAGACTAAGATCAACCAAAGGTCAGCCTTAAACTGCGTCCGTTAAGAAGTTGTGTACCTGTCAGGTGATACGACTGTTTTATTCTGTTTTATTCTCATCAAATGTTCTTACTTGATTGATTTAATTGCTTTTTAAAAAAAAAAGATTCTGTATTGTGTACATGTGCTTTTATGGTGTTTTTAACATCCGAATAAAGAACTATTGATTGATTGATTGAAGTGCGCTCTACCTGTAATAGAGGACCAGGTACACTCAGTAGGGGAGGACTACCCTTGCACATTTAATTGTAATTTCCATGCTAATTCTGTCCTTTTCATGAAAATGTAGTAAAATAATTGCACAAGCCATCTGGGGCCCTATTTGGTATAGAGTTAACTTTCCCTGTTTGTGCCCGGCGCACGTTAAAACGGGTGCACCGGGCACAAATAGGGATATTGCACCCTATTACATAGAATGTGCTGCCCCCAGGTTAGCCGTGAACTCACCCAGCCCTGGGGGCAGCACATTCCAGTGAAAAATGGAGAGGCTTTGAAGCAGTGAGTGACTACACCCACCTGCAAGGTTATGTCAGCGGGGGTCTACAGGTTCCCATTTGCCCCTCCAGAGAGCTGCTATCAGTGCGCCACCTGACAGCTTCTTTGCCTCTGGCAAAGGGATTCCCTCTTTTGTATGGGGCCATACACCTTCAAATGAGTGAATGCCTTCTTGAGAAAGCGCTGGCGTTGTATGTGCTCCATCACTTTCAGTGTTACAGAAGGGGCCACACAAGTGTCTCCTGCCCCTTTTGAAATACTAAAGTACCCCGGGCATGCAAAGCGGGTGCCAACACCTGTTGGGCCCACAGGGCTCATTTCAGGGACATGATCCACACAATAGGAGCATACTGTCTCCCTGGTGGTGATTTGGATACGATCGTCATTATTCTCCGGTACATTTTTTATGTATTAGGTAATCGATCAAGCACTTTAGGATTACGTGACTTAAGATACTAAATATATATATATTTTTTTTAAGTTCAAAAAAGATTTTATTGATAAGAAAGATAAGGCATCACATCATTGTACACCAAGTTAAATACATATCGCACAAAAAAGAAGTTACAATACAGTTAATGAATTGGGTTGAAAAATAAAAGCAAAAACAATAATTAAAATAATGATACACATACTGAAGTATCAAATAATAGAGGAACAAGTAGGGGTATTTAGGGGGGTTTTGAAACTTCCTGTTGGGCTGGATGAGGCAGAAAAGAACGGAGAGCACTAGCATTTAAATACAGTGTAATAGGCGACCATAAATCCAGTCTTTTCGACGCCAAATGGATAGGGTATACAAAAGATGTATCCAACCTGTGGTTATGGCAAACAGCGTACCACCATGCCCTGTAACAGCCGCGGTCGGTAGTAGGAGTAACTGCAAGGCGGTGACGTGGGGAGGGGAGGGGCAGGGTGGGGGGTAGTAAACTATGGATTACAGAGGTTTACAGGTAAGTTAACATATAAATTAATAAAAACGAATTTTGTTGCGTGCACTGCATCGCATTTGGGGATGCAGTGCACGCAACGAAATTCATTTTATTAATTTATATGTTAATTTACCTGTAAATCTCCGTAATCCATAGTTTACTACCCCCACCCTGCCCCTCCCCACGTCACCGCTCTGCAGTTACTCCTACTACCGACCGCGGCTGCCCTGTAAGAGATCTTAGAAAAGTCTTTCCAGTTTGCTGTAATCTGCTGGAATGCAATTGGGAGTAGTAAATCAACAATTTTAACATTAGACAAACTGTTCGCCCAGCAAGGTGCCAGACTCCCTAGGAAAACATAAGTGTAAGAAAAGGGAAATGCAGTACCGAAAATCAAGTTAATTTGAGACCAAATTCTCTTCCAAAAATCAAGTACAATAGGACAAGAAAATAACATGTGAAATAAATCAGCTTTTGCAGAAGAACAGGTCTAACAAGTATCAGGTACTGTGGTGTAATTTTTGCTCAGAACCTTAGGTGACAACAATAGTCTATTATATACAAAAAACAATGTTTGCGTCGTGTTTGCGGCTCTGGAAGATTTACGTATCTAAATCCATAATTTATCCCATAAAGACACTGACCAAGAGACCATGAAGTCCCATTCCCAATCCTCTTCAGTTGTAGATTTCTGTCAGACTTTGCCCGCAACATGCAGAAAGTTATACAATGTGGAGGCTTTGGGAGCTGTGACTAATAGAGTTCGCAATTGTGATGAGGAGGCTGGGATAATTGAAGCACTGAGTGTCGCTGTCAAATAAGTCAATGTGTCCAACACAGCTTGTTTGAGAATGAGATACTTATGTATGAATGAGGCAGGTAAGTTGAAAGAATGGCTGAGCAAGGAAAAGGGTAAACAATTTGAGTTTGAAAAAAGTTGAGAAATCCAAATAAGACCTCTTCGGTGCCAGGTCTTCCAATAGAATGGTTTATTCCGAATAAGTAAATTCTTATTATGCCATATTGTAGAACCAAGAAAGGAGTCAACAGTATTGTGGGGAAAGGGGAATAAAGGTGATAAAAGCTTGGAGGTCATTTGAATAATGGGAGTAGATAGGGCTTGAGGTTTGCGTGAGAAGGAAAGGTATTCATTGAAGGAAAAAGGGGATACAAAAAGGCGTTCAATTGTGGTCCACATAGGGCAATTCTCTTTAGGATCGCGCAACCAAAAAGAGGCTTGACGTAAAAGGAATGCCTTTTGATATGTCGGGAAATCGGGAAAATTGACTCCGCCTTCAATTTTGGGACGAGTTAACCTAAGTATAGACATTTGGGGTTTCTTTTTATTCCAAAGAAAGGAAGAAAGAATGGAGTTGATCTTCCTGAAGAATTTTGCTGGGATAAGAATTGGGATGTTGGAAATAGTGTAAATAATTATGGGCGATAACATCATTTTAATAGTATCCAGTCGACCCCACCATGAAAGATAGAGGGGGTGCCATTTAGTAGTGAGGTCTGAAATCTTTTGTATGCATTTATCCATGCACAAGAATACTGTATCTGAAAGTGAATGTGTGATGTGGAGCCCCAAGTATTTGTTGTGGTTAGGACTCCAAGTAAAATGAGAGGCCGTAAAGTCGGGTTTAAAGGTATATTTTGTTAACGGCAAAATCTCACACTTATCGTTATTTAACTTATAACCCGAAATACTAGAATAAGCTTGTACTTCCGCTAAAAAAGCAGGAATTGAATCAATTGGTTGAGACATAAAGAGCAAAATGTCGTCTGCATAAGCTGCTAGTTTAATAGATGACTGGAGTGTTTCAAAGCCATGCAAGTTGGGATTCTGACGTAATTTTGAAAGGAATGGTTCCAAAGCCAAATTAAAAAGGAAGGGTGAAAGAGGACAACCTTGACGCACCCCCCTTCCTAAATCAAAAAACGGGGATACCAATCCATTGGCACAGACAGCCGCTCTAGGATTAGAATAAAGAAGAGAAATCAGGGAAATAAAATTGGAACCAAAGCCAAACCATTTGAGAGTATAAAACAGGTATCTCCATTCGACTCTGTCGAACGCCTTTTCAGCGTCTAATGCTATTGCAGCTAGGGAGTCTTTAACACATGGAGATTTTGACAATACATTAAACAGAAGGCGAGTGTTATCAGTTATATAGCGGCCTTTAACAAATCCAGATTGTTCTATCCCTAAGAGATCTGGTAAAAATGAATCCAATCGTAAGGCTAATGCCTTAGAGAAGATCTTATAATCAATGTTTACCAAAGCAATAGGCCTATAATTCTTACAATACTTAGAGTCTTTACCCTCTTTGGGAATTAGACAAATATGAGCATCTGAGAAGGAGCCAGATGAGTGTCCTGACGTGGTGAAGAAATGTATTAGCGAATATAATTTAGGTAATAAAATTTTAGAGAAATGGGAATAGAATTCAACAGTAAAACCATCAGGGCCAGGTGCTTTGTCATGTTTGAGAGACTGCAGGGCGGTCGCCAACTCTTGCTGCGTTAAATCTAATTCTAATGGAGATAAATCTGGTAAAGTGTCTTGGGGTTTTTGAATAGTAGAGAAAAATTCTGATAAAGCTTGGTCGGAGGGTTGCGTTTCGGAGGTGTATAGTTTTATAAAAAAGAGAAAATTCGTGTAGAATATCATCATCTTTAAACTTTAGATCTAAATTTGCATCATAAATAGAATCAATGTTTAGTTTATTGTGCTTAACTTTCAAGTAATTAGCCAAAATTCTCCCAGCCTTATTCTTACCCCATAAAATTTAGCACTAGATTTTAACAAATAAAGAGAAGCATCCTCCGTAGATCTCTTGTTGAATTGCATTTTGGCTTTGGCTTTGATAAGTCTTTTGAATGCGAAGTATAATAAGAGTGCTCCAGTCTCTTAATGTCTTGAAGAAGGATTGCAATCTGTGTGCGTGCAACCTTGCGCTTCCTTGCAACAAAGGATAGTATAAAATCTCTAGCTGAGGCCTTAAAGGCATCCCACAGAGAAGGAAAGGGCATGGAATCGGTTTGATTTATCTCGTAAAATTCCTGGAAGAAATTGGTGAAGGAGGCAGTACATTTTGGGTCTAAGAGAAGAGAATTATTAAAGTGCCACCTCCATGGGCCTATGATTTTAGGTCAAATGTCAAGACCAATTGAAACTGGGGCATGGTCAGACAACAAAATGGGGCCAATTTGTGCACGAGTAAGAGTTTGTGAAATATTATGGGAGACAAAAATATAGTCGATTCTTGATTGAGAATGATGAGATGGGGAGTAAAAAGTGAATTCCCTGATGGTCGGATTACACAATCGCCACGCATCAAGGAGTTTATGTTGAGTTATGGCGTGGACAAAGAATTTGTGAGGTTTATTGGGTACAAAGGGAATCTTTGAATTCCTATCAATGAATGGATCAAAAACCTGATTACAATCACCAGCCAGGATAAAGTTATCACTGATGCAGTGAGAAATTTGTTTGGCAAGTGTGGGCCAGAACGAAGGTTCTCCACAAGTAGGGGCATAGACATTTAGAAGAGAGACTGGAACACCCTTTAAAGATAACTTAACATATATCCATCTACCACAAGTGTCCGATTCTTGAGACGAGAGTGAGAACGAAAGAGATTTGCGACAAAGTATCACTACACCATTACGTTTGCCATCACCTGGGGAGAAGAAAACCTCTCCAACCCAACCCCTCTTTAACTTCAAGGAATCGACATCTGAAAGATGAGTTTCTTGTAAAAAGACAATGTCAGCATTCAATTTGGCTAAGTGAGTCAAAACCCGTTTTAATGGGAGAATTCAAACCCCTTACTTTCCAAGTAATCAAATTTAAAGACATGGCTTAATAGAGGCAAAATAAGTTAACAATAGTAAATAAAAACCCAATTCAGGCAGAGAAAGATGCAAAATACTAGAAAAAGAAAAAGCGACAATTAATCCATTTTCAAAAAAGGGAAGGAGACGAAAGCTATAAAGGAAAAACCAAGGTAAAAGTAAAATGTTAAGGAGTGAGCTTAATAGAGTGACACCAGAAAAAATAAGAATTGTATCTGAAAAAGAATAGAACAAGGTGATAGTAAGTAGACAGGTAAGGATGAATTTAGAAAGGAAATAAAGAAAGGAAGAGCCAAAGGAAGTATTGAGGACATCAGAGAAGCAAAGGTATAAAAGTTGTGGAACAAACTGAAAAAATACAATGAATGTGGCACAGAAAACAACAAAGAAAAAATAAAGAACATACCTAAGAAAGGAGGATGAGAAGGAGGAGGAAGTGAGACCACAAGGACATGCGGGACATCCGAGCGTGGACACACGGGAAACCAGGGGGGAACCACGCCGTAAGAAGAGAGGATCTATGGGAGTAATGAACAGTCAATTAAACAGATGAATAACAAGACAAAACACATATTTCGAACGAAGTCAAGACCATAATGGACCATAACCTACGAACAGCCACCTAAGGGAAGTAAACCATAACAATAGACCATAGGGCCTATGCAGAACCTTGGAGGCAGTATCAAGACAACCATTAATAACAAAAAATTAAGTATTAAAGGACAATGAAGAAGTGGAAGAATCCATGTTGACTGGTCTACAAGAGTTAATGAAGCTCTGTAATCTCATTGGATCCTCATATGTAGTAGTTTTGTTGTTGTAGGTGACCTTGAAGAGGCAAGGATGAAAAAAACCATATCGAGCCCCCAGAGAACGAAGATCGGGTCTCATACTAAGGAATGCTTTACGTCTGTTTGCGGTGGCTTTAGTGTAATCTTGAGCAAAAAATACAGTAGAGCCAGACCATGTGATTTTCGGGATGGCTTTGGCAGCTGATAATACTTTGATCAAATCCGTATACTCCAAGAAGTAAAGGATTACACCTCTCGGCCGCTGCGATAGCTAAGCATCAGAAGCAACTCTGCCCAGTCTATGAGCCCCTTGGATATTAAGTACAGTGTCGTCTGGTAGGTGAAGCAATTGAGGAAGGAAAGATCTGAAAAAGGAGACAGCGTCTGACTCTTCAAGTCCTTCAACCAAGCCATAAATTTGTAGATTGTTTCGCCGATTTTGATTTTCAAGGACCTCGAATTGGCGCTGGAGCACAGAAACTTGGGAATGCAATTGAGAAACACTGTTGCACGAAGCCTTGAGTGAGGAAACATTGTGCTCAACTGCCGAGACTCTGGTATCCAACTGAGACCAATTATCCGTGAGGACTTGCAGCTTAACATTAGTCTCCTCCATAAAGGGACGAAGAGCTCTGATTTCCTCTAACAAGAGCTCCATAGAGACTGGTGAGGCAGATTTAGGCGGGGGGGGGGGTCCTCCTTCAATCGTTTCGTGATGGATTTCCCTGAAACTGCTGAAGGAGGATCCATTTTAGGCTCCAGAGGCGGCTGCGTAGACAAACGTGAATCCTCAAGCTTAGAAAATTCTGTGAAAATTCTTGAGTTTTTTACAAAAGATTGCTTCACTTTAGCAGAATTCCTGATTCTGCCCATCAAAATGTAGAAATTAATGAAAACCCCGAGGGAAAAAATCAGGGGTCAATAGTGAATATGCACCCAGGCGAGTTAAATATTCCAAGGTGACCAGTAAACCATGTCTTCCCATAGACGGCTGATGCAAAGTATTAGTATTTAAAATTAAGGTTACACAAAAAGCCTGAGGAGAGAAATAATTAATTGGGTTAATAGAGCAAAAGAATCCAATGACAGGATAGTAGAAGGCACACAGCTGTCTGCAACACTCCTCAGAAAGAATATATCACTTCTTGTCACAGAAAAGCTTATGTGGTTGAGAGAACATGAGAACGTGAGGACGAGGATGACGAAAGCTACATTTGAAATGTCCAGGAAAAATAAATCCAAGATAAAATAAATAGAGCAAAAAATAGCCATGAACCATTTATCTAAAAATTAATGTTGAAGGAATGAAGAGTGATGTAAAATTCACCAAGCGACATTACATCAAATTTGCGTACAGTTCTCCTTGTAAATGAGCTCCATAAAATGGCGGCCAGTGATTCCTTGACACAATGGGGAGAAGCACACAGAAATGCTGTTTCATGCAGCTGAGGCAAAGGAGTTAACTGAAGAGAAAAAGCACAAAATTAGCCATTCTGCAGTAAGTTGAAGCAGCCAGCATTCGAAAACAAGCCTAATTTCTCTGGAGCTCCAGACGCGGCAAAGGGCTAAAATGGTGGCTGCTACAGAGCATCGCTTCTGAGAGAACTGCGAGGCGTTAATATGTCGCTGATTCAGCTTGCGCGTGAAGATGGCAATGCGCGCATCGCTAGCAGCATACCTTCAAGTGTCCATATTTTAAAAGAAGACTCCCAGATGAACTTCGGAAAGCGCGGTTTCGCCGAGGTGAGCCCAGAGCCTCACTCGGACGCCGCCATACTCCGCGGGCGTCAAGCCATGCCCCCCACTAAATATTGTTTAATAATATTTGATTAATAGGTTTTCCCCTACATCAGGGACCTGATTCTTACAACAGGGAGTCTCTTGTCTCCCAAATGATTTCTATGTGCAATACACTGCGGTAAACGATATTGGACCTTTTGACTAGGGACATTGCCAAGACGAAATTTGGGGCGACAATTCACTCATTGATTATGATTTCTTGCGGAAATTGGTGTATACAAATATCTACTGGATTAATTTAAAATTCATATTGGGACACTATATTGGACTTAAGATCTCTTGAATTGATTTCGCATCAGGAGGTAAAAACTATTTTGTCAATCAATCCATGAAATGCTGCAAATCAGGATCAACGACAACGTACTGAGATACTTGTGCCTCATGATCTATTTGTTATGTACATCTTTATCTTTTGGTCATTACAGATCTTGATCTGGAATATATTCAATACCCTAAGGTACAGCCCGTCTCCCAGGTCCTCTTTCATGGGAGTGTGTGTCTCACGGGTGGCTATTAATTAAAACTATATTTAAGCACAAATTTTGGTGGATATTTATTCCTCACAAACACCATAGGGCATCATGACAACAGATGACCTAATCGGTTTTCATCTCAAGGACATGTCACCTCTAGTACTAAATTCTAGCAATGTTTTGATTGAGTTACAGGAGTAATTAGGCACAGAATGTGTCTCTTTTTTTAGAAAGACTGTGAATTCTTGGTGTTTTTCTAAACAATGCACTAAATGGGCAATTTTTTTTTAATTATTAAGACCTTTTTGCCTAGGGCGAAAAAATTGGGCATGCATTCATTGGTATAAATTTGTATATAGTTTATGTGTATTACAAACTTGGTATTTGTATTACTTTCAGCCCTGACGAAGTCGTAGGGTTGTTACCTCAAAACAATGGAACGCATTGGCTAAAGGGAGTGGAAGAAATAATAAACATCATAGAAGAAACAAAGTCTTCATTATTACTTTCATGTTTCTTAATTGTACTGTACTTTGATTTCACCTGGAATGCGTGTGCTTCAAAAATTGTAATTTGTAATGCCAGTTCATCAAGCTGATGAGAAAAAGTGTTTCATCATCGACTGCATGTGTGGTTGGGGTGAATAGGCGCATTTGTTCTTGGTCATGTTTGCATGCATTAACACAATAAAGCCAGACACTGATCGGCTTTGCTAATGCTTGTTTTATTTTGTTGGGGAAATTTGCTGGGCAGTGCATGCATTCCCTGTTTTGTTTGCTTGATCCTTTGCTTGTGTTCCCTGTCTTCTTTCATTGCATAGCTCTCCCTCTCTCATGATGTCTTTTTTCTCCTCCTCTGTTCCCCCTCCTCTTCACACTCCCCGTCCTTCGTCCTATTTTAAATATTTTTGGTAAGTTTATGAGGGCCCAGCAAGTTCTTCTGCACTGGCGAACACTTGTTTTTCACATTAAGAAATAAATAAATAATTTTACTGCTTTAGCATCGGCGCCTTTCATGTTAAATTG
The DNA here is from genome assembly GCF_964204655.1 of Triturus cristatus. Lineage (NCBI taxonomy): Eukaryota > Metazoa > Chordata > Amphibia > Caudata > Salamandridae > Triturus > Triturus cristatus. The sequence goes on from NC_140590.1 coordinate 232,281,010, forward strand.
GAACAGTAATTAAGAAATTGCCTATCTCGCAACACGTGTTCGTATTAGCGGCCATTTTGAAATTGGTTTACTTTAACAGAAAACCCATTTCCTTTAACGGAAAATCCATTGCAAGATTGTGGACCTCATGTGAGTTGGTTGCATGCAAATAGCAATTGTCTGCTAATTTCATTGCAGTGGATAGTGTTTTGGGGAAGTCACAATAGCAAATCCCTCTATTCCTCTTCTGTTTCTAAGGCTAGATCCATTTAGTGATACACGTCATTAGAAACACACTTGGGTGCCGATTACGATCCTGTAAAAAAAATCCCCGTACGACTCGTATCCGTCTTTTTACCGTACGAATCGTACAAGTGCCATACAAACGGCCAAGTACGATTCGCATGGGAAAAATTCTATACGAGTCACATTGGGAATAATTCCCCACACGTCCTCGGGTCGGAAAATGTGTCCGACACCTCCCCGGACGATTTACCGTACAAACGTGAAAAGTGAAGTCCGACCGCGCAAGTACGATCCATCCCGTGCGTCTGATGTCACAACCGTATGGTAAAAACACCATCCGCACCGAACTCCCATTGCAACCATGGAGACATGTGCCCACATATGCGCCAACCCACCCCCCCAGCCCCCGTGAGTACGCGCCGTACCCCCCCAGCCCCCATGAGTATGCGCCGTACCCCCTCCCCAGCCCCCGTGAGTACGCGCCGAACCCCCCGTGTATGTACACCCCTGTACGTGTCGAACCCCCCATGTATGTACACCCCTGTACGTGTCGAACCCCCGCGTGTATGTACACCCCTGTACGTGTCGAACCCCCGTGTATGTACACCCCTGTATGTGTCGAACCCCCCGTGTATGTACACCCCTGTACATGTCGAACCCCCCGTGTATGTACACCCCTGTACGTGTCGAACCCCCTGTGTTTGTACACCCCTGTACGTGTCGAACCCCCACGTGTATATACACCCCTGTACGTGTTGAACCCCCCGTGTATGTACACCCCTGTACGTGTCGAACCCCCCGTGTATGTGCACCCCTGTACGTGTCAAACCCCCCGTGTATGTACACCCCTGTACGTGTCGAACCCCCCTGTGTATGTACACCCCTGTACGTTTGAGTCGTACCCCCACCCGTGTATGTACGCGCTGGGGGTACGCACCGTACATACACGGGTGGGGGTACGACTCAAACGTACAGGGGTGTACATGCACGGGGGGGTTCGACACGTACAGGGGTGTACATACACGGGGGGTTTGACACGTACAGGGGTGTACATACACGGGGGGTTCGACACGTACAGGGGTGTACATACACGGGGGGTTCGGCGCGTACTCACGGGGGCTGGGGGGGTACGGCGCGTACTCACGGGGCCTGGGGGGGGTACGGCGCGTACTCATGGGGGCTGGGGGGGGGTACGGTGCGTACCGGGCCCCCTATTCTGGTCGTTTTGCGGCGTACTTCGCTTTTCCTGCACTTTTTGGGTGCCGTAAAAATATTGCCGTCCGAACTGCTGTCGGTTCGAATCGTACTTCCTGGGTGGTGAAACGCTGCCTGACAGCGTCCCGACGTCACGTCGGGGCATTCCCGGATCACATTCGTATGTATATTTTCGTCGGACGGTGTTTTTTACGATTCGTACGGAAATGGTGTTTCCGTGCGAATCGTACTTCCATGTTTGTAAAGTTTTTCAACCGGGTACGAGTCGGACGGAGAAAACGCTCCGACCGACAGTTCGTACCCGGTTTTTCCAGGATCGTAATCGGCACCTCTGTCTTATTGCATTCACCTCATATTAATGAACATTAAGGGCTTTATTACGAGTTTCTGTCCTGTCGGTCTGCCACTGCCAAGCTGACAGGAGAACTGCCAAGCCCGTAGTGGGCCTACCCACTTGATTATGAGTGTAATCCATGGTGTGTGGCGGGTGCTGCAGCCGTCTCACCGTGGTGGTTTGTTAGGCTCATAGGAGAGCCTTAACAGCAGTACACTGCCATGACAGCACCTGCAACGCGTTCCTGCATGCCCCTGCATGTACTCCCAGGCCCAGAAGAGGCAGGGTGCCCTGTTAGGGCCCCCATAGTTTCATGTCCACCACGTTTTTCATGGCAGGCTCACCGCCACAAAAATAGCAGTGGAAATGGAAGTCAGAATATGCTTGGCAGTGCCACAGTGGGATTACCAGCATATTCCTGTCCATTTCCAGACCGCCGGCACAGCGAGATCCTTGATCTCGGTGGAGCCGGCGGTCTTGTACTGGTTCGTCCGCCACACTCATAATATGGTGGGCGGACCAACAGTGTGGCAGTGGTCAGGCTGCCACCACAAATACAGCAGTCCTGTGGACCACTGTACTTTTAATAAGACCCTAAGTGTTATAGCACATTAATACTGGTATTCTGCTCTTTAAGGATATTGTATGTTCCCGTAATAAGTACAAAATGCCCCATCTTTTGATAAGCAATTGCATTCTGCTACAGCGTGCTAATCTGGGGTGTCACCTTTGTATGGGTGAGAAATGTTGAAGAATGAGGATAACTACGTATCTAGCGATCCAAGGTGTTCTCGAAACAGCTGTGGAGTGATTTATGCTACTCATCCTTCCTTTGAATCTCACAAAATGTATTATATTATCTGTCATCTATGCTTTCAAAATTTTACAGGACAAATAATACCTTTTAGCACCATAACAATTGGCCTTTAATTTGAGCAGGATGGGCATTTGAGAAGTCTCTCACAGCGGTTTCCTACAAAATACATCAATTTTGCCTCTCACAATATATTTGATTGGATTGCATCACTGTGATTGGATGGGCTTTGGTGTGTTCAATAAACAGACGGGTTTGATTTGCAGGTAGTAGTCACTGAGACTGGAAAAAAGATGGGAATCTGGACTATATACAAATGGTAGCACTAAGCCTGGGCAAAGCACTACGCTACGCTCGCGTAGTTTGCGAAGTTTGCGCTACTTCGCACTACGCGAATTGCACGTAGCACAGTGCAAACACGCGTAGCGTAGAGTAGTGCAGCGGTCATTTTTTGCTTGCTCGCGGTCCTCAACGTCAAGTTGGCGACCGCGAGCAAGCAAAATGACATCCCGGCGAGACTTTTTCCTCGTTCGCGATCAGCAACATCAAAGTGCAGATCGCGAGCGTGGAAAATAAACCTCCTGGCGAGATTCTCAACGCGGGGAGGTCAGGTTTCTCATTGCGAGTGGTCGCGTATGCTCGCTACCGCTCGCAATGAGAAACTACCAGTTCGCGTTGAGAAAGCTGCCGCTCAAGTAAAAATCTACTTGAGCGGCAGAAAACTACAGCTCGCTCTCTGCAAGATGCCATTTTCAATGATTGCACAGTACCGGATGCTTGTCCACACTGTGCAATCATTGAAAACGGCATCTTGCACAGTGCGAACAGGGTACTACGCAGTTCACGAAGTGCTACACGTAGCTCGCATAGTGCGAAGTGCACTTTGCGTAGCTACGTGTAGCCCTTCTTCGCGAACTACGCCCAGGGTTAGGTAGCACCCTCTATGAAATGTAACAAGTAGAGAAATGCGGCTAATAAAAGCAAACGTTCATCACACAACTCCTGTGTCTTGTAAGGCATGTACAGTTCCACCAGAAACATGATTCGACTTCTGGGCTTGTTTATTGCTTGATACATCTAATATTCTGGTGTCTACACAAATGCAATAATATTAAGATGCCAGCAAATGCAGGTGTTCTGAAATGAATTTTGAATTCGTTACAACCTCTATATAGATTCATTCGATTAACCTTTGCTTTTATTATCAGCATGTCTCCACTTTATATAGTTGATAGAGGCTGCTACCATACGTATGTCCTGATGAACGCCCTGTAGCCAGAAAATATTAAGGTTCGAAACATCAATGTATTTAAGATTTTGGTTAGATATCGAGGGGCATATTTACTAATCTTTCACACAATGCAGGGCAGCGAGCCCAGTTTTTGAGATACATTGTGTGGAAGAGAGAGAGCAGAAATGCTCCATATTTACAAAGATATGGAGCATTTCTGCACACTTCTTGCGCTGGAGCACTATGTGCTGCCTAGTGGCAATGCAGGCACCCATGACCATATTGCAAGGATGCTTGCACTATGGGCAAGATTGTTTTTGTGCAGGAAGGAACACCCTCCTGCACAAAAACAATCCTTAGAAGCATTTTCGTATTTCCATGTGTGCTGCATTGAGTAGCAGACATGGAAAGAGGCATTAGCAAGGAAAAATTCAGATATTTTACCAAGAGTGGGAAAAGAGGTGGGGGAGAACAGTTGGATGAATCATTGTATTTGATGTAACATGCAAGAAAAATATATTTAAAAAAAGATATTTCTCTTCGTTATGCTTCACTCGGAAAGCTGTAGTATTTTGTTGCATTCCCTGATTTACTAGTGTTATAAATTGGGTTAGCGGTGAAGAGGGGTAAAACCATGTTCAGGCAGCATACACAATCTCTGTTGGGGTGAGACACAAGCACACCTCAAATTAACTTGTGCTTAACCCTATGGTAGCTTGGTCCAGAAGCAGTCAGGCTTAAATTAAAGGCAAGGTGTACAGTATTAATGGAGCACTTCCAAAAGTGATAACGTGAAAACACAATACAAGAAAAATCCCACAACAATTTAGAAAAATGTGGTAATATGTAATAAATGGTTTTTGACCAAAAAAAAGACAAAAACCAAATTAGTAGAACCAAAGCTATGCAATTTCAAAGATTTCAGGTAAGTATAGCATCGTCAAGTGCAAAGCCCCCCTCACGGTTATCTGGTCATGCGAGACCAGGTGAAAGTCACAAGTGCAGGCTGACCGCAACAGAGCACAGGCATGATACACGGACCAGGTTAGTCCCACTAAAAGAGTTACCTTCAAAAGTGCAGCGCGAAGAGTTAAGTTCATGGTGGAGGGTACTGGGAGGAGCAGGGAGAGTGTTGCGGATGGTGGTCGGTATAGCGTGAAGGACAGGCTGGTCATCATGGATATTCTTTGCTCTGGCCCGAAGATCCTGTCGGGCATCACAGATTGGTGCTTACTGCGGGCTGTCGATGCTGTAGTGCGCAGTGTAAATCTTGCGCTGCCAGGCATCACTGACCGTTGATGTGGCGCAAAGAGTCAGTTCCACCAGAGCTTCACATTGGCAAACCTGTTTGCTGTCGCCAAGAGCCCAGTATTCAAGATCCCGCCCCGTTCTTGGGGAGAGAGCTAAACTGATGACACAACAAGGGTCCAGGACCTAAGCGGCACCTCGTGGGGATAAGAAACATTAGGGCTCAGATGGGTCCAGGCAGCAAGTCAGCTGGACAGGTGCAGGGAGGCCTCTATAGATTGTTAGGTCCCTGTTACTCGGAACAGGAGGTCATTCAGCTGACCCTTGGAGTCACTTCAAGGTGGTATGAAGGGTGCAGGTAAAGTCTTCCTTCTCAGCAAGTAAGCAGCAGAGGAGCAAAGGAGCAGAGCGGGCCATCAGTCCTTCTCATGTAGTATCCACCGTTCCAGGGTATACTGAAGTGTTGGGTCTAAGGGTCCAATATTTATACTTGATGCCAGCTTTGAAGCAGGAGAAGATTCTGGAGGTTTCTACCCCCAGAGTTGTTTGGAATTTCCTGCCTCCCTGCCCTGGCCCCAGCTTGTCTGGAGAGACAAAAGACTAGTGGCAAACTCTTTGTAAGTGTGCTCGGGCAGAGGTTTTGTGATGTGCTAGACTGGTATGTGACAGCCCCACCCCCCAATAAAGTCAGACATGGGCCATTCTGCCAACACCTGTTTCTCCTATGTCTCACTGTCTGGGAGCAATACACAAAGGCCAACTGCCAGTTACACCTAGCAGACTAAGGGGCATATTTACAAGCCTCTATTGCCACTATGATGAAAGGGGCCTCACCTTATTTAAAAGGCAGCGTTAAGCCACTTAACGTGGCTTAACACTGCCTTGTAAATAAGGCACCCTTTCACGCTGTATTTAGCGTGAAAGGGGAGGGAAATGGGTGGTGTGGTGGGCGTTTCACAGCACCACCCATTCATTTTGATGCTGCCACCTATTTACAAGGGCAGCGTAAATAGGAGGCAGTGCCAAAATTAAGACCAGGGAAAACTGGTATTAAACAGGCGAAACGAGGACAAATGCTTTATATCTCCTAGCTTTTGCTGTTTGCATGTGTGCTGCTTTGTGCAGCACACATAGAAACAGCAAATTGCCTATGATTGTTTATGTTCAGGAAGGTCTTGTTCCTACACATAAACAACCATTTTCTTTAAATGCTGTTTTGCAACTTTGCATTAAGCAGCACACATAGTAGTTACAAACCAGCATTTAAAGATTGTTTATGTGCAGGAAAAAGGACCTTCCTGCACATTAACAATCTTCTCCCCAATGCAGACACCCTTGCACCATGCTGCAAGGGTGCCTGCGTTGGCACTAGGCTGCTGAAAACAGCGTCAGCGCTAGGGGAAACGTAGGGGTGCGCCGCATTCTTGTGAATACAGGACACCCCTGCGTTTTCATTATGGAGAAGCGTTGCATTAGCAATGTTTGCTTAGTGCCACCCTTCTCCATTCTGCTCTAAATAAGATCATATATATCAGCTTCTTGTAAGAGGATCCTGGTTATCAGCAATGGGAAACTTTGTATTTGACCAGCATAGCAATAGGTTGAGGACTCTGATATTAGGTCAGTGTCTTCTGAGGAGGACTTTATGGGGCAGGGGTCAACATCGATATTATTTGTCTTGATGGTTAGTGGTTCAAAACCACTACCACATCTGAGCCTCTGTGGACTACTATTTATCTTGGGCAATGGAAATTAGAGGGGTCATAAAAGGTGTAGAAGGGACTATAGTGGTTCAGTCACAGGAGTTAATGTTTACTTCCCTTGAATCCACATGTGATTAAACCAGTGGTTAACTGCATGAGTTCTGGCTACCAGTCACTGAGAAGATAGACCATCTCAAAAATATTCTCCTGCGTCTTTACTTCACTGGGGATCAAACTTGTTTATTTATTATTTCTACCTTCCCAAAGGGAATCATGCAATAAAATAAATGAGTGTGACTTAATCACATGTGTGGCATAACCACAGAATATGACATGCTATAGTTAGCAGAGGTAGGTACCTTTGTCCAAGTAGGGACCCTTGCTTCTAGTCAGGGTAATGGGGATACACACTTTAGATAACCCCAGCTCACTCCCCTGGTAGCTTGGCATGAGCAGACAGGCTTATACCAAATGCAATGTGTAAAGTATCTGTGCTCAAAACATACAGTAATACAGTGATAACACCACAAATGGACATCACACGAGTTTAGAAAAATAAAGTATCCTTATCTTAACTCAACAAGACCAAAATGACAAAAATCCAACATACATGTAGTAAAATTGAACTTCAAAATAGTAATTTCAAGAATAAAGCTTGCAGAAAACAAATAGCTCCACCCAGGGCTATTACGACATTGTGACAGCAATGAATCTAAAGTACGGTGCCAACTGCGAGGTGCACAGCGTCAGGCATGGAATTACATGGAGCCCCAAAACAAACAGTACCTTTGGAAACGAAGTCTATGATGATGCACGGCATCATAGAGGTGAGGCGTCGGTGCCAAGGCCGAGGCTGGCTCCCTTGCTGCCATGGGGAGGTGAGGGGTCGTGTCCGCGAGGAGGCGACTGGTCGAATCCAGGGCAGGGGAAGTCATTTGTGTTGGCAGTAAAGAGTCGGTTCGGGTGATGGTGTGAAGTCGGCGAGTTCGTGGAGTCACCCTCAGTGGTTATTGGCACCACGATAATAAGATGCAGGCGCTGGTGATGACGACGTAGGCGCAACGCTGGAGTATGGAAATGCCGATAACTGCAGGAGTCGGCAGATGCCGAAGAGGGTCGGAGTTGCAGTACAGGCCGGGTGGTGCATCGTGCACTTCACAAGCGGTGCCCCTGGCCTCGGTGCAGGTCGTGGCATCACAGCGGCATTGCTGAGGGTGTCGGAGACAGGTTTTCTTGCTTCTCTCAAGTTGCTTCCAGCTACCAATAGCAGGAACAATCTCCAGAGGTCCAAAACTGGAATAGGGACCTCCTGGCAGGTCAGAACTCTCAGCAATCGTGTTCAGGGGAGCTCGGGGTGAAGTCTTTATGTCTCTGAGACCTCAGAACAGGAGGCCAGCACACATTGGCCCTTGGAGATTCTTCTTCAAGCAAGTTCTCAGCAAAGTTCCAGCCTTTGTCCATTCCTTGGCAGAATCAACAACTGCATTCCAACCCCACATAGCACACGGCAAAGGGGCAGTACTCCTCCTCACAGCTCTCCAGCTCTTCTCTTTGGCAAGGTTCCTCTTGAGTCCAGAAGTGATCGAAAATTATGGGGTTTAAGGCGCACTACTTATACCCCATTTTGTCTCTGTTCTCTTTCTGCAATGGTCTCTGAGCCCAGGTCAAGCTAGTTCTGTCCTCACTGGTGCAGTATGACCACAGGGGGTGGAGACAGCATTGTGCAAGTGAGACAGGCCCTATTTAGGTGCAAGGAAAACTCCTCCCACTACTCTATCTGTATAACAATCTGTTAGTCTGTGCTCATTTTTTTAAATCTAGGCATAATTAATCAATCCAGGTCGCGTCGTAGCAAGGCCTTATGATAAACTATATTGGATGGTATGGTAATTGAACCTTTGAATAGGGAGGCATGTGATTTTTACTAAACTATTGTAATTTGTTGGTGTCTGACATCTCATCAAATCCATGATTGACACTGTTAAATTGTAATATTAAGTACTCTTCTTTTTGCATTAATCTTCTTTCAACATCGCCTCTTCTAGAATTAAGCTGAATGGCGGATAAACTCTGCATCTGAATTCTTTTTCTATGTGGCCCTCTTTCATTAAGTGGCTGACTAGGGGTGCTGGGACTGTCTTTGTTTTGATGCAGGATATGTGCTGTACAATCCAGTGTTTAATTTTTTGATTCATTTTGAAAATTTACATTTTCCGACATTGTTAGGTTTGAAAAACCCCATTCTCATGATATGCTTGTTTCGTGCCATGGTAGGTTAGCAGTGTGTGGCTAAATTAGATCTCATTTGTATTCACATTATGCAACCCACTGAGTTATCCTTTTAATGCGTGAGTTTCAGTTAGCGAGTGTGACTCCATTTTGTATTTCACAATCCCCATTCGGTTGTGTCTGAACTAGGCCCCGTTATTCATTTTGCTGCCTCAGCCGAACACTGTATTTAGTTATTATTTTCTCTACTGTTCAAGGTTGCCTTCTGACTTACTATTGAATAGGCCATTCCGCCTTTGCATACCTATCGATGTGTGTAGCTCTGCTCCCACGTTAGGAGACGCTGAGACCTGGCACGGCATACTTGAAACTTTGGTGGTAGCACATCCTTCTGTGCCTCCTCTGTTCATGCTCGGCCTCAGCAGTTAACTTTCCACTGTAGGTGTGGTTGAGGGTTTCTGGAGGAATGGTTATGCGTTGCAGACTGTTGGGGTGTCAGTCCCTCGGCAAACATCTTAGGGTGCAGGTCAGATTGGACTCCTTTGCAGAGTATTACAAATAAATGCTTGTTTGTATTCTCTACTGTCTGACCGTCTCTTCATTACTTGGGAAGGCATAGCAGGTGGTTTTCAGTAACCCCGGTGACTTCCTTCAGTTGGCGCGCGAACAGGGACCCCGCAAGGTGACCCGACTCACCCGTAATCGGGTTGTAGGGTCAGGGTTGTTTCCGGTCGGCCGAGGGGATCCCCACATTATAAGAGCCCGGTTCTCTTGACTGCCCCGCCGGTATAATCGGGCGGGTCCTTGTCTAGTTGTCACCGGCTGGGGTCCTGAGAAGGCGAAACTTTGGATTTGACCGTTTGGTCCGAAGAGTTGGCAGTGGAGAATAACCTTGCTTAACCTGAGTGCTCCAGGTGAGTGATTTGATTATTGGGAAAAAAATGACGCCATTCTTGAACGGCAGGTGCCTACGGGCTGTGTCTTGGTACAGTCTCTGGAACGTCTTGGTGCAGTTTTTGGACTGCCTAGCTTGAACAGCATGAGCCCACTGGCTGTGTCCTGGTGCGGTCTTTGGACTGTCTTGGTTTGAACTTGGTGGGTTTGCGTACACTTAAAAGACATAGAGTGTTTGCACACAACCTGCCAGGCCAACTGGAAATTCGGCTTACTCTTGAATAGGTCTGGGGCTGAAGTCCGTCTTCTTAAACTTGGTGCAGTCTCCGAACTGTCTTCTTGAACTTGGTGCAGTCTTTGGACTGTAGGGTGTGGTCCTCGGACCGTGTTTGGTTTGGTTCTCAAACCCTTTTGTTGGTTGGTTTTATATTTGTCCGTTGCGGACAGCGCATGTGTCTTATATTAAGATACCTTGTCTAAGTAAACTGGGGTGTTTTGGATGGCAGTGTTGTTCTACTGAAGCCCGACTAGAATAGAGCCAGCCTGTGCCTCCGGAGGGTACCCCAAATTTTGATGTATACGTCAAGCACAGCATTGGCCCTATTATCTTTGGTACGTTGTGGAATAGATATACAAGGGACAATGCTGATTTACAGTGGCCACTTACTGGCACATTTGATGAACAAAAATTGAATTTCTTGTAGGACAAATTGTTCGCCAAAAAGAGCAGGCAGTCGATGTTTGATTCTTTAAGAATATGGCCGAAGGAAGCAAATCAGCAGCGTATGAGAGCAGAGAAGGAGGCCCGGAAGAGACAGACGGAAACAATAACACAGAAAGCAATGGCCTATGATAGAGAAAAGATAGAAAAAGGTATAAGATGTGCAGATAGGAAGTTTTGATTGCAGAAAGATACGTGTTATGTTACTAGAGAGGAAGGGGATGTTTTCGTTGAGGAGTTACTAGATTCTCGGCCCCCGCCTCCTTATGCCCCTAAATGGATATATCCAACCATTCCATTTCCAAGCTTTATTTCGATCAATGCAGAACATAAAAGCAAAAGATAAAATACATTCATCACTAAGTTTTAAGCATTACAATAAAATTTCATGACAGATTAAAGGAATATTAAAATTTAAAAGCATTTAAAACAGTATATTCATGATTTAATAAGATCAAAGCAATGGAAAGCAGAAGGAGTATATTTAGTATGTGCTGGAGGAGTTTAAAAACTTGCGACGCCTGAGCCACATGGAATTAAGGAAATGGGACACAGCAAAAACAATGGGGGGTGCGTTGCAGTTCACATAACTCTAAAGGTCCCCCGTATCTGTCTAAACCCCATGTTCCTGAATATTGGTAGGAGCCAATACCTTCTGGGTACATTGTAACCTCGACAGAAGAAGAAAATGTGTGTAACGATATCTTCCTGACTCTCACAGGCAAGACAGCCAGCTGGGGAGGCTTTTGTCCATTTATTTATAAATGCATGGACTGGCAGGCAACCCCACCTAAACTGGGCATAGAGTTTCCTTGCCATGTACGGATAGACGGATAGACGTCATCAAGTAAAGGCTCAAATAAGTACTGATCTTTAAAATAAAATAAAAAATCAGAAGTTAAACAGCCAGATTTGACACTCCCTTGGAGTTCAACCAGTCTAAAAAATCTGTAAGATTTGACTAACTCGAGGAGTGAAATGGTCGGGGACGCTTCCCCGGGGTGGGCCCATAGGTTTGGCCGGCCTAGTCAGCAGAAGCACAGGTCTTTTATATGTGATTTAATTGGAAACAGGTGGCTTTAGCCGTTTCCGGCTCCCTTAAAGTGGGTAGGAGCAGACATGAGGATGGTTTGTAACTTTCACAGGTGATCAGCAACAAGTTATATTTATGAATTGTGATTTGTCGGAGAGTGATCTTCAATGCAATTATGTGTATATAATTTCTTGTAAGAGATTATTTTGCTAAAAGTGTAAATATCTTCCCACCCCTGGGAACCCCAGGATCGCCTTGACTTCCAACTGGTAAGCTGCTAGTTCGGGAGTCGCCCATAATCGGCACCAAAAGGTCAAAGGTACCAACCCAGTTTTCTCATTTATGGGTCTGAGCCCAAGGTCCATGCGTAGGGGGATGAGAGGAGTACTTGGCGGTAGGCCCAAGAGTTGTCTCATAAACTTGTTCTCGGATTTGACCAGTACACCTACGGGGAGGTGTCCCCAAAGTTCTGCCCCATACATAATTGCGCTCCTGATTTGAACTTTGTAAATCTCCATCAACGAGCCCAGTTGTCTAGATGATACATTCCAATATAGGTGCCGATTACGATCCTGCAAAAAAATTCCCCGTACGACTCGTATCCGGTCTTTTTACCGTACGAATCGTACAAGTGCCGTACAAACTGCCAATTACGATTCGCATGGGAAAAAGTCCATACGAATCGCATTGGGAATTATTCCCCACACGTCCTCGGGTCGGAAAATGTGTCCGACACATCCTCGGACGATTTACCATACAAATGTGAAAAGTGAAGTCCGACCGCGGAATCACGAACCATCCCGTGCGTCCGATGTTACAACCGTATGGAAAAAACACCGTCCGCACCGAACTCCCATAGCAACCATGGAGACATGTGCCCGCATACGCGCCCAACACCCCCCAGCCCCCGTACGTTCGAGTCGTACCCCCCGTGTATGTACACCCCCACCCGTGTATGTACACCCGTGTACGTTCGAGTCATACCCCCCCGTGTATGTACACCCGTGTACGTGTCGTACCCCCGTGTATGTACACCCGTGTACGTGTCGTACCCCCGTGTATGTACACCCGTGTACGTTCGTGTCGTACCCCCCGTGTATGTACACCCATGTACGTTCGAGTCGTACCCCCCGTGTATGTACACCCGTGTACGTGTCGTACCTCCCCGTGTATGTACACCCGTGTACGTTCGAGTCGTACCCCCACCCGTGTATGTACACCCGTGTACGTGTCGTACCCCCCCTGTGTATGTACACCTGTGTACGTTCGAGTTGTACCCCCTCCCGTGTAAGTACACCCGTGTACGTGTCGTACCCCCCGTGTATGTACACCCGTGTACGTTAGAGTCGTACCCCCCGTGTATGTACACCCGTGTACATTAGAGTCGTACCCCACCCGTGTATGTACACCCGTGTACGTGTCGTACCCCCCGTGTATGTACACCCATGTACGTTAGAGTCGTACCCCCACCTGTGTATGTACACCCGTGTACGTTAGAGTCGTACCCCCACCCGTGTATGTACACCCGTGTACGTGTCGTACCCCCCGTGTATGTACCCCCGTGTACGTGTCGTACCCCCGTGTATGTACACCCGTGTACGTTAGTGTCGTACCCCCCGTGTATGTACACCCGTGTACGTGTCGTACCCCCGTGTATGTACACCCGTGTACGTGTCGTACCCCCGTGTATGTACACCCGTGTACGTTTCGTACCCCCGTGTATGTACACCCGTGTTCGTTAGTGTCGTACCCCCCGTGTATGTACACCCGTGTACGTGTCGTACCCCCCGTGTATGTACACCCGTGTACGTGTCGTACCCCCCTTGTATGTACACCCGTGTACGTGTCGTACCCCCGTGTATGAACACCCGTGTACGTGTCATACCCCCCCGTGTATGTACACCCATGTACGTTAGTGTCATACCCCCACCCGCGTATGCATGGAGCGTACCCCCACCTCAACATTCTAAGTACGGAGCGCACCCCAGGCCCCAACATCACCACCTTCACACAACATCGCGCATGTACGAGTCGTACCAAGCCACACACAAGGACAGCACTGTACAACAAAATGGCCCATGTACACACGCTAAAAACGCACGTACACAACCAGGACAAACCAAAACAACACAAGAATACACCATTCGAATGGCACAAAGCCACAAAACATGTCCAACAACCACTAAAACAACACATTCAGTGACCTGCAACTGCCAAAAACCAAAACAGAGGCCCAAAACACAACCACTCCTTATAACACACCCACCCAAAGTTCAAACACAGCCACACCCACCAATGGACCAATAAAAAGGGCCCACACACACAAACCATGAGCCTTTGCAACAGACTCACTGCTGCCAGACCCCACAGACAACCTACAGCACCATACTAGAACCTTTACTACACCTTACACTTGCACACCTTCACACACACACCTTCACAAACACCTCCTCATCACATTCACACACACACCTGCACAACCACACCCACACACCCACAACCATCCACACACCCCCCCCACCATCCACACCCACACCCCTCACCATGCCTACTAACAAGAATCCAAAGTTCACTAGCCGAGAGTTGGAGGTCCTTGTCGATGAAATCCTCAGAGTCGAGCCACAGCTCTTTGGAACATTGGTCAGACAGACCAGCATGTCAGCAAAAACAGCCATGTGGCAGACGATCGTCGATGCTGTGAATGCTGTTGCGGACACCAGAAGGACCAAGCATGAATGCCAAGCCAGGTGGTACGATCTGCGGAGGAGGGTCCGAGCCAAAATGACCGATGAACACAACCAGGCCAACGTCACTGGAGGAGGGCCGCCCCGCAGACGCGTAGAATACCATCCCTGGGAGGAGAGGGTGATGGCCATACTGCCGGTGGTGGCAGTGGACGGAGTAGATGGACTCCGAGAGCCGGGTGAGTACACAAACAACCCACCTCACATGGGGGGAACGTCATCCACAACCAAACTCACAAACAGGCACGCAACCACCCCAAGCTATCGCATGACTCAACCACACTCCATGAACACGCACATGCCACTGGCGCCACCATGCCCCATGCACCCAGCTGGACAATGTCAAGTCACAGGCCACAGAAAACACCAACACATGACACGGTAAGCCGGATGGCGGGAGGGTGGGCCCAAAAAATCACATAGTGCAACTCAGAAGCAGACAACAATGCCCCCTGCCCATATGGCCTAGGTCACAGCCAGACAAACAGTGTGTCCCAACACAGGAATGACTTGCCAGCAAATGGCGGACGCCTTGCATTAAGACATGGGGGTGAAGGCACGTTTTTGCACATGACAGCAGCTAATGAACAGCCAACACTGTGAAAGAGTGGCAGCACACACCACCACAGCAGCAGTGCAGACACAGACACTACACCCAATGGGTGCCTGGAGATCAGAAACAAACTCACATCAACAATCCAAGGGCCATTCAAAGATCTACTAACAGTGTGTGCCCAGGAAGATGGGCTGAGGTGACAGAGGTTGACACACAGAGGGAGGGAGAGGGGGACAGAAAGGGAGGGAGACACAGGGAGACGGACAGAGGGAGGAGACTGACACACAGAGGGAGGGAGAGGGGGACAGAGAGGGAGGGAGACACAGGGAGACGGACAGAGGGAGGAGGCTGACACACAGAGGGAGGGAGAGGGGGACAGAGAGGGAGGGAGACACAGAGAGACGGACAGAGGGAGGAGGCTGACACACAGAGGGAGGGAGAGAGGGACAGAGAGGGAGGGAGACACAGGGAGACGGACAGAGGGAGGAGGCTGACACACAGAGGGAGGGAGAGGGGGACAGAGAGGGAGGGAGACACAGGGAGACGAACAGAGGGAGGAGGCTGACACACAGAGGGAGGGAGAGGGGGACAGAGAGGGAGGGAGACACAGGGAGACGGACAGAGGGAGGAGGCTGACACACAGAGGGAGGGAGAGGGGGACAGAGAGGGAGGGAGACACAGGGAGACGGACAGAGGGAGGAGGCAGACACACAGAGGGAGGGAGAGGGGGACAGAGAGGGAGGGAGACACAGGGAGACGGACAGAGGGAGGAGGCTGACACACAGAGGGAGGGAGAGGGGGACAGAGAGGGAGGGAGACACAGGGAGACGGGCAGAGGGAGGAGGCTGACACACAGAGGGAGGGAGAGGGGGACAGAGAGGAAGCGACAAAGGGACACACAGGGAGAGCAATTCAGCCTTGTGGGGTGTGGGAATGTCTGCTCGTCAGCAGGTGGACTGCGTGCATGTAGACAAGGGTGGCCAGTGCCAGAACCCCCCCTCTTCTCCATGGCATAACACAGGGCCATGTCACAACCTGTGCACGAGCACAACGACAGCTACCTGCATCATATAAGTGTGTGGAACAACTCCATGTGCCCACATACAGTGCTACACGGAAGGCGCCAATGCATGGCTCGCCACACCTGCCCACTCCACTGCTGACTGCAGTCACACTTGACGCAGCAAGTAAGACTGTGCCACACATAGGTAAAGTTGCAAAAGCTGTGGCCAAGGGACATACCCATGCACAAGTGCACTGTGAGTGGAATGCAAGACATATCCAAATTCCCAGAGGAAATGTGCCAACTTTGAAACGAATGAAACATGGATGTTGCATGGAACAAAATTAACATTGTCTCTCTCACACACAGGTCAACGTCGTGGATCACCCCCCAACACTGGGGGGGAAGACTCACAGGACCCGGCTCGGCGGGATGACGGAGCCACCGGCAGCGACGACTCTCACCACTCTGTGGACGAACCCGACCCCGACCAACCTGGCCCCTCTGGTGTCCAACGACCTGTAGCACCTGCGTCAGGTACAACTGGGCCAACCACCACCCACACTCCTGCCACATCCCAGGAGACACCCAGGATCCCTGCCCCACCACCACAATGCAGCCAGGCTGGCCAGGAGGGACACGGTGTCCCGGGCACCCAGGAGGAGGCAGGCGACAACGCCATTGCCACCCCTCAGGGGTCCCGGAGACCCGATGTGCCCACAAGGGCAGGCCAGGTGCAAGTGGGCAGGGGTGGTGGGAGTGGAGGACGGCGGAGGCGCGAGCCTGACCAGTTGGCTGGGGAACCGGTATATTCCCATGTCTGTAACATCCTGGACACATACCGGCAGGACACCACGGGCATGGCCCAGGTTGTGTCCATCCTCGAGGAGATCAAGACCCAGCAGGCCCAGCAACATGCGGAGCAACATGCCTGTCTACTGCAACACCAACGGCCAATGGAGGACAGACAGGCTGAGCTCGTGACGGTGTTCACGGGAATTCACAGTACACTCCGTCGGATGGCCGACAACATGGGCAACCCTCCCTGTGCCAGCAGGCGTAGAACATCACCACCCACAGGGAGGGATCAGGAGGAGGAGGAGGAAACATCTGATGGAGCATCCCAAACATCGTCACGGCCTGCTTCTGAGGGTCCCCGCAGGAGGGCGGGTCGTCCACGGAAAAGACCGTGAGGGTCGGCGCAACAGCACCATCTCCCAGGACACCTGGCCTGGCACCTGGCCCACTGGAGCAACAGCAGCACAGCATCAAAAGACATTCTCTGCCACATGGACTTGCTGGTCACTGTCTGACCAATGTTGACAAAGACTGTGGCATGGACTCTGAGGATTTCAAATGGCAAGGACACCAACTCCCCTAGTGAACTTTGGATTCCACACACCCGGAAAGCCCCTCATGTCAAACCCCCCCCCAACCAAAATAAAAAGTCACACCATGAAGAGAAGATGCCTACTGGTTGCATTATTACCTTACATGTGTCTTGTAAAGTCTAACCATGCCTGAGTTCTCATTTGACTTCAACCATCCACACCCTGGGGCCTGAGTCTGGCACCGGACACACATGGGTCACATTGTATTAGGCAAGACAGACATGTAGCACCATACACACCCTTGATGGGCCCAACCAGCTGAGGGGGGGGCCGCACAACTGTGCCGACAGACATATTGAGTACAGCGACAGCCATGCGCAGAGGTCAGGGCTCATGTGGAGTGTCCTGTGGGGCACCCAGGTATGTGTGGACAGGTGGCAGAACCATGTCCTGCAAGCTTGAGTCAGGTGGATGCAGAGAATGGTGGCCTGGCCAACGTTGGATGCATGGGGATGGCACATGTCACAATACCCACACAGTCATGGACATCATGCACAATACACAGTCTAATCCCACACAAACAGCTTGCATCTTGCTACTCTACACATAGACACATAGCCACTATCACGGAAAACCATGCCAGACATGCCGTATGGCCCATGGCAACACACCAGCATTGACTGAGAAGAGGCACCTTGGAGGCATAGGGACAGCTTTATTAGTCATGCATTTGGGATTGCTGAGGCAACTCGGAGTACACATGAGCAGGTCATGTGGAGTAACATGTGGGTCCAACACTGGCACCCCCCTTCTGCAGCACAAATGCGTGATAGCCATGGAACTGGCACACAAGTGTCGGCTAACAGCTAAACACCCCCTGCTGCTCACGGAGAGCCTGCCATACACCATTGATCCGCTGATGTGGAAGTCCCACACCATGTCAAGCCAATGCAAACCGTATGTGTCCGAGGGCAGTGTAACACACATTGATGCCATCATCACATTCCACAATCCCATCACTGATGACTGTCAACAAGTCTGACCATCTATTCAGGTGTACCCAGCTGCATGTCATGTGTACCATGGTGATGCGACATGTCTGCAGAGGAACCAAACATCGACAGGGGCAGTGTGCATACATCGTAAACAACTGCCACACCCAATACACCCCTGATGCATCCCTTACCCTAAGGAGACTTCCAAACATGTCCGTGCGTGTAACGCTGAGTCAGCACACGATGACGTGTCCATGAGGAATAGCAGTGCCACAACAATGCAAGCAGCAGACGGCATGCGCAAGTACCTGGGGAAGAGAGACACACAAGAAGTCAGCCACAAAAAGCACAGCCACTTGCATGTGCATTTACTCGACACATGTAAGGATGACAACATGCTAGGTCACAATTATGACTGGGGAAATACACCTCACTGGCACCATCACTCCAGTGACACATCCACACACACCTCTGACGCACGTGGCATACATGCAGATGGACACACACATTGCAACACATGCCACACGGGGACCAATGCGTGCACACACAGACACTGGTACTCACCACTAAGCAAAGAAGTCGCGTATGAGCCGAGTCTGGATGTCCTCTTGCGGCTCCACATCCTCCACATCACTAGCCCCATTGCCAAGCCCTTCGTCCTCCACGGGTGGATGGTCCTGATCATCTTGATATAGGATGAGTGGCACAGCTTTCTCAACTGCCATGTTGTGCAGCATGCAGCAGACCGTGAAGATTTTGCAGACCTTTGCCGGGGCATATGGGAGGGCGCCGCCGGTCTTGTGGAGGCATCGGAATCTGCTCTTCAGGAGGCCAAATGTCCTCTCTATCACTCGCCTTGTCCGGCCATGGGCGGTGTTGTAGTGGAGCTGGGCTGGCGTGATGGGGTTGCGGAGAGGTGTGATCAGCCATGGCATGTTGGGATAGCCAGCGTCCCCTACATGGAAAGCACATGGACATAAGTAGGACAGGTGAAGCGGTCGTGCTGGAAGTCTACGCAAAATACAGGACGAACAGAGTGTACCCACCAACAACACATGCTCGTTCGTTGCGCAGCTGCGTCATCATTTCAGGCACCCTGCTACGCCTCATGATGTAGGCATCGTGTGATGATCCTGGAAAATGAGCACAGACATGTGAAATCACCATGTTGGACAGACACACCACAAGGGCATTGATGGAGTGGTAGTGCTTGCGATTCCTGTACGCTACCTCCTGTGCCTGTGGTGGTACCAAAGCCACATGTGTCCCATCTATGGACCCAATGACATGGGGCATCCCTCCCAGGGCATAGAATCCACGCTTGACACCAGTCAACATTTCAGGGGTTGGGAAATGGATGAACTCATCCAGGTGAAGCAACATGGCCTCTAAGAAATCCTGCAGCACACGGCAGAACATGCTCTGGGACATGCCACCAACATGAGCTATGGTATTTTGAAAGGTACCCGTGGCAAGAAAATGTAGGGCTGCCATTACCTTCAGCTTGGGTGTCAGTGCCGTAGGATACCTGTGCAGCGGTTGCAGGTGTGGTGCCAGTCTCGCCGTCAACTCCAGAATCAACGGTTGGGGGAAGCGGTAGCACCGGATACAGTCATTCTACCGCATGTCAGCCAAGTCCGGAATTGGTCGGGGAAGAGGCGGCGCTCTGCAGTAATTTGGAAGTGACAAGGAAGAGTGAGTGCACTACAACCACAATTGATATGTACTGAGCACATGTTAATCTGTCAATACACATATGCGACATACGGAGTCAGGTATGTGCCACATGCCCTGGACACGTATGGCTGGCAGGTGACACTCCTACCAAGACCCAGCTACACACGGAGATTGTGAACCTCCACATGCCATGGCATGGGATTAGCTGTGTCCCAGTGTAAGTGAACAGCCAGACGCAACACAGGAGTGACATACATCCACACATCAGCAGAAGTAGGATGTCGATTGCAGAGACTGGTAGCGGAACACTAGAGCCACAGGTCACATGACATTACACTAGGACAGCCCACACACCTTGCCATGAAGGTGTACATGTGATGACTCACCACACATTCATAGAGAGGATGCAGACATGTCCTTGTTACGCTACTCCGTGTCCCATGCATACATACGCACCTCACATCCGATACCACATGTGGCCTGGTGTGCGTAACTTTGTGCCATGTCCATCTACACACGGACACATGTTGGTTGCTGCAACAGCTGATGCTTTTGAGGGAGCTCCAACATTAACCTAATGGGAACACACCACACAACATGACATAGACACATCGTGCACCGTGGGTAGTGACATGTCTGATGTGGTAACCCCTGTACCGGGCATCAGGGGACACTTGCGTGTGTTGGGGACCATGCCATGCCAGTGACGCTCATCCCAAGTGTGCAGTACGACATGCACACATGTCAAAGGAGTTAAGGGCATGCCTGGCACACATTGCACCGTCACACATAACATCTGTACACATCTCATTATACATCTGGTGCCTTCTCCACTCAGGAGTAATGTGCCACATCACAGCCTTTCACACCTGTGCCCCACACATGTAGTACTGGCCAGACAATGCCTTGATGTCCATCCATGGACAAGTATGTCAGCCCTATTCCTTCCTGTGTGCTGCCTGTCACCACTGTGATGTGTGAAAGGCACCGTACTTTCGCTAAGAGGGCCTGTGTACGTTCCCTATCACTATGGGAGTGCTGCCGTATGTGTACCCATAGTGATAGTGAGCGTACACACGTGTGTACGCTCTGTCTCACTATGGGTGTGCTTGCGTATGCGTACTCATAGTGATAGTGAGCGTACAGGGGTGTGTACGGTCCGTACCACTATGAGTACGCATACGCGAGCACACCCATAGTGATACGGACCGTACACGCGTGCGTATGCTCACTGTCACCATGAGTTCGCATATGCGAGAACACCCATAGTGAAGGTGAGCGTACGCACGCGTGTACGGTCCGTATCACTATGGGTGTTCTCGCGTATGCGTGCTCATAGTGAAAGTGAGCGTACGCACGCGTGTACGGTCCGTATCACTATGGGTGTGCTCGCGTATGCGTACCCATAGTGGTACGGACCGTACACGCGTGCCTACGCTCACTTTCACTATGAGTACGCATACGCGAGAACACCCATAGTGATACGGACCGTACAAACGTGCGTACGCTCACCTTCACTATGGGTGTTCTCGCGTATGCGAACTCATGGTGAAAGTGAGCGTACGCACGCGTGTACGGTCCGTATCACTATGGGTGTGCTCGCGTATGCGTACCCATAGTGGTACGGACCGTACACGCGTGCGTACGTTCACTTTCACTATGAGTACGCATACGCGAGAACACCCATAGTGATACGGACCGTACACGCGTGCGTACGCTCACCTTCACTATGGGTGTCCTCGCGTATGCGTACCCATAGTGGTACGGACCGTACACGCGTGCGTACGCTCACTTTCACTATGAGTGCGCATACGCGAGAACATCCATAGTGATACGGACCATACACACGCCTGTACGGGCCGTTGACATGCATTTGGGGTGCCCTAGGGCCCCGGGACGCACCGTACCTGTGTGTGGAGCTCCAAATTACATAGGGGACACATGAGGGACAAGTATTAAGGCCTACATGCATGCTGGTTGTCATGGAGACCCAGTTTAAAGTTTGAATTTATTTAAACAGGTGCACAGCAGTAGACAGTTTGAATGAATCTACTTTGTTGCAATGTGGTTCTGGAGGTGACATCATGCTCAAGAAAAAAACACAATAAGAACCCACTGACTGTGCTAGGTTTGAAGGGATTGGAGGAAACATAGGATGCAAATGTGAGTAACCAATCACTCTGTACTCCTGTGCATGAAACAGGCCAGCAAGGCAGATATAAGGCAGCCAGGTCCCATGAGGGAGCACTTGCCTACACATCTCTGGATTCGACGACCCAGCTGCTGCTACTGATTCCCTGGAACCATGTCAAGGTCTGTTGAAAGGTCATAGCCTTTCACCCTGGATGAGAACCTGGCTTTGCTGGATGTGATCCTCCCACAGTACCCCATGCTGTATGGGCGATCAGGGTATCAGGTGAGTGCAGAGTCCACTAGCACAGACTGTGTCCCTTTTTTGTGACTGTGACTTCTGCCATTGTGTCCAGGTGTCTCACACATGCTATGTACTGTAGGGGGGGTCCCAGGGGGGGGAATGCCTGATGTCTCCCAGCCAGAGCATGCAGTGGTGCATGTCTGCCGTCCTCACTTGCATTGGGTTTACTGTGACAATCACTGAATGGTGCATGCCGCAATCTGCTTGTCTTGTCCTCCTGGGAATGTAGCCTCTACAGTCCTCATGTGATTATGTGGTCAGCCCAGTGTGACAGGTGACTGTACCCACAGATGTGTGTTAGTTCTGTGTACCTGTGCTGATCGTGTCCACATGATGTGTTCGTACCCAGGACATGTGTGTGTGTGTAAGTCCCCTGTCATGTGGGTGGGTGCATATGTGGAGTGTAGCACCCGGGCTGCATGAGGGATGGAGATACCCTGCCCATGTGATGTGAGCAGGGAGCAGTGCTGTGTTTCTGATGTGCAGAGCCAGCCCCACACCTGTGAGCCCCCCCCGTCTAGTGGCACATGTGCAGAGTGAGGTTTGTCGCTGCATTTGGCAACGGCAGGTGAATGTCCTGTGCCTGTGTGTGTCTGTGTACTCTGCTGCGGTAGCGTCAGTGGCCTGTGGTATGTGACTGCTTTGAGGTGCTGCACATTATCCTGGTGTAGCTTGTGATGCACAGTGTGAGCCTGGATCATTGATTGTGTGGTTGTCCTCATTCCACCTGTGTACTTTCAATGGCACGTACTGCTTTAGCCCTTCCCCAGAGGATCATGTCCCTATGACAAAGGTGCAATGCCTTGGATGCATACTATGCCTTGTTGTAAACAGCAATTTTGTTCAAATATGTCTCTCTGTGACATGTGCCTGGTGTATTGATGTAGTGTCACTTGTTCATCCTCACAGGTAGGCGCCTCTGCCAAGAAGCAGATATGGCTGACCGCCGTCAGTGCCGTGAGGAGTGCGGATGGTCGCAAGCGGCGCCTGCCCCAGGTGAGGAAACGCTGGCAGGATATCCGGTGCTGGACACGGAGGATCGCACGGGTCCTGCTGGGGGACTCACCTGAGACCCATAAGAACCGCGGGCGCCGCCGTCTGACCCACATCCACAAGCGTGTGCTGGCGGTGGTCTTTCCAGACTTGGACAGGCGCTTACAGGAGAAGCAGCAGCAGGAAGGGGGTAGGTACATGTGTGTTTGTTGTGTGTCACCAGCATTTGTAAGTGCACAGTTGCATGGATACACTGCCAGGGTTTAAAGGTGCTGTGCAGATCCAGTTACCCACAGTATAGCGGTGCTCTCCTGCCTCCCTTCCCCTCCTTGCAATGTGTTCCCTGGTCTGTGTGTAGTCACTCCTTCACAAGGTAATGTCGGCTGGCGCTTTCTCCACGTGAACTTTGCCTGTAGCATCATGTGTGGAGGTGGTGTGTAACAGGTTTTGGGACCTTGCCTGTGCCCTGTCCAGTTCAGTACATGTGGGTTTCATGTCAGTTGGCACTGATGCTGAGTCCAGACATGGGAGTTAGTCTCTCAAGTGTAATGCCTTACAGCGCGCATGTCCTAAGTTGTGGCCTGTGACATGATGTGCATGAGTGTGCGATATGCATGGTGCAGGGATGGTGGCGTGTGTTGCAGTCATTCCCATTCAGGACCATGGAGTTGTGTGGCCACTACTGTCCCCTGGGGCATATTTTCCTAGGTGTCATGTGTGTCATCACTAAACGTGGACACTCTCAGTGTCTACAGCATAGGTTGTGCTCTGTGCCATTGTCCCCTGGCGCCATGTATAATGACGTAAAATGTAGTACAAGTGTCCACTGTACAGCCTGACCTGATTTTCCTTGTTCATACTCACGGTGGCCAGTGCCTGCGTGTCTTGTAACAATCATCTGATGGTGGCCATTTGTACATGATTATTTGGACAGGCGCACCTTGGGTATTTGGCATCCAATCTTGCATTTATGCAGCCCCTGTGTATTTCACCCAGACTAAGAGATGTAAGTGCCACCTGTGTCTCAACAAATTGTCTCATGTAGGGGGTGGTTGGTGCGGGCCAAGCCTACATGTCAAAACCAGAATTCTCCTTGCTAGGTCTGGCCAGTGTAAGATGTTTGTCTGGACATACACTCAAGGTGCAGTGAGCCAGTCATGGTGGGCATGTTTTCAGTATTACCTAGGCTGCATGTGCCTCAAGTTCATGGATATGGTCCCTCCTCATCCCTATTTTCGGCAACGCTGTGTGGTGCTGATGCAGTGCTGGATTGTCCCCAGGGCCTGGCTCCTATGTCAAACTCCATTTCATGTCATTTGCTATTGTGTCATGCTCTCCATGGATTTTCATTGGCATGGTGGCTCAACCAACTGTGTGTTGCATGCCCTACATCTGTACCTTGTTTTGTAGGTGTTACTGATCTTTCTTTGCAGGCTATGCACTGTAACCTATGTAGATTGGACTCATGTGACATATGTATACAGGTGTGTGATTAATTGCTGTCTCTTCACCTTGCCCACAGCATCGTCGGGGGACACGTAGGGAGACATGAGCACAGATGGAGCGGAGGGACTGAGCACCAGTGCCAGCGTTGACATCGTGCCTGGCACATTGAGTGGTACAGAGGCGGAGGAGAGTGAGGCCGAGGACCTGTCCACTGGCACAACTGAATATGAAGCTGACGGGTCCGAGGATGATCTCTCCGAGTGGGCGGAGGCTGCACCAGCAGCTGACAGCGGCACAACATCGCACCCCGCCCCCTCCATTGCCATCAGCCGCCTCCCACTTGCTAGTGTCCATTCCCAGCGTGCCCGGTCACCACTTGTCTCCTTCCTGCCAGGCACCGCACCCCCTGTCTCCACTGCTGCCGCCAATGCTGAGTCTGTGGACATCCAGCGGCAGTTGCAGGTTGGTCAGGCTGCGATCCTTAATGTCCTCCATGGCCACAGCCAAGTGCTGCACAACATGGAGGCATACTTGGAGGGCATTTATTCCTCGCAGGCTGACCAACGGCAGTTGCTGAGGTCCATAGACTCAACACTGACTGCAGCAGTGGGTCTCCTGCAGCACTACGTCCCACCCCCTACCCCTGCCCCATCCACACTTCCCACTCCCAAGCCATTCCCACGTACCCCCAGGCGTCAGCATGCACCCACCACAACAGACACAGGCACCACACCACCAGGGAAGGTCATACGCACACCTCCTGGCACGCACACACAGGGTGAAGTAGGCACACCCACTGGGTCGGGGGGCAAACGCAAGTCACGCAGGCAGAGTGGGAGTCTGCATTCCACCCAATCCACTCCCTCCAAATCCCCTCCCCTCAGCTCTCCTGGCCACATATCCGGTAAGGACTCCTTCATGGCCGCTCTGTCCCTGAGCCCCACTGTGACATCACCCCGCAAGCGGTCAAGGGAGTCCCCGGTCAGGGTGGTTGAGTCCCCCCCCTGTCCACACCCTCCACCAGTGGCGCTGCGACCCATCCCTCCGCCCCCCCTCCTTGGGGCCTGTGGTTCCTTCGGGTGCAGGGGAGACGCTGGAGGACCTTGCTAAGGTGTGCAGCGAGATCCTGGCCTCCGCCTTTGGCCCTGCCCCACCCTCTGTGGTGGAGTCCTCCATCCCTGCACCCACGACGCCTACCCTTCGCCCTCATGTCCCTGCGGTGCCTGGTCCTTCCCCCCCACATGATGCCCTCCCCGCTGTGGAAGACGAAGGAGTCTGACTGTGCAGGCAAGCTAGGGGACACGCGTCCCACTGTGTCCCCCATCCAGCTGTGACTCATGGACTGCCCTATGGGCTTTGTAAACATTGAACTTTATCCACACAAACATTTTTGGGTAATGCTGAATAAGGCCAATTTTTTTTTCCTTAGATCACTACTGCTTTTCTGGTATTGCTGTTGGTGGGGCTGCTACATGATTTTGGGTGGTGAACATGTGTTGGGTGTGTGGGAAATGTAGTAGTGTGCTGGTCATAGGGGGGACCCTGGTATCTGTGTGCCATCACAAGGTGTTAGCTAAGTGTCTTTGTTCATGTAAGCAGTTACTGCATGGTGAAATTGTCCCAAGGTGTGTTCCTTCCTCTGTGTACCCTGACATCTTCCCTGCAGGGTGTTTCCACTATGTGGTGCTGAGCTGTGTCTACATCAGCTGGGGGCGTGACGGACTCCTTCAACTTTGCACATGCATGCGGAGCGATGTCTCCACCTGCATCATTCGTGGCGTCCTTGTAGACTGTTGCCATGACTTCATGTGTACATGTTTTATTTTTGGCGCTATGCATGTGTATACTCTCAGCCTCGCACACATGTGGTACATGTACTGCAGGATCTTTGTGCACCTGACTGACATTTGTGGGCATTGGATCTGTGGGTACTCCACCCTTTTCTTTGCAGGGGCACTGCTGGGAGTGTTAGGCACCCACCCCTCCTGTGTCTGGGCACTGCTGGGAGTGTTAGGCACCGATCCCTCCTGTGTCTGGGCACTGCTGGGAGTGTTAGGCACCCACCCCTTCTGTCTCTGTGGCACTGCTGGGAGGACTCTGCACCCACCCCTCCTGTGTCTGGGCACTGCTGGGAGGACTCTGCACCCACTCCTCCTGTCCCTGGGCACTGCTGGGAGGACTCTGCACCCACCCCTCCTGTGTCTGGGCACTGCTAGGAGGACTCTGCACCCACCCCTCCTGTGTCTGGGCACTGCTGGGTGGACTCTGCACCCACTCCTCCTGTGTCTGGGCACTGCTGGGAGTGTTAGGCACCCACCCCTCCTGTGTCTGGGCACTGCTGGGAGGACTCTGCACCCACCCCTCCTGTGTCTGGGCACTGCTGGGAGGACTCTGCACCCACCCCTCCTGTCTCTGGGCCACTGCTGGGAGGACTCTGCACCCACCCCTCCTGTCTCTGGGCACTGCTGGGAGTGTTAGGCACCCACCCCTCCTGTGTCTGGGCTCTGCTGGGAGGACTCTGCACCCACCCCTCCTGTGTCTGGGCACTGCTGGGAGGACTCTGCACCCACCCCTCCTGTCTCTGGGCACTGCTGGGAGGACTCTGCACCCACCCCTCCTGTGTCTGGGCACTGCTGGGAGGACTCTGCACCCACCCCTCCTGTGTCTGGGCACTGCTGGGAGTGTTAGGCACCCACCCCTCCTGTGTCTGGGCACTGCTGGGAGGACTCTGCACCCACCCCTCCTGCGTCTGGGCACTGCTGGGAAGACTCTGCACCCACCCCTCCTGTCTCTGGGCACTGCTGGGAGTCTTAGGCATCCACCCCTCCTGTCTCTGGGCACTGCTGGGAGGACTCTGCACCCACCCCTCTTGTCTCTGGGCACTGCTGGGAGTGTTAGGCACCCACCCCTCCTGTCTCTGGGCACTGCTGGGAGGACTCTGCACCCAACCCTCCTGTCTCTGGGCACTGCTGGGAGGACTCTGCACACACCCCTCCTATTTCACGATTTGTACGCTTAGGACATACACGGGTGTGGGTTAGCTGCATGCATACGAGGGGGGGGTACGTGTCGTACATACACGGTTGGGGTGGGGGTGCGCTCCATGCATAGCGGGTGAGGGTACAGGTCGTACTTACACTGTTGGGGTGGGGGGTACGCTCCATACGTACGCGTGTGAGGGAATGGGTCGTACTTACACTGTTGGGGTGGGGGGTACGCTCCATACGTACGCGTGTGAGGGTACGGGTCGTACTTACACTGTTGGGGTTGGGGGTACGCTCCATACGTACGCGTGTGAGGGAACGGGTTGTACTTACACTGTTGGGGTGGGTGGTGCGCTCCATACGTACGCGTGTGAGGGTACGGGTCGTACTTACACTGTTGGGGTTGGGGGTACGCTCCATACGTACGCGTGTGAGGGTACGGGTCGTACTTACACTGTTGGGGTGGGGGGTGGGGGGTACGCTCCATACGTACGCGTGTGAGGGAACGGGTCGTACTTACACTGTTGGGGTTGGGGGTACGCTCCATACGTACGTGTGTGAGGGTACGGGTCGTACTTACACTGTTGGGGTGGGGGTACGCTTCATACGTACGCGTGTGAGGGAACGGGTCGTACTTACACTGTTGGGGTGGGGGGTACGCTCCATACGTACGCGTGTGAGGGTACGGGTCGTACTTACACTGTTGGGGTGGGGGGTACGCTCCATACGTACGCGTGTGAGGGTACGGGTCGTACTTACACTGTTGGGGTGGGGGTACGCTCCATACGTACGAGTGTGAGGGTACGGGTCGTACTTACACTGTTGGGGTTGGGGGTACGCTCCATACGTACGCATGTGAGGGAACGGGTCGTACTTACACTGTTGGGGTGGGGGGTACGCTCCATACGTACGCGTGTGAGGGTACGGGTCGTACTTACACTGTTGGGGTTGGGGGTACGCTCCATACGTACGCGTGTGAGGGTACAGGTCGTACTTACACTGTTGGGGTGGCGGGTACGCTCCATACGTATGTGTGTGAGGGTATGGGTCATACTTACACTGTTGGGGTGGGGGGTACGCTCCATACGTACGCGTGTGGAGTTACGGGTCGTACATATGTGTCCCCACGCTATGTGGTGCTTGTGCGGGCCGTACCCAGGCCTTTGCCACGTGGGTACAGCCGTCCCGCCATTGTTGGGATGACGTAGGTGTGGGTGTGGTATGACTCGTACCCATGCTCTTAAGGCGTGGGTACGGGACGTACCTGTATTGTTGTGTTGCCGGTTCGCGTCGTCAGGTACTTCCGTTGTGGCGGACGCTGGCTTTGCTGGACACGCCCCCACCCCCTCGTGGTGACCAGGGCCTGGGGGTCAGGTATGTCCAGGGCATGTGTGCTGTGTGACTTTGGTGGGGTTTTGTAGCCTGCCCCTGGTCCTGCCCCCCCCCCTTTTCCCCCCTCCCTTTGTTGTTCTGACCTTCTGCGGCGTCTGCGTCCAAACCTGTAGAGGAGGTCGACTGCTATGAGGGCCGGAATGACACGTAGGTTCGGGTCCATGTCTGTCCGTCGCGTACAGGTACTCCTTGTTCGCGTCGTCCTGATTTCCCGGCAGTTTTTGGCAGCCGGAAAATATTCACCGTGCGGGATGACGTCGGTGCGAATCGTAATTCCTGATTCGTGAATGGCAGGCTGCGTGCGTCCCGACGTCACGTCGGCGCTTTCCCGGATCACATTTGTATGTTTATTTTCGTCGGTCGGGGTTTTGTACGATTCGTACGGAAATTGAGTTTCCGTGCGAATCGTAATTCCATGTTTGTATATTTTGACGACCGGGTACGCGTCGGACGGAGAATATGCTCCGTCCGACGGTTCGTACCCGGTTTTTGCAGGATCGTAATCGGCACCATAGTTTTGCTAGGCCCCCAGTCATCTGTGCTAGCCTCAAGCCTGCCTTTTCTTGATGCGGGCCCCAACCAAAGGTTTCCGTCAGCGTTACACCCAGATAGTCAAAGACTACCACCCTCTCCAACTCGGTACCATTTAGGGTGGGGTTGGGGCGGGAAGTTTTACTAGGATCAAATACCATATACTTGGTTTTTGATGTATTAATCTCTAGCCCCCTGTCTTTGCAGAATAATGAAAAGGTGTCAAGAATCCTTTGGATGCCCATGGGCGATTTGGAAAGTAACAAGGTGCCTTCCGCAAACATCATTGCTGGCACCTTGTCACGGGCAAGCTTTGGGGCATCAATGTTGCTGACTTTGTTTAGTTGTCCCACCAGAGCATTAATGGAGAGACAGAACAGTGTGGGGGCCAGGACACACCCCTGCCGTACACCCCTAGTCACTGGGAAGCGAGAAGTCAGTTCCCCGTTTTTCCCGTATCTAACCTGGGCAAAATTTCCAGTATGCAGTCGCTTGATCAGGGTGAGCAAATAGGGTGGAATACCCAGTTCATCCAAAACTATGACAAGGTACCAAATCGAATGCTGATTTAAGATCAACAAAGATCAAATAGAGGCTCCCATCCTCTATTGTCACAGACTTCCAATATAATAATTGGAGCCTGAAGATTTAGTAAATAGTAGAGATATTTTTACGGAAGCCTGCCTGATATGCAATCAGAGTCTGGCGCTCATCCATCCAGGACTGAAGGCGGTCTAAAATAATCCTGGAAAGCAGCTTTTGAGTTACGTCAATCAGGCATATTGGCCTATAATTTATGGGCAGAAGGGGGGATCCCTTTTTATATACTGGAAAAATGTTGGCCCCAGCCAGGTATCCGGGAAATATCCCACAGTTCTAACATCTCAGTCTTTGGCCCCTGGTGCCGTCCTCCCTAGTATTTCTGTTTCTAGCCCTACTGCTTCGGCTCCAGCTCCGCCTGCTTCTTCTTTACTTACGCATGTCACAAGAACAGGAGCCGTTGGCTCTCCTATTCAGTCTATTAGTCCTGTATCTGCTACTACGCCCCCTTTTACTCAGACAACACAGTCTCCATACATGATGGTACCTGTCTCTTCATCTGCTCTTTCCCTTTAAGAGCGACACCTCCAACACTGCAAAATGGCGAGACGCCTGTGCGTGGGATGCATGAAGCGAATTGGGCAGCAGCGCGTGACTGCATGGAGAAAGTGTTAGTACACTCTGCTGTGGCTGATGAGGAAAAGCAATTGTTGGCGAATCAGGCAGCTCAGTGGGCTCGGAACCTGATCCATAGTGTGGAAGATGTGTGGAGTGTGCTGAAAGATTATGAGCCATTCTTACAGCAGCATGCTCTTAAACATATGTCGGTTACGCTGATAGGACTGTGGGAGCAGTGTTTTTGGGGTGTTGCACCGCAGATCATCTATGAGATTCGGGACAGGGTATATGCTAAAGGTATGGCCCCCCATTAGGTTTTTAGTAATGTAACGACATTGGTGGGTTATCTGGGCAGATTGTTCCAAAAGGTTCCAATGATAGTGACACAGTGTCCCATGAGGGAGGTCCATCCCTTTTACCAGCCTGAAATACCAGAACTGCACGATGCCACGAATACTGTAATTAGGCCACGAGTTGATGCTTCGTTTGAGGAACAGTGGATTTATACTCCTTGGAAGAGGAGTGAGATAATATCCCTTATAGCTCAGTTGCCGGACCCTCAAAAAAATCTGACTGCGTACTACAAAGAGTTGACAGAGATGGCTTCCTCCACGGTGATGATGTTAGCTGATATTGAGTTGTTCTTTGGCCTGTTGGTACCGGTAGACATATGGAGGCAAGTGCATACATAGGAACATGTAGTGGAATTGGGTGGAACATGGGATCAGATTAGGACTTGGGACAAGGAACGCAAGCCCGGAGAGAAGCCAAAGGCGGAGTTATTAGCCATGCTGGGTCACATTATCACTTACATGCATTCCATTATCCCGCCGAGATGGGTGGATTGGGACAAGTTGCCTGCATGTCGTCAGAAGAAGGACAAGAGTGTGTCTGATTTCTTTACTAGGTTTGAAGGGGTGTTTCTAGACTTTAGTGGTCAGGATCTGGCGTGCGATGGTGGTGTCTGGTTGTTTGTCAGTAGGTTTGTTAATAACTTGCTTCCCGAGATTGCAACTTGGTTGCAGGCCTCGGAAAGTATGTGGAGCACCTCCTCCCCGTCAGTAATATTGAGTATGGCATAGTACTATGAGCATAGGGAGAATCAGGAGAAAGAGAAAGTGGAGAAAAAGTCAAAGGAGTTGAAGATGGGGGGTTTATTCAGCAAGTAGCGAGGGGAAGTGGAAAAGGCAGAGGTTCGGGTTCGGCTCTGCTGTTACCCCGGTCTAAAAGGGGTGGTGCTTCGGGTGCGCCTGTTGGGCTCAACCAATGTGCGTATTGTAAGCTGGAGGGACATTGGCAGAATGAGTGTCTGGAGTTATTGCAGAAAGGTGAGGCCCAAGAGGTCGGGTTATAGAGGACATGGAAGAGGAGGAGGAGGCTGAGGGGAGATGCAGTCAGAGAATACATAGTATACCCGACGGAGCGGGAACTATTTTGACGGCCCCCGAGGAAGGCAGTACTATCATAATGACTATGACAAGGACGAAGTGAAGGGGATGTCCAACAGCTTTTATTTAATAACTTTGTAGAAAGGATTCAAACTAGGGGTGGGCGGAATTTGCGAAATTCACTTTCGCAAATAATTGCAAAAATGTTAAAAATCTCCGCAAACACGCGGAAATATCGCGAAGATTCGGAAGTTTTTTTCCCGCCCGTTCGTGGTATTTTCTGCGTGGTCGCGGCTCGCCAACTTACCCATGCGGTTGCTCGCGGGTGCGGCCATCTTGTTTTTACTTGTCTCGCGGTGCATGATCGCGAGAAGAAAGACGTGATCGCGCGACGAATTACGTTACTGCGGGCGTGAACTGTCGCGAGACAGCGCAAATGGCTACCAACAATCCAACATCTCGTGGAGGAATCACTGACAAAATATCAAAAGACAAGAAATCGACGTACAAATATATCGATACTAAATTATCGATCACATTATTATCGACATCACATACTTATTTAAAACATTACAAAAATATCGAACACACAATATCGAACTACATAAATATAGATACACAAAATATCGCAAACACAGTTATCGAAATCCTTAAATATCGACACTCATTAATAAACATATACTTCATTACAAAATATCGTAAACTAAAATATCGACCACTAAAATATCTCCATTTTACTAATATTGACTATATAAAATTAAATTAAATACTAAAATCAAACAACATAAACACCAAATAATGTCTTTTGACCCTACACAAAATTAATATTAAACAATAATATATTTACTACATTTAAAAATCGATTAAAAAACTTAACTATTTGCTACAACATTATTAACAACCTTCCTACATTAAACAACAATATTATGGAATTATACTTTATCATTTCATGCATACAATACATCATATAGGGGCCGATTCCGATCCTGGAAAAAATGTCCCCGTACGAATCGTATCCGTATTTTTTTCCGTACGAATCGTACAAGTGCCGTACAAACTGGCAAGTACGATTCGTATGGGAAAAAGTCCATACGAATCGTATTGGGAAAATTCCCCCACACATTCTCGGGTCGGAAAATGTTTCCGACACGTCCCCGGACGATTTTACGTACAAATGTGAAAACTCAAGTACGAGCGCGCAAGTACGATCCGTACCGGGTGTCCGATGTTACAACTGCATGGAAAAAAACACCGTACGGACTGAACTCCCATAGCAACCATGGAGACATGTGCCCGCATACGCGCCAATTCCCCCCTCAGCCCCCGTATGTACGCGCCGACCACCCCCCCAGCCCCCATATGTACGTGCCGAACAACCCCCAGCCCCCGTATGTACGCGCTGACCACCCCCCCAGCCCCCGTATGTACGCGCCGAACACCCCCCCAGCCCCCGTATGTACGCGCCGACCAACCCCGTGTATGTACGGACCATACCCCCACCCGTGTATGTACGGACCGTACCCCCAGCCCCCCGTGTATGTATGGACTGTACCCCCACCCGTGTATGTACGGAGCGGACCCCCAGCGCTGGGGGTCCGCTCCGTACATACACGGGTGGGGGTACGGTCCGTACATACATGGGTGGGGGTACGGTCCGTACTTACACGGGGGGCTGGGGGTACGGTCCGTACATACACGGGTAGGGGTACGGTCCGTACATACACGGGTGGGGGTACGGTCCGTACATACACGGGTGGGGGTACGGTCCGTACATACACGGGGGGCTGGGGGTCCGCTCCATACATACACGGGTGGGGGTACGGTCCGTACACACATGGGTGGGGGTACAGTCCGTACATACACGGGGGGCTTGGGGTACGGTCCGTACATACACGGGTGGGGGTACGGTCCGTACTTACACGGGGGGGCTGGGGGTTCGGGGCGTACATACGGGGGCTGGGGGGGTGTTCGGCGCGTACATACGGGGGCAGGGGGGGGTTCGGCGCGTACATACGGGGTTGGGGGGGTGTTTGGCGCGTACATATGGGGGCAGGGGGGTGTTCGGCGCGTACATACGGGGGCTGGGGGGGTGTTCGGCGCATACATATGGGGGCAGGGGGGGTACGGCGCGTACCGGGCCCCCTATTCCGCTTGCATCGCGGCGTACTTAGCTTTTCTGGCACTTTTTGGGTGCCGTAAAATATTTGCCGTCCGGACTGCTGTCGGTTCGAATCGTACTTCCTGGTTCGTGAAACGCTGCCTGAATGCGTCCCGACGTCACGTCGGCGCTTTCCCGGATCACATTTGTATGGATATT
Organism: Triturus cristatus; assembly: GCF_964204655.1. NCBI lineage: Eukaryota > Metazoa > Chordata > Amphibia > Caudata > Salamandridae > Triturus > Triturus cristatus. The sequence goes on from NC_140590.1 coordinate 232,315,606, forward strand.
TTCGTCGGTCGGTGTTTTTTACGGTTCGTATGGAAATGGTGTTTCCGTGCGAATCGTACTTGCATGTTTGTAATGTTTTTTTCCCGGGTACGAGTCGGACGGAGAAAACACTCCGACCGACGGTTCGTACCCGGTTTCTCCAGGATCCGAATCGGCACCATAATGTTTAGAAAAATACATATAGAATAATACACCACAAAACCACTAATTAGCGTTTTCCTTATTTGGAAACTAACTACCAGAAAAAAAAAAACATTCGAACTAACCAATAAAAACACTCCAAATTCAAACTAACCAATAAAACACAGATTACAACATCCAAAGCACTATAAAAATAAGTTCAACTTCATTCACAGTCCAGAACCAAAAAAACGAAATTGAATGAAGAAGAAAATCTACTGGATTGCAACTGCAGATATAAGGAAATCAGCATAGAGCAAATATTTAAAACTATCAAAAGTAAGTTAACTATATTATACTCATTAAGACTCAAAGCTAATAAATTGTAATTACAATATACATACACTATAAATAAATAAATGTCTTCTTTCTATTTCATGTTTTCACTACAGGAAACTCCAAAAGACACTAAGAAAATACAGAACAGCACCAAAAAAGATACAACTAACAAAGTAAGTATTTCACAACCAAAAATCAACTAATAGATTAAAAAACCACCCGAATTAAATCCCAATTACAAATCCCCTAACCATTCCCTATAAAAATATAGAAACAAATATTAAAACAAATGTACTTTTATTTTCCAGAGAAAGAAAATACTGGAAGAAAATTCCACAAATAAAGAATAAAAAGCATTCTACTCAAACACATCAAAACCAACTTTGTAAGTATATTGTAACTAAATCTTGTTTTTTTTCTACTGAAATTCATACAACAGCATATATAATAACTATAATATATATTTTTCATAGATAAAGCTACATCAAAATGACTGAAGGAGCAGAATTCATTACAAGCCAGAAGGGAAAAATGTTACTATGCTATATGGGATACACTTACACACAGGAAAAAGTGTATGGTTTAAAAGTTAACTGGAAATGCACTAAATACTACTCTAATAAGTGCTATGGGCGTGCTACAACACGACAAACAACAGTACTGTACACTAGAGAACATAACCATCCACCAAACATTACTGAAATAGAAGTCAGATCTGCATTGGAAACTATAAAGGAAGCTAGCACAAGTTCTCAAAAACAAACCTACAAGTGTAATTTTAAAAGAGCAGCTTCCCAAAATTCCTAAAACTGCTACTACACAAATGCCATCTGTAACTTCACTCAAAAGAACTATAGCACGTACTAAAAAAACACTACTACTTCAACCCCAATTCCTCACACATATAGGTGCCGATCACGATCTGGTAAAAAAAATTCCCGTACGACTCGTATCCGGTCTTTTTACCGTACGAATCGTACAAGTGCCGTACAAACTGCCAATTACGATTCGCATGGGAAAAAGAACATACGAATCGCATTCGGAATAATTCCCCACACGTCCTCGGGTCGGAAAATGTGTCCGACACGTCCTCGGACGATTTACCGTACAAATGTGAAAAGTGAAGTCCGACCGCGGAATCACGATCCATCCCGTGCGTCCGATGTTACAACCGTATGGAAAAAACGCCGTCCGCACCGAACTCCCATAGCAATCATGGAGACATGTGCCCGCATACGTGCCCAACACTCCCCCCAGCCCCCGTAAGTTCAAGTCGTACCCCCCCGTGTATGTACACCCCCACCCGTGTATGTACACCCGTGTACGTGTCGTACCCCCCCGTGTACGTTCATGTTGTACCCCCCCGTATTTACACCCGTGTACGTTCGTGTCGTCCCCCCGGGTATGGACACCCGTGTACGTGTCGTACCCCCCGTGTATGTACACCCGTGTACGTTTCGTACCCCCGTGTATGTACACCCGTGTACGTGTCGTACCCCCCGTGTATGTACACCCATGTACGTGTTGTACCCCCGTGTATGTACACCCGTGTACGTGTCGTACCCCCGTGTATGTACACCCGTGTACGTGTCATACCCCCGTGTATGTACACCCGTGTACGTGTCGTACCCCCCGAGTATGTACACCTATGTACGTGTCCTACCCCCCTCTACGTTCGTGTCGTAGCCCCGTGTATGTCACCCGTGTACGTGTCGTACCCCCGTGTATGTACACCCGTGTACGTGTCGTACCCCCGTGTATGTACACCCGTGTACGTGTCGTACCCCCATGTATGTACACCCGTGTACGTGTCGTACCCCCCGTGTATGTACACCCGTGTACGTGTCGTACCCCCCGTGCATGTACACCCGTGTACGTTCGTGTCGTACCCCCCGTGTATGTACACCCATGTACGTGTCGTACCCCCCCGTGTATGTACACCCCTGTACGTGTCCTACCCCCCGTGTATGTACACCCGCGTACGTGTCGTACCCCCGTGCATGTACACCCGTGTACGTTCGCGTCGTACCCCCCTGTGTATGTACACCCGTGTACGTGTCCTACCCCCCCTCTACGTTCGTGTCGTAGCCCCGTGTATCTACACCCGTGTACGTTAGAGTCGTACCCCCACCCGCGTATGCATGGAGCGTACCCCCACCACAACATTCTAGTACGGAGCGCACCCCAGGCCCCAACATCACAACGCATGTACGAGTCGTACCAAGCCACACACAAGGACAGCACTGTACAACAAAATGGCCCATGTACACACCGTACACACGCAAAAAACGCACGTACACAACCAGGACAAACCAAAACGACACAAGAATACACCATTCGAATGACACAGAGCCACTAAACATGTCCAACAACCACTAAAACAACACATTCACTGACCTGCAACTGCCAAAATCCAAAACAGAGGCCCAAAACACAACCACTCCTTATAACACACCCACCCAAAGTTCAAACACAGCCACACCCACCAATGGACCAATAAAAAGGGCCCACACACACAAACCATGAGCCTTTGCAACAAACTCACTGCTGCCAGACCCCACAGACAACCTACAGCACCATACTAGAAGCTTTACCACACCTTACACTTGCACACCTTCACACACACACCTTCACAAACACCCCCACATCACATTCACACACACACCTGCACAACCACACCCACACACCCACAACCATCCACACCCCCCCCACCATCCACACCCACACCCCTCACCATGCCCACTAACAAGAATCCAAAGTTCACTAGCCGAGAGTTGGAGGTCCTTGTCGATGAAATCCTCAGAGTTGAGCCACACCTCTTTGGAACATTGGTCAGACAGACCAGCATTTCAGCAAAAACAGCCATGTGGCAGACCATCGTCGATGCTGTGAATGCTGTTACGGACACCAGAAGGAACAAGCAGGAATGCCAAGCCAGGTGGTACGATCTGCGGAGGAGGGTCCGAGCCAAGATGACGGATGAACACAACCAGGCCAACGTCACTGGAGGAGGGCCGTCCCGCAGACCCGTACACTACCATCCCTGGGAGGAGAGGGTGATGGCCATACTGCCGGTGGAGGCAGTGGACGGATTAGAAGGACTCCGAGACCCGGGTGAGTACACAAACAACTCACCTCACATGGGGGGAACGTCATCCACAATAGGCCTGGGCGGCAAATTCCGTTCCGCTCGCGGAATTTGCGGAATTTGCGTAATTTCGTGTTCCGCGGAGAACGCGAAACTGCTCAAAAGTCTGCTTTCCGCGATTTCGCGAAATTTTTGCTTGTTCGCGTTCTCAAAATGCATGTTCGCGAGATATTTCTCCTCGAGCACGCAAACAGCAATTGTGAACAGGAAAAAAGCATCGCGAACAAGCAATTCTGCGTGTTCGCGGAATTTCTGCGTGTTCGCTGAGATTTTTTACCGTTTCGCGGAGATTTGCGTAACGCAATTACGCAAATTCCGCCCACCCCTAATCCACAACCAAACTCACAAACAGGCACGCAACCACCCCAAGCTATCGCATGACTCAACCACACTCCATGAACACGCACATGCCACTGGCGCCACCATGCCCCATGCACCCAGCTGGACAATGTCAAGTCACAGGCCACAGAAGACACCAACACATGACACGGTAAGCCGGATGGCGGGAGGGTGGGCCCAAAAAATCACATAGTGCAACTCAGAAGCAGACAACAATGCCCCCTGCCCATATGGCCTAGGTCACAGCCAGACAAACAGTGTGTCCCAACACTGGAATGACTTGCCAGCAAATGGCGGACGCCTTGCATCAACACATGGGGGTGACGGCACGTTCTTGCACATGACAGCAGCTAATGAACAGCCAACACTGTGAAAGAGTGGCAGCACACACCACCACAGCAGCAGTGCAGACACAGACACTACACCCAATGGGTGCCTGGAGATCAGAAACAAACTCACATCAACAATCCAAGAGCCATTCAAAGATCTGCTAACAGTGTGTGCACAGTAAGCTGGGCTGAGGTGACAGAGGGTGACACACAGAGGGAGGGAGAGGGGGACAGAGAGGGAGGGAGACACAGGAAGACGGACAGAGGGAGGAGGCCGACACACAGAGGGAGGGAGAGGGGGACAGAGAGGGAGGGAGACACAGGGAGACGGACAGAGGGAGGAGGCCGACACACAGAGGGAGGGAGAGGGGGACAGAGAGGGAGGGAGACACAGGGAGACGGAAAGAGTGAGGAGGCCGACACACAGAGGGAGGGAGAGGGGGACCGAGAGGGAGGGAGACACAGGGAGACGGACAGAGGGAGGAGGCCGACACACAGAGGGAGGGAGAGGGGGACCGAGAGGGAGGGAGACACAGGAAGACGGACAGAGGGAGGAGGCCGACACACAGAGGGAGGGAGAGGCGGACAGAGAGGGAGGGAGACACAGGGAGAGCAAATCAGCCTTGTGGTGTGTGGGAATGTCTGCTCGTCAGCAGGTGGACTGCGTGCATGTAGACAAGGGTGGCCAGTGCCAGCACCCCCCCCCTCTCCTCCATGGCAAAACACAGGGCCATGTCACAACCTGTGCACGAGCACAACGACAGCTACCTGCATCATATAAGTGTGTGGAACAACTTCATGTGCCCACGTATAGTGCTACATGGAAGGCGCCAATGCACGGCTCGCCACACCTGCCCACTCCACTGCTGACTGCAGTCACAATTGACGCAGCAAGTAAGACTGTGCCACACATAGGTAAAGTCGGCAAAGCTGTGCCCAAGGGACATACCCATGCACAAGTGCACTGTGAGTGGAATGCAAGACATATCCAATTTCCCAGAGGAAATGTGCCAACTTTGAAAGTAATGAAACATGGATGTTGCATGGAACAAAATTAACATTGTCTCTCTCACACACAGGTCAACGTCGTGGATCACCCCCCTAACACTGGGGGGGAAGACTCACAGGACCCGGCTCGGCGGGATGAAGGAGCCACCGGCAGCGACGACTCTCACCACTCTGTGGACCAACCCGACCCCGACCAACCTGGCCCCTCTGGTGTCCAACGACCTGCAGCACCTGCGTCAGGTACAACGGGGCCAACCACCACCCCCACTCCTGCCACATCCCAGGAGACACCCAGGATCCCTGCCCCACCACCACAAAGCAGCCAGGCTAGCCAGGAGGGACACGGTGTCCCGGGCACCCAGGAGGAGGCAGGCGACAACGCCAATGCCACCCCTCAGGGGTCCCGGAGACCCGATGTGCCCACAAGGGCAGGCCAGGTGCAAGTGGGCAGGGGTGGTGGGAGTGGAGGATGGTGGAGGCGCCAGCCTGACCAGTTGGCTGGGGAACCGGTATATTCCCATGTCCGAAACATCCTGGACACATACCGGCAGGACACCACGGGCATGGCCCAGGTTGTGTCCATCCTCGAGGGGATCAAGACCCAGCAGGCCCAGCAACATGCGGAGCAACATGCCTGTCTACTGCAACACCAACGGAGGATGGAGGACAGACAGGCTGAGCTCGTGACGGTGTTCACGGGAATTCACAGTACACTCCGTCGGATGGCCGACTACATGGGCAACCCTCCCTGTGCCAGAAGGCGTAGAACATCACCACCCACAGGGAGGGATCAGGAGGAGGAGGAGGAAACATCCGATGGAGCATCCCAAACATCGTCACGGCCTGCTTCTGAGGGTCCCCGCAGGAGGGCGGGTCGTCCACGTAAAAGACCGTGAGGGTCGGCGCTACAGCACCATCTCCCAGGACACCTGGCCTGGCACCTGGCCCACTGGAGCAACAGCAGCACAGCATCAAAAGACATTCTCTGCCACATGGCCTTGCTGGTCACTGTCTGACCAATGTTGACAAAGACTGTGGCATGGACTCTGAGGATTTCTAATGGCAAGGACACCAACTCCCCTAGTGAACTTTGGATTCCACACATCCGGAAAGCCCCTCATGTCAACCCCCCCCCCCCCCACTAAAATAAAAAGTCACACCATGAAGAGAAGATGCCTGCTGGTTGCATTATTACCTTACATGTGTCTTGTAAAGTCTAAACATGCCTGAGTTCTCATTTGACTTCAACCATCCACACCCTGGGGCCTGAGTCTGGCACAGGACACATGGGTCACAGTGTATTAGGCAAGACAGACATGGAGCACCATACACACCCGTGATGGGCCCAACCAGCTGAGGGGGTGGTCGCACAACCGTGCCGACAGACATATTGAGTACAGCAACAGTCATGCGCAGAGGTCAGGGCTCATGTGGAGTGTCCTGTGGGGCACCCAGGTATGTGTGGACAGGTGGCAGAACCATGTCCTGCAAGCTTGAGTCAGGTGGATGCAGAGAATGGTGGCCTGGCCAACGTTGGATGCATGGGGATGGCACATATCACAATACCCACACAGTCATGGACATCATGCACAATACACGGTCTAATCCAACACAAACAGCTTGCATCTTGCTACTCTACACATAGACACATAGCCACTATCACGGAAAACCATGCCAGACATGCCGGATGCACCGTGGCAACACACCAGCATTGACGGAGAAGAGGCACCTTGGAGGCATAGGGACACCTTTATTAGTCATGTATTTGGGATTGCAGAGGCAAGTCGGAGTACACATGAACGGGTCATGTGGAGTAACATGTGGGTCCAACACTGGCACCCCCCTTCTGCAGCACAAATGCGTGATAGCCATGGAACTGGCACACAAGTGTCGTCTAACAGCTAAACACCCCCTGCTGCTCACGGAGAGCCTGCCATACACCATTGATCGGCTGATGTGGAAGTCCCACACCATGTCAAGCCAATGCAAACCGTATGTGTCCGAGGGCAGTGTTACACACATTGATGCCATCATCACATTCCACAATCCCATCACTGATGACTGTCAACAAGTCTGACCATCTATTCAGGTGTACCCATCTGCATGTCATGTGTCCCATGGTGATGCAACATGTCTGCAGAGGAAACAAACATCGACAGGGGCAGTGTGCATACATCGTGAACTACTGCCACACCCAATACACCCCTGATGCATCCCTTACCCTAAGGAGACTTCCAAACTTGTCCGTGCGTGTAACGCTGAGTCAGCACACGATGACGTGTCCATGAGGAATAGCAGTGCCACAACAATGCAAGCAGCAGACGGCATGAGCAAGTACCTGGGGAAGAGAGACACACAAGAAGTCAGCCACAAAAAGGACAGCCACTTGCATGTGCATGTACTCGACACATGTATGGATGACAACATGCTAGGTCACAATTATGACTGGGGAAATACACTCATCACAGGCACCATCACTCCTGTGACATATCCACACACACCTCTGACTCATGTGCCATACATGCAGATGGAGACACACATCGCAACACATGGCACACGGGGACCAATGCGTGCACACTCAGACACTGGTACTCACCACTAAGCAAAGAAGTCGCGTATGAGCCGAGTCCGGATGTCCTCTTGCGGCTCCACATCCTCCACATCACTAGCCCCATTGCCAAGCCCTTCGTCCTCCACGGGTGGATGGTCCTGGTCATCTTGATCCAGGATGAGTGGCACAGCTTTCTCAACTGCCATGTTGTGCAGCATGCAGCAGACCATGAAGATTTTGCAGACCTTCGCCGGGGCATATGGGAGGGCGCCGCCGGTCTTGTGGAGGCATCTGAATCGGGTCTTCAGGAGGCCAAATGTCCTCTCTATCACTCGCCTTGTCCGGCCATGGGCGGTGTTGTAGCGGAGCTGGGCCGGCGTGATGGGGTTGCGGAGAGGTGTGATCAGCCATGGCATGTTGGGATAGCCAGCGTCCCCTACATGGAAAGCACATGGACATAAGTAGGACAGGAGAAGCGGTCATGCTGGAAGTCTACGCAAAATACAGGACAGACAGAGTGTACCCACCAACAACACATGCTCGTTCGTTGCTCAGCTGCGTCATCATTTCAGGCACCCTGCTACGCCTCATGATGTAGGCATCGTGTGCTGATCCCGGAAAACGAGCACAGACATGTGAAAAATCACCATGTTGGACAGACACACCACAAGGGCATTGATGGAGTGGTAGTGCTTGCGATTCCTGTACGCTACCTCCTGTGCCTGTGGTGGTACCAAAGCCACATGTGTCCCATCTATGGACCCAATGACATGGGGCATCCCTCCCAGGGCATAGAATCCACACTTGACCCCAGTCAACATTTCAGGGTTTGGGAAATGGATGAAGTCATCCAGGTGAATCAACATGGCCTCTAAGAAATCATGCAGCACACGGCAGAACATGCTCTGGGACATGCCACCAACATGAGCTATGGTATTTTGAAAGGTACCCGTGGCTAGAAAATGTAGGGCTGCCATTACCTTCAGCTTGGGTGTCAGTGCCGTAGGATACCTGTGCAGCGGTTGCAGGTGTGGTGCCAGTCTCGCCGTCAACTCCAGAATCAACGGTTGGGGGAAGCGGTAGCACCGGATACAGTCATTCTCCCGCATGTCAGCCAAGTCCGGAATTGGTCGGGGAAGAGGCGGCGCTCTGCAGTAATTTGGAAGTGACAAGGAAGAGTGAGTGCACTACAACCACATTTGATATGTACTGAGCACATGTTAATCTGTCAATACACATATGCGACATACGGAGTCAGGTATGTGCCACATGCCCTGGACACGTATGGCTGGCAGGTGACACTCCTACCAAGACCCAGCTACACACGGAGATTGTGAACCTCCACATGCCATGGCATGGGATTAGCTGTGTCCCAGTGTAAGTGAACAGCCAGACGCAACACAGGAGTGACATACATCCACACATCAGCAGAAGTAGGATGTCGATTTCAGAGACTGGTAGCGGAACACTAGAGCCACAGGTCACATGACATTACACTAGGACAGCCCACGCACCTTGCCATTAAGGTGTACATGTGATGACTCACCACACATTCATAGAGAGGATGCAGACATGTCCTTGTTACGCTACTCCGTGTCCCATGCATACATACGCACCTCACATCCGATACCACATGTGGCATGGTGTGCGGAACAGTGTGCAATGTCAATCTACACACAGACACATGTTGGTTGCTGCAACAGCTGCAGCTTTTGAGGGAGCTCCAACATCAACCTAATGGGAACCCCCACACATACATGACATAGTCACATCGTGCACCGTGGGTAGTGACATGTCAGGTGTGGTAACCCCTGTACCTGGCCTCAGGGGACACTTCCGTGTGTTGGTGTCCGTGCCATGCCAGTGACGCTCATCCCAAGTGTGCAGTACGACATGCACACATGTTAAAGGAGTCAAGGGCATGCCTGGCACACATTGCACTGTCACACATTACATGTGTACACATCTCATCATACATCTGGTGCCTTCTCGACTCAGGAGTAATGTGCCACATCACAGCCTTTCACACCTGTGCCCCACACATGTAGTACTGCCAAGACAATGCCTTGATGTCCATCCATGGACAAGTATGTCAGCCCTATTCCTTCCTGTGTGCTGCCTGTCGCCACTGTGATGTGTTAAAACCACCGTACTTTTGCTAAGAGGGCCTGTGTACGTTCCCGTATCACTTTGGGAGTGCTGCCGTATGTGTACCCATAGTGATAGTGAGCGTACAGGCGTGTGTACGGTCCGTAACACCATGAGTACGCATACACGAGGACACCCATAGTGGTACGGCCCGTACACACGCCTGTACGTTCACTATCACTATGGGTGTCCTCGTGTATGCGTACTCGTAGTGGTACGGCCCGTACACACGCCTGTACGTTCACTATCACTATGGGTGTCCTCGCGTATGCGTACTCGTAGTGGTACGGTCCGTACACACGCCTGTACGTTCACTATCACTATGGGTGTCCTCGCGTATGCGTACTCGTAGTGGTACGGCCCGTACACACGCCTGTACGTTCACTATCACTATGGGTGTCCTCACGTATGCGTACTCGTAGTGGTACGGCCCATACACACACCTGTACGTTCACTATCACTATGGGTGTCCTCGCGTATGCGTACTCGTAGTGGTACGGCCCGTACACACGCCTGTACGTTCACTATCACCATGGGTGTCCTCGCGTATGCGTACTTGTAGTGGTACGGCCCGTACACACGCCTGTACGTTCACTATCACTATGGGTGTCCTCGCGTATGCATACTCGTAGTGGTACGGCCCGTACACACGCCTGTACGTTCACTATCACCATGGGTGTCCTCGCGTATGCATACTTGTAGTGGTACGGCCCGTACACACGCCTGTACGTTCACTATCACTAGGGGTGTTCTCGCGTATGCGTACTCGTAGTGGTACGGCCCGTACACACGCCTGTACGTTCACTATCACTATGGGTGTCCTCGCGTATGCGTACTCGTAGTGGTACGGCATACGCGAGGACCACCGATGCGGCAGTTGCAGATAGCAACGGAGCGGTAGGGGGAGTGGCAGCACCAGTGGCAGGCGGTGGTAAGTAGGGGTGGGCGGAATTTGCGTAATCGTGTTACGCAAATCTCCGCGAAACGGTAAAAAATCTCCGCGAACATGCAGAAATTCCGCGAACACGCGGAATTGCATGTTCGCGATGCTTTTTTCCTGTTCACTGTTGCTGTTTGCGTGCTCGGGCAGAAATATCTCGCGAACACGCATTTTGAGAACGCGAACAAGAAAAAATTTCGCGAAGTCGCGGAAAGCTGAATTTTGGGCAATTTCGCGTTCTCCGCGGAACGCGAAATTACCGAAATTCCGCGAGCGGAACGGAATTTACCGCCCAGGCCTAGTGGTAAGTTAGATTCATAATCTTTAACTATTGTTGAACTTGACAGCACACTCACTGCAAGGGTGTACTGTATGTATATGTATACTGTACAGTTGTGACTTAGGGCCCCCATTAGGATGGTGGGCGTATTGCCCCCGCCGGGCCGGCTGGAATTCACTGCCGTCACCGCAGGGGCAAACCTCCCGCCATCCCTGTAGAAAATATTCAGACATGTCCAGGTGGAAAAGGGTTCAATATGGCGGTGGTGTCTCTCTCACCACACCGCCAGCCATATAATCTGCATTTTGGAATGCCTTTGCGTGGCGGCATTGCCGTCCGCCACGGAAAGGCATGCACACATTGCAGAGTATGCTTGGGGGCCCCCATGGAGGGTACCTACCGATGCTATGGTACCCCCCCGACTTTCAAAGCAAAACGTGACAGGCTCCGTGCGGGGCCCATCATGTTGTGCTTTGGAAAAGCAGCACAACATTTTAGCATTGCTTTCAGCAAAGCCAACCAGAATTTAAATTTAAAAAAACAGGGTGCCCCCGCCACTGTGCCGGGCGCAACATCCTAATTAATTGTCCCCACGGGACCCCCACCCTTTTTAGCAGTCGGATGGCGGGCGGACAAAGTCCGCCCGCTATCCGATGTCGTAAGTAAGTATGAGTTCTTGGGGACGTTTGAAGAGTGAACTAGAAGACTAGAATTCCCTTTAATTGGTATAGGACTAGGAGCCGGAGTATTTAGTAACCAATGGCCTCATCTATCTGATTTCAACTCCGCTTAGAAAGTTTTATGGAGAAGAGCACCTGGTGCACTGTTCAACTAAAAAGTGTAAGACAGGTGGAAGGAAGAAGGACAGGCGCCATTTAAAATGTTATGTACTACTGTGCTTTATTTTATAGTGCTACTCTACCATGCCACTATGTGTATAAATAATTACCTTGTCCTACTGTTTTATCAAGACTATATTTTACAATTGTCTTGTTTTTTTCTTTTTGATACACAGCAACTCCGAAACTCAACCGGAAGGAGTTGGCCGCCAAGGCACGGCGCCGGAAGCTGGAGGCAATCCAGCATGAATACCGGCGGCTGGTGGTCCTAGCCGAGGAGGAGGAGGAGACTGCAGCAGCTATTGAAGCCTCCTCCAGTGCCCCGGGCCCCAGCCACCGCCCTCCAGTGGTACGGCGCCACCGCCTGGCGGCTGCCCGCCGCCACCGTGTCATCTCCGGTGCCCCCCCCCCACTGTGGCTGCAACTGCCGCGGCCTTAGACGCCGCGTCGCCCATTTAGAGGACGAGATGCGCCAGATGCGTGTCCTCCTCCAGTCCCGCCCCACCAGTTAGTCCCTGTCACTGCCCCTTTTTTAATTCCTGTTCTTTACTCGTTTGGCGTTTGACTTTTTTCTACTGTGGACAGTGTTTGGGGTTAGGGAGGTGGGTGGGTCAGCTTTTGTGGGTTTAGTTTATTTGTTAGGGTAAATTAAATATATTTTTCTATGTTACATGCAATGTTGTTAATGTTTTGTAGGTGGGTTAACTGTTTTACATCACACTGTTTCCTTGCTGGTGCATGGCCGCCCATAGCCTGTGTTTAATTTCAATAATTTGCTGACTGTATAAGACACAAATAGATAGATGCGACACACCTCACTCATTGACTGGTCCTTCTAGTACTTTCAGTCTGTCCTCTAGTCTATGCATTCTTTGGAGTGGTGTTTGAAAATTAAATCATTGACAACATGTCCATTATTAATTCTGCCTCCCCCAAACTTCTCTCTTACCGGTGCTTGATGTTTATGTCCAACTGTGGCACAGCACTGGCTGCATGGTGAAGATGGTTTCCTTTTTCATACATGCCATGATTGGGGTGGTGGTGGTGGTAGTATAGTAGTAGTAGTATACACTGGCAGGGTGGCAGCATTTCCAAAAAAAGAAAAGGAGATAGTCAATCGCCTTTGAGAGACTGTTAGAGGAGTAGTTGAATGAAGTACATCACAGAATTTACCGAGCAACAATTATATGCTCAAATATTTGACAAAAAAACTGAATGGTGGTTATTATGAGGATAGCCTACTAGACAGAGTTACAAACTATAGTTTTGTCGACTCGATTCACTTGACTATGCCTACAGTCTAACAGTTAGTGCTGTATATGAGGAATGACAACAAACAAATCCAATCAATTCCGGCAATTCATGCTGAGGTATATGTTCCTTTGTTAAATAAAATAACCTCTGAAATATCCTACTCATGGGTGGGCAAGCAGAAGAACATCATCGCTCTGCATTGAAATTGAAGTAGTGTTGCTTTCACCACATCTGCCCCAGCAAGTGTGTGATTAAGTATTGGTGTACATTTAATTTAGTTACACCTCGACAATAAGTCACACAGCCCGGGGGAAGAGGGTTAGGGTTTGTTGAATGGATGGGAAGGGGGATTTTGGGAAAGGTTTGACATAGAAAAACAGTATGCATACATAGACAAACAAACGACAATCATTGAAGACTACTATACCATACCCATTCCATATGTTAAGGGAGAAAAAGGCAATGCATGCATGATGATGAGACCCGGATTACATACACTTCTATTTCTTGTTCTGTTCCGGCCTTAATACTTTAACAGATAGCAAATAGAAATGTTAAATATTGGTAGTGAAGAATCGTAAACACAGAGCAAACGTAATGATGATTGATAATAACAACTCCAAGAACACACTGTTGTAAAGATTGTATACAAGATATTAATCAAATTATTTAAAAGAAGTTAAAAGTGGATACTGTTACTGTCTTATCCTGGTCAAAAATGTGGACTGGTTTTTTGCATCTCGGCATTCCTCTTGCTCCTCTCGTCCATCAATCTTGGGTGTGTCGCCTCGCCACTCGCCACTGCCCGGCTGGAAAAAAAAGGTGATTGATTGGTAAGGTAATTAATATGCATTGTAATGTTTTACAAAGTTTTGGCCAAGGCCCGGCCTGTCATTTTAGATTGAAAACCAAAGGGGATATTGAGAAAGAAAGTGAAAACAAATGCACAAGTGATGGTGTAGTGCAACAAGAACACTTTCCGAGGTGGTATGTATGCATATGCATCATCTCTACTCTAGTCTGTTTCCAGCATTGACCTTCAACAGTAACAGGAGATATCAGGCCCACAGTGCTTACCATTAGCACATCCTACGTTAACACTTTAGAGTCCTTTTTTTTTCTCTCAAAGAGTTGGACAAACGCAAAGCACATTATCCATTCCAAACATAGCATTTTACAGTTAAAGTTAGTAAAATCAATGCACTGCAGTCATCCCACCGCTACACTCTATTCAACTTCTACACAGACATTTGGGTCTGCTGTGGTTGTTGTTGACGTGTTTACCTTTAGGCTTTTCCGTTTTATGCCACTCCTGAAACATCCTCCTCCTGACTTCATCATCATCTCTGATACTTTTACTGACTGAAGATCGGCCTGCAGTATAAGTATAATTTTTATGAATCACCCAGTGTAGAAATATAAATATTACTGACTTGAGTCATTCTTTATTGTGTACAGAAAGATAGATTACTCCTAGTACACTTTGACATCACTTTGTGCACAACAAACAACGCAAACACAAAGACCAATAGCTCAGAGTCAGGTGTCCAATGCATGCCATTAATTGTCATCATTCATTACCTGTTCCTTCTCATCTTAAGTTAACGGGCCGTCTCTTTCGCCATCATCATGATGGACGGTGCTGTTAAGTCACAGTCATTTGCATTGCGCAGATTGAGTGAGTCCCCTTCCTGTATTGAATTAAAAGCAATGTATCACCAAGATGCAGGAGAAGTACACATTTCTTGTTTGCAAGAAGGGGAAAATTAGTGTGTTCTGTAGAAAGTTGATTAGTGGCAGTGCACAATTACATCAATTCATGCGCAACACACACAACAAAATCTACATCATTCAGTCTGCCATTCTGCGGCCAATGCATGGCATCAATCATTACCTGTTGCATCTCATCTCGTTAACGCTGCAGGCCGTCTCTTTCGCCATCATCATGATGGACGGTGCTGTTAAGTCACAGTCATTTGCATTGCGCAGATTGAGTGAGTCCCCTTCCTGTATTGAATTAAAAGCAATGTATCACCAAGATGCAGGAGAAGTACACATTTCTTGTTTGCAAGAAGGGGAAAATTAGTGTGTTCTGTAGAAAGTTGATTAGTGGCAGTGCACAATTACATCAATTCATGCGCAACACACACAACAAAATCTACATCATTCAGTCTGCTATTCTGCGGCCAATGCATGGCATCAATCAGTTAATGGCCAGTCTCTCTCGGCTCTGAAGGAGGATAGCTATAGAAGTCATCAGATTCATGGTCCACTTGTTTTGGAAGGACGAGGAAAGTTTGAATTTGTTGTTACCATCATCCAATCATCATTCATGAGGGAAATGGAATTGACCAGGAGATGCAGTATGATCGAGCGGGGGAGCTGGATTCTGAGGACTGTAGTGTCAAATGGCAGACACCTGAAACTTGTATCTTAAATTAGAAGAGTAGAAGACGGTGATAATGCATTTGTTGCGATTCACAAGTTTATAACCGGAACGACAGACACAAACAAAGGGGGAAAAAAGGGAGGAAGACAGTAAGTGCGAGCCTAATTGTCACGGAACTATAGCTCGTCCTCAAACTCTGGGGGATCTTCCAGTAGTAGGTAATCATCTGACACAATACTTCCGTCACCTGAGCCGCTGTCCTCATCTTCCTCTGTTGATTCATGCATTGTGTAATTCGGTGGTATGAAGTGCTGATTCATTTTGATCATTGTTAACCTCTCCACGTTTTTTGGAGATAGACTGGTCTTTCTCAAGGTTACAATGGAACCAGCAGCACTGAAAACACGTTCGGAAGAGACACTTGCGACAGGGCAAGCCAGATAGCTTATCGCCAGCCTGCTGAGCTGTGGCCATTCAGACCTTTTCCTATACCAATACTGCACTGGGTTTTGATCAACGTACACCTCTGTTGGGTCGTCCAGATAGGCCTGGACCATCCGCTCAATGTTCAGAGTTGCTGCTGGTAAGCTTTTGTGCTGTTTTTTCTGTGCATCAGCACTGTGCTTAAGGCCCATCTTTACATACCAATCTGATAATGATTGTACTCGGCCGAATGATCCAGTTATTGTTTTTGTAGTCGATGGTGATGGCGAGTGTTGCGATTGTGAGCCAACCGCACTGCCCTCAGCCGACGAAGTTGCACTTGATTCTGCATGGCCTGCTTCAGTATCAGTACTTGTTGTGGGTTGATGTGGCGGGCTTTTAATTAGCAGCCCTTCGTTTTCAAACTTGATGGCTGCTTCAGCTATACAACTTTTGTAGCGGGCAACATCATTGTCGGAAAAAGAAAGGAATAGTCCTAATTTTGCACGTGGATCCAGAATTGTGGCACAAATGTAATGTTCTTGTGACAAAATTTTATTTTGTATCCTTACATTTTCTGATAAGTGCCTGGATAAGCTCTCCACCAAGTCATGGGCTTGCCTTCTGTCCTCTACACCTTTGTAGGATTCAGACACATTATTCAGCTCATGCTCTAGCATTTGCAACAATGGGATAGCTTGGCCCATTGTACAGTCCTCCTTGCTGACTTCACGTGTGAAGACCTCAAAAGGAGACAGCATCTCAGTCAGGCATTTAATTAGGGTCCATTGCTCCCTCTGAAGGGTCATGCCTTTAACACTAGCATCACTGCTTCTGTACCAGACATATTCATTGAGTGACCTGTGCTGTTCGTACAGACGATCAAGCATGTAATACGTTGAGTTCCAACGTGTTGCCACCTCCTGGATGAGTGCCTTGACTGGCATCCTAAGTTCACGTTGGATGATCCTCAGCTGCTTCCGAGCTTTAAAAGAATGGCTGAAATGAGTGCATATTCTTCGGCAGATGGCCAGTAAATTGCTTACTATGGGTTCTTTTTTCAGAAAGTCTTGCACTATAATGTTTATGCAGTGTGCCAAACACGGAACCCTGAAATAGGAACCAAGTTCCATGGCCTTCAGTACATTACTGCCATTGTCTGTGGCAACAAAGCCAATACCAAGCCCTCTGGGCCGCAGCCATTCCAAAACCTTGGTGCGAAACTCTTCTAAAATGTTTTCAGGCGTATGAGATTTCTCCATGGCGAACATGGCTACAGTTGCATGTTTCCGAGTACCTTCAAAAATCGCAGCTGTGTCAACAACACCTCGTGCAGATAGTTGATCTCTAACCCCCACAAAAGAGATATAGTGTGCAGTGATGCACATGTAATCTGTGGCTTGGCAACTGCTCCACATGTCTGTTGTCAGGTGGATATTGTGCACAGCACTCTGCCGCAAACCTTGACCAAACAATTCCAGCACCTCATGATGTAGTGCCGGAACAGCAATTCTTGCGAAATAGGACCGGCTGGGAACTTTCCATTTCGGGCAGATGGCAGACACAAATTCAAGGAAACCCACCCCTTCCACAAATGAAAAAGGAAGAAGGTCCAGCGCTAACATTTTAGCCAGCTTCGCATTGTACAATCGTGCCGTTGGGTGGTTGCGTTGGAACTGCCCCTCCAACCTAAACATGCTGTCAATGGTAGGCTGGCTTACTTTCCTTAGTGCTGCTGTTTTCATTAACCCACGAAGGCTCAACGACACAGATTGTCTCATTGAGGTACTCGCCGGTCGCCTTGGTGTCTCACCCACACTCTGAGTATGGCTCTTACTGCGGTGCCACTCTGATGTTACTGAGGAGGATGTGGGCGTTACCACTGCAGTGAGTGCACTACTGGAGACAGGGCTAGAAATGCCTCCCTGTTCTTCACCTGCCACCACAATAATATCGCTCCCTGATTCCTGACCAACTTCAAAGGGTTTAGTTTTTCTACTTTCTTTTAACTTAAGTAGGTGATCCTCCCACACGATATTGTGGTGTATTCTGAGATGACTTGCTTGTCCTCCGGTACCATAGTTTGTACCAAGCTTACCACGGCGAACACCTTGCCGACAAATTGAGCATATAGCAACGTTCTCCTCCTTGGCGCTAACAGAAAAGAAGTCCCAAACTGGGGAGGAGAACTTTCTGGCACTGCTGGATGTGCCACTTTCAACACCAGATGAACTTGAGGGGGTGCTTGAAAATATGTGACCCTGTCCACCTACACTGTGACTTTTACTACCACTTCCTACTGAGATGGTTGAGCTGGATGTAGGTCCCTGCCGGGCCTTGGAAAATATGGCAGCTGGAAGTAGTGGCGGTGTAACCTGTGTTGGTGAGATCCGTGCTACATCCCGCTCAGTAGCAGCCTTTCTGGATAGGGTGAGAATGTCGGTCTACAATCCCTTTGGGGCGGGAGTAATGTGCGTGATGACTGGCTCGTCTTCATCAACATCATCACCCCCCTCTTCTACATCTACCTCCATAACTCTAAGTTTTTCTGGGACCTTCCTTTTCAGAAGCAATGTCTTATGGCGTACTTCACTCTCAGACCGAGCTGGTGGGACCCAAGAATCATCACGATCATCAGAAGCGGGGCTTGAAGAAGAAGATGATGGACTAAGCCTCCTTTTCCTTGCTGGTGGTCTGGAAGACAATTGATCTTCTGAAACAGTGGTTTGACTTCCCTCCACTTTGTCTGCAGGAAGCTCGATTTCCTGAAATGCCCCTATGTCAGGAGCAACAACTACTATGGTGGGCTGTTGCGGCGGCTGCTGCTGTTCTGGTTGCGGCGGCTGCTGCTGTTCTGGTTGCGGCGGCTGCTGCTGTTCTGGTTGCGGCGGCTGCTGCTGTTCTGGTTGCGGCGGCTGCTGCTGTTCTGGTTGCGGCGGCTGCTGCTGTTCTGGTTGCGGCGGCTTGACACTGATCTGCTGAGTTTGCGCCTGCATTGAACTTGATTGTGTACTACTTTGCGGTAATGACATTTCTTCAACATCGCTGCTCGTTAGTAGACTGGCTACCTCTGCGACACTAAAGCCCTTGGGCCTAGGTTGGTGGGGTTGGACCGCTGTGCTGCTCCCAGCTTGGTTCCCGGACAACGCTTTGGTGCCAAAAAAAACATTGGCCGGCACACCACCAGTCGTGGTTAATGGCACTTCCTTTTTCTGTTCCTTCTTCTCACCGGCAACTTTCTTGGTACTGGACCTGGTACCTTTCTTTGGGGCCATCTTCTTCAGATGTCAGGCAGGAGGTAGATGTACAACAAGTTCTGGTCACACGTGGGCGGGATGCGCAGCAGGACTTCTGTCTGGCTGGCAGTACAACGGGTAGCCAGGTGATGCCGATGACACCTCCTACTCTGTCTTTTGTGCACCTAAAAGCAAAGAAGACAGGAGAAGAACATCAGTGAAATGTTGCATTTGTTTTTGTGGTTCAGTTACTTAGTACTGTACTAGTGCAAACAAAAGATAGTCTAGCCATTTATGACTATTTTTTTTAACTAGAGCTATGTTATACTACTAGTACTGTGTACAGCCACACACTACACTCTCAGGAAGGATAGGAAAGTTAATAATAAACAACAAAATAAAAAACTAATGGAAGTGGGGTGGACCATTGCATTATTTGAGCATCTCAGCATCCATGGAGCTGCTGCTGGCATAGGTGGTGGATGGATGGAAGCAGTAAGCCAATAGGAAAACCATGCAGGCCTATATGGCAAAAGCAGGACACTAATAACTCCCAACACAAAAAAAGGCCACCAGCCACATGGACACTCACAAATCACAAACAAGCAGGCGGCCTGGGAAACACCAGGAGCTGACAAAAGGCCTATAAAAGTCAGGTAAAGGATGCATGCTGAAGCACACTGCTGTGCCTTTTTAATGCAACAAAATGCAAATACGAACATTCACAGGCCCCAAAAAGGTCTGCAGGGAGCATGCATCGCACACCAACACTCACCAGACACACACAACAAAAGCATGTCTTTAAGACAACCAACATCAGAAAGCCCATCCCAAAAAAACACATGTCCCCAACTCAATCCAATGCCATCCATGCCCTGTCTAAATTCAACAGAGCACACAGAAAACAGTAGATTACTAAAGCTGTGGCTACCTGCTCTGGTCCTAGTGGATGAAAGCAGGCCTGTTGGCAGACAAGGCCAGGCAAGCTTGCAGGCCTAGGCCTCAAAATGGCCACCAGCCACATGGCTAGGCCCAACAACATCAGCAAGGCCACCCCAAAAAACACACTTCCCCAACTCAATCCAATGCCATCCATGCCCTAAATGATGTCTAAATTCAACAGAGCACACAGAAAACAGTAGATTACTAAAGCTGTGGCTACCTGCTCTGGTCCTAGTGGATGAAAGCAGGCCTGTTGGCAGACAAGGCCAGGCAAGCTTGCAGGCCTAGGCCTCAAAATGGCCACCAGCCACATGGCCAGGCCCAACAACATCAGCAAGGCCACCCCAAAAAACACACTTCCCCAACTCAATCCAATGCCATCCATGCCCTAAATGATGTCTAAATTCAACAGAGCACACAGAAAACAGTAGATTACTAAAGCTGTGGCTACCTGCTCTGGTCCTAGTGCATGAAAGCAGGCCTGTTGGCGGACAAGGCCAGGCAAGCTTGCAGGCCTAGGCCTCAAAATGGCCACCAGCCACATGGCCAGGCCCAACAACATCAGTAAGGCCACCCCAAAAAACACACTTCCCCAACTCAATCCAATGCCATCCATGCCCTAAATGATGTCTAAATTCAACAGAGCACAAAGAAAACAGTAGATTAATAAAGCTGTGGCTACCTGCTCTGGTCGTAGTGGATGAAAGCAGGCCTGTTGGCAGACAAGGCCAGGCAAGCTTGCAGGCCTAGGCCTCAGAATGGCCACCAGCCACATGGCCAGGCCCAACAACATCAGCAAGGCCACCCCAAAAAACACACTTCCCCAACTCAATCCAATGCCATCCATGCCCTAAATGATGTCTAAATTCAACAGAGCACACAGAAAACAGTAGATCAATACAGCTGTGGCTACCTGCTCTGGTCCTAGTGGATGAAAGCAGGCCTGTTGGCAGACAAGGCCAGGCAAGCTTGCAGGCCTAGGCCTCAAAATGGCCACCAGCCACATGGCCAGGCCCAACAACATCAGCAACGCCACCCCAAAAAACACACTTCCCCAACTCAATCCAATGCCATCCATGCCCTAAATGATGTCTAATTCAACAGAGCACACAGAAAACAGTAGATTACTAAAGCTGTGGCTACCTGCTCTGGTCCTAGTGGATGAAAGCAGGCCTGTTGGCAGACAAGGCCAGGCAAGCTTGCAGGCCTAGGCCTCAAAATGGCCACCAGCCACATGGCCAGGCCCAACAACATCAGCAAGGCCACCCCAAAATACACACTTCCCCAACTCAATCCAATGCCATCCATGCCCTAAATGATGTCTAAATTCAACAGAGCACACAGAAAACAGTAGATTAATAAAGCCGTGGCTACCTGCTCTGGTCGTAGTGGATGAAAGCAGGCCTGTTGGCAGACAAGGCCAGGCAAGCTTGCAGGCCTAGGCCTCAAAATGGCCACCAGCCACATGGCCAGGCCCAACAACATCAGCAACGCCACCCCAAAAAACACACTTCCCCAACTCAATCCAATGCCATCCATGCCCTAAATGATGTCTAAATTCAACAGAGCACACAGAAAACAGTAGATTAATAAAGCTGTGGCTACCTGCTCTGGTCCTAGTGGATGAAAGCAGGCCTGTTGGCAGACAAGGCCAGGCAAGCTAGCAGGCCTAGACCTCAAAATGGCCACCAGCCACATGGCCAGGCCCAACAACATCACAAAGGCCACCCCAAAAAACACACTTCCCCAACTCAATCCAATGCCATCCATGCCCTAAATGTGCTTGAAAATGAAATATATTCAAAAAACAAAAGGAACAGTTGCTTCATCATGCACACACACACCCATGAGGCCATGCCCATGGCTAGCTCGGGCCTACTACTACAACCCACAAAATTAAAAAAAAAAAAAAAAAGGAGAGATGATAATTAATTAATTATCAAAAATAAATTGTAGTTACACAACAACTGCACTGCCCACAATCAAACACAACAACCACTTACTTGTAAAATATCCTATTCCAAAAATCCTGAAATCCAATTGCAATGATGCAGCAGACAAAAAGAGTGATCTTTCCAGCTCCAAATCCAAAGGCAGAATGAGCAGGAGATGGACAAAGCACTGGGAGGAGCCTGCTGGACAGGAACAGGAAGTTGGAGATTCTGTGTCACTTCCTCCCTCTCTCCACCTTGTAAAAAAATGACTCCTTGCACAAAAAAGGAAAGCCAAATGTCAATGTAAGGAGTTCTTTTCATCCAAAATCAGTATTTGCAGATGGTTTCATGCTGCTAGAGCCGATATTCCTCTCCAAATTGTAAATTTTACGTTGTTGAGTTCTCGAGCTTCACATTACTTCCGCCGGCGTGTCGAAAACGATACGATCGCGTTCTCTTCTTTGTCCCTGTCGCGTTGGATATGACGTGTTCGCGGTCTCTTTCTCCTGTTCGCGTTCGATTTCACGTGCCGGCGTCCTCATCCTCTGGCTCGCGATGTAGAATGACATGTTTGAGATCTCAATCTTCTCATACTCGCGCGGTGCATGATCGCGAGATGAAAGATGTGATCTCGCGACAAATGACGTGATCGCGTGAAAAATGACGTTAATGCGGCCGCGAACTCTCGCGAGACAGCGCAAAATGGCTACCAAAATCCAACATCTCGTGGAGAACGCGACCGGGTCAAGAAAACTTGTCGGAGAACGCAGGGATTCAGGTAAGGCGATCGCGCGCGCGCGAGAATGTATTATTTTACAGCGCGAGCAAGAAAGAAATTATCGCTAAGCTGCGGAATGCGGAAATTTTGACATTTTCGCGCTTTCCGCGGAACGCGAAAATGCCAAAATATCGCAATTTCCGCGAACGGAACGGAATTTTAGCCCAGGCCTAGTTGACATCATGCTGAAGAAAAAAACACAATAAGAACCCACTGACTGTGCTAGGTTTGAAGGGATTGGAGGAAACATAGGATGCAAATGTGAGTGACCAATCACTCTGTACTCCTGTGCATGAAACAGGCCAGCAAGGCAGATATAAGGCAGCCAGGTCCCATGAGGGAGCACTTGCCTGCACATCTCTGGATTCCACGACCCAGCTGCTGCTACTGATTCCCTGGAACCATGTCAAGGTCTGTGGAGAGGAAACAGCCCTTCACCCTGGAGGAGAACATGGCTTTGCTGGATGTGATCCTCCCACAGTACCCCATGCTGTATGGGCGACCAGGGTATCAGGTGAGTGCAGAGTCCACTGGCACAGACTGTGTCCCTTTTTTGTGACTTCTGGCATTGTGTCCAGGTGTCTCACACATGCTATGTACTGTAGGGGGGGTCCCGGGGGGGGGAATGCCTGATGTCTCCCAGCCAGAGCATGCAGTGGTGCATGTCTGCCGTCCTCACTTGCATCGTGTTTACTGTGACAATCACTGCATGGTGCATGCCACATTCTGCCTGTCTTATCCTCCTGGGAATGTTGCCTCTACAGTCCTCATGTGATTATGTGGTCAGCCCAGTGTGACAGGTGACTGTACCCACAGATGTGTGTTAGTTCTGTGTACCTGTGCTGAGAGTGTCCACATGATGTGTTCGTACCCTGGACATCGGTGTGTGTGTAAGTCCCCTGTCGTGTGGGTGGGTGCATATGTGGAGTGTTGCACCCCAGCTGCATGAGGGATGGATATACCCTGGCCATGTGATGTGAGCAGGGAGCAGTGCTGTGTGTCTGACGTGCAGAGCCAGCCCCACACCTGTGAGCCCCCCCCAGTCTAGTGGCACATGTGCAGAGTGAGGTTTGTCGCTGCATTTGGCAATGGCAGGTGAATGTCCTGTGCCTGTGTGTGTCTGTGTACTCTGCTGCGGTAGCGTCAGTGGCCTGTGGCATGTGACTGCTTAGAGGTGCTGCACATTATCCTGGTGTAGCTTGTGATGCACAGTGTAAGCCTGGATCATTGATTGTGTAGTTGCCCTCATTCCACCTGTGTCCTTTCAATGGCACGTACTGCTTTTGCCCTTCCCCAGAGGATCATGTCCCTATGACAAAGGTGCAATGCGTTGGATGCATACTATGCCTTGTTGTAAACAGCAAATGTGTTCTAATATGTGTCTCTGTGACATGGGCCAGGTGTATTGATGTAGTGTCACTTGGTCATCCTCACAGGTAGACGCCTCTGCCAAGGAGCAGATATGGCTGACCGCCGTCAGCGCCGTGAGGAGTGCGGATGGTCGGAAGCGGCGCCTGTCCCAGGTGAGGAAACGCTGGCAGGATATCCGGTGCTGGACGCGGAGGATCGCACGGGTCCTGCTGGGGGACTCACCTGAGAGCCATAAGAACCGTGGGCGCCGCCGACTGAGCCACATCCACAAGCGTGTGCTGCCGGTGGTCTTTCCAGACTTGGAGAGGCGCTTACAGGAGATGCAGCAGCAGGAAGGGGGTAGGTACATGTGTGCTTGTTGTGTTTCACCAGCATTTGTAAGTGCACAGTTGCATGGATACACTGCCAGGGTTTAAAGGTGCTGTGCAGATCCAGTTACCCACTGTATAGCTGTGCTCTCCTGCCTCCCTTCCCCTCCTTGCAATGTGTTCCCTGGTCTGTGTGTAGTCACTCCTTCACAAGGTTATCTAGGCTTGCGCTTTCTCCACGTGAACTATGCCTGTAGCATCATGTGTGGGGGTGGTGTGTAACAGGTTTTGGGACCTTGCCTGTGCCCTGTCCAGTTCAGTACATGTGGGTTCCATGTCAGTTGGCACTGATGCTGAGTCCAGACATGGGAGTTAGTCTCACAAGTGTCATGCCTTACAGTGCGCATGTCCTATGTTGTGGCCTGTGACATGATGTGCATGAGTGTGCGATACGCATAGTGCAGGGATGGTGGCGTGTGTTGCAGTCATTCCCATTCAGGACCATGGAGCTGTGTTGCCACTACTGTCCCCTGGGTCAAATTTTCCTAGGTGTCATGTGTGTCATCACAAAACGTGGACACTCTCAGTGTCTACAGAATAGGTTGTGCTCCTTGCCATTGTCCCCTGGCACCATGTATATTGACGTGAAATGTAGTACAAGTGTCCACTGTACAGCCTGACCTGATTTCCCTTGTTCATAGTCTCAGTGGCCAGTGCCTGTGTGTCTTGTTACAATCATCTGATGCTGGCCATTTGTATATGATTATTTGGACAGGCGCACCTCGGGTATTTGGCGTCCAATCTTGCATTTATGCATCCCCTGTGTATTTCACCCAGACTTAGAGATGTAAGTGCCACCTGTGTCTCAACAAATTGTCTCATGTAGGGGGTGGTTGGTGCGGGGCAAGCCTACATGTCAAAACCTGAAATCTCCTTGCTAGTTCTGGCCAGTGTGTGATGTTTGGCTGGACATACACTCAAGGTGCAGTGAGCCAGTCATGTTGGGCATGTGTTGGAGCCGGCCTCGTGGCGTGGTCCTGTTCCCCCTCGCTCAGCTGCACGAGGTCCCATGCACCTCGGGGCTCCTCCATCTTGGATTACACGTCACCCCACGTGACCACCTCCGTGACCCTGCTCTACCCGGCCTCGGTCCCAGCGAGGCCCGACATCGAGGCGCCCACCCCTGGCCCGGGGGATACCACGTGAGCCCTTCCCACTCCCGGCGGAGGGCAGTATCGATGGGACCCCCAACCGTCCTTCCACACCTAGGTGCGACCGCCCCACAGCTCTCTGGGGCCTGGCGCCTCTCATGCTGGGCGTCTGGCCGCGCCCTACCCGGCCTCTCCGCCCTCCTGGGCGCACGGGTCCGGACATCAAAGGGCTCAAGACCTATATCTGGGGCGACCCGACAACAAGATGTCAGTTGTATCCTGGAGTCGAGAGCCCTGCTGATCGGATCGCGGCTGACCCTACGGAGAAAGACTCTTCCTGAAACTACCTGCTGAGCCCTGCTGACGACGTCGCGGCTCCATCGTGCTTACAAGACCTTCACAAACCTTTGGGGCCCTGCTGACGCCGTCGCGGCCCGACCTTGTTGCAACAGACCATCAGAGCCCAGCTGACCTCGTCGCGGCTCAACCGAAGCGGACCTACCACCGGAGCCCTGCTGACTGTGTCGCGGCTCGACCCAAGCGGAACTACCACCCGAGCCCTGCTGACGCCGTCGCGGCTCTCCACGTCCGAGTCGCTCTGAGACCAGCATCCAAGGTCTGGCGCTGAGCCCTCCCGTACCTGGTTGGTACTAAGACTGTCCCGCTACCCTAATCCTTCCAAGACATTGAGACTCTTACTGGATCTCTCGATCCCACTGTACATATTGAACGTGCTCCTTGTTTTATATAAAGAACCAAGATAAGCAACTGATACGGAGTCCTGTGTGGTGGTGTTACTGGGCCTAGTACGATTATAGGACAAGGACCTCTCCTAGGAGGCTTCTCAGCGACGCTCGGCTATAACTTGGCGGTAGGAAGGTGCCCGGAGTAGTCCCTCCGACTCCCCGGTGGTCCTCCCTCCAACAGCATGTTTTCAGTATTACCTATGCAGCATGTGCCTCAAGCTCATGGATTTGGTCCCTCCTCATCCCTATTGTCGGCAACGCTGTGTGGTGCACATGCAGTGCTGGATTGTCCCCAGGGCCTGGCTCCTATGTCAAACTCCATTTCATGTCATTTGCTATTGTGTCATGCTCTCCATGGATTTTCATTGGCATGGTGGGTTAACCAACTGTGTGTTGCATGCCCTACATCTGTACCTTGTTTTGTAGATGTTACTGATCTTTCTTTTCAGGCTATGCACTGTAACCTATGTAGATCGGACTCATGTGACATATGTATACAGGTGTGTGATTAATTGCTGTCTCTTCACCTTGCCCACAGCATCGTCGGGGGACACGGAGGGAGACATGAGCACAGACGGAGCGGAGGGACTGAGCACCAGTGCCAGCGTTGACATCGTGGCTGGCACATTGAGTGGTACAGAGGCGGAGGAGAGTGAGGCCGAGGACCTGTCCACTGGCACCACCGAATATGAAGCCGACGGGTCCGAGGATGATCTCTCCGAGTGGGCGGAGGCTGCACCACCAGCTGACAGCGGCACAACATCGCACCCCGCCCCCTCCATTGCCATCTGCCGCCTCCCACTTGCTCGTGTCCCTTCCCAACGTGCCCGGTCACCACATGTCTCCTTCCTGCCAGGCACCGCACCCCCTGCCCCTGTCTCCACTGCTGCCGCCAATGCCGAGTCTGTGGACATCCAGCGGCAGTTGCAGATTGGCCAGGCTGTGATCCTTAATGTCCTCCATGGCCACAGCCAGGTCCTCAACAACATGGAGGCATACTTGGAGGGCATTCACTCATCGCAGGCTGACCAACGCAGCTTGCTGAGGTCGATAGACTCGACACTGACTGCAGCAGTGGGTCTCCTGCAGTGCTACGTCCAACCCCCTACCCCTGCCCCATCCACACCTCCCACTCCCATGCCTGTCCCACGTACGCCCAGACGTCAGCATGCACCCACCACGACGGACACAGGCACCACACCAGCAGGGAAGGTCACCCGCACACCTCCTGGCACGCACACACAGGGTGATGTAGGCACACCCACTGGATCGGGGGGCAAACGTAAGACACGCAGCCAGAGTGGGAGTCCGCATTCCACCAAATCCACTCCCTCCAAATCCCCTCCCCTCAGCTCTCCTGGCCACATATCACACAAAGACTCCTTCATGGCCGCTCTGTCCCTGAGCCCCACAGTGACAGCACCCCGCAAGCGGTCAAGGGAGTCCCCGGTCAGGGTGGTTGAGTCCCCCCCCCTGTCTACACCCTCCCCCAGTGGCGCTGCGACCCATCCCTCTGACCCCCCCCCCTCCTTGGGGCCTGTGGTTCCTTCGGGTGCAGGGGATTCCCTGGAGGACCTTGCTAAGGTGTGCAGCGAGATCCTGGCTTCCGCCTTTGGCCGTGCCCCACCCCCTGTGGTGGAGTCCTCCATCCCTGCACCCACGACGCCTACCCTTCGCCCTCCTGTCCCTGCGGTGCCTGATTCTTCACCCCCACATGATGCCCTCACCCCTGTGGAAGACGACGGAATCTAACTGTGCAGGGAAGCTAGGGGACACGCATCCCACTGTGTCCCCCATCCAGCTGTGACTTCTGGACTGCCCTATGGGCTTTGTAAATATTGAACTTCCTACAAACTAGATTTTTTGGTTCATGCTGAATAAAGCAATTTACTTTTTTCCCCTTGGAACACTACTGCTTTGCTGGTATTGCTGTTGGTGGGGCTGCTACATGGTTTTGGGTGGTGTTCATGTGTTGGGTGTGTGGGAAATTTTGTAGTATGCTGGTCATAGGGGGGACCCTGGGATCTGTGTGCCATCACACGGTGTTAGCTAGGTTTCTCTGTTCATGTAAGCAGTTGCTGCATGGTGAAATTGTCCAAAGGTGTATTCCTTCCTCTGTGTACCCTGACATCTTCCCTGCAGGGTGTTCCCAATATTTAGCGCTGAGCTGTGTGTACATTAGCTGGGTGTGTGACGGATTCCTTCTACTTTGCACATGCATGCTGAGCAATGTCTCCACCTGCATCATTCGTGGCATCCTTGGTAGTCATTGTACTTGTGTATGTGGACTATTGACATGACTTCATGTGGACATGTTTTCTTTTCTGCGCTATGCATGCGTATACTCCCAGCCTCGCACACATGTGGTACATGTACTGCAGGGTCTTTGTGCACCTGACTGAAATTTGTGGGCATGGTATCTGTGGCTACTCCACCCCTTGCGTTCCATGGGCACTGCTGGGAGTGATAGGCCCCCACCCCTCCTGTGTCTGGGCACTGCTGGGAGGACTCTGCACACACCCCTCCTGTGTCTGGGCACTGCTGGGAGGACTCTGCACACACCCCTCCTGTGTATGGGCACTGCTGGGAGTGATAGGCACACACCCCTCCTGTCTCTGGGCACTGCTGGGAGGACTCTGCACCCACCCCTCCTGTGTCTGGGCACTGCTGGGAGTGATAGGCACACACCCCTACGGTGTCTGGGCACTGGTGGGAGGACTCTGCACCCACCCCTCCTGTGTCTGGGCACTGCTGGGAGGACTCTGCACACACCCCTCCTGTGTCTGGGCACTGCTGGGAGTGATAGGCACACACCCCTCCTGTCTCTGGGCACTGCTGGGAGGACTCTGCACCCACCCCTCCAGTGTCTGGGCACTGCTGGGAGTGATAGGCACACACCCCTCCTGTATCTGGGCACTACTGGAAAGACTCTGCACACACCCCTCCTGTGTCTGGGCACTGTTGGGAGGACTCTGCACCCACCCCTCCTATGTCTGGGCACTGCTGGGAGGACTCTACACCCACCCCTCCTGCGTCTGGGCACTGCTGGGAGTGATAGGCACCCACCCCTCCTGTGTCTGGGCACTGCTGGGAGGACTCTGCACACACCCCTCCTGTGTCTGGGCACTGCTGGGAGTGATAGGCATACACCCCTCCTGTCTCTGGGCACTGCTGGGAGGACTCTGCACCCACCCCTCCTGTGTCTGGGCACTGCTGGGAGTGATAGGCACACACCCCTCCTGTGTCTGGGCACTGCTGGGAGGACTCTGCACACACCCCTCCTGTGTCTGGGCACTGCTGGGAGGACTCTGCACACACCCCTCCTATTTAACAATATGTACGCTTAGAACATACACGTGTGTGGGTTCGCTCCATGGGGGTACGGGTCGTACTTACACTGTTGGGGTGGGAGTATGCTCCATACGTACGCGGGTGGGGTTCGGGTCGTACTTACACTGTTGGGGTGGGAGTACGCTCCATACGTACGCGGGTGGGGTACGGGTCGTACTTACACTGTTGGGGTTGGGGTACGCTCCATGCATACGAGGTGGGGGTACGTGTTGTACATACACGGTTGGGGTGGGGGTACGCTCCATGCATACGCGGGTGGGGGTACGGGTCGTACTTACACTGGTGGGGTGGGGGTACGCTCCATACGTACGTGGGTGAGGGTACGGGTCGTACTTACACTGTTGGGGTGGGAGTAGGCTCCATACGTACGCGGGTGGGGTACGGGTCGTACATACACGGTTGGGGTGGGGGTACGCTCCATACATACGCGGGTGAGGGTACGGGTCGTACATACACGGTTGGGGTGGGGGTACGGGTCGTACATACACGGTTGGGGTGGGGGTACAGTCCATGCATACGCGGGTGGGGGTACGGGTCATACTTACACTGTTGGGGTGGGAGTACGCTCCATACGTACGCGGGTGGGGTACGGGTCGTACTTACACTGTTGGGGTGAGGGTACGGGTCGTACTTACACTGTTGGGGTGGGGGTTCGCTCCATGCATACGCGGGTGAGGGTACGGGTCATACTTACACTGTTGGGGTGGGGGGTACGCTCCATACGTACACGGGTGAGGGTACGGGTCGTACTTACACGGTTGGGTTTGGGGTACGCTCCATGCATACGCGGGTGGGGGTACGGTCCGTACATATCCGTACCCACGCTGTGGAATGCTTGTGCAGGCCGTACCCAGGCCTTTGTCACGTGGGTACAGCCGTCCCGCCATTGTTGGGGTGACGTAGGTGTGGGCGTGGTACGACTCGTACCCACGCTCTTAAGGCGTGGGTACGGGACATACCTGTATTGTTGTGTTGCCGGTTCGCGTCGTCAGGCACTTCCGTTGTGGCGGACGCTGGCTTTGCTGGACACGCCCCCACCCCCTCGTAGTGACCAGGGCCTGGGGGTCAGGTATGTCCAGGACATGTGTGCTGTGTGACTTTGGTAGGGGTTTTGTGGCCTGCCCCTGGTCCTGCCCCCCCCCCCTTTCCCCCCTCCCTTAGTTGTTCTGACCTTCTGCGGCGTCTGCGTCCGAACCTGTAGAGGAGGTCGACTGCTATGACGGCCGGGATGACACGTAGGTTCGGGTCCATGTCTGTCCGTCGCGTACAGGTACTCCTTGTTCGCGTCGTCCTGATTTCCCGGCAGTTTTTGGCAGCCGGAAAATATTGTCCGTGCGGGATGACGTCGGTGCGAATCGTAATTCCTGGTTCGTGAATGGCAGGCTGCATGCGTCCCGATGTCACGTCGGCGCTTTCCCGGTTCGCATTTGTATGTTTATTTTCGTCGGTCAGGGTTTTGTACGATTCATACGGAAATGGAGTTTCCGTGCGAATCGTAATTCCATGTTTGTATATTTTGACGACCGGGTACGCGTCGGACGGAGAATATGCTCCGTCCGACGGTTCGTACCCGGTTTTTACAGGATCGTAATCGGCACCATAGTGAAGTTATTCTAAGTCCAGAACAAAGTATAACTTTAAACAAAGAACCATTTGTCATTTTTGATAATAAAAACAATGACAAAAGAATAATAATATTTGGAACAGCTAATAATCTCTCTAAACTACAAGAATCACAAAACTGGATGATGGATGGGACTTTTACCATTTGTCCCAAACCCTTTTTCCAACTATATACAATACATGTCCTATATCACAATTGCAATATACCATTAATTTACACATTATTACCAAACAAACATAACTCCACATACACTGAACTATTAAATACAATAAAACAAAAAACAAATAACTTTTCCCCACAAAAAATAATCTTAGATTTTGAACATGCAATGATTAATACTATATTAAAAACACACCCCCATACCTCCATCCAAGGCTGTTACTATCATTTTAATCAGTGCCTATGGAGACACATGCAAAAATCAGCCCTAAGCATTGAATATGCAACTTATTCAGCTTTCGCATATCAAATAAAAAAACTAATAGCACTAGCTTATGTACCTGACACAGACGTAACAGAACATTACAACATTTTAATAGACAGCGCCTTCTACAAACAAAATGAAAAAAAACTAAGTCCACTATTGGACTATTTCGAAGATACATGGGTCGGCAGACTACATAGATCTGGCCACAGAAGAAACCCTAAATTCTTAATTCCCTGGTGCAACGTATACAGAAGCACATTAAATGGAGAATCAAAAACTAATAACACAGTTTAAGGATGGCATAACGCCTTCCTGCAATCAACAGGCAGAACAAAACCAACACTAGAAAGATTTATATCATGCCTACAAAAAGAACAGAGTTATCAAGAGTTCCGAATGGAACAATCCATAACTCAGCTAACTCCAAAAACCTCAAAACAAACTAAACAAATGTATAAATATCTAGAGCAACAAGTAAAATTGTACCCTACTACCAAAGGCCTAGAATACCTAAACATCATAGCAAAAACACTTCTTTAAAAGACCAATACAAATAAATTACTAATTACTCATTTTCAATCATATCAAACACATAAAATATATTTATCTTATCAAAAAAATAATTACTGTGTGTAACATATTTATACATATTGTCAAAAATATATTAACACACATTAATAATATTTGTAATAAAATAAAAATAAACAATAATATTAAACAATACCCACCCAAAAGAAATAATAATAAAATAACTTACCAAGTTTATTCCAAACTCTGAAAAATCCATTTCCTGCTTACACAATCCAAACATAAAAAAAAAGGTTCCCAAAAAAAAATGCAAAAATACAACTGTCGATTAAATCCATAATCCATGCACCAAATATCCATCGGAAAACCATGAAAAACCCGAAAATAGATAAAAATAGTAAAAAACGCTCCAGGAAAACCGAAACATTTAAAGAAGTGTAAAAAACATATTGTTCAATAAAACGAACACGCACTTCTTTAAAAAAAAAACGACTCCATCCGAAACGAAGAACCTAGAAAAGAAAGTATAAAAACAAAGCAACATACATTCCCACCCACATAAAACAACACATAAACACGTACTAACAATAGTACTAGATTTAAAAGAGTTCTAAATATACATTAAACACCTTAAACCTAACTCTCGAAACATGCCTACACAACGTTAAAAACACGTAAAAACACAACACGCAACTCTAACACATAACATTTCCAAATATAACTAATATATATACAGCTACACTAAACAGTATCTAACTAGGCTCAAAATTAAGTTTTAAACCATCTAAAACATATAAAACAAACCTTACCTTTCACAACGCCAAGTAACTCCCAACCGCGAGCTTCCCTTCAACCCAAATGACCCAAAACAACATTACCGGGTTACAAAATAGAGCGCCCAAAACATAATAAAACATTTAACTATACAAAAAAAACCTCATTAAATCAGGTAAAATGTAAATTCACACACAATTTTTTTCTATTATTTAGCTAAAATAGACCTCTTTTTTTCATGTACCTAAAAATTGTCAAAACATTTTCCTCATGTGTAAAATTATAAAAATAAATATTACAATATATAAAATATTTATTATAATTTCTAAAAAGAAAATACAACAAAACAATGTATGAAAAATTGTTACAAATATTTTGCATGAATGATAAAATTGTATTTATGTTAAAAATGTGTTTGTTTTGAAAACATTGTAAAAAAATTAATATTAATAGTTTACATATTAATATTAATAAAACACTTATAACATGTTTGTACTACAAATATTAAAATGTTAAAAATGTTTATATATGAAAATATTTGCCAAAAGGTTTGTATAAATATTTACAAAACCTATTGCTATGTTAAATTTAATTTAAAACACAAAATTCTACTACATTATAAATAATTTAAATGTACTAAAAAATTGTACAAAATGTAGTAAATGTACATAACATTTTTTCTGACCTATATTCAATATGTTTGAATTGAATTACAATGTAAATAATGAAATTTCTGAATGATCCTACTCAAATGAATAAACAATAAAAAATTAAAAAAACTACAATAAAAACCATGTTGTTGTCTTATTAATTGTGGTTCTCTGATTATTTATATTTACCTTCTATTATCAATATTTAACATATATAAAAAATTGTTTTTACAAAAATAAAAATAAATAAATATTATAAAATTACAGAATACCATTACCCATTATTCCAATACAAAATATTCATATTTTTTTCCTACTAATAACATTAAATATATCAATAAACATATCACATTAAAACTTTAAGTGTATTTATTATCCTAAACTATAAATATTTAATTAAGTAGTGCAAATCCAATATATAATAATAAAATAAAATTAATATACACTTAAATATTTGTTTACTATTGCTATATCAATTTAATTTAATTTCATGAAATACCAGACAGTAAACCTCAAAATATACTATGACCACTGCACTTAACAATAATTATAGTAGATGTTCCAAAGTAAAAATACCTAATTCTACGCTTCCAATGCTATTTAAATTAATTAAATCAATAATAACAAATATACACAATTTACATACTATTATCACTACAAACTATAACAAAACATGATAAATACTTAAAACACTAAACATAAACTATTACCTATTTCCACTCTAATCTACAATAAATTGTAGTAGATAGATGCTGGACAGTAAACATGACTAATTTCCTATTCCCAATCCACTGTACAATAGGATGCAGTAGCTGCTGGTCAGTAAACATAAACAATTTACTATTCCCACTCCAGTCTATAATAAATTAGAGTAGGTGCCGGACAGTGAACATAAATAATTTACTATTCCCACTCCAGTCTATAATAAATTAGAGTAGGTGCTGGACACTGACCATAAATAATTTACTATTCCCACTCCAGTCTATAATAAACTAGAGTAGGTGCTGGACAGTGACCATAAATAATTTACTATTCCCACTCCAGTCTATAATAAATTAGAGTAGGTGCTGGACAGTGACCATAAATAATTTACTATTCCCACTCCAGTCTATAATAAATTAGAGTAGGTGCTGGACAGTGACCATAAATATTTTACTATTCCCACTCCAGTCTATAATAAATTAGAGTAGGTGCTGGACACTGACCATAAATAATTTACTATTCCCACTCCAGTCTATAATAAACTAGAGTAGGTGCTGGACAGTGACCATAAATAATTTACTATTCCCACTCCAGTCTATAATAAATTATAGTAGGTGCTGGACAGTGACCATAAATAATTTACTATTCCCACTCCAGTCTATAATAAATTAGAGAAGGTGCTGGACACTGACCATAAATAATTTACTATTCCCACTCCAGTCTATAATAAACTAGAGTAGGTGCTGGACAGTGACCATAAATAAGTTACTATTCCCACTCCAGTCTATAAAAATTAGAGTAGGTGCTGGACAGTGACCATAAATAATGTACTATTCCCACTCCAGTCTATAATAAATTATAGTAGGTGCTGGACAGTGACCATCAATAATTTACTATTCCCACTCCAGTCTATAATAAATTAAAGTAGGTGTTGGACAGTGACCATAAATAATTTACTATTCCCACTCCAGTCTATAATAAATTAGAGTAGGTGCTGGACAGTGACCATAAATAACTTACTATTCCCACTCCAGTCTATAATAAATTAGAGTAGGTGCTGGACAGTGAGCATAAATATTTTACTATTCCCTCTCCAATTTATAATAAATTAGAGTAGGTGCTGGACAGTGACCATAAATAATTTACTATTCCCACTCCCGTCTATAATAAATTAAAGTACGTGCTGGACAGTGACCATAAATAATTTACTATTCCCACTCCAGTCTATAATAAATTAGAGTAGGTGCTGGACAGTGACCATAAATAATTTACTATTCCCACTCCAGTCTATAATAAATTAGAGTAGGTGCTGGACAGTGACCATAAATATTTTACTATTCCCACTCCAGTCTATAATAAATTAGAGTAGATGCTGGACACTGACCATAAATAATTTACTATTCCCACTCCAGTCTATAATAAATTAGAGTAGGTGCTGGACACTGACCATAAATAAATTACTATTCCCACTCCCCTTTGTAACAAATTAATGTAACTGCCAGACACTACATATACAAAATTTACTAATCCAACAAAAATCTATTACATTTTTGGGTAGTTACTGGACACTAAACATACATATTTTTCTATTCCCACTACTATATAAATTGCAATCATGAAAACCTCATTACTCAACATTAGCAATAATATGCCCCTAAAAATATTTTTTTTAATAACTCCACACCCTCAACCCACATAAATCCAAAAAAATATTGTTAATATTTAATACAAATGTATAAGCCTATTTTCCTACATTTCTATATCTATATCTGTTTGATCTTTTATTAATTTCATAATAAAATTTACTACAACATATCTATTTTTATTATAATACCCAACCTTATCCTCTATGAACGCACCCATCCCAGGCCTAAAATGATTTGCCATCTTTGAAATGCCAAATACATTAAGTTCTCTCAAAATATATTCTGAAATGTTCAATTATAACTAAATATACTATTGTGACAAATTTATCTTAAAAACACTCCCTACAATAATACTCTATAAAACATACAACACACTCCTAAATGTATTTCTAAACCTTTCATTTTATGAATTTTAGTATTTTGTTTAAATTAATTTCTTTTTTTAATTACATTTTCTTATTATTTAATTTAAAAAAATAACTTTACAAACACTACCCATCCTTAACCCTATAAACCCACCATCACACGTCTAAAATAAAATATTATAATCAATTTTTAAGATTAAATTTGAAATGTAAAAAATCTTTGAGAAAATTTACAATTTATTTTAGATTTTTTTGAAAAATTACTCATTTCAAAACACTACCCACCCTTATCCCCTATAAATCCAAAATCCCTCTTATTAAAATAATTATCTTCTTAAAAATTTTACATTTTAATTGAAAGAACAATTATAAATTTACATTTTTTGCAATAAATAATGCATTTTATATATATTTCTAAAACACTCCCCACCCTTATACCCTATAAACCCAAAATCCCACTTATTACATTTTTTTATTATTAAAATTTTAAAATTTCAATTTAAATACAAAATTGGAAATTTCAATTTTTTTTATAAAATATAAAGGTGCCGATTCTGATCCTGGAAAACCGGGTACGAACCGTCGGTCGGAGCGTTTTCTCCGTCCCACTCGTACCCGGGAAAAACACATTACAAACATGGAAGTACGAATCGCACGGAAACACCATTTCCGTACGATTCGTACAAAACACCGACCGATGAAAATATACATACAAATGTGATCCGGGAAAGCACCGACGTGACGTCGGGACGCTTTCAGGCTGCGTTTCACGAACCAGGAAGTACGAACCGCACCGACGTCACCCCGCACGGATAAAATTCTCCGCCTGCCAAAAACTGCCGGGAAATCAGGACGACGCGCGCATGGAGCACCTGTACACGACGGACAGCCATGGACCCGAACCTACGTGTCATCCCAGCCCTCATAGCAGTCCACCTGCTCTACACGAACCGACGCAGATGCCGCAGAAGGTCAGAACAACACCCAGGGGCAAAGGGGGGGGGCAAAGTAGGGGGCAGGGGCAGGACACAAAACCCCCACCCAAGTCACAAATCATACATGCCCTGGACATACCTGACCTTCAGGGCCTGGTCACTTCGAGGGGGTGGGGGCGTGTCCAGCAACGGAAGTGGATGTACACGCGAACCGGCAAAACAACAAGTCCGGTACGTACCGTACCCACGCCTTAAGAGCGTGGGTACGAGTCCTACCACGCCCACCCCTACGTCACCCCAATAATGGCCGTACGGCCCGTACCCATGTTCCAAAGGCCTGGGTACGGGCCGCACCCCCACCCGTGTATGTACGGCACGTACCAACACCCCAACAGTGCATGTATGGACCGTACCCCCACCCGTGTATGCATGGAGCGTACCCAGACCCGCGTATGTTCGGAGCGTACCCCCACCCATGTATGTAGGGACCATACCCACACCCGCGCATGTATGGAGCGTACCCCCACCCCAACAGTGTATGTACGGACCGTACCCCCACCCGTGTATGCATGGAGCGTACCCAGACCCGCGTATGTTCGGAGCGTACCCCCACCCGTGTATGTACGGACCATACCCACACCCGCGTACGTATGGAGCGTACTCCCACCCCAACAGTGTATGTACGGACCGTACCCCCACCCGTGTATGCATGGAGCGTACCCAGACCCGCGTATGTTCGGAGCATACCCCCACCTGTGTATGTATGGACCGTACCCACACCCGCGTACGTATGGAGCGTACCCCCACCCCAACAGTGTATGTATGGAGCGTACCCCCACCCCAACAGTGTATGTATGGAGCGTACCCCCACCCCAACAGTGTATGTACGGACCATACCCCCACCCGTGTATGCATGGAGCGTACCCAGACCCGTGTATGTTCGGAGCGTACCCCCACCCATGTATGTACGGACCGTACCCACACCCGCGTACGTATGGAGCATAGCCCCACCCCAACAGTGTATGTATGGAGCATACCCCCACCCCAACAGTGTATGTATGGAGCATACCCCCACCCCAACAGTGTATGTATGGAGCGTACCCCCACCCCAACAGTGTATGTACGGACCGTACCCCAACCCGTGTATGCATGGAGCATACCCAGACCTGTGTATGTTCGGAGCGTACCCCCACCCGTGTATGTACGGACCGTACCTACACCCGCGTACGTATGGAGCGTACCCCCACCCCAACAGTGTATGTATGGAGCGTACCCCCACCCCAACAGTGTATGTATGGAGCGTACCCCCACCCCAACAGTGTATGTATGGAGCGTACATGGCCAGACACAGGAGGGCTGGGTGCAGAGTCCTCCCAGCAGTGCCCAGACACAGGAGGGGTGTGTGCCTATCATTCCCAGTAGTGCCCAGACACAGGAGGGGTGTGTGCCTATCATTCCCAGCAGTGCCCAGACGCAGGAGGGGTGTGTGCCTATCATTCCCAGCAGTGCCCAGACACAGGAGAGGTGTGTGCAGAGTCCTCCCAGCAGTGCCCAGACACAGGAGGGGTGTGTGCCTATTATTCCCAGCAGTGCCCAGACACAGGAGGGGTGTGTGCAGAGTCCTCCCAGCAGTGCCCAGACACAGGAGGGGTGTGTGCAGAGGCCCCCAGCACTGCCCATGGAAAGAAAAAGGGTGGAGTACCCACAGATCCAATTGCCACAATCGTCAGTCAGGTGCACAAAGACCCTGCAGTACATGTAACACATGTGTGCGAGGCTGGGAGTACACATATGCATACTGCCTAAAAGGGAACATGTCCACATGAAGTCATGTCAACAGACTACATACTCAAGTACAGTGATCACCAAGGATGCCACGAATGATGAAGGTGGAGAAATCGCTCTGCATGCATGGCCAAAGTTGAAGGGGTCCGTCACACACCCAGCTAATGTAGACACAGCTCAGCGCAACATATTGGAAACACCCTGCAGGGAAGATGTCAGGGTGCACAGAGGAAGGAACACACCTTGGGACAATTTCACCATGCAGTAACTGCCTACATGAACAAAGAAACTTAGCTAACACCTTGTGATGGCACACAGATACCAGGGTCCCCCCTATGACCAGCACATTACTACATTTCCCACACACCCAACACATGATCACCACCCAAAATCATGGAGCAGCCCCACCAACAGCAATACCACAAAAGCAGTAGTGTTCTAAGGAAAAAAAAAGGCTTTATTCAGCATTAGCAAAAAATGTTTGTGTGGATAAAGTTCAATATTTACAAAGCCCATAGGGCAGTCCATTAGTCACAGCTGGATGGGGGACACAGTGGGACGCGTGTCCCCTAGCTTGCCTGCACAGTTCAGACCAGGGGGGGGGCATCATGTGGGGGGGAAGGACCAGGCACCGCAGGGACAGGAGCGGCAAGGGCAGGCGTTGTGGGTGCAGGGACGGAGGACTCCACCACAGGGGTTGGGGCAGCGCCAAAGGAGGTGGTGAGGATGGCGCTGCACACGTCAGCAAGGTCCCCCAGCGTATCCCCTGCACCCGAAGGAACCACAGGCCCCAAGTAGGGGGGGGCGGAGGAATGGGTCGCAGCGCCACTGGGGGAGGGTGTGGACAGGGGGGGGTCACTCAACTACCGTGACCGGGGATTCCTTTGCCCGCTTGCTGGGTGGTGTCACTGTTGGTCTTAGGGACAGAGCAGCCATGAAGGAATCTTTGCTGGATTCGTGGCCAGGAGAGCTGAGGGGAGTGGATTTGGAGGGAGTGGATTTTGCGGAATGCGGACTCCCACTCTGGCTGCGTGACTTACGTTTGCCCCCCGACCCAGTGGGTGTGCCTACCTCACTCTGTGTGTGCGTGCCAGGAGGTGTGCGCTTGCCCTGACCTGCTGGTGTGGTGCCTGTGTCTGGTGTTGTGCGTGCATGCTGACGTCTGGGTGTATGTGGGACAGGCATGGGAAGTGTGGATGGGGCAGGGGTAGGGGGTGGGACGTAGCGCTGCAGGAGACCCACTGCTGCAGTCAGTGTCGAGTCTATGGACCTCAGCAAGTTGCGTTGGTCAGACTGCGCGGCTGAAATGCCCTCCAAGTATGCCTCCATCTGGTTGAGCACTTGGCTGTGGCCATGGAGGACATTAAGCGTCGCAGTCTGACCAACCCGCAACTGCCGCAGGATGTCCACAGACTCGGCATTGGTGGCAGCAGTGGAGACAGGGGCAGGGGGTGCTGTGCCTGGCAAGAAGGAGACACGTGCTGACCGAGCACGGCGGGAAGGGGCACGAGCAAGTGGGAGGCCGGTGATCGGAATGGAGGGGGCGGGTAGTGATGGAGTGCTGGTGTCAGCTGTGGGACCAGCCACCGCCCCCTCGGAGTGCTCAGCCTCGGACCCGTCTGCGTCATAGTCGGTGGTGGATTGACTGGACAGGTCCTCCGCTGCACTTCCGTCGGCCTCCGTGCCACTCGATGTGCCAGACAACTCTGCACTGCTGGCACTGGTGCTCGCTCCCTCCTCATGGTCCGTGCCAGTGTCTCCCTCGGTGTCCCCTGACGATGCTGTGAGCAAGGTGAAGAGACAGGAAATAATCAGACACCTGTATACATATGTCACATGAGTCAAATCCACATAGGTCACAGTGCATAGCCTGAAAAGCAACATGAGTAACATCTACAATACAAGGCCCTGCAACACACAGTTGGTTGACCCACCATGCCACTGACCAACTATGGAGAGCATGACACAATAGCAAATAACATGATATGGATTTGGACAGAGGAGCCAGGCACTGGGGACAATCCAGCACAGCATCTGCAGCACACAGTGTTGGCGTAAAAAGGGATGAGCAGGAACCATGTCTATTAACTGTAGGCACATGCTGCAAAGGCAATACTTAAAATCATGCCCAACATTAATGGGTCACTGCACCTTGAGTGTATGTCCAGACAAACATCACACACTGGCCAGACCTAGCAAGGAGACTTCAGGTCTAGACATGTAGGCCTTGCCCGCACCAACCACCCCCTACATGAGACAATTTATTGAGACACAGGAAGCACTTACATCTCTTAGTCTGGAATAAAAACACATGGCCTGCAAGAAATCCTGATTGGACACCAAATACCCCTGGTGCGCCGGTACAAATACATCATCTACAAATGGCCATCATCAGATCATTTTACCAAGACACACAGGCACTGGCCCCCGTGAGTA
Organism: Triturus cristatus; assembly: GCF_964204655.1. NCBI lineage: Eukaryota > Metazoa > Chordata > Amphibia > Caudata > Salamandridae > Triturus > Triturus cristatus. The sequence continues at coordinate 232,357,402 of NC_140590.1, forward strand.
TGAACAAGGGACATTTGGTCAGCCTGTACAGTGGACACATGTAGCAGAGTTTACATAGACACAAATGGTGCCAGGGTACAATGGCACAGAGCACAACCTATGCTGTAGACACAGAGATTGTCGACATTTTTGGATTACACACATGATACCTAGGAAAAGATGCCCCAGGGGACAGTAGTGGCCACACTACTCCATGGTCCTGAATGGTAATGACTGCAACACAAGCCACCATCCCTGCACTCTGCATATCTCACACTCATGCACATCATGTCACAGGCCACAAAATAGGACATGCATGCTGTAAAGCAATACACTTTAGAGACACACTCCTATGTCTGGACTCAGCATCAGTGACAACTGACATGGACCCCACAAGTACTGAACTGGACAGGGCACAGGCAAGGTCCCAAAACCTGTTACACACCACCCCCACACATGAAGCTGCAAGCATTGGGCACATCGATAAACTGCCAGCCTAGATAACCTTGTGCAAGTGTGACTACACACAGACCAGGGTACACATGCCAAGGAGGGGAAGGGAGGATGGACAGCACCGCTACACTTTGGGGACCAGGAACTGCACTGCACATGTAAACCCTGGCGGTGTATCCATGCAACTGTGCACTTACAAATGCTGGTGACACACAACAAACACAAATGTAGCTACCCCCTTCCTGCTGCTGCTTTTCCCGTAAGCGCCTGTCCATGTCAGGGAAGACGACCGCCAGCACACGCTTGTGGATGTGGGTCAGACGGCGGCGCCCATGGTTCTTTTGGCTCACAGGTGAGTCCCCCAGCAGGACCCGTGCGATCCTCCGCGTCCAGCACCGGATATCCTGCCAGCGTTTCCTCACCTGGGCTAGGCGCCGCTTCCGACCATCCGTCTGTCTCACGGCACTGACGGCGTCCTTCCAGATCTGCTCCTTGGCACAGGCGCCTACCTGTGAGGATGAAAAAGTGAGACAACATCAATACACCTGCGACATGTCACAGAGACACACATTAGAACAATTTGGCTGGTTTTAACAGGGCATAGAATGCATCAAACTCATTACACCTGTGTCATAGGGACACTCTCCTCTGTGGAAGGCAAAAAGCACTAGGTGGCATTGTAGAGTACACAGGTGGCATGAGGGGTACGACACAATCAATCATCCACGCTCACACTGTGCATCACAAGCCACACCAGGATTATGTGCAGCACCTCAAAGCAGTCACATGCAACAGGCCACTGAGGCGCCCTCAGCAGAGTACACAGACACACACAGCCACAGGACAATCACCTGCCATTGACAACTGCAGCTAGACACCTCACTCTGCACATGTGCCACTAGACTGGGGGGTGTCACAGGTGTGGGGCTGGCCCATCACCGCAGACACACAGCACTGCTCCCTGCTCACATCAGATGGGCAGGGTATATCCATCCCTCATGCAGCTGGGGTGCTACACTCCACATATGCACTCACCCACATGACAGGGGACTTACACACACACACCAATGTCCAGGGGACAAACACATCATTTGTACACTTTCAGCACATGTACACTAAACAAACACACATCTGTGGGTACTGCCACCTGTCACACTGGGGGGACCACAGATTCACATAAGGACTGTAGTAACAACATTCCCAGGAGGATTAGACAGGCAGAATGTGTAATGCCACATGCAGTGATTGTCACAGTACACACAATGCAAGTGAGGAGAACAGACATGCACCACAGCATGCTCTGGCTGGGAGACATTAGGCATTCCCCCACCCGGGACCCACCCTACAGTACATTGCATGTGTGTTACACCTGGACACAATGGCAGAAGTCACAGTCACAAAAAAGGGGCACAGTCTTTGCTAGTGGACTCAGCACTCACCTGAACCCCTGGTCGACCATACAGCATGGGGTACTGTGGGAGGATCACATCCAGCAGGGCTTGGTTCTCCTCCTGGGTGAAAGGCTGGGCCCTCTCCACAGACCTGGACATGGTGCCAGAGGATTCACGAGCAGCAGCAGTGTAGTTGAATCAAAGGATGTGCAGGCAAGTGCTCTCTCACGGGACCTGGCTGCCTTATATCTACCTTGCTGCCCTGTTTCATTCACAGGAGTACAGAGTGATTGGTCACTCACATTTGCATCCTATGTTTCCTCCAATCCCTTTAAACCTACCACAGTCAGTGGCTTTGCTCTTTTTTTTTATTGAGCATGATGTCAACTCAACAACCACTTTGTAACAATGTTGATTCTTTCAAACCAACTTTAGCTGGGCACCTGATGAAAAACATTCAAACTTTAACTCGGTCTCCAAGACAACCAGCATGCATGTAGGGCTTTATACTTGTCCCTCATGTGTCCCCTATGTAATTTGGACATTCACACACAGGTACGGTGAGTTCCAGGGCCCTAGGGCACCCCAAATGCATAGAAACGGCCCGTACACGCGCGTGTACGGGGCGTATCACTATGGGTACGCATACGCGATCAAAGCCATAGTGACACGGCCCGTACATGCGCGTGTACGGGGCGTATCACTATGGCTTTGCTCGCGTATGCGTACCCATAGTGATACGCCCCGTACACGCGCGTGTACGGGCCGTTTCACTATGGCTTTGCTTGCGTATGCGTACCCATAGTGATACGCCCCATACATGCGCGTGTATGGGCTGTTTCACTATGGCTTTGCTCGCGTATGCGTACCCATAGTGATACGCCCCGTACACACGCGTGTACGGGCCGTTTCTCTATGGGTAGGCCTACGGCAGCACTCCCATAGTGATGGGGAACGTACACACGCCCTCAGAGCGCATGTACGGTGCATTCCACACCTGACAGTGGTGACAGGCAGCACACAGAAAGGAATGGAGCTGACATACTTGTCCAAGGCTGGACATCAAGGCATTGTCTGTGCAGTACTACATGTGTGGGGCACAGGTGTGTCAGGCTGTAATGTGGCACATTACTCCTGAGTTGTGAAGGCAATAGATGTATGATGAGATGTGTACAGATGTCATGTGTGATGGTGGACTATGTGCCAGACATCCCCTTCACTCCTTTGACATGTGTGCATGTAGTACAGAACACTTGTGAAAAGCGTCACTGCCATGGCACAGTCAACAACACACGCAACTGTCCCCTGATGCCAGCTACAGGGGTTTTCACACCTGACATGTGACTACCCGCGTTGCACGATGTGACTATGTCATGTATGTGTCGTGTGTTCCCATTAGCTTGCTGTAGGTGTTTGGTCAAATGCATCTGCAGTTGCTGCAACCAACATGTGTCTGTGTGTAGATGGCCATGGCACAGTGTTACGCATACCACGCCACATGTGGAATCCGACGTAAGGTGTGTGTGTATGCATCGACACGGAGTTTCAAAACAAGGACATATCTGCATACTCTCAATGTATGTGTGATCATTCTTGAAATGTACTCCTTCATGGCAAGGTGTGTGGTCTGTCCTTTTTCTATTACATGTGACCTGTGCCTCTAGTGTTCCGCAACCTGTCTGTACAATAAACATCCTTCCTCTGCACATATTTGGTTGTCTGTAACTCCTGTAATGCGTCTGCCTGCTCACTTACACTGGCCCACAGCTAGTTTCATGGCATGGCATTATGAGGTTGAGAATAAACATTTGGAGCTGTCTCTTGGTAGGAGTGTCACATGGCTGCCATACGTGTCCAGGGCATATTGCACAGATCTGACTCTGTATGTAGCATATGTGTATTGCCTGTTGACCATGTGCTCAGTACATTGACATTGGTGGTGTACTGTACTCACTCTTCGTTGTCCCTTCTAATTCATTGCAGGGCTCCGCCTCTCCCTCGAGCAATTCCGGACTTGGCTGACATGCGGGAAAATGACTGTATACGCCGCTTCCGCTTCCCCTAACGTTTGATTGAGGACTTGACGACACGGCTGGCAGCACACCTCCAACCGCTACACAGGTATCCTGATGCACTGACACCCAAGGTGAAGGTGATGGCAGCCCTACATTTCTTGGCCACGGGTACCTTTCAACATACCATTGCCCATGTGGGTGGGATGTCCCAAACCATGTTAAGCCGTGTTCTACATGATTTTTTAGAGGCCATGTTGGAGCACCTTGATGAGTTCATAAAATTCCCAACTCCTGAGCAGTTGACAGCTGTCAAGCGTGAGTTCTATGCCCTGGGAGGGATGCCCCATGTCATTGGGTCCATAGATGGAACACATGTGGCTTTGGTACCACCACAGGCACAGGAGGTAGCCTCCCGTAACCGCAAGCATTACCACTCCATTAATGCCCTTGCGGTGTGTCTTGCCAACATGGTGATTTCACATGTCTGTGCTCGTTTTCCAGGATCAGCACATGATGCGTACATCATGAGGCGTAGCAGGGTGCCTGAAATGATGCTGCAGCTGCGCAACGAACGAGCATGCATTGTTGGTGGGTATACTCTGGCAGTCCTGTATTTAACGTCATCTTCCTGTCTTACTGCTTCTCCTGACCCACTCTTGTCCATGATGTTTCCATGTAGGGGACGCTGGCTATCCCAATATGCCATGGCTGATCACGCCTCTCCGCAACCCCAGCACGGCTGCCGATCACCGCTACAACAACGCCCATGGGCGGACCCGGCGAGTGATAGAGAGGACGTTTGGCCTCCTGAAGAGCCGATTCCGTTGCCTCCACAAGACCGGTGGCGCACTCTCATATGCACCGGTGAAGGTCTGCAAGATATTCCTCGTGTGCTGCATGCTGCACAACATGGCAGTGGAGAAAGCTGTGCCACTCATCCTGGATCCAGATGAGCAGGACCATCCACCCGTGGAGGATGAAGGGCTTGGGCACGAGGCAAGTAATGTGGAGGAGGAGGAGGCGGTGGAGGACATGCGGAGTCGGCTCATACGCAACTTCTTTGCTTAGTGGTGAGTTCCAGTGTCTGAGTGTGCACGCATTGGGCTGTGTGTGGCATGTGTTGCAATGTGTGTGTCCATCTGCATGTCTTCCAAGTGAGTCTGAGGTGTGTTTGGATGTGTCACTCGAGTGATGGTGCAATAGAAGAATGTTTTTCCAGAGTCATCATTGTCACCTAGCATGTTGACAACCTAATACGTGTCGAGTACATGCACATGCATGCGGACGTACTTCTTTTGTCTGACTTCTGGTGTGTCTCCCATCCACAGGTACTTGCGCATGCTGTCTGCTGGTGGCATTGTTGTGCTCCTGCTATTCCTCATGATCACAGCAACATGTGCTGAATCAGCGTTACATGCTCGGACAAGTTTGAAAATCTCCTTTGGGTAAGGGATGCAGCACGGCTTTTTGGGAGTGGTATTTGTTTTGAATGTGTGTGCACTGCTCCTGTTCATGTTTGGTTACTTTGCATACATGTAGAATCACAATGGGGCACATGACCTGGAGCAGAATTCACCTGAATTGATGGTCAGACTTGGTGACAGTCATCTGTAATGGGATTGTGATGGAGCCATCAATGTATGTGACACTGGCCTCGGAAACATACGGGTTGCACCGGGTTGACATGGTGTGTGAATTCCCCATTAGGGGCTCAATGGTGTATAGCAGGCTCTCCGTGAGCAGCAGGGGGTGTTTAGCTGTAAGCCGTCACTTGTGTGCCAGTGCCATGGATTTCCTGCATCTGTGGTGCTAAGGGGGGTGCCAGTGTTGGTCCCACGTCTTCATCCACATGACCTGTGTATGTGTAGACAGAGTTGCATTAGCATTCCGACACACATGAGTAATAAAGGTGTCCCTCTGCCTCCAAGGTGCCTCATCTCTGTCAATGGTGGTCTGTTGCCACTGTGCATGCGGCATGTCTGGCATTGTGCTCAGAGATGGTGCATATGAGTCTATGTGTAGAGTAGCAAGATGCAAGCTGTTTGTCAGGGATTAGATTCTGTATTGTGCATGATGTCCATGGCTGTGTAGGTTTTGTGGCCTGTCAGTCTCCACGACGGCCACTGTGCCGCATGTGAATCCATTGTGTGTGTGTGTGCCATGTTGAACCAGACATTCCTTCCTTGACATGCACCTTTTGCATGGTTCCTTCCTGAGATCCTTGTCTTTGTGTGCTACTTGTGGCATTGTTTCCTTGACATGGCGCATGCTGCTGCAGGCCCTGCTGCAAGGGCACCCAGTGTCCACGCAAACGAGCTGGTGTCCATCATGGATTGCTTGCTGACATGTGCTATGCTGATCAGCAGCATCTGTGCCTCATGCGGCAGCACACTCTGCATTATGCACAAGATCCCCAGTTCCATCCACCTCAAGGCAAGAGGGAGACCATCCCCCAGGTCAACTATGACATCCATGTCTACTCCTACTCTGCACTCTACGAACATGTGTTGTTAGAAATCCCATGATACTTGTCCACATCCAGGGTGCATCTGCACAGCTCTGCTACTACATCCGGCGACCAGGCCACATCTACGTCCAACAGAGATGGGGGAGTGGATCACTGCCAGCTGCAGGATGACCTTCTCAATCCACGCACACCCTCAGGATGCAGCCCACATCCACAACACAACCTTGTGGCACTGTGATCCAACACCCAATTGTGCCATCTCCATGCATCCAACCTTGGCTGGCCCACCATTCGCCACATCCACCTGACTCAAGCATGCAGGACATGGTTCTGCCACGTGTCTACACATACCTGGGACTCCCACCCCAGGACACTCCACATGATCCCTGACCTCTGCGCATGACTGTTGCTCTTCTAAATAGGTCTGTGGGCACAGTTGTGCGGGCACCCCCTCAGCTGGTTGGGCCCATCACGGGTGAGTATGGTGCTCCATGTCTGTCTTGGATGGTACGTTGTGACCCATGTGTGTCCTGTGCCAGACTCAGACACCAGGGTATGGATGTTTGGAGTTAATTCAGAAATCAGGCATGGTTTGACTTTACAACACACACATGTAGTGGAATAATGCAAAATGACAACATCATCTTGTGATTGTGATGAATTTTATTAGGGCTGGGGTACGTGTTTGGGGGGGTGACAAGAGGTGTTTGGCGGGAGTGTAGAATTTAAAGTTCACAGGGGGAGTTGGTGTCCTTGCCATTGACAGTCATCAGAGTCTGTGCCACAGTCTTTGTCAACAGTGGTCAGACAGTGACCAGCAAGGCCATGTGGCAGAGAATGTCCTTTGCTGCTGTGCTGCTGTTGGGCCATAGGGCCAGGTGCCAGGCCAGGTGACCTGGGAGATGGTGATGTTCCGCTAACTCTCACGGTCTTTTGCGTGGATGACCCACCTTCCTGCGGGGACCCTCAGATGCCTGGCTTGACGGTGCAAGGGACGCTCCGTCAGATGATTCCTCCTCCTCCTCCCTCCCTGGGGCTGGTGCTGTTCTACGCCTGCTGGCACAGGGAGGGTTTGCCAGGCTTTGGGCGATCTGACGGAGGGATTGGCTCATGTCCCTGTGCACCGCCAAGTGCTCTGCATATCTTGCCTCCATCCTGGCATGATGCTCAACCTGCAGGGCCTTCATCTCATTGAGGGTCTCCACTACCTGGGCGATGCCTCTGGAGTCACGCCGGTATGCATCCAGGATGGTTCTGACGTGTGCCATAGCCGGGTCCTGAGCCAACTGGGCAGGTTCGGGCCTCTGCCGTCCTCCACTCCCACCACCCCTGCCCACTTGCGCCTGGCCTGCCGTTGTGGGCACATCGAGTCTCCGGGACCCCTGAGGGATGGCATTTGCGGTGTCGCCTGCCTCCTCCTGGGTGCCCGAAGAACCTTGTCCCTCCTGGACAGACTGGCTGCGTTGTTGTGTGCGGGCAGGGCTCCTGGGTGTCTCCTGGGATGTGGCAGGAATGGGGGTGGTGGTTGGCACAGTTGTACCTGACGCAGGTGCTGCAGGTGGTTGGACACCAGAGGGGCCAGGTTGGTCTGGGTCGTTGACGGAGTGGTGAGAGTCGTCGCTGGCGTTGGGGTCCTCTTCACGCAGAGCCTGGTCCTGTGAGTCTTCCCCCCCAATTTTGGGGGGAGATCAATGACGTTGACCTGTGTGTGAGAGAGACAGTGTTAATTGTGTTACATACGACATCCATGTTTCATTCTTTTTTGATTTGGCACAGTTCCTCTGCGTGGTTGGATTTGGCTAGCATTCCTCACACAGTGCACTTGTGCATGGGTATGTCCCTTGGCCAGAGCTTTCGACACTTTACCTATGTGTGACACAATCTTAGTTGATGCATATTTTGGGAACGCAGTCAGCAGTGTAGTGAGCGGGCGTAGCAAGCCATGCAGAGCCGCCTTACGTGTTGCACTGTATGTGGCCAAATGGTGTTTTTTCCATGCTATTGGAGAATGCAGGTAGGTAACTTAACAATTTGTGACAGGGTTCTGATGAACACAGTGGGTAGGTATACTGGGTATAAGGTTCTGTTTGTGCCTGCAGCACGGATGTACTCGTGCACAGATTGACACATGGCCTAGTGTTTATCAAAGGTTGAAGGGGGGGTTAAGGCACTGCCAAACCTTGTCTACATGCACACAGTCCACCTGCTGATGGGCGGACATGGCCACACCACCCAAGGGCGATTTGGTCTCCCTCTGTCTCCCTTACTCCCTCCCTCTGTCAGCCTCCTCCCACTGTCCGTCTCCCTCTATCTCCCTTTCTCCCTCCCTCTGTCAGCCTCCTCCCTCTGTCCGTCTCCCTTTCTCCCTCCCTCTATCAGCCTCCTCCCTTTGTCTGTCTCCCTTTACTCCCTCCCTCTATCAGCCTCCTCCCTTTGTCCATCTCCCTTTACTCCCTCCCTCTGTCAGCCTCCTCCCTCTGTCCCTCTCCCTTACTCCCTCCCTCTGTCAGCCTCCTCCCTCTGTCCATCTCCCTTTCTCCCTCCCTCTGTCAGCCTCCTCCCTCTGTCCGTCTCCCTTTCTCCCTCCCTCTGTCAGCCTCCTCCCTCTGTCCCTCTCCCTTTCTCCCTCCCTCTGTCAGCCTCCTCCCTCTGTCCGTCTCCCTTTCTCCCTCCCTCTGTCAGCCTCCTCCCTCTGTCCGTCTCCCTTTCTCCCTCCCTCTGTCAGCCTCCTCCCTCCCTCTGTCTGTCTCCCTGTGTCCACCTCTGTCTCTGTCCCTCTCTCTGCCCTTCTCCCTCCCTCTGTGTGTCACCCTCTGTCACCTCAGCCCAGCTTCCTGGGCACACACAGTTTGCAGGTCTTGCAAAGGCCATTGGCTTGTTCATGTGGGTTTGTTTCTTCTCTGCGGGCACCCATTGGGCGGAGTGTGTGAGTCTGTGCTGCTGGTGTGGCGGTGTGTGCTGACACTCTTTCAGTGTGCTGCGTCTTCATTGGCTGCTGTTATGTGCAAATTGTGCCTTCATACCCATGTCGTCCTGCAACGCGGCCACCATTAGCAGGCAAAACAGTACTGTGTGGGGACACACTGTTGGTATGGCTGTGCCCTAAGCCATATGGGCTGAGGGCATTGTTGTGTGCTTCAGAGTTGCTCTATGTTAGTTTTGAGGCCCACCCTCCCGGCATGGGGGACATCCTGTCTTGTGTTTGTGTTTTGTGTGGCCTGTGACTTGGCCTGGCCTTGCTTGGGGCATGGGGCATGGAGGCGCTAGTGGCATGTGTGTGTTTTTGGAGTGTGGTTGTGTCCGGTGCTGGCTTTGTGGGGGTTGCGTGCATGATTGGTATTTGGGTTGTATATGGCGTTCCCCCCATGTGAGGTGAGTTGTTTGTGTACTCACCAGGCTCTCGGACTCCTTCTAGTCCGTCACATGCCAACGGCTCCAGCGTGGTCATCACCTTCTCCTCCCAGGGATGGTAGTGTACCGGTCTGCGGGATGGCCCTCCTCCAGTGATGTTGGCCTGGTTGTGCTCGTTCGTCATTTTGCGGCGGACCGTCCTCCGCAGATCGTACCACCTGGCTTGGCACTCATGCCTGGTCCTTCTGGTGGACCCAACAGCATTCACGGAATTGACTATCCTCTCCCACATGGCAGTTTTTTCTGATATGCTGGTCCGTCTGACCAATGTTCCAAAGAGTTGTGGCTCGACTCTGATGATTTCGTCGACAAGGGACTCCACCTCGTCCTTTGTAAACTTTGGATTCTTGTTGGTGGGCATGGTGTGGGGTGTGGGTGTGGATGGTTGTGGGGGTGGGGGTGTGGATGGGTGTGGGTGTGGATGGTTGTGGGTGTGCAGGTGTGTGTGTGTGAATGTGATGAGGGTGTGTTTGTGATGGTGGTTGTGTGAAGGAGTGCAAGTGTAAGGTGTATTGATGGTTGAAGTATGGTGCAGTGCGTTGTCTCTGGGGTCTGGCAGCAGTGGATCTGTTGCAAAGGATCATGGTTTGTGTGTGTTGGGCCTTTTTATTGGTCCATTTGTGGGTGTGGCTGTGTTTGAACTTTGGGTGGGTGTGTTATAAGGAGTGGTAGTGGTTTGGGCCTCTGTTTATCTGTTTGTCAGTTGCAGGTCAGTGTATAGGATGTATTTGGCCTTGTTGGATATGTTTTGTGGTGTTGTGTGCCTCGGATTGACTGTCCTTGTGTTTTTTTGGTTAGTTCTGGTTCAGTAGGAGTGTTTTTAGCCTCTGTATGGTGCGTACATGGGCCATGTTGTTGTACAGTGCTGTCCTTTGCTATGGCTTAGTACGACTCGTACATGCCCGATGTTGGGTGAGGGTGCTGGTGTGTGGGCCTGGCGTAGGGTGCGTACGAACACGGGCAGGGTGTTGGTCCGCACCGTCCATCGGTGGTGGTGTTTCGCACGGTACATACAAGGGGGGCTGGGTGTAGGGTCCGTACATACACGGGTGGGGGTACGGTCCGTACATACACTGGTGGGGTGGGGGTACGGTCCGTAGTTACACTGGTGGGGTGGGGGTACGGTCCGTACATACACTGGTGGGGTGGGGGTACGGTCCATACATACACGGGTGGGGTGTTGGTACGCTCCATTCATACACGGGTGGGGGTACGGTCCGTAGATACACTGGTGGGGTGGGGGTACGGTCCGTACATACATGGGTGGGGTGGGGGTATGGTCCGTACATACACGGGTGGGGGTACGGTCCGTAGTTACACTGGTGGGGTGGGGGTACGGTCCGTACATACATGGGTGGGGTGTTGGTACGCTCCATTCATACACGGGTGGGGATTCGGTCCGTACATACACGGGTGGGGTGTTGGTACGCTCCATTCATACACGGGTGGGGGTACGGTCCGTAGATACACGGGTGGGGTGGGGGTTCGGTCCGTACATACACGGGTGGGGTGGGGTACGGTCCGTACATACACGGGTGGGGTGGGGATTCGGCCTGTACATGCACAGGTGGGGTGGGGGTTCGGTCCGTACATACACGGGTGGGGTGGGGGTTCGGTCTGTACATACACGGGTGGGGTGGGGGTACGGTCCGTACATACACGGGTGGGGTGGGGGTACGGTCCGTACATACACGGGTGGAGTGGGTGTTCGGCGCGTACATCCGCGGCCGGGGGGCATTTTGCGCGTACATGCGGGGTCTGTGGTGGGGTGTTCGGCGCGTATGCGGACACATGTCTCCATGCTTGCTGTGGGAGTTCGGTCCGTACGGTGTTTTTTGCATACAGTTGTGAAATCGAAAGGACGGGAGTGATCGTACTAGCGCGGTCGGACTTCATTTTTCCGATTCGTAAGGTAAATCATCCGGGGATGTGTCGGACACAATTTCCGACCCGAGGACGCGTGGGGAAATGTTCCGGATGTGATTCGTATGGAGTTTTTCCCATGCGAATCGTACTTGGCAGTTTGTACGCTACTTGTACGATTTGTACGGTAAAAAATCCAAAATTTATTTTTAAAATTATTTCATAAAAAATTTAATGTAATATTTATTTCTAAAACACTCCCCACCCTTATCCCCTATTTACACAACATCCCACTAATAAAATGTATTTCCTAATTAAAATGTAAATATAGCAATTTTGTTCACAAATTAAATTTGAATTGTACAAATATTTCTTAAAATATTTTATTTAAAATATATATTTTTAAAACACTCCCCACCCTTATCCCCTATAAACCCAACATCCCGCTCCTAAAATTATATATCAAAATTAACAATATAATATTAATATAAACAAAATGATTGTTTTTAATACACTTAAATAAACATTTTCTAACACTTATAAACAATAAATTTTAACAAATAACAAAATCACAGAATACTATCCTTTTTCGATATTTTCACAACACGATATTATGACTTTCGATATACTATACCTCGATATTTTACTACACATAACAATATCGAAATTTTTTACATCGATATAAAAAACAGAGATATTTTATTCCATCGATATTTTTACTTCGATATTTCTGTATATCGATATTACATTTCCGATATTTTGTCTACTCACCCTCGTGGAGAACGCGACTGGATTGGGAAAACTTGTCGGCGAGCGCGGGGATTCAGGTAAGGCGATCGCGCGCAAGCGAGAATGTATTATTTTACAGCGCGAGCAAGCAAAAAATTTCCGGTAAAATTTTGACATTTTCGCCATCTCCGCGGAACGAGAAAATGTCAAATTATCGCAATTTCTACGAGCGGAACGGAATTTTAGCCCAGGCCTAATTCAAACATCATCTGGCTGGAACACAGGATCTTCTGGCTTAAGAAGGCACTCAAAACTACATTAGAATTGAGCAGGAGAAATAAAATGTGTACTGCATATCTAAATGTAAACATTAGCATCTAGGTTTATGCATTTCAAGTGCCTTTAATATACAAGTTACTGGTGTTTGTTGACTCCTTGAAGACTACAAAACTCTCCCATTTATTATATGGATGATAAGTTTTTATTAAATTTTATGATATAAATAAAGAATTTATGATATATTTTCTATATATTGTATTCTCGGTCTCTATTTTGGTGCTGGTACTAAGTTTAATTGATTGAATGTGAGAAAGTTGGTGTATGCTTTACAAGGAGCCCAAAGGGATCTTTTTGTTTGACATAAGTGTCCCAACAGCTAGGATAGCCAAGGACAGGGCGAGGGACCAGTTCCGATGCCTGTAGATCAATGCGGACACTATGTCACTGCGGATCTGCAAGGCACGGCTAAGACATTTTTGATTGATACTGATGCTATGAATAGCTTGTTTCTCGTTCACTGGTCCCAGGGGCAGCTCTCTCTGGCCACAATAATGTGTCAGTAGGTTTTTCAAGCATGTTGGTTGTTAGCCCCATTTCCAAACCTCTTGTTTTGAATATTGGCCCCTTTACGGTTGATTCAAAAATTTTATTAACGCCAAATTGTGGGGAGAATTTGATGGGCTTGGATTTGTTAAAAAGATTACATGTGACAATATTTTGTTCTCCAGACAGCATTTACATGACCATTGGGCCAAAGGTGGCTCGTGCAAAACAATGCTTCGCAAAAGATGCCCCCCTGCCTGCTGAGTTTTAAAATGTGCCACACACATTGTGGGCTATAGGAGACATGGATGTGGGGATACTCCAGATCAAAGACAACGCCGTATTGCCATGTATTCCCCAGTGCAAGATATCACAGGCAGGAGAAAAGGCCTTATTGCAAATAATACAGGATCTGATTGCATCTGGTGTGGTTGAGGAGACAGTGGTCACTGTGTGTAGTATCCCTATTGTTCCTATTCTTAAGAAGGCACCCTAGGATTCTTCTGATGCTCATCCTGATGTTTATCGCTTCATAATTGACCTAATAGAGGTTAACAAAATAGCAGTTCCCCAGTATCCAGTAGTTTCAGACATTACCACGATCTTGACAATGATTTCCCCATCAGCAAAATTATTTTCTGTGATCGACTTGAAGAATGCTTTCTTCAGCATTCCGATCCATGCAGATATCTGTTTTGATTCGCAATAGCCGGCAGGAGCTTTAGATTCTGTTGTGCTCCACACGGCTATACAAAAAGCCCTAGTATCTATAGTCAAGCTTTAAAAACTCAAGTGGATCCTTTGGAACTTCCCCCTGGTAATGTGCTGTTGCAGTACGTTGACGATCTCCTGTGGCTTCCGATACTGAGGATGGTTGTAAAGATGCCACAGTTAAACTGCTGTTGCATTTAGCACAACATTGACATAAGGTGTCCCTTTCATAACTTCAATATTGCCGACAGGAGGTCACCTATTTAGGTCACCTACTGCCAAAGGAGGGTCGCAGAATAACACCTGAACACATAGCCGCTATCACTAATATGCCTGCTCCTAAGACCAAACGTGAAGCACGCACGTTTATCGGCATGACCTCGTCTTGTCGCCAATGGATCCCCATTTTATTACCTACTAACAAAACCCCTCCTTTACGTGACCACCAAAGAAGTGAATGAGCCCCTGCTGTGGACATCTGCATTCCAGCAAGCTTTTGAGTAATTAAAGGTTGCGCTTTCCTCTGCTCCTGTGCTTGTTACTCCTGATTACCAGAGGTCTTTTGTGCACTATGTACACGAGGCAGATGGTTGTGCGCTCTTTGTTCTAACACAGGGTTTCGGTGGTAAGCAGAGACCCTGCGCGTACTTCTCTGCTGTTCTTGATAACGTCGCCAGAGCCCTCCCGAGCTGCCTAACAACTGCCACGGCGGTTGCAGTTTCTATCAGACAATCGGCAGGGCTCGTCCTTGATACTGATCTTAGAGTAATGGTACCTCATGCTGTGGATACGCTTTTGAAAAAGACAAAGACACAGCACCTTACTAGTACACGTCTGACTTGATATGAATTGACCTTGTTTGCTACGCACATTACCATCAAACGATGTGCCACTCTGAACCCAGCCACGTTACTACCCCTCCCTTCGGAAGAAAACGACAATGATGTCCATGATTGTTTCTTTCGGACTGAAGAAGAAATGAAGGGATGGATAGACCTAACTGATGTTACTTTACCTGACCCCCAAGGGGAGCTATATGTTGATGGCTCTTGTTTCAAACTACCAGATGGCACTACCACTGCAGCAAGCGCAATAACAACATTACACACTGTAGTTAAGACATCCTGTATCCCATACCAATCGGCCCAAGCTGCACAGTTGGTTGCCCTCCTTAGGGCTTGTGAGTTGAGTGAGGGACTGGCAGTCAATGTCTATACCGACAGCCAGTATGCCTTTGGGGTGGCCCATAATGTTTGGTGCCTCTGGGCGGAGAGAGGTTTCTTGACCTAACACGGATTGCGAATACAGAATGGACCATTGATACATAGACTGTTGTCAGCACTGACCCTTACCGATAAGTTAGCAATAATAAAATGTAGTGCCCACAAAGCAATAACAGACGATGTTGGGAGGGGAAATGCGTTCGCAGATCAGACAGCTAAGGAGACAGCTAGATCGAAGATGAAAAAGATGCTCATGGCAGGTCCTGCTAGGTGGGTCCCAGACAATCGAATGTTAGAGGACACATTAGAAAATGTCAGGTAAATATGAATTGGCAATATGGGAGAAGAGTACAGGGCGTTTGGATGAGGATGGGTGCTGGACTGACCTGTCTAGAAAAGAGAGATGGTTGCTGCCTAACGCCTACATACTCCCTGTGGTTACCATGGCCCACGGCCCAGCACACATTAGTGCCAAAGGAATATGCAAGCTACTGGACTCAGTATGGTGGAGCGATGATATCACGCATCTAGTATAACACTGAATTATTTGTATGAGACATAATCCTGGGAAAGGTACTCCTACACCCTCAGGTAACCTTCCGCCACCTTCCTTCCCTTTCGACGTCCTCCAGATGGATGTCATCAAAATGGAATGAGTGAACAGTTTGAAGTATGTGTTGGTCGTGATTTACGCATTCAGTAAATGGATTGAAGCTTACCCAACTAAAGAGAACACGGATGTGGTGATGGCGAAGGCACTCCTAAAAGAGTTCTTCCCGCACTTGGGATTGCCATGTTTGATTTGGAGTGACAACGGAAGTCACATCAATTCAAAGGTCATCAAATTAATGGCTGAGGGTCTGCACATTAAACAGAATGCCATGCAGCTAACCACCCACAGTCAGCGGGTCTCGTGGAGAAACACAACGGAACCCTTAAACTGAAGTTAGCAAAGATACAATAAAGTACAGGTTTGCGGTGGCCAGATGCTCTACCTTTAGCTTTGTTATCTACCAGAGTGACAGCGCATTCTAGAACAGGGTTGGCCCCCTACGAAGTGGTCTTCGGTCGCCCTGCTAATGTCTGAGGCATTCCAAGACCCAAGTGCTTCTCCGAGATAGAGTACCCCCTGCTTTTGGATTATCTTAATGAATTGCCTAAAGATCTTCGTTCTATCCATCAACAGATTCAGGACACGCTGCTGCCAGTACCAGAGGGGCCCGGGCATCAGCTACAGCCTGGTAACTACGTACTCATAAAAAACTTCCAGAGGAGCCTCGTTGGAAAGGGCCACTGCTGGTCCTCCTTGCCACTCGCACTGCGGTGAAGCTTGACGGCCAGGAGCACTGGGTGCATGGGACGCACGTCAAGAAGGTCCCTCTCCCACTTCCCTATGACAAATGGGTCCTCCACGGCATTGCTGACCAGGAGGGGGTGAGGGTGCCCCGTTTCGCTCCCTTATCTGATGCTCAATTGAGGTGGGCACAGACAGACAAGGAAAGTGAAGCTGCCTTGCTTGAGGAGGTTCCCCCAGAGATGAAAGCTGCCCCAGATACTCCTGTTTCTGAGTCACAAGAATCTGAGTCTCAATGTCTACCTGACCCTGAGTTTCACCCCCTTTTTGTTAATGAGACAGTGCCTGGAGTCACCAGGTATAATCTGCGCCCCCGGCGGAAGGACAGTGGATCAGAAGGACAGTCTAGGAGTTAGGGAAGGACTTGAGACCAGGTTGTAGGTACCCTGTCTAAGGTACCAGTGATAAGAGTAGGGAAAAGAGATTGGTGCACTGGCCTGGACACTGGACAGGATTAATTGAGTGCCTACTTGTCCAGAGTGAGGAGAGTTATTAATACAGCAGACATTGATCAGACTGATACTACTTAACAGCAATTCACAGATGCCATGAAGGGTATTCTGCCTTTCTGGGGACCTATGCATAACAGTCTTAGCCTTCGTGACCTCACCAGAGTGGTAGAAGGTACATTACAGCTGAGCTCCAGGCTACCAGACTTGCTGCGCTTCAAAATCGGATGGTTACGCTGGATTTTATCTTTAGTGAACACCGAACCTTCAATTGTCTGGATGCAAGTAATACATAGGTCACATTTGCGGTGTTCTTGGATTGTTTTAAGATTCCACTGGGAGACCAGATCTATTTTTTCATTGGGTGGATTACTGTCTGCTCGAACCAATTGTGTGCCTATACTGGTATTTTTCTTCATTGCAAACAGTGGGACCTCGAAGCCGCATTCGGAATTCTTTATTAAGTGTCAGTTCTTTTTTGATAATATTTTTTAAGTTGTTAGTCTGGCAGCAATATGTAGACACACATACCAGTTTTTACATTGGCTCTCTTTGTTTCTTGGTAAGTAATGTCCCTCTTGGCATACACCAGGCCCTTTTCATTAAGTGTTTGAGATGTTTCTGTGGATATCCTCTTTCTTTGAGTTTATCAAATAAATTGGCAGCATGAAGAAAATAATCATCTTTCCTGGTGCAATTTCTTCTGATTCTAGGAAATTGCCCATAAGGAAAATTATCTAGTAGATTCTGAGGATGGTGATTTTTGTAATGAAGAACATCATATCAGTCTTTTTTTGAGTAAAGTTGTTATCAACAGTAAAGTTGTTATCAACATTTTTCTTCAATCTTGACTTTAAAATCCAAAAACATGATGCTTGATTTGTTTTTTGAAAAACAAAATTTTATATCTGGACTTCTGTTATTCAGACAATCAAAAATTGAATTTGGCTGATCCTCATTTACATTCCATATACACCATATAACATCAATATAGGTAAACCATTGTGAAATATGGATGGAGAAACAGTTATTATGGTAGATGAGCTTGTCCTCATACATTATCATAAAGAGTACTGCCATTTCTGGGACGAAAGGACATCCCATGGTGGTCCCTTGCATCTGCATAAAGAAATCGTCTTCGAATTTTAAGTAGTTACTTTTTAATGATAATGATGCCAATTTCAGTATGAAATGTGTTGGAAATCTGTGAGGGTGTGGTCTTGTTTCTAAGAGATGTTTCATTGCTTCCAAACCTTGGTCTTGTGGGACCTGGTTGTAGAGGGAAACCACATCAAATGTGAATAGCCGTTGACTGTGAGAATCAAGAGGATGTCCTTCTACCTTGTTAATAAAATCCATTGCGTCCCTCAGATATGAAGGGACTTCATTAAGAAACAGTTTCAGAAAGACATTGATATAGTGGGAAATCCGTTCTAGGAATGAATCGCAACCCAATACAATTGGTCTACCAGGAGGTATTTGTGCGTTTTTATGGATTTTTGGTGAAAAATAAATTACCGGTATCCGTGGAGCTGTTTTTTTTAAATATTGAAACTATTTGGGACTTAAGTAATCTTCTTCAAATTCCTCTTGCAGGACTACCAAAATTTCCTCTGGGATTTCTGTTGTTGGGTCGTACATGAGTAGGCGTTACCAGTTGGCATTATGAACGTCTTCTCCCTTCATCAAGGTATTGATCTTTTGCCCATAAAACTCCTGCTTCCCTTTATCAGCATGTTTGTTCGCCACTGATTCTTGAGTTCTTGAATTGCAAGTGCTTTGTTCTTTGTAACATTATTTTTAAATATTGGTTTTTACTTTCAAGATGACTTATAGATGAAAGAACAGCTTGCTCAAACATGATCACTTCCTTTGGGATGGTATGCAAGGGGAATTATGATTTCTTGCTTAAGCCAGAAGGTTCTTCAATACATTTAATATCTTTATTAGCAAAACATGCTTTCAATTGAATCCTGCAAAAGCAGTGGGTTTCTTAGGGCCGGAGGACAGTCATAGTTTAAGGACTTCCTGCTGTTCTTTTGTAAGAGTCTTAGATGATAAGTTGACTATGGGACACTTTATTGATTTTTCATAAAATGGCCGCCTTTTAGGCATTTCCGATGGCTGGTTCCTGTAGCTGGCTGGTAGTGATAGGGCCCAACCCCCCCAGTGCGTATATTTACTAAAAGAGGTTTTTTCAAACACACAATTTAAAAAACATCTTTTCTAAAAGATGTGTTCTTAAATTCTGGGTTCAGAGAGCCTAAAATGTATTCTTCAATCTTGTTCCAATGGGAAGTTATACTTGTAAGATGCTACAAAGTATCTCCCATTCGATCCTGTGGGACAGATAGCCTTTCAATAGTGAAAAACGAAATTGGAAGTATTTTTCACATACAATGCACCCTGCCCATGGGGGTATCTTGGGCCTACCATAGGAGTGCCTTACATGTAAGAAAAGGGAAGGTTAGGGCCTGGCAAATGGGTGCACCTAACAGGTCGACATGGCAGTTCAAAACTGCGTGCAGACACAGCAGTGGCTGGTCTGAGATACCTTTTCAGGGCTACTCATATGGGTGGCACTATCAGTGCTGCAGGCCCACTAGTAGCATTTGATTTAAAGGACCTGGCACACTCAGTGCACTTTACTAGGCATTTACCAGTAAATCAAATATGCCAATCAGGGAGAGCCAATTATAATCAGAATTTACTCAGAGATCATATGCACTTTAGCACTGGTTAGCAGTGTTAAAGTATCTAGAGTCATAAAGCCCACGAAAACAGGTCAGAAAAATTAGGAGGAAGAAGCAAAAAGTTTGGGGATAACCCTGCAAAAGGGCCAAGCCCAACAGTCACAGAGATCCTTTTGTTACTGGGCAATTCATGAATTTCAGTTGTAATCTAGGTTGGAAAGTAATGTTTTTTTGTCCCAAACTTTCATTATCCTAATTGTACTAAAAAGAGTTTGTTTTGGTAGAAATACATTCTTATTGGTATAGCCAACACTAATCACTGTGTTACATCCTGAATCCTGAGTCTGTGCTTCCCCAGACCATGCACTGCCTACCAGTAAGGATGACATGAATCCTACACTTGATAGTCCCATTTGCCT
Source organism: Triturus cristatus (assembly GCF_964204655.1). Taxonomy (NCBI): domain Eukaryota; kingdom Metazoa; phylum Chordata; class Amphibia; order Caudata; family Salamandridae; genus Triturus; species Triturus cristatus. Next base: position 232,377,381 of record NC_140590.1, read on the forward strand.
TGTGTAACATTTTCTTTTCTATACACTGATTTACACACATGTTGTTCATTGTCTGTGTTTGTGATACAAAATGCTGCGACACCCTAAACTTGTAAGTCAGGAGCTATAAAACAAATTAAATGCATGTGAGAGAGGGGCTATGGAGAGTTGAGAGGCACTGTTGGAGGGTGATAGTGAGGGAAACTTTGACAAACCCCAATAAAGATTGCCGTATCCTGGTGCACTGTATGCTCATCATTTACCATGCTTTAAAAACGAATACATTTGAATATATAAAGGTAAATGTGTTGTAGAAAGCACCATTTTTGCAATTTTTTCCAAAATTTCCATTTTCCATTTTGTGGGGGGGGGGGACCCTCCCCTCCCCCCAAGTACCCTTGTAGTGGTCAGGCTTGCTTGGTGCGCTCAATCACTATGAACCGTATAGAAACTGGTCTGACAAAATCTGCCAGGGCTGCTTTATGTTTCCAGCCCGGCCCTGTTAGTGAGCTTCAAATGAGGAATTTAGCAATACACCTTTAGTCCTTTGTATTAAAGAGAAGGAACTGTCCTAGAAAATGAACAATAATGCTAGCCACATGGGGTATCAGCACTTAGGGCCTCATTACGAGTGGCCTGTAGATCTGATGGGCCAACTAGCTGGTGTTACCCGTCCCATAGGGATTCATTTTTTTTTTTTTTTACACAAATAAACCCTCTGCTAAGAGCAGCGAAGATCTCCACGTGAAACTCCATCTTTTCACGTTATTTCCCATCATTTTATTCTCCCAATTACTTCCTTTCGCCGGAATTACTCAGGCTCCTGGTAAAGGAAATTCCATGGCAGGAAAATACTGAGGGTTATGTGAGTTTTAGCAGTTGTAGCCCCTCCGCAGAGTGATTCGACATAGGCTTGAGCAGGTGCAGTTAGAGATTATTTTGCACTTTCCTGAATTATCGAATTAATCTTGTTTCCTGTATACATTTTGACCCGGGACTGCCTGCTTTTTCCTTTGCTCTTATGTTTCTCTTGTTCTCAGTACGTTCATGTTTTATTTTCTGTGCTTCCTTATTTCGGTCTTAAACACCCTCCAGCTTCCCTCTGTCCTTTCTGTTTTGAGTCCCTCCCTTTTTCATGCATGTATTAAATCTGCTCTCACCGCTTTCTATGTTTTATGCATATCATTATGCGCATACTCAGGAAATCGTATGCAAATAAGGGATTTGTGGAGTTTAAATGGCCATTTAAAACCCTCAAAACTAAGCACAACTGAATTGATTTGCATCACAGAAAAATCTGAGGCTTTATGTAAACTAAGCTGGCTGCGATTATTGCCAGCCTCGGGTTAATGAGTGTCAAAACGTAATAATTCGAAAAGTTTACATGTTAGAAATAAAAGATTCTATGAAAGGACAATTTAAGAATGTTTTAAGAATGTAGGCAGGACACGCAAATGTTGCAGGGCCTCTTAGTAAATATAAATTCTAGAGGGTGCTGTGTTTAAGAGACACAGGCCCCTTTTATTATTATAATTATTATTATTGAAATTGATACAGCTCACGGCTACCTCCGACGGAAGCAGCAGGTGCAGCGGGTGCAGGCTTAGAGACTGTAGAAGCTCTAGACTAGGCCAAAAAGCCAGGGGCCTCATTTATGAAAAGTGACGCATCACTGCGTGAAAACAGTGATGCGTCACTTTTCACTGCGCCCCCCCTGTGAAAGGGCCTGCATCAGTCTTGCGCCTGCTGTGGGGCAGGCGCAAGATATTGACGCATTTGCACCCTAGAAGTGGCGCAGTGAAATCTCGTAGATTTCACTGCGTTACTTCTACGATGCTTACTTACGTGGGAACGCCCACCCTGCATACATTATACCTGACGCAGGTATAATGTAGCGCAGGGGTTTACAAAGTGACGCATCTACCTAGATGCGTCACTTTGTAAATATGGTGCAACAAGGTCCAGTTTTTACGCTGCTGATGCGTCACAAAAAGTGACGCACCGGCGGCGCAAAAGTGACGCAAGGACTCATAAATGAGCCCCCAGGTTTTTAGAGCCTTCCTGAACACGGGTTCTGACTTAGCCTTCCGTATATGTTCAGGCATGGAAATCCACCGGGAGGCTGTTTTTACAGTGAAGGCTCAACCCCCCAATCCCGGCTGTTACAAAACGAGGGAGCACAAGTAAATCCTGGTGATTTGACCTCAGAGACCTGGTCTGGCGATATTTCCGGAGTCTATGCTTTAGATAATCTGGACCAATGTCTCTGGTTGCTCTATAAGCCAAGGTCAACGCCTTGAACTCTATCCTTCTCTTGACCGGTAGCCAGTGTAGCCTCCATAAATGGGGGGAGATGTGGTGGCGGAGTGGCACGTTTCTGATAAACCTAGCTGTCGCATTTTGAATAATCTGTAGCTTCCTAATCAGATAGTCTGGGAAACCCAAATAGAGATTGTTTTCATAGTCAAACTGGGATGTGACTAATGCGTGAACCAGAATTTTTCTGCAGTCCATAGGCAAAAAGTGTAGAAATCTCTGCAAGGTTTTTAGTTTCCAGAAGCATGCTGCGGAAATTTGGCAAATCTAGGTACAGCCTGAAAGGTTAGAGTAAAACTTGAACCCCAGGTTCCTAGCCAACATCACTGGAAGAGGAGGAGGATTTAACTCTGCTGGCCACCAATGTTCAGACTGTGGGGGAGAGGATTGATTAAAAAACAGAACCTCTGTTTTATCTGCATTCAACTTCATACAGCTGTCTGTCATCCAGGTCGAGATTTTAAGCAGGCCCTGCTTGAAATTAGTGAAAGCTGCCTCTGTGTGTTCCTTAAATGAGAACACCAGCTGAGTGTTGTCAGCAGACAAGACAACCTTCACACCATATTGCTCAATTATCGGAGCATGGGGGGTAAGGTAAACATTAAAAAGAGTGGGAAGACATAAGGACGAAGGAACACTTTTTGAGACCGGCCCTCAAGAAAGGAACGGAACCAGTTAAGAGTAGTTCCTGTCACTCCCAGGAGCTCAAGTCTATCTAAGAGAGTCTGGTGTGACACAGTGTCAAAAGCTGCGGACAAGTCCAAGAGCACTAACATGGCACAGCTACGGTGGTCCACAGTTTCACGTATGGTTTCTGCCACTTCAAGCAGAGCTGTACCCTGACCTAAAGCCAGACTGGGAGTCATGAAGATGGTGATTAGACTCCAAGAACTCCGCCAATTGTTTCTGAACCTCTTTCTCAAGCACCTTGGCCGGTGCTGAAAGATGAGAAATAGGCCTACAATTCTTACGTTCCATTGGGTCCGCATCTTCTTTCTTAAGAATAGGCTGGACAAATGCCGTTTTCCACGAGGCTGGATGGATACCCGATTTCAGGGTAGAATTCCAGATAGAATTTAATAGGGGATTGAGCCAAGGGGCTAGCACTTTGAAAAACCTGGCTGGGCAGGGATCAGCTGGAGAGACAGATTTGATTTTGCTCAGTTTCACAAGAGACGCCTCTAGACAGAAAGGACGAAATTCAGACCACATGCCAGAGTGATGGGATAGCTGGCATAACTGATGTCCCTGTCAAGGGAAAAGAGGAGTAAATCGTCTGGATTTTTTCTTGAAAGAAGCTAGATAAATCTTCACATAAGGAAGCTGAAGGGGGAATAGTACTCTTCATGGCTTGTTGCTTCATAAAGCCCTGGACAACCTTAAAAACCTCTTTTGTAGAGTTGTCAGAGGTTTTGATTTGATTGGCTACGTAGTCCCTAATAGTGTTGAGTTTTAGTCTATGGAGTTTTTTAGAGCTGTTCTGTATATGCATTTGGCCTCGGAGTTATACTTTTTCCAATAGGCACGCTCAAGCTGCTTACATAAGCTTTTCTCCAAGCGGAGTTCAGTCGTAAACCAGGGGGCTGAGGGTTTCTTCCTAGCCAGTTTGATAGTCTTAATTGGAGCTCCTTTGTCCAGAGCCGACGTAATCCAGCTGTTAAATTTACAAGCATCATGACTGGGCTCTCTAGTTAGTAAAGGGAGGGTATTCTGTAGCTCAGGACCCATGGTCTCAGGCAAAATCTTCCTCCAGTTTCTCCCGTCCTCAAACTCTGACCTAGCCAGATTATTGCAAGGAGTGCTAGTCAAGTTAAAAGGGACTAATACATGATCTGATCAAGTAAGAGGCAAAGGATCCTCCGCTCTCTAGGTATGGTCATTAGTAAAGATAAGGTCCAGCATATGGCCAGCCACATGAGTTTCGGCCCATTGAGAGGCCAGGGGTCCGTTCTCATCATCCATATGGACATTGAAATCGCCAAGAACTATGAAATTGCCATGTTTTAGTGATAAATCAGCGATAATGTCATATAGCTCCGACCAATGAGCGGACAGAGAGTCTGGGGGTCTATAGACTAACAACCCTGCATAGGGGAAGGTAGCAGAAATGTTAATACAAAAGGACAGCACCTCAATCTGCCCTGTACTCTCAATTCTTTTAAACAAGATCTCTCAATCTTCTCAAAGGATCACAGCGAGCCGCCCCTCCCCCATCTATTGCTAGTCCGATTGACCGCTGCCATCCTATAGCCTTCTGGAATAGCCAGGAGTACATCAGGGTTTGAACTTTCTACTAACCGCTGCGCGTCTGCTTCAGCATGTCTCTTATATCTAAATTCCACCCCCAGAAATGAGGAAGCCGAGGGGAGGATCGGCACAACAACCGCGGCGGAACAGGGACAGGCAGAAGGTAAAGTGCAAAGTGCAAATGCAAGCGGGAAATTCCTGTTTAAAAATTACAATGCTCAGATTAAAAAAGATAAAAATAGTGATACAAGATGCTGACAGCGCTGTATGTAAAACGTTGAAACAGTCTGCAGAGGTACACGCGCTGCTACTAACCCCAGTTTCTCGTTAAATTCTGACCCATGGGTAATCCCTTGTTTACATGATCAGTTCCGTTAAATACCTCAACATTCGTTACATTTCAACAGGTTGAACCTGCTGAAATGTAACTGGTAAAATATACAGTACATAGGGTATCATAAGGTTTTTGGTGTGTCAAACACCCAGGATCTGATTGCGAGCTAAGGCCTCATTTATCACTCCTGATAAATATCGATACCATGGTGTACTATCAGATGTGATAAATAACACCTATTAGGAGTTCATGGGGAATAACGTGGATTTTGGTGTGTAACGCACCAAAATAAGCATGACAAACTCCACACGATATGGTAAATGCTGTATGTTTTCCCCTGTTAAATTTCAGCAGGTTTGACCTGCCGAAATTTAATGAAGGTGGAGGATATTTAACGCATCTGATAATTATCGGATGCACCAAATACCTTCAAACTTGTAAATTCAAACCCATGCGTAAACAGGAGTTTACCAATGAGTCAGAATATTACAAGGAACTCGTAATTATGTCCCCAAATCTGCATGTTATTTCCCAAAAACTCTTAATAGGTGCTATTATTACACCTGATAAATAACAAACCCCATGATACCATTAATTATTAGGTGCAATAAATAGCTTACAATAACTTGTAATCAGGCCCATTGCATTACCTCCGCATTCTGCATCTCAGTATGCTGGCTAGTGGAATTTTTCAAGCGAAACACAGTAAGAAGTTTATTCTGGTGAAACGAATGTGGGTGCACTATTAGTAGTGTTAGCAGTAGTATTAGTCATATTAGCACTACGGTTAGTACTATTGTCATTCTTGTCTTTTCTCCTATGTTGTTCTTGATGTTACATTAGTACTAATAACATTAGTAAAAACATTATTATTATGAAAACTGGTATTTTTCCATTATTATCAGTATATTTTACTATAATTGTTAGTATAGTTGTAGAGATATTAGTATTATTCTTAGTACGATTAACATTTGTGTTAATAATAACATTTGTTTTTTTTAATCTCTTTATTGAATTTTTAACACACTTTTCCCCCAGATATCAGCACAGTAAACACAAATTCAAATTACATTGCAAGATTTTAGATGGAAACAAACAAAATTATGCATAAACATACTATTGAGAGAAAATAAAAGCGTGAAGAGAGAATAAAAAGGAGGATAAGGAAGACACATTTTGCACAAACAAAAACCAGTTATAGAACAAAACCTTAATCTAGATTCATGAGAACACACATTTAAACTGAGGTCATACAGTTAACTCCATCATCATGTTTGGCTTATTCGCCCAATTCCTAACAGTTATTCTGATTTCTTCCATCTTGCTAGGGGTGCCCAAAATGGTCCGTCCTAACAACTTTGATTTCTTCCCCTTCCGTTCATAGATCGCTCTTTCCGGTGTTTAAATAGAGAGTAGCCGCGCAAGCCATGGATGAAAGGTGGGGGGAAGGGGTTTAGCCAGGCAGAAGCAATATTAATTCGTAGTACAGCCATGGCGAAGAAAAGAAATTGATATGCCATCTCATTTTGTTCAGTCTTACTTACTCCCAGCAAAACTAAATCTGAAGTTAGTGTAGTTTTTAGCCCGAGTGACCGGTCTAAAAATTCCATAATAGATTCTGGAAACTCTGCAAACGTGGGCAGGATGCAAACATATGCACGAGATCTGCTGCCATCACCCCACACCAAGGACAGGGGATCCCTGATTGCCCACCCCACAGTGCTAGTCTATCCGGAGTATAAAATAAAGCAACAATCGTTTTAAAATGTTGTGCTTGAAGCCAGGCAGAGCACAAAACCGTCCGGACTAACTCCAGAGAATATGCAGACCCCACACACTCCACCCATTTGTTCTCATGCTTAGCTAAATCGTCTAAATCGTCTTGTTTTAAGCCAACCAATTCTGTATATATTAGCCTAATAGCACCCTTAGTGCTGCCGCGCATGATATCTATAATTTTATTGCTATTAAACCCGCTGACCCCCCCCAATCTTTTTACCAAAAAAATTGCGCAACTGAAGGTATTTAAAAAAATTGCACCTTTCCAACCCAAACTCCAGCTGAATATCACTGAATTGGCGAAACCCTTCAGTCCAAATTAGATCCCTGGCCGTTCAAACTCCCTTTATTACCCGTACTGCCATGACCTCGTCAGAGAAAATTTCCGGTAGGGTGGGGTTTTTATAGAGCAAAGTATAATAATTAAGTCTACCCAGACCAATCCTCTTTATTAGAGCCCCCCAAATCTTGAAGGCAGACAGCAAAGTCTTGAATGTTGTCCTCTTGTAATAACTGGGCTCTGTGAATTTCCAGAAGCAATTCTCGGCATGTTCCCCCAATAACAGCTTATAGACATCAGGGAGCTCTGTTTCGCCATCCATATTCCCGGAGCATGAACCAACCAACATACCCATATATTGAAGAGCGGCTGCCCAGTAATAGCTTCGAAAATTAGGAACTGAAAACCCCCCTTTCTCCCGTGGCAAAGACATAAACCGAAGAGCCCTCCTAGTTTTCCCGTGTGCCCAAATAAATTGATTAACCAAACCTTCCAAAGTAATAAACCAAGATTTTTGAAACTCCAGTGGGATTGGCCTAAACAAATAAAGGATCTTTGGTAAAAACATCATCTTCACAACCTTACACCGTCCGACAAGAGACAGGTGAAGATTGTTCAATCTGTCAAAATCCAGCCTCGCCTTCCTAATTACTGGCTCAATATTCTTGGACACCAAATTTTCTAAATCAGACATATTCCGTATACCCAGATATATTGCAGAGTCTTTAACACGGGAATCTTCAATATTAACAAACCGATTCTTTATGACTTGGGTCTTAGTTCTATTAAGTGCATACCCTGAATACATGGCAATCTCTTGTGCAATTGACTCGACCACCGCCAACGCCGAAAGCGGATCTGCGGTGATGATGGCCACATCGTCGGCATAGGCGAGGACTTAAGATTCAACACCCTGACATATAACTGGGCAAATTCCATTATTGGCCTCGAATAGCCATATTAAGGGCTCCATGTATATAGCAAATAGCAGGGGCGAGGATGGACACCCCTGCCGTGTCCCCTGCTGGATATTAAAAGGCAAAGTGTAGTTATCGTTTAGCCTTAGATGAGCTGTGGATGCCAAGTAAAGTATTTGAATAGCTTTGATAAAAATCCTCCCCCAACCCAAACCATCTCATTGATTCCCACAGAAAATCCCAGGAGACCCTATCAAATGCTTTCTCAGCATCTAATAACAAAGTGGCCATAGGGTCCCCTGAGATCTCCGTAGCGTCAAAGAGTGTTATCAACCGCCGTACATGCTGTGTGGTTCCACGGCCCATTATGAACCCATGTTGGAAGGGGTGGATAGTTTTCTTTAGTGTATTATTTAAGCGCGTAGCCAATACTTTAGAAACATTTTTAACGTCGCTATTCAGTAGTGTGATGGGACGATACAAGCCTGGCTCTCTAGCTGGCTTATCTTTCTGTAAAAAAAACTACAATGTCTGCACCAGCCCAAGACTCAGGTGCAGGCCCCCCCCCCTTTGAGCCAGCAACATAACCTCAATCAGGTCTGGTCCGATGGAGTCCTTAAAGATTTTATAAAACTCCAGCGGAATCTGATCAGGACCAACTGTCTTTCCAGACGGTAGATCTTGCAGAGCCCCAATTATTTCTTCATGAGACAGCACCCGCTTGAGTTCTTCTCTATCAACAGAGTCTACCTTGTGTACAGATAATTTATCTAAAATATTTCGAATATCCAGCGACACCGCTAATGGTTCTCTGCTATATAAGTGCTGATAAAAAAGCCTAAAGGTCTCTCGAATACCTAACGAGTCTGTTATCACCTTCCCAACAGCATCATAAATTTCGGCAATCTCCCCGACCGCAATTCTTTACCTTACTCTTACAGTCAGAGTATGCCCCACCCGCTCATTATATTCATAACAGTGCACTTTTTTTGACAAATAGATCTCTGCTGCTTTCGCAGCAAAATGATCACCCGCCTCAAACTTATTTATAGCCAGCTGAAGTATTATTTCATCTATCAATCCTCCCGTGCTATTAGCAGTAGCTAAGGCTTCTGTTTAGTTTTTCCTGATCTCCGTCTCCCGCTATAGCTCCTTCTTCTGGCGACACAGACTATAACTAATGATTTCGCCTCTAACACACGCATTAAAAGCGTCCCAGACAATTCCTGCACTAGTGCTCCCTCAATTAAAGTCCCAAAATTCCTTGATCCAGCCCTTCATAAATACAACATAGTCAGGATCATATAGCAGCCTCCGTTCAAAGGTCCATCCCCAAATTTGCTTCTCCCCCACCGAGAGGTTAACTGTAAAAACTAACGGATTATGGTCCGACATTATCCGAGGGTACCTCACCATGCAAGAATTAGAAATAAGCTGGTGTGAAACAAAAAAATAATCCAGTCGGGAGACAACCTTGTGCGGTGCTGAAAAAAGTACTACCTGAATCTGAGGGTTTCAAATATGCCCATACATCTGTCAGACCATTATTGCGAACTAGGTTAGTTAAAGCAAGACCAACCCTTCTTTTTTTCCCCCCGGGTAATTACTTCCTGGCAAACCCCACCGTACCCCCAAACCATGGATGTTAAAATCCCCACAGATAATCATAGGGGTGGACCGCGTGGCCAAGCTAGAATCTAAGGCTTCTAACATTTCCGGATCATCATATGTTGATCCATTCAGAGAACATAGTGTAAATTTAAAGCCATTTAACAGACATTCAATCACCACCCACCGTCCCCATTGATCTGCAGTCTTTCTTAAAACCCTTACATCATTCCTCCGGGTGAGAATTGCCACCCCCGCTAGTACGAGAACCCTGTGTCGTGTGTACCAAAAGTTTAAACCCCAATTGTTCCATTATATGAGCTCTGCTACCCTTTATATGTGTCTCTTGAACACAGAGGAAATCTACACTTAGAGACTTCAGCCGAATTGCCACCTTATTACTCTTGTTTTGATCATTTAATCCACAAATGTTAACTGTCGCAATCCGCAAACTCATGGCTTAGGATTTCCCATTTCTTTAAAGTAAGCCCACATCCTCCTGCAATAATTTGATCTCTCTATACTTGCATTTCTGTTTATCAACATTATTCGAACATCCTTTAATAACCAGACAGAAACATTCTGCTTCCAATTATGCAGCTCCTTCATCAACCTCGCAAATCGTACTACCTCATACTGTGCTGTACTCACACCAAGCCCCCACAAAGAAGCACCCACACACCCTCCCTGCACCCCCACACCCCTACAACCCTTACAGGCAAGTAGGTCAGTCATGACCTAAATATGGCTGCTGAGCTTCCATCTCCGGCAGCACCAGCCCCCCCCCCCCCAACAAGTGTCCCCATACACCAAATACAGCCTGGTCTCGGTGGACTAATCCTTGAGATCATTCAACCCAATAAGCCCATGCCCCAGGATTTTGGCAAGAAGGAAACCTTAGCAGCAGACAAACCTATACATCCTAATAAGCTTTCCCTCACACCAAAACCCCCAAAGAACATTATTAACAAACCATGATGGTTAACAGAGTTATTCGTATTAAGTTTCCATCATAGCAAAGAGCCTCACTAATTCGCTGTAGCCCCCCCCTCTACAATATTAGCTATTGCACTCTGCCCCCGCAGTTCGGCTAATTTGGCAAGAAATTGTTGAGCTTTTATGTCAGAGAAAAGCATTCTGACCCTCCCTTTGTGAATAACCTTGAGCCGTGCAGGAAAGAGCAGAAAAGCTTCACAACCCACCCCCTGAAATGGGGTTATCATCTGCCGTAATCTCCATCTCTGCTCGACCGTTGTATGGCAAAAGTCCGGCCGAGCGAAGAAAGTATGCCCCTCAAATGTTCTTTTTGAGTCAGGTCTAGCCCGATCTATGATGACCTGCCTTAGCAAAAAATTGCAGAATAAAGATCAGTATGGCTCTGCGTCGCTCCCCTTGATTTTTCGTCTGGGTCCTCCTGAACATTAAGAAACGGTGAGCCCGCTGTACTTCCATCTCCCAGTTCCAGTGGGCGAGGTCCGGGAAAGCACCCTTTAATAGCTTTACAAGAAAGGCCATAATATTCTCTCCCTCCACGTTTTCCTCCAGGCCAAGCAGCCGGACATTGTTGCAGCGCTGCAGATTTTCGAATTCCTCAAGCTTCCAGCATACATCAAGCGATTTTTTTTCCTGTCTAGCTTTAAATGAATGTAATTTCACAACCTCCTCCTCCACAGCAGCGGTTCGTTCTTCCACATGAGTTATTCGCTCAGACATGTCAGTACATAGCTCATTCATTTTACGGATGGCCCCCAGCAGTTTCTTAGTGGCCAGTTGCGATCTCTTACTTTCCTGTATTGCCTCCCCCTGCATTTGTTTGAGAGTCACATACAGAAGCTCCAGTGTCAGAGAGGGAGGCACATTGCCAGAGTTGTTGATTCCACCTGTACAACTTTGTAGCTCGGGCCCTCTACCAGTGCAAGCTGTCAGCGTAGATGCGGAGTAGTCCCATTCAAGCTGCCTACTAGGTGAATCCAAGAATCTGCCTTTGGTCCTGGCCCGCCGTTTGGAAATTGTAGATCGACTGCGGTGCATCTTCTGTGCAGCCGATGATTCCTCCCCTGAGGCACTCTCTTGTGATGATTCCAGCTCACTGATCTGAGATATATCCGAATCATCATTCAACGAGAAGAACTTATCTCCTTCTGGGGAAAGCAGGGGTGCGCTCGACCAAGAAGATATAATCCCATGATTATTCTGCTCGCCTTAGGCACTACTGACATTGCCATCAGCAATCTCCAGTGTATCTGGAGCTACCTGGCCTTGTGCAGATATGTTGAACTGGCCTTGGATTGATTGAGAAACTATTTTCTCAGTGACTGTTGCTGGACTAGCCCGACTACCAGAGGCATTGTGACTTTTGTCCTTGTCCTTATCCGTACTATCGATTAAAGTCTTGTGGCCACCCGCTGTAATAACCATAGTCACCGCCTTCAGAGAGTTTGCCCCCTCCATCGCTGTGGCGAGTGGAGGCCCACCTATTGTATTTCCATCCGCACCACTCAGTTCCAAGCCATCAGCTAGATTCCCTGTTAACTGGGGCGGAGAATGGGGGTAAGAACTACCTAGCAAAACACACAAGAAGATGGACGGAATGTTGCACATTGGCAAAACATTCACCCCCAGACACAGATCTGGGTTTAATCCATCGTTATTTTGCTCACCACACCACCCCTGTTCGCCCCACATAGGGCGAACAGCAAAAGACTGATTTGCATATGGCCATGTCTGAACTGGGGTGGCGTGGTGAGCAAAATAACGATGGATTAAACCCAGATCTGTGACTGGGGGTGAATGTTTTGCCAATGTGCAACATTCCGTCCATCATCTTGTGTGTTTTGCGGTAAGAACTACCTAGCCCGGAATCCACCTGGGCGGCTGTTAGCAAATCATCACTCTGTGCACAAAGGGCGGAATCATTCGCCAGAAGAGATGGGCTAGCATTGATTCTAGACACGACAAAGATTACAACAGGGGTGCTAACCGGAGTATTGACGCCGTAGCATTCATCGCTCCGAAGGCCTCCAATACCGATGGCTGGCGCATAGTACCTTCCACGGCAACGATGGCTGCAGCGCGTAGTCTTGTACTGCCCGCCACACCAACATCCTGCAGTTTATTATCCACACCTTTCTTTTTGGATCCGCCTCGCCGCGTTTGCCCAGAGTTTGCACCCGTGTCCTGCGCTCCCGGGATTCCTTTCATCTCCTTGGTCTCATTAGCAGCATCCCTGGCCGTGTTTTTGGCGTCTTTGGCGTCTTTAGCCTCTTTAGCGTCCTTCGCAGCACTCAAGTCTTTTAATGTTTTTGTTATCTTCGGGGCCATCCTGGATTGAAGCTGCAGCGACCACTGCTGGAAAGATACAAGGAGCCGACACAGAGCTGCTGGAATCTGTAGAAGCTGCACACCGCTGTACGAATCCCCGTAAGAGCGACCACGTAAGCTTAGCCAGCCACCCCTAACTCCGTAGAAGCCTGCAACGTCGGAAGCCTGTGGAGTTTGAACAGCCTTGCAGTAAGTCCACCAAGACATATCCCTGTGATTTAGCCGTACATTCTCAGTGGGAGTTTACAGGGGGAGAGGAAGGTCAGCGCCGTCTTCACTGAAGTCAGTCAGCGGCCATCTTGCCAATAATAATTTTATTTTCATTATTACACTATTATTAATATTATTATTATTATTATTAATATTATTATTATTATTATTATTATTATTATTATTAATAATATTATTATTATTAACAAGTGTTAATCTTATTGTGTCATGATAAACAACATAACATTTTTCTTGTAGTGTGGTATTCACTAGTTACATTACGTCTTGACATTTATTAATGAGAATTATCCCCACAATGCTGCTCTGTAAGGCAAGTGGCTCTTGTGACCTTCATCTGAACCAATGTACATGCAATATTTATGTTGGGTTGTCTGATTTTACTTCACCTATCCTTCAACGTTTATGGAAATATCTGTGTTGATGACAGGGTTTATGCCATTTCACAGGGTTTAGGTGGGGGCATGATGGAGGAATGGCCTTGCACAATCTGAGGCTGGGCTGGAAGTCATATTCAGGAGTTGGCCCTGACCTAGGATCGTATATGCCAAGGGCATGTATTTAGTCCATTGTCCCCATGCTCATATGTCTGTAAATTCTTGACTTGCTTTGAGGCAGATTCTGCTCTTGCCACTGGTCAGGTGTCTCCATGTCGCCCTGTTTCACATTTTGCCAATGCACATCACTCCTGATGATCACCAGTCTTCTGTTTTTTACTTTTCACCCTGACTATAACAGACAAAGAGGCTCAGCTGACAACCTAGTAGACACAATTCCAGCCAACCATAAGAGGCAACCAACAGAGATGACATTAGCCATCTATAATTTGCTTTAGTTAAAGTGAAGCAAGTATTCTATTTCCTATCTACTTTTCCCATTTTAGCTCCCCTTATTATGGGTGAGAAGCTCTGCTCTCAGACATACCACACAACTGGCATCACGTACTCACCCACGTTCCTGTCACTCTTTCCTCTAGTGTTTACCCATCTGCTGATCCCAGACGTTTTCACCGCCCAGGTTATCAACTTCATGTAGTGTATCAGATCCCCTCCATCACTATAGACTAATTCCAGCTAGTGGCAGGTGATGTGAGGAGGTGCTATCAGAGTGGTGTGATCTGGAAAACCATGCAGCATTAATTCCAAAGAACAAGTATGAGAATGGGAAGCATGAGGTCTTGATTGGTTAGGAATGCTGTTGAAGAAGCCGGATTTCCAAATCTAGATCTGCTCTAGAACCTTGAGTCGATGCTACTTTTTCTCAGCATGACATAATAGGGGGAAGAGAAATCGTTAGCAAGTCAATCAATTCAATTGCAATTCGCTTGGGTCATGAAGCATCACAGACAGCTAAATGGGGTTGGAGGATTTATTACAAAGCCAGAAAAAACTGAACATACAGACAACTCAAAATGAGGGTGTAGAAATACATTTGGAAAAATACAAAGCCAAACCTACGAATAAAGTTAAGGTGGTGCAATATGCACAAGATAATCAATTCGAGAACCAGAATAAAAAAGAGCAGAGCGCAGAAATTCAGATTTCCCTGCATTAAAGATTTCATTAAAAAAAGCATAAATATATCCCTACACTAACGCTAACGTGGAATCCCCTTGTTAAACATTCCGCGGTCAAGATCAGTTAAGGTGTCAGCGAGAGGAGTCTTCCTTAGAAGTTTCTTCATATCAATTGGGTCAAGCAGCATGAAGCTAATGAGACAGAGCTCGTTCTAAGATGCTCTCTCTTCCTAGGCAGATAAGAAGTACGCCCTTGTCCTAGTTACCATGTATCAATAGTACATGTGGCCTCCTAGGATCCTTTTCGGGTCACGCCATCAGGCCACATTCTCATTAGACAGTGGCTCTCGGGAGCGGTGGCGAGATGACCTTGATTCCCAGGCTCTCTCAGGTGAGAAAGTACAACACTTCTCCTTATCAGTATCGACGTCCAATGTATCCCCTTCTCTCCTTGCCTAACTCCTAAAACAAAGACATTATTCCAAGTAACAAGGATGATTCTTCCACCTGCAACACAAGCGTGAGAAAGAGCAAAACCTAACGTGCAAAAGAAATTCAATTATTAATTAAAATGCGAGAGCTTCCAGGGAAAATGCATTTCAGGCCTACATAATTCGACTAACATGAGAAAGATGGCACATAGACGTTACAAAATTGCATATGAAATAAACACACTCTCTTAATATTACTTAGTACATCTGAATTAATCTGTTACATAAGCACATTGAATACATGAATAATTGTCAGCAGTGTACACAAATTCTGCACATTTATGATTTCAGCTAGTTGCATCTGGTTGCTACGTTGATTTATTTACATTTACATTGAAGTGTCCTAAAATACATCACAATTCTCGTTATCACAATTCACATTCTAATGTTTCATGTTAATACAACAAAAGATGATATGTGGATACGGACTACTTGTGATTATGATGTACCCCTACAAATGAAAAATTGATTTTGCGCTACATCACTGTATAGTGTCAATGTAGGATCTGAGGTGATTTTGTGTGATATGTTTGTAGTACTTTATATTTAAAACTGCTGATTTTGTATGGTGTGGTAGAAAGTGATGACTGACGCAACGGTAGAGAGGTGAGAGAAGGCAGGGCATTTGAAGTAAGAAGAGTTAGTCTGGCAAAGTGTGAAGGGAAAGGAGAGGAAAGGTAAGGAAAGGAGAGGAAGGAAGGAAGGAAAGGAAAGGAAAGGAAAGGAAAGGAAAGGAAAGGAAAGGAAAGGAGAGGAAAGGAACGGAAAGGAAAGGAAAGGAAAGGACATGGATACAGGGAAGAGGTGATAGGTGATGGGAAGTGAAGTAGAGAAACAAGTGGCAGAAGAAGAGAATGATTAAACAGATGAAATGAGGGCTAAACATTAAGAGGGGGAGATAGGACAAAGGCGAAAGCAGTAAAACGGGAGGAGGTGCAAAGTGTTGATGTAAAGATTATAAGGCCCGACTCCATTTTATGTAGGCTGAGTCTTCATTTTCTGTATTTTCGCAGAATCATCGACATATCTGCCTTTGACACAGATGTCATCTGTCCTTATCTGTCCAAGAACCTGGGAAAATGTTAAGTCACTCTGATATATACATCAAATATACACCAGATACGACATCAGTCTGGAACAAGTGCCCATATTCTGTGACCTCATGGAAGAAAATATCGGCCACGGGTGATTGCCGGAATTTGGCCAGAACTCTGCATAAAGAGTAACATGGAGTGGCCAAAATTCTGCCAATTCCTCGGGCGGATTAGAACATTCCCTCCATCAAATGGAGCCTTTATAGCTACCTTTGTGTAGGGAATTGTGTGGTTTGAGGTGTGTGGTGTTTCAGGTGATGTATTGCAACAGGATGTTCAGATTTCTGAATGGTATTTTCTGTGATGTGTACTGCTATGGCTGGTGACATTGGTGGGTGATGTGTGGTACGGAACTTTATTTTCTGGTGTCATGAAATGACTATGCATTTTCTGCTGTGTGAGACAGTGTGTAAAGTTGTGTTGGGTAACTGCAGTGTCTGGGTGGAGTGTATGAGCTTGACTGTGAGTTGGACAGATCATGGAAGCCACATTTGCGGGGCTGGCTTAGTGCCCTTGCCAAGCACTGCTAATTACCGCACATATTTCATCACTCATACCATCTTCTATGACATCATTGATAATAAAACTGCAACACTTGCAATGAAATTATTGAGGAGAAAACTGTGCATGGTGAGGGTACAAGATATAGTTACCTTAGGGCACAAGTAATAGTTACTTTAGATAACTATAACTGGTATATTTCTGTGGTTTTTAGAGTTTAAAACAGTATGCTGTTACTGAACATTTCACCTAACTATAATGTTATTTTAACATTTGGTTCTTTCAGTGAAGAACAACCATAATTATCAAGTGAAGGAGGCAAGGGTGTAAAAACGAACCTGTGTTCTTTCACGCAAGGACTTTTCTCGATATAAGGGTGCAATGAAATGATAGCTATTGTGGCAACATGGCAATATTAAGAGAGAAAGAACAGAGTGCATTGTAAGCATAGAGATTTATAACTGATTCAGTGATTTGGAAAAAGAAACACAAAAAGGTGAAATGACACAGCAATTTAAACGGAAATATTGCAGCTGCTTTTCATTGTGCATTCCAGGATTGTAGGGGTTTAAAACTACTTACTAAGAGGGTAGTCTTTGACTGGTGTATAAAATCATGAGGTTACGCAGCAATCAATAGGACAGCTCACCTGTGATCAAAACTCATCACGAGCCAAAAGAAGTCAGGACTTAAGCAAGCTGCCACACATGTCTGTTACTGATTAAAGCATCTGGTACCTACAAAGCCTAGTGTGCGGCGTCCTTTCTTTGTGATAAGGAAGGTTGTTTGTGGATATATATATATGGCTAACATCAAACTCTATGTCAAAGAAAATAAGAATCAATATTTACAGTATAGGATCAAAACTAGTACATCAACAAAACATTACAATATTATACATGTATTTGGTTTGACATAGAGTTTGATGTTAGCCAGTCCATGGCTAAATAGCAATCATGGGGTGCAGGCCATGTGTGAAGATCTGATAAATATGAATTTTCAATATTTGATCATAGGCCGATTCACGGCATAATAAGGAACTCATGGGGGCCCGCATTTGTGCTTCACGATTGATGCATTGAATCACAGTGGTGTTGAATTTCGGACACTTGTCCAATTTGAGGGAAGATCAGGTCTAACTTATTGAGGTGTCGTGCAATATTATGTACACGCATGACATCGATGTGTGAGACAAAGTCGATGTACGGCTAAAGTCCATAATAAGTGAACTGATTTTAAGGGTCTGATTTTGGTACACTATATGGGTCTTCTGTTGGCCCCAAAGAGAAAAGAGCAGTGTATAATCATACATACGTATATAAAACATGTATAAAATAAGTGTTGAGTGCTCCTGCGCCTGCCAGCTTTCCCTATGAATAAGAAGCAGAAGCTTTGAAATGCGCCATGGTGAAGAGTTGAATTGTTTGAAATGCCAGCACAGGTTTTGCCATATAAAATTCAGTTGAATTATCCTCTGTGGAGTGGCATCTTTGCATCAGGGCATCCTAGGTTTCATATAAATACATATATATTCACTGAAAAAAACAAACGTTACTGAGATATTAAAGTTAGGGTCAGACCTGGATGAAAAACAGTTGCCTCAAACTCAACTCGCAGAAGACCGAAGTCTTCATCCTGGGACCCACCCCTTCAGCTTGGGACAACTCCTGGTGGTTCTCTGTATTGGGAGCCCTGCCCACCCCCACAGACCACACACAAAAGCTCTGCATCATACTGGATTCTTCGCTCACAATGAGCCTTGATGAAGTCGTGGGGACACCCCCATACAACAAAACACTCGCTGGCTAAAAGTTCGAGGAAGGGTTCAAAGCAACCAAAAATAAATCTACAAGACAAGAAAAGTCATTGTGCCTGTCTTTGAAACTGCTTTTGTACTCAGATTTGTGATATACTGTGTATTCCTCATATTATCAAGTTTTGTTGGTCAATTCTAGGTTTGCAATTGGGGGTACCACTCCCTGCTTTGAGAGCACCGCTAGATATAACCCCTGGCATAAAAACCATTGTGTATGAGTGCCCATATTCCTTCTAACTCCCGTTCATGACAACTAATGGTTGTATGAGTAGCTGTAAGGGTGAGTGAGTGGTTGCGTGAGTGGCTGTGAATGGGTATGTGAATATGTGGATGTGTGAGAGGGTGTATGAGAGGTTGCATAGGGGTGTGAGTGGGTATGTTGCTGTGGTTCTGTGGATGATGTCATTAGGAATGTCATTTGAGATGTCATCAGTGAAGTCACTGACCAAGTCATAAGTGATCTAATATGTGAGGTCATAAGCAGTGTATTGCGGGTGCGTAAGCTATATTAGGCTCAGGTAAATATAACTGCTGAATACCAATGGTTTTTTATGAGTGAAATCTGAGCCTAACTATAATATCCCTGTAACCTTTGTTTTTTTCAGTGAATTTCTAAGGTTAATTAATTGTATTTCCTAACTATAATGTCTCTGTAACCTTTGCTTTTTAATGAATTTATACAGTTTTTTAATGTTATTTCCTAATTATAATGTCCGTGTAGCCTTTGGTTTTTCCGGTGAATTTCTAAGGTTTTCTAAAAGTTTATTTCATAACTGTAACCTGTATCCTTTGAGAGTGAGTGTATGAGTGTCTCAGTGCGTGTGTGAGTGCATGAGTGTCTCAATGGGTGTGTGAGTGTCTGAGTGTGCTTGTGAGCGGC
Source organism: Triturus cristatus (assembly GCF_964204655.1). NCBI lineage: Eukaryota > Metazoa > Chordata > Amphibia > Caudata > Salamandridae > Triturus > Triturus cristatus. The sequence continues at coordinate 232,396,688 of NC_140590.1, forward strand.
TATATAAATGTCTCACTGGATGTGTTATTGGGAGTAGTGAGGTGGGTTGGGAGCAAGATGGTGGCCGTGATCTCGGCCGAGTGAGGTAGCGTTTGCTCTGCTGGACCGCAACGGACCCCCGAATGATGGCTTTGCCCTGCAGTGCTAATATACGGCGAAATTGAAGATAAACGGAAAGAAAAACGATACGAGCTTATGGCCCTCGTCTCTCACCTGGCTATTATCAGACTTGCTCTATCTTCGAAGCTGCAGTAGTTCTGGCGGGCTGCTCAGCGCTCAAGCCTCAGCACACCATGGTCGGCGTCTCAGGTGCAGCTCCTTCCCTCCAAGTCCGGCGTTCCTCCTTCAGTCTTCCCCTTGATTTCGAAGATGCCACCGAAAGTTGCCTCTAAAGCGGCGGCCGCCGCTTTGAAGTCCCGCAGCTCTACACGCAATGCGTAGGACATAGACACGAAAGGCTCTGGGACTGTTTGCCAGAAAGGCCGAGTATCGAGCATGGACAAACTTTCTTCTTTGAATCCTGCAGCTGCAGCCGCCGTGTCTCTGATGCCCGTTAAGGGGCAGACGCTGCCTGAGATGTTTGACAGGCTTGGAGCCAGAGAAAAGGTTCCAATCCTGAACGCAGCTGCCAGTCTATCTGCTGTTACTCCGGGGGATGCTGCGCTGATTTCTAACGGCTTGGTCGGTAAGGAGGGGGCAAAGCTGCAAGCGTCTAACGATTTAATGCTCCCTCATACTGAGGCTGTTGTTGTCAATTCTGCTATTTCACAGAATTTTTCTTTATATCCACCTATTCCACCCCTTCATAATGTGATAAGCTCTGTGCATATAATCGCTCCTGGGGATCCACCTGGACTTATGAAAATAAATGATACTCAAGAGGAAGCAATGCGGACTCCAGGTCCTTCTAATGCTGTATCTGCTCCGGCTCAGCGCATTCTGGGTAATGTAGTTCAATCTCCTAACATACTTATGCCTGCTACTCTGGAGCTGCTCACAGAACGACCTCATAATGCTAGGGGCTCTGAGGTCAGTGAGTCTACAGACAAGTTCTATTCCGTGTCCGACCATTCTGTGTCCGGGGAGGAGGACGATCCTGACCTTCAGTGGTCGGATAATGATAGTGATGCGGCTGACTGGCGACTTAGTGAGGCTTCAAAGGATATGATAGCAGACACGGTGCGCAAGGTCCCTGGGTCTAAGGCATCTCTTCAGTATATTGAGCAAAATCTACAGGGCGACTGTCGAGAGGATCAGCCTCAACTCAACCTGCAGGATGCCCCAGGCAATAGTGGAGGGGACTCTTTTGATATTCTGGAAGAGGTCTCTTTGGTAACAATATATCGTGCTATAATGTTGCACAGAGAAGCGACAAGGCAAGAAAACATGCGTACTCAAGGGGTTTGTCGCAAAATGCAGAATTCCCTGCGCCGTGTCATCAAGTCCTCCACTGAGACCACCGCAAGGGTTGCAGAAGCTGAAGAACGAATTTCAGCTCTCGAAGATGCCGCAGCTACACAGAAAGATCTAGTCATGGAGGTTAAAGAACAGCGCAAAGATATTCTATGGAAACTCTCCGACCTTGAGAACCGGGCCAGAAGGAATAACTTGCGCGTCTTGGGGATAGAGGAAAACAAGGAGGGAGATGATGTTCGAAAATTTATTGTGGAGCTTTTCGCAGATGCTTTTCCAGAGGTCACCCAATGGGACTGGAATCTTCAGATTCAGAGAGTGCATCGTTTCCCATTCACCAAGAAAAAACAGTCCTCTGCTAGCGCCAATAATCCCTATCCTCGAGACATTCTGGTGTGCTTTAATAACTTTCTCGCCCGTGAACGCATATTTGACCTAGCCAGACCTAATAAAAAGCGGTCTGCCAAGGGTTGTCAATTCTTTGTCCGTCCGGACTTTTGTGCAGAGACAGTTGACCGTCGCTGGCATTTACACCAGCAAATCTCTTTGTTTCAGGCGAAGGGGGCCCAGGGGTTTTTGCTCTTTCCGGCAAAATTAAAAGTGATTTTCAAGGGCCAGACAAAGTTCTTTTTGTCGGAGATATCCGCCAAGGAATTTTTGGATTCAATGTAGCCGAATTGTCTTAGGTTTTTTTTTTTTACTTGCAATTGTGGGGCAGGTCTCATCCTATATTGTTTTTTTTTTTCTCTTTTAGGTCTTTGGGGATGACCTGTTTCGTATATATGAACCCTTGAACTTCATTCCCTTCTCTTTCTGTAAGGGAGAAACTGCTGGTCCAGCGGAGTGTGGGGTGACGCTTACTCAACCATCACAAGGACTCCGGTCCTGTGCTCCGAATGGGGGGAGAGGGGTATGGGGGAGCAACGGGTGGGTGGGTGCGCTCAGCAGGGGTGGGGAGGGTGGCAGGGTGGGGCCATTGGGTGGTGTGGTGGTGGTGGGTGGAAGAGGTGGCTAGATTTACTGATACAGATTTTAGTAGGAGTATTTCAAATGCATTTAAGATGTTGTCAACTCACTTATTTTTCAGGATGGACTGCAGTAACATATTTCATAAAATGCTCAAATTGTCTGTCAGACGTATCGCTCTTTATCATAATCAATGGGAGGTCCTAGATTGACGTGTGCAAATTGGAATATTTGCGGACTGAATGAGCCTAAGAAGCGTAGGATTTTTCATAAGATGTTACAGGTGATGCAGGTGGACCTAATCTGCCTGCAGGAAACCCATATTCTCTGGGGTAGCCGTGGCTATCTCAGATTCCTGGGTTATGATTTAGTGGCTTCCACCCGACAAACTTGTACTATCAGGGGTGTTGCTATTATTCTAAATACCGGGGCTGGGCGGGTTAAAAGGATAAAGCAGGATAATTCAGGCAGATGGCTAGTCGCAGAATTGTTGGTTAACAATTGTCCGCTCTCTGTATGTTCGATATATGCATCTAATTTAGATGACCCGCAGGTCCTGAGGGATCTAAATTTAGAATTAGCTACATGGCCACACCCATTGATTTTTTGTGGGGACTTCAACATTAATATCCCTAGTCAGCTAGACATTACAAAGCATAGTGCATATGTCGGGCGGAAGCCCCAAGTTTACAAGGCGCTCCGTACTTTGCTTTCTGAACATGGGTTGGTAGATTTATGGCATTATAATCATCCAAATCAAGATGGGTTTACTTTTTACTCAATACCCCACAATAAAATGGTCCGCATTGATTTTGTTTTTATGTCTACTGAAGTTGTGGGGTTTACCAAGATTCAAACCAATCCCCGGACCATATCTGATCACAACCCCATCATTTTTAGTTTTCCATGGGACTGTCCCGCTAATCAAATTAGATCATGCACCTTTGATAGGAAACTATTAATTGATAAAATTATATCAGGAACGGTTGTTGGTTTGGATCCCAGAGTTTTTTTAAATTAATAGCTCCACAGCATCAGTTGGCATTGTCTGGGATACTTTTAAAGCCGCCCTGCGCGGCGAAACTAAGAGAATTGCGTCCTATCGCTGGCAAACAGAACAACAGACTGTTAAAATTAGAGTAGCAGCGCTTCAACAAGCAGTACCAATATTCGTAGGGGGGAGGATGTAACAATAAGTCAGAAATCGGTTGCTTTAGCAAAGGCTAATCTTTTGGAGCCTTTCTATGAGGATATAGCAGCCAAGTATTTCCAATTTCGATCTTCAATGTATGAGGTGGGGGAAAGGGCTGGAAAGGTTCTAGCAAAAAGCCTACAGCAAAGGGCAGTAGCTAGTCAAATTCTTAGGGTCAAGGATCAGTCCGGCATTATTCAAGACTCACCTAGGGGTGTTTTAAATACTTGTGTTGATTTTTATTCGATCTTATATACCGAGGAGTCAAAAATAATTGATTCCTTGAATCTCTTGATACTCAGAAGGTCACCGCCGATCAGAATCTAATTCTTGCAGAACCTATCAGCTGGGAGGAAATTACGGCTGCTATAAAATCTCTTTCCAACGGTAAAGCAGCGGGGCCGGATCTTATCCATCTTGAATTCTATAAGACCTTCTCACATTTATTTAAACGGCAGTTGCTAGAGGTTTTTCAACTTGCCCAGACGGGGGCTATCCCTGATTCATGGCGGCAGTCGACAATTGTTTTGTTCAAGAAGAAGGGTAAGGATGAATTAAACCCTGCATCATATCGGCCCATAGCGCTAATAAATACTGATAGCAAAATTTATTCAAGGATTTTAGCTTTTCGTTTAGCGCAAATAATTCTTCCCTTAGTTTCCATTCGCCAGCATGGGTTTATTCCCGGCAGGGATATGACTGACCATATTAGGCGGGTTATTGCCCTCCTAGATTGGGCTAAGGTGACAAATTCTCCCCTCGGGGTGATCCTGTTGGACGCCGAGAAGGCGTTCGACAGGGTCTCCTGGGGGTACCTATGGGCTGTTTTGCACTGGAAGGGTCTAGCGCCGGAATTTATTCAGGCTCTACAAGCTTTGTATATATCCCCAACCGCTAAAATATGTATTTCAGGGAATGAATCATGTTATTTTTCTATTAGCAGGGGCACCAGACAAGGATGCCCCTGCTCTCCCCTTCTTTTCGCTTTATTTATTGATCCTTTTTTGTCTTTGATAGAAAAATCCCAAAATATCTCTCCAATTATTGTTCATGGAATTGAATATAAGGCATTGGCATATGCCGATAACATAGTGGTACTAACAGATAATGTCGCCGATTCTTTTGCGGCATTGGAGATTCTGGCAGCCCAATTTGGCTCAATCTCGGGCTATAAGGTAAATATTGCAAAGACGCAAATTCTACAAACATCAGCCATGCCAATATCCCAAGTCCCTATTAGTGCACAGGCAACATATTTGGGTATTCAGATTTCGGCTGATGTTGAGCAGATTTCGGATTTGAACTATTCTTCTGTTACTGATCTGCTCCACAATAAGCTAGAAAGACTTGATCATCAGCATCTTTCTTTATTTGGGCGCTGTAATATCCTCAAAATGTTTGTCCTTCCTAAATTTTTATATTTATTTAGATCTATTCCACTTTTAATTTCCAATTCTACTTTAATAAGAGCTGAAAGGATCTGTCAAAGGTTCTTATGGGCGTATCGTAAGCCAAGAAGGGCCACCAAATGGACCTGTCTCCCGCAGGACCGTGGGGGGTGGTCAGTCCCGAACTTAGCATATTACTATTGGGCAGCTATGATTCAACATTTCGTTCTTCCGCTATTAGGGGAGACTGCCGAGATTCCGCTGCATTTGGTGCCATCAGTATATTCAATTGCATTAGGAGATGCCACAAAAGGAATACTAACACGCATTCTTGAACCAAGCTATTTTAAAAAAAAACAGATTTAAGGTGGCGTGGGCACTATTCGTGATTTGGCAAAAAGTGCGGCGTCATTTTCATATCCCTAAGCTTAATTATTACACGCCATTAAATGCCTCTGGATTACTTCCAGTAATATTTCAAGAGGGTGTAGTCTCCATCTGGGCTTCTCAAGGTCTGAGGGATATTGGAGATTTGGCTGACTCTGGCCTGATAGCCTCCTTTTTGTCTTTAAAAGACAAGTTTCAACTACAGTCTAATCATTTTTTCAAATATTTACAATTTAGAAGTTTCCTCGATAAAAAACTCCTGTTGAACCCAACTTTGTTTGATAAAATTATAATTGTGGAATTAGTAAGAAGGAAAGTAAAAATTGGGATTTTATATCAGTCTTTTCTGTCTCAACTCCCAGATGACTTAGCCGATCATAATAATAAATGGGCGATTAAATTTGGATTACCTTGTGTTGATTTAAAATTCCCATTGACGTTAGCTAGGTCCGTTCTGGTTTCCGGTACTCTTCGCACCCAAAGTTATATGGCTATGTTCAATCTTTATTACACGCCTGCAAAACTGGTCAGATGGGGGGCTGTTAGTGGGGGTAAAAGCTCATTCTGTGCAAGATGCAAAATCCCATCTGCAGATTCCCTTCACATGTTCTATGACTGCCCTGAGTTGTCACTCTTTATCAATCAAATCGAAACCTTTCTCATGCAGATCACTCAATCCTCAATTAAAATTTCTGCAGAAATGGTAATTACTGGCTATCAATATTCCACGGCCCCTGAAAGATCAAGATATATGCAGGCTTTCTTGTTTATTGCAATGGCAATGGTGAGACTCTGTATCACGTCTCTCTGGATAAATCCTGAACCGCCTACCTTTTGTCACTGGCAGGCCAGGATGTTGGCCTGGTTCAAATTAGAGACTTCTGTACAAAAGTTCAGAGGGAAGAGACGACGTTTAATTGCTTCTAAGAACTGGGCTCCTTTTGAAGAGTGGTTGACAAATTAATAATGTATTTCAGTTAATGTATTGTTTTCTATGTATATATTTCTGTATGACTTTGGTTTTAGTGTTTAATTAACAATGTATTTCAGTTGTACAATTTTCTATGTATATATGTTTGTATGATTTTGGTTCCAGTGTTAATCTCTCTCCCACCACCATGGGATAAAACAAAAAAACAATAAAATAAAATAAAAAAATAAAAAAAGGATGTGTTATTGGGTGCGTGAGTGTCTGAGTGGGTCTGTGAGTGGATGTCTGAGTGTCTCAGTGGGTATGTGAGTGCCTCCATGAGTGTGTGAGTCAGTCTGTGAGTGAGTGCATGAGTGTCTGAGTGGGTCTGTGAGTGGATCTGTGAATCTCTGAGTGAGTGTGTGCGCAAGTTTCAAAGTGGGTCAGTAAATGAGGACATGAGTCTTTGAGTGGGTCTTTGAGTGAGTGCATGAGTCTCTCAGTGGGTCAGTGAGAGGGTGTATGAGTGTCTCAGTAGGTCTGTGAGTGGATGTGTGGGTGTCTGAGTGCCCTCTGTTTTGCCCTCTTCTGTTTTTGTTTTGCCTTTTCTGCCAACTTTTCTGCCCTCTGTTTTGCCTTTTTCTGCATGTTTTCCTGCCCTCCAATTTGCCTTTTCTGCTGGTTTTTTGCCCTCTGTTTTGCCTTATCTGCTCATTTTTTGCCCTCTGTTTTACCTTCTCTGCTCGTTTTTCTGCCGTCTGTTTTGCCGTCTTTTGGAATGGGGAGTGGGGCGGACGGTTCCCCTCTGTTATAAACCCCAATGTACACCAATCTAGGCCTAGGTAGTTATACGACCTTTTACCTAAATTCGTCCTACACTGCTCTGCATAACGGTTCAAGCACTGACCTTTTACCTAGTTATGTACTGAATAAATGTCGATCAGTTTTCTCTGACACTGGACTCATTTATTATGCATGAGGAATCCTAGTATCATATCTTAATCCCCTGCCCAGGACGTACACAGCAGGATTACCATGTTCTGTATAATAACTCTGAACAAAAGTCACTGTTATCGTCATCCTTGAACAATAGATCCACTACACATAATGGCAAACCATAACACATCTAGGTAGAACTCCAGAGGGTACCTTTTGGGTATAAAAGAACCACATCTTCAGTGGCGAACCAGAGGAGAAGCTTCCATGCTGGTGCAAGACCCTGATATTCCTGCATGCCGAAACTCCAGCACGGAGTGGTCTGACATCCCTTGTGGGGTGTCCAACTCGAGACCAAGAAGGGAGCATTTGTTCTCCCCCATCAGGTAATGGGGTTGGCTTTTTCCTATGTGGAGTTATGGCTTTATACCCACATACATGCTAAGTATACTTAGGTACTCTTAGATAGGAGGATTACGCTTGATTACTGCCATCTATCTATATGCCTGAATATTTTCACTGTTTTAGCACCATGGTAGATGACTACCTTTTATTTTCTCTGTTGGTGCTTGTAATCTTATACATCTGTTTCTGTCTAATGATTGTCGCAGCAAACATGTTTTATACTAGAATGACGTGGTTCAATAAATGCTTATTGAAAACGGCCCCATTGTTTATTCTGTGTCTCTCTCGCAGGCTAAGTGAGCACGTTTGAGTGAGTGAAAAATGCTGAACTGTTTCCACGATCCCTGAAGGCTCAAGGGTTGTCATGTTCGATAGTTGCCAGAAACTATTCGCTCCTTGGTAAGGTTAAGGGGCTTATGATGGTACTGCGAGCTAGCTGGTCTAAAGGCTAACACATCCTTTGGGGGAGTCTGGAATCAGGCTGGACACCAATCCCATAGTTTATGTTTTGTCTAATCATGTAGATGCTATAGAACTACACAACACGGTGGTGCCAATGTTCGTTTGGTTCTAATTTAACGGCCAAATCTGAGTAGTTCACTCGTGCTTTCTCAGAGACCCCTACTCATATTCACTCAGAGACGTCTGGAGTTGGAAGGGAAAAATCTCCTGCAGGTGAGTAGGCATATCCTATGAAAAGATTGTGTTATCAGTACAAAGAGGATCCCAAGTGGATCTGTCAGCAAGGTGCCATGACTGTCTTCAAGGTATAGCGAGTTGGATGGCTGCGAACTGCCTCAAATTAAATGCTGGAAAAACCGAGGTAATGATATTCGGAAATAATCCCAACATCTGGTCCCCAGCCATGTGGCCCGATGTACTGGGGAAGCTACCAGTGCCCACACCCAAAGCTAGAAATCTGGGGGTGATTATGGACCAGAAACTGGATTTTGGAAGCCAGGTCAGTGGTGTAGTCTCATCTTGCTTTCACATCCTCAGGATACTGAGGAAAGTTAAAGCATTGCTACCCACGGATGGCTTCCGGCTAGCAGTGTCGGCTCTCATTCTCTCGCGTCTTGACTACTGTAACAGTCTGTACCTTAATTTACAAAAGAAACATCTGTACAGACTGCAGTTGGTGCAGAATGCGGCAGCGAGACTGTTGACAGGTACACCTAAACATGTCTCAATCCGAGAAGGAATGAGGAAACTTCATTGGTTGCCAATTCACAAACGCTCCCAATTTAAGGCCTTGTGTAAAGTCTTCAAGGCATTAAAAGGCACTGGCCCAGAGTTTCTGAAGGACTGTTTTAAGCAGTATGTGCCGGGAAAGCCACTGCGCTCTATGGAGGGCAATCTAGTAGTGGTGCCTAGGATAAATAAGGCCAGCTGGGGAGGAAAGCTGTTTTCATATGGTGCAGCCACCGCATGGAACTGTCTGCCAGCACATATGAGGAAAACGGAGGAACTTTTCTCTTTCAGAAAGGGCTTGAAGACTTGGTTGTTTAGGGATTAGACCCTCGCTCTCCAGGGATGATCAGTTTCTCAGCGCCAGGACACCTTCGGGTATAGGTGCGCTTTATAAGCTCCTAATAATAATAATAATAATAATAATATTTATAATAATTGGCTGTAGGTTTATTTAAGCTTTAAGGATTATAGTTTCCCCATATTGTGCAAAACCTTATCTCTTTTTGTTACCAATTCCTTCTGCAAAGTCTATCAAAGGAGGTGCTGCAAATGTAGGGGAAGAAGAGCAAGAAGGTGCTCTCAACATTTCAGAACATTTTAGACATGCACTTACTATGAAATTATTAGATTATGTAGTCCCATCATTGGGTGGGACTGTTGCCTTTGTGATTGAGGCACACAAGGCATTCAGGACAGAGGTATTCTATTCTTGGATCAAATTCCCACCTGCAGATGCACACACACATTTGTTTCATACTTATATTCTAGATGAAACACCTGAAGAATACTCTCCATACGAGGACATAGAAGTCCTGTTAAGTTATCAAGAACATATAAATTGCTTTAAAGGCGCCCTCCTCCATACCACAGAGACCCGGTCCGCTCAGAAGAGATGGAGCGACTTGGCCGGTCTAAGCTGCTCACACACCGAATCCAGAAATGCCAAGCTAGTCCACGTGAAGATACTTCACCAAAAATCACCCCACCAACGCTGAACACGATTATGGGAACAATGCCCACTAAGCATGAGCAAATGCTGTTCTGGATAGCACAGAAAATAGCACAGCGTGAGACAGTGTTTCCCCACATAGGTCGCAAGAAAAACACAGAACACTGACTGTTAGACCTGGCACTATTGGCGTGGGTCTCCCCTGCATTTTTTGCCTTTGCTTCCCTGTGTTTGCTGTTTGTTGGATTCCGTTTTGCTGGTCTAGATGCTTTGGGCACTTTGCCACTGCTGTTCAGTGCCAAAGTGCAAGTGCTCCCTTCGTAAATTACTGTTATGGATTGGTGTTTCCATGATTGGCTGATTTTCTTTACTAGACAGTCCCTATTACAGTGCACTGTGTGTGCCCAGGGCCTATAACTCAAATGCTGTTAGTGAGCTGTAGAAATGATTGTGCCACCCACATAAGGAGCCTGTAAATGTAACTCAGGACTGCCATTGCACTTGTCAGGCCCTACTCCTCTCTTTTCTTACATATTAGTTGCCTCTAAGGTAGGCCCAAAGTATCCATGTGGGCAGAATCCAGTGTATGTGAAAGGTAGGACATGCCCTGGTGTGTGTGACATGTCCTGATAGTAAAATACTGCCAATTTTGTTTTTCACTATTGCAAGGCTACCTGTTCCCATGTGATAGAATGGGGAGTTTGCTCATAACATCTTATAAACATAACTACCCGTGGGAGCAAGGTAGGAAAAATGAAGTTTAGTATGCCTGAACTCAGAATGTTGAAATGTACCTTTTAGAGAGGGTGAATTTACATTCTGTGTTTGAAAATGCAAACTTTTAGAAAGTAGGTATTTTCTTTCTTAGCCATCCAGTGTGCCTCTGCTAGGTTTGTGTTTTGCATGTCTGGCTCTGGATGATAGGGGCTGGGGAGGAGCAGTGGCTCCAGAGAGTCTGATGAGTCAGGGCCGGGCTGAATAGACATGGGCTGAATTTAGAGAAGGGGGAGGAGATTTTCTTTCACCTGAATGGCCTGGTCTGCCTTCCACAATGCGGTATCCACCTCCTGCCAGTGCGCTGCCCCAGAGGGGACATAACTGGTTTTGACCAAGCAGAGGACTTCTCTGCCACTAGAGAACAAAGGATTTTGTAGTAAAAATATTGGGGACCAGACCCCAGGATTTTAGATCACTTCTGGGAAATCAAGACAAACCTTTGCCAAGGAGCTGGAGAAGCTGAGGAGGAATACTGCCCCTGTGCAGTTTGCTGTCTGGAGTTGGCCTGCAGTGGCTACTTGCTGCCAAGGATAGAGAAAGGACTTTGCTGTTTGCTCTGTCCCCTGCTTCAGGAAGATCTCCAAGGGCTTTAAACTGAGATTGCCTCCTGTTCTGATGTCTCAGGGACACAAAAACTTCACCACCAGCCCCCCTGAACTTCCTTGCTGGGAGTTCTGACCTGCAAAGAGGTGCCTGCTGTTGTTTTGGACCTCTAGAGACTGTTTTCTGTGGGGAGCTGGAGAATCAATGCAACACCGAGAAGCGTGAGGCATCCGCACCTGTTTCTGACATATCGCCGAAGAAACTGTTGCAGCGCCTGCTGCGACTCAAGAAATCGATGCACGCCTCATCGAGTGTAACAATCTCCGAAGTCCGAGATCACCACTCAGATTCCGACGCAAGCCCCGCTGTGTGGCTGCAGCAATCCACGCATCGTCCCTGATCGTCACATCGCATTGAGGTGCCAAGTCTGTTGCATCATTGCGGGATGCAGTAAGAAACCAATGCATCACCTCCCCATGCAGTAAGAAACCGATGCATCACCTTCTCACCGGTAAGGAACCGACAAATCACCTCCCCTGCGCAGCAGTAAGGAACCGACGCATCACCTCTCCCGGAGCAAGGAACTGATGCATCACCTTCCCAGAGTGTAAGGAACCGACGCATCAACTTCCCTGCGGCCCATTTTGTTTGTTTGTGTGAGGCATCCAAGGTACTTTGTGTGAAAAGGGTTGCATCTGCAATTTGCTTTGAACTAAACTATTTCTACCATCTGAAAGTCATATTTGTATTACTGTATGTGTTCACAAATGCTTTACACACTGCCTCTGAGATAAGCCTGTCTACTCGTCCCAAGCTACCAAGGGGGGGAGCAGCGGCTATTTTAGAAGTGCATCCCGCTTACCCTGATTAGGAAGAAGGGTCCCTACTTGGACAAAGGTACCTTCCTCTGCCAACTAGAAAACCCCATTTCTAACACTGACAGTTTTATTGCCAATGGGAATAACTCCCCTGACAGAGGTTTGTGTCACTTGGGGTACAGTCTTTGCTGACATTTATGCCAGAACTCAATAGCGGTCATACCAGAATTATTTAAACAAATGCAGAATGAGTACCGGGCAGAACCTGCCCTGGACTTGGGGATGAAATTGATAGACAATTTTGCCCCGGTATCCACAATTATGATAGATAACATAAAAGGGGAGGCAGCAGCGGTGGCTATACACTAATGCCTGAGGGAATGCACTCCTGCACATTAGAGAACTACCTAAAATGATCGAAGATACCTATGCTTCGCTGGGTAGAGATAATTTGGGAGCTAGACCTGTGAAACCACAATTAATGGGCAATCCTGAAAAGGATAACTCAAAGCAAGTACTCAATTTTTCTAAAAAGAAATGGGATAACAAACAATCAAAAGTAATAAGCAGAATGCATCAGGATCACCAGCAGGGTCTCCTCAACAGGAGCCCTCTGATAGAAAATATAACCTTGGAAATCTGGACAATACTAAAAAGCCTGACCGGTATCAGGATACTGATACACGTTCCTCCCTTTCCTTTCAGGGTTCATCCAAAACCTTAGAGATGGAAGGATGGTCAAAACGCAGATCAGTAGAGCAAATCAAGCCAGGAGACACACATCGCACTTCAGACTATATTACCAAACAAGAAGATAAACCAAAATCCAAACCACAATTTAAAAAAAAGAAAGTAGCTGGCCTTAAAATATGAAATGCCCAGGATATTAAGGGCTCAAGTCTTGAAAGGGGAATGGGCTCTGACGATGCTAGACAGCGCAGGTCAAATTTCTGGTGACAGCAGCGTTGAGTGAACATATCACGGTGGAAACACCTAATGCAAGGGTAAGTGTCCAACATAATTTACACAAGATTATGCTCCACATATGAATACAACACCCTTTCGGCTAAAAAAAGATTGGCCGCCTTAGTTCGTCATGGAGTGCCCAAAGGGGGAAGACGCAATTATACGACCTTTTTCTGACCTCGTTCCAGAGTCACTAAAATATTCATACGTGCAGGAGTGGGCAGCAGCACTATTGCATTATACCCCAATCATGTAGGGTGGGATGCTGAGTCACCTCACCAAGAAATCCCAGTAACTACTCCTACACCACAGAGGCAGTACCCAATAAGACATGACACAAAGAAACAAGTCAATGACATCTGAGATCAAAATGATTTGTGGACAGAATGTAAGATTACTGTTGATTGGCCAAAGGATGAATATCCTAGGGATGCAAAATCAGGTGCCCCATCAGAGGAGGTGATGAAAAAGTCCTTACCTTTTTGAAAGGAAAAATCAGTCCAAAGGAAACAGATTGGGTTAAAATTGACAGAACAACCCAAGAGTGTAAAGTGTCAGGTCACGCCTATTATGAGAGGCTATTGCAGGTGTTTAAACAATGTAGTGGGTTTGAGAATATTGGACCTAAGGATATGGGACATTATATCTATCGATATGTATATGGATTAAAACCCAAAATTAGTGCCATGATACAGCAGCATATGCTGCGCTGGCAAAGCAAATCAATTGACGAGATTCTAAGATTTGCCAAATATTGTAGCGACGACATTGAATTTCGTCTTAAAAAGTGAAAAGAGAAAATGATGTGGGCACAAGTGAAATTGGCAGAACAGCAACAGGAAACTAATAATGTTTCACAAAAAGGGTCAGGATGGACAGGCAAACAGTGAAATTCGAGGGAAGTTTAAAATGAGTAAGGAAGAAGCTAAGAAGAAATATCCTTATCATGCTTGCGGGAAGTTGGGACATTGGAAGAACCAGTGTAGATCTGTACAAAAGGGTAACGGAGTAAATCAACATTTGAATACCCAGGTGCAGAATGATGTGACTAGGCAGCAGCAGCAACAGGTAGTTACGCCCAGTTACAGGTGCCACAACCACCTTTACCTCCCAATGTGAATGCTCACATGCAGATGTACAGTGCAAGTTTGGGATTTCATGGAGAAGAGCAGTTTGGTAAGAATCCATTAGTTTCGCAGTATTTGGTGCCTTGTAGTGAGCATGAGTTGGATACAACACATTGACGGTGCCTGAGGGGGGAGGAAGAATGCGTACTTGGTGCATCTTTAGCAGTAGATCAGTCAGGTCCATTTATTGATGGAAAGGTAGAAGGAAAAGACATCACCTTTTTATTGGACACTAGTGCTACCCGTTCCACTGTGAGGGCAGCGGAAATCCCAAACCTACCCCTCTCGGGAGAAACTATCCAAGTTGTAGGCATTGCAAACAAACATATTAGAACTCCTGTGACAGCCCCAATAGAAGTTCACATTGGAAAATTTAAAGACATGCATCAATTTGTAGAGTGTGATATCAGTCTGGTAAATCTCTTGGGCAGAGATTTGTTGTGCAAAATGAATTGCACTATTTATTGTAGACCGGATGGTGTTGCAATAATGACACCGGATGAGGATGTTGAATACAAAATAATGATGACCCAATAAGAGTCAGAAGTAAGTGAATTCTATTCACTGGTGACAGAAGAAGATTTGCCAGCAGAGTTAAAAAGTACAGTGAGATCAGATTTATGGGATTTCACAGGAAGAGTGAATAGATTAATGAGAAATGTGGACCCCATTCAGGCGATAGTGAAGGATGGAGCAGTGTATCTCAATACTCCACAGTACAGAATGAGTCCAGAAGTAATTGCTGGAGTCACGCCTGTGATTGATCAGATGATTGAACAAGGAAAAATAAATATTGAGCAGTCCATGTAATTCGCCCATTATTGGTATTAAAAAGCCTAACGGAAAATATAGAATAGTTCTGGATTTGAGCAAGATGAATAAAATGGTAGTGCCATGTTGCCCAGTAGTACCAAACCCTGTTGGAATTTTATACCAGATTCCATGTGATGCTGAATGGTATACAGTTATTTATTTGTGTCAGACATTCCTTTCCATCCCCTTGCATCGGGATAGCCAATATTTATTTGCTTTCCAGTTTCGGAAATCGTGTTTTGGCATGGTGCCGAGTTCCTCAAGGGTATACTGAAAGTCCATCAATCTTTAATCAGATCTTAAATACATTTTTGGAAACTCTGAAACTGCCTGTAAACTCTGTCTTGGTCCAATACATCGATGACCTTCTATTGACATTAAAAACACGAGAGGCATGTGTAACAGACTCCATTGCTTTACTAAACCATTTAGCTGAAGGAGGACACAAGTTTTCACCATCAAAGTTATAGTACTGTAGGAAAGAAGTTTAGTACTTAGGTCATAAGATTGAAAAGGGACGAAGGAAAGTGACCCCAGAGAGAATCAGTATAATCAAGAAAATGTATCCACCCCGAAATCAGAAGGGAGTGAGGATGTTTTTGGGAATGGTTGGATATTGCAGACAGTGGATATGTGGCTTCTAGTTGATTGCAAAACCCCTACAAAGGTTGACACAAAAAGATGTGAAGGATCCGATTGTGCTGGATGAAAAAGTCTTTGTCAAGCGCCTGCCTTGGAAATGCCAGATTATTGTAAAGAATTTGCATTGTACTGTTGTGACAGAGATGGATGTGCGCTTGCGGTCTAAACTCAGAAACACGGAATGGCAAGACGTCCAGTAGCTTATTCTTCTGCTACTCTGGATTCTGTGGCTGCTGCATTACCTGGTTGCTTAAAAGCAGTGGCTGCCACTTGTGTAAGCTTGGAACAGAGTGAATCAATTGTGATGGGTTACCCAGTGAAGGTCTATGTGACTCACTCTGTTGAGATACTTTAAAGTGATACTCGGACTCAACATATGACAAATAGTCGGCTGACTAAATACGAGAGAGTGATCCTAGGTGCTGAAAATGTGACTGTGGTAAGATGCACTACTGTAAACCCTGCCACATTATTACCAAATTCATGATGTGAAGAAGTGAGAGAAGAAGCAGAACATGATTGTTTGGAAGTGACGGAGCTTTGCACTAAGCCTTGCCCAGACATTGCAGATGAACTGTTGAAAGAATCTGATTTTGAATTGTTTGTAGATGGATCATGTATGAGGAATGCAAAAGGTGAATTGTGTGCTGGTGATGCTGTCTGTAGATTGACTGGAGCCCTGGAAGCATCATGTCTAAAAGGCATAAATTCTGCCCAAGTTGCAGTGTTGGTTGTTCTTACTAGAGCTTGTAAATTGGCAAAAGGTTTGAAAGTTACGATTTTCACCGACTGTCCGTTCCGTTTTTATAGTCGTACATGACTTATGTCAGTTATGTAGGCAAAGAGGATTTCTGACCTCCTCTGGCTCTCCAATTCAAAATGGGAAAACTGTAAAGGAATTAGTGGAAGCTTTGCAGTTACCAAAAAGAATTGCAGTTGGAAAATGTGCTGCACAACAATCAGGAGTTGATAATGTACCAATGGGTAACAGATACACAGATCAATTAGCGCGTTACTGTACTCAAAATACCCTGGCAATAAATAGATCAATAGAAAGAGGATGCCACTTTATGTTCACCACCACATTTGAGACTTGGGATGAGGTGAGACAAATGCAGGAAGAAGTCAGTGACAAAGAAAAGGAAGAATGGTAGAGAGTAGGTTGCAGGAAAAACGATGAAGAGATATGGGTATACTATGATGAAAGACCAGTATTGCCAGATTCATTGCTATCTCACATGGCCAGGATGTACCATGGACATGCGCACATTGGGCGGGATGCTATGGTAAGAATGTTCGAGCAGTCCTGGTACAATCCCAAGTTTAGGCTGATCGCTGAAAGTCGATGCCAAAGGTGTGTTATCTTCCAAAAACAAAACCCAGGAAGAAAGACAGTTGTTGTTTGGGGTGTAATTGCAAGAGCAGGAGGACCTTTCACCCGACTGCAAATTGATTTTATCGAACTACTACCATGTGATGGACTGAAGTATGTCTTGGTCATTGTTTGTTTGTTTTCTCGCTGGGTGGAAGCCTACCCAATGAGAAAGAATGATAGTCTTACAGTAGCAAAATTGTTGTTGAGAGAATTGATCCCAAGATTTGGTTTTCCAGTCAGATAGAGGATTGCATTTTAGTAATGAAATAATGTGAATGATCTGTGCGGCTTTACAAATTGAACAGAAATTGCATTGTGCCTACAGACCAGAGGCATCTGGTATTGTGGAACAAACTAATGGCTCAATAAGGTCCAGATTAGGGAAGGTGTGTGCATCCACAACACTAAAATGGCCTGATGCTTTGCCTCTGGTACTTATGAGTCTCAGAAGTGTACCTGACAAAAAGACTGGATTAAGTCCCCACGAGGTGCTGATGCGAAGAGCAATGAGACAAGCATACATACCTGCAAATAAATTGTTGAACCTATCTGATGATCGTGTGCTGGACAATTGTAGAGGAATGGCTGACCTGGTTTGTTCTGTGTCTCACCAGGTTGGAGGAGATGCCACACCGACTCAGCGGGTACAGCGGGTCCAAGCACACGACCTGAATCCTGGAGAGTGGGTCCTAGTGAAGAAGCACGTAAGGAAGACGTGTCTAGAACCCCGTTGGAGCAGCCCTTACCAGATCATTTTGGTGATGACCACAGCAGTGAAATGTTTTGGTTTGCCAAATTGGATACATGCAAGCCATACCCGTCTAGTCCAAAGTCGAATTGAAAGACCTGAAGAGCAGCAACTGAAAAACAGAAATCTACAACCAGTAGCTGAAGTGTGTGAAGCTGAAGAGTCTGGAGTGACAGATTCTGATTAACTGTTTGACAATGAACAGCCAAGCAAAAGTCAAGTAGAATGGGCACCAGATACTGGGACAGAAGAGACTGCTGTTGAGTCAGAAGTAGGTGAGGGTGCTATTGAACCAGGAGAAGGTGAAACAGCTGTTGAGACAGAAGAAGAAACAGCTGAGGTTCCAAAGACCATTCCAGAAGAAAATGAGCTTTCAAAAGAATTAAAAGAGGTAGAAATAGCTAGTGAGACAGAATCAATCACTGAACCTACAGAGACTGAAATCCAAGAAAGCCAAGAAAAACAGATAGAAGTAAGACAGAATAAACAGAACACAGAAGGTGATAAGATAGTTCAGGCAAAGAAACCTAGAAAGTGAGACTGTTGGCCAAGTGGGGCAAGAAGATTGAAATACAGAATAGTAAGAAGAAGATTAAGAAGAAGACCAGAACAAAACAACAAGATTTCAAGTCAGGCAGAACAGGCAGATTTAGTGGAAAACAAAAGAAGAAGATCGAAAAGAACAAGAATTCCTTGTAGAAAATACAAAGCGCCTGAATGGACCTACGTGATTCTCGAGGAATTTGAAACTTTAGGCCTAAGTGAGGAACACAAGAGTAGTGATACTGAAAAAGAAGATGAGAACAAATTAAGACCACCTTAATAAGAATTGTTACAAATTAAGGTGGAGAAAAGTTTGTCAGATCAAGTCATCTATGTACTCAGAAATAGCCAAGGAAGGTGAAGACGAACGTCATTGGGTGTAGGATTACACCATCTTTTTATATATATATTTCTAGTAGATAAGAGTTCATTTAGATTTTTCTTAGGCCCTAACAAAAAGTAATTGTTAGAATTTTCTATTTTTGTAGAGCACTAAAATGGCAGGAAATGAGGTGACTCGACAACCAAATCTAAACTAAAACGTAGATGTGTTAAATTTTGCTTACGTAATGTTTTTCTACGAACATTTTTGTGGATTCTATTAATTGTTGTCATACCAATTTTTTACGTGAATAACAACGGAAATAACACTATTGATGTCTCCAATGAAAGAATGAAAGATGTTGCTAAACAAATAACAAAAACTAATGAAGAACAATTAGATGGAAGTATTTTCCATCATTATGAATCAACTAGTTATTTTTCTTTAAATGTGTTTACAAAACTATTGTATGAATATACTAACACCATGAATGTGAGCGATTGCTATGTTTGCATGAAATTACCATCGTCTGTCTCTGAAGGTATAACCTACCATCATCTGTCTTTAACATATGATCTTTCATGTAGTGTCCTTAGTAGTCTATTTTACATGGAAGGTAAGTTGGAGTATCAATTTACAGATGTAGACCTAGGGGTCCATTAGGATGTCGGGCGGTGCTGGTGGTGCGGAAAAATGCCTTTTTCCGCCCATGAGCAGCGGTCCTCACGTCCGCCATATTAGTATGGACAAACATAGCCCATTTCCTATCTGCCTCGGTGAGACGCGCACTGCCATCAAAGTGCACCCACCACCGCGGCGGTGGGAGCCAATGGAGACTCACCGCCGTATGGAATGACGTCCCGTCCGCCGTACAAATCAGGATGCCTCAAACTGTCAGTCTCACCGCAGTGGAGAAACCGCCCAACCAGAGATGGCAGAAGCTCAGCGGAGGGCGATTCCAGATTCCCGGTCCCCTCCACATGGTCCCGAACGCCATGGATCCCGCTTTACTCGTACTTCTGGTGCTGTACATGATACATCACCAGCAAATCATGGACCGTCGCGGACGCCGCTGCAGGTACGCAAAAACAAAATCCAGCCCACAATCACAACACATGTGCTGATACAGGGTCCCTGTCCACACCAGACACACTGGTGGGGACAGGAACACATCCACAAGTGTACCCACACATGTCTTACCTGGCACCAAATCACCCCTCCGTATCCAGGTCACCAGTCTACCGCGATCATGAAGTAATGTCCCAGTCACGTCAACGCAGCGGTGAATACGTGGGAAAACATGCGCACAATGCAGAAGGCAGGGCCAGGGCCAGGTACACAGGGCCACACCTCCCGACTCCACACACTGGCCCCCCCATGAAGGGACATGTCATGTGTATACCCCAGTGCACCCCATGCCCAACACCAAGCTAGGTGAATCCACACCCTGCACCACACAACTAACAACTTGGGAGACAGCCACAGCAGGAGTGGCTGCAGAGGAACACACAGCACAGAAGCACAGGCCCCGGGTAACACACACACCACAACAACACCACATTCATGGCATGAAAGCTGAGTACAACCAAAAAATGAACACACACACATACAATGAACAAACATTACATTGTACACACAACCTGCCAAGTCACAGACATACCCCACACTGACACACAGCCTCATACACAGACCACATGCTACCAGCAATGGAGCTCTACATATAGGAAAGCCAAAGTGAGGTGCACACAAATGGGAGGTCAAGGAGACAACCAACAAGCATGTGTACATCACATGCAAGACAAGGAACAGAGAACAACACCTTCAGCCCATCAAAGCACACATGGCTGGCACAGTGAGTGACACAAACCACAGCGACCCCAGTGCAACAACTCAGGGAGACAGCAAGGCAAACCATGTATAAAAGGAAGGCCCAGAAGTTAAACTAGGAACAGCCACACATATGTACACAACACGTACACAGGAGCATGACAGCAGCACAACACACAGAGCACATTGCACACACCATGAATGTCAAACACAAGTAGGACTCTTCACAAATACCCTCCACATACCTGCAGCACACAACCCCAGTGTCAGACACACAGAAGGGAGTCAATAATGTCCAGTCAATACACAGACAGACAAACACACTCCCTAGGGGTAGCCACAAACATCACACACACACACACAGGGATACCAGAACCAATGTCTGAACAAAAACAACAGCCAAACACATAACACAACAGAAACACACGCAGAGCCACAACAAGACCACACATGACCTGTGCAGCCAAAATGTGGGAAGGCAATGGGAGCACAGACACAACAGGAGTGCACAACCTCATCAGTCAGGAACAATGCACAGACAGCATAACACAACACAGCCAAGAAGTGCACCATCACAGAACAAAACAGCCACATCAAACACACAACAGATGCACATGACAAAAAATCACATAGCAAACATAGCACAACATCAGGTGATGCACACCAGGCCAGAACAAGGCAACATACACCCACAGCACTGCATGCACAACAAGCTGTGTGTGCACATAAAGCATAACAGTCCCACACAGCCATGAGTGACACACCATGAACACCCACAACAACAAGCAAAACAGCACACTGACAACATCACACCCAGTAATTCAAGCAGTACACCAGCATACACGCATACACCCAACACAACACCCACAGATGCACAAGTCTGGGACACAAAAGTGGAAACAACTTGACGAGAGGACTGGCCAGAACAGGCAGTTGAACTGCACATGAGCAACCATGACTGCCGAACAGTACTACAACAACACAGATAACTATTTGGGGAAATGTCATGAGTGGCAGAGTGACACTGGCCAAAGATACGCACCACAAAGCACGGTGTCACAAATGAAGTGATGGGGAGACACACACACAGGCAACACAAGGGGACAGCTGACATCAAATTGAAGTGGGGTGCACCTCATGAGTGGACATGGCAGGAGTGCACAATACACCAATAGAAGGAGTGCTGACTCACAATGACAAGGCAACTGAAGCACACATAGGGGATGTCATCACACCGGACACCACATGCCACACTGGAGGCAATAAAGCACCATGTGACATCAATGCACGAGAACATCACACCCACAATGTCAGTGTGGTCGAGCAGGTATCCACAGTGACTACAAACAGTATCAAGACACATGGCTGTTCACCAAAATAAAACCCTGACTTGCCAGTCACACACTCTGCATTCACACAATTGGCAAAAGCAACAAGTAGAAGTCAGCCAGAACTGCAAGGACACACCAACACAATGCACAGTGCACAACATACAACTCAGACATGTGCACACAATCACAGGCCAGAATAACAATACAAACAGACACTCTACTCCTGGGTGACACATGTGTTTAGTTGACATTTCATGGGCAAACACACATCAACACTCACGACAAACTCACAACCTTCACACTGCTCAATTCTTGACCACCCAAGTGCACACATTGAAAGTAATCCATGTGACTAGGATGACTGCCCATCAAAACATGACCATACACCTACACTGCTGGGCACACAGAAAGTAAGAACACACATACATGATGACCCTGGCCAGCCTGCCTGCAATCCTGTGGATAGAATTCAACAATGTGCTGGCAGTGCCCCTAAACCAGACATGTGTACAACATAGCCAACATGAACAAAGAATTAATGTGAAATGGTATCTCATCGAAAAACAACATCATTGCACCCACAAGTATCAGTCAGGAAGAATTGAAGTCCCTGTCACCCCTGCAAAAATAGAATAAGTGAGACAAGCCATTGGCACAGTTGAAGTGGCACACAGAGCATGTGGCACAGTAAACCACATACACACAGAAAAAAATGTATTTAGTAAGGACACTGACAACAGGAGCAACTGTCTTTATTTACATATTGCACAGATAGGCACCAATATTAGACAAGAGCAAGACACAAAATGCAGAGCCTGTCCATGAGAAGATGCACATGCAGGGGGCAAACAGCAGTGAACCACAAGGCCAGTGGCCAGGACAAAGTGCAGAGTGAGTCCATGAGAAGCTGCACAGGCAGGGGGCAAACAGCAAGGCCAGTGGCCAGTCAATGGTGCAGAGTGAGTCCATGAGAAGCTGCACAGGCAGGGGGCACACAGCAGTGAACAACAAAGCCAGTGGCCAGGACAAAGTGCAGAGTGAGTCCATGGGAAGCTGCACAGGCAGGGGGCACACAGCAGTGAACGACAAGGCCAGTGGCCAGGACAAAGTGCACACTGAGTCCATGAGAAGCTGCACCGGCAGGGGGCACACAGCAGTGAACGACAAGTCCAGTGTGCAGGACAAAGTGCAGACTGAGTCCATGAGATGCTGCACAGGCAGGGGGCAAACAGCAAGGCCAGTGGGCAGTCCACGGTGCAGAGTGAGCCCATGAGAAGCTGCACAGGCAGGGGGCACACAGCAGTGAACGACAAGGCCAGTGGCCAGGACAAAGTGCAGAGTGAGTCCATGGGAAGCTGCACAGGCAGGGGGCACACAGCAGTGAACGACAATGCCAGTGGCCAGGACAAAGTGCACACTGAGTTCATGAGAAGCTGCACACGAAGGGGGCAAACAGCAGTGAATGACAAGGCCAGTGGCCAGGACAAAGTGCAGAGTGAGTCCATGAGAAGCTGCACAGGCAGGGGGTGAACAGCAAGGCCAGTGGCCAGTCCACGGTGCAGAGTGAGTCCATGAGAAGCTGCACAGGCAGGGGGTAAACAGCAAGGCCAGTGGCCAGTCCACGGCGCAGAGTGAGTCGATGAGAAGCTGCACAGGCAGGGGGCACACAGCAGTGAACGACAAGGCCAGTGGCCAGGACAAAGTGCAGAGTGAGTCAATGAGAAGATGCACAAGACATGTGTGTGACTGTACCCTGCCATGGTCAGTAACACAGTCTGGTGTGTCACAATGGGCAGCACAGGCACCGCTGTGGGAGAGATAGGTGTGTGAGGTTAATCAACATTCAGACTTGGCTGTCAGTCGAACTGGGAGCTGGCTGTGTGTCGGGCACAGTTGGAGCACTTGACTGGGGAGAGAAAGGCCCAGCTGAGGTAGAGTTATCATTGGCTCGGCAAGCCGGAGGGCTGCTTGGACCAGGTGGTGTAGTGGCACGTGGAGGTAGATTCATGCAGATGTGGGACAAAGTGTGTGTGGGAGATTGTGGAGGGGTGCCTTTCCACTTCTGGGGGATTCTAAATGGCTTGCCTGACTTTGGATAAATGGGAAGCGGTGTGGACACAACAGGCACACGCAACACCAAGGCTGCTGCAGGTTCAGATGCTGGCCCACCCTCTGGGGACGTGCTTGATCCAGCAGGATGCTTTGCCTGGCCTTGCCTCTGCCCCTCCATCCCCTGTTTACAAAGTGTTCCCCCTACAGTGCCCTCCTTTCCCTGCTTCACTGGGCTTGGAATGGGAGTCGAGGTAGTGGGTGAATCTGCCTTGGAGCCCTTCTTATGTGTAGCCTTGGCAGGCACCACCTTCACAGTGGGCCTGGAAACTGTCTGCTTGTCTTTGCGAGACGCTTTCGGGACAGGAGAGTCCTTGGCTGGGGATTGCTCTGAGGCATGTGACCCTGAGGTCTGCTTCTTTGCTTTTTGGGCCTTGGTGTCCCCTGATGGGCGTTTCTCTTTGCGCTCTAGGGTGGCTTTGGTTTTCTGTGGGGATGGTGTCTGGGACCTGGAATGCTTGGGCTGCTGCTGCTGCTGTGTGCTATGTGTGCTGTATCGTGATCTAGAGGTGTGTGGGGCATGGTCACTATCGTCAGACGTGGCCACTGGCATAGGGGTGGACAAAGGGACTGGTGCTGGACTACGAGATTGTGCCAGTTGAAGTGCTGCCGTCACTGCGGAGGACAGTGACTGAACAGCCCGGTGCAGCCCACCCACGTCTGAATGTATTCCCTCCATGAAAGCAACCACCTGTGCCAATTTCTTGTTGTGGTCAATAAATGAATTTAGGAGACCTGTCTGGCCTACACACAGCTGGCGCAACAGGTCCACAGACTCAGCATTGAAGGCAGCAGGGGGTACAGGGGCAGGGGCAGCGGTGCCTGGGGTGAAGGACACTCTTCCCCTCTTACTGGTGTGAACACGGGCAGCACCAGAGGAAGTTGCTGGGAGGGTGGGCAATGGATGCTGTGTGGTGGAAGATGATGCAGAGTCCCCGTTCCTTGTGTCCCCCAACATGGCTGCGTCACCGCCCTTGTCAGATGACGTAGAACTTTGCATCTCTGGCTGTGATTCCTCAAGCAGACTCCTGTCCCCCTCTGAGGCGCTGGTCACATCTGTGGCACTGGGCTCCTATTCAGCTGTTGTGCCTGTTTCCCCACCACTGGTTCCTCCGTGACCATGGGAGATGCTGCATGAGAGAGAGATGTAGGGTCAGTTCAGTGGCAGCAACAGAACAAACATATGCAAGCAAAGCAACACTGAGGATGACTAAGTCGACATGTCGCAGCCCACCCTGTGCAATAACACCGTGCAAACACACTTTTGTTACTCAAACAGTGCGTGTAAACAAGAAAACAAGGCTTAAGTGAGCCATGTGATGACCACACAGCACAACATCCAGCATGTGGCTCCGTACCAACACTAACACAAATAGCCCAGACCTGAAGCCCACCACCAAGAATGCTATTGAAATGCCCAGCACCCGAATAACATTAGGAAGTACAGGTATGAGAAATGCGTGACAGCTGCACCCAGCACAGAGGCCACTTCCAAGCCACTGCATCACACCAGCAATATCACATAGGCCAGCGATGACACAGGCTTGGTACACATGCAGCCACTCACAGCCAAAGTCACCCTTCCCAGAATACTCACCTCTAGCTTGCTGTTGATGATCCTTCAAACATGCATCCAGCTCAGGTTGTGTTACGGCCAAGATGAGGCACATTAGTGGTGTCATGCTGCGCCGTGATAGCCTGCCACTGCGAGGGAGCAGCCCCAGTGTCATCTCCGCAACGTTCCTTCCCGGCCGTGAAATGTCATCCCACCTCTTGTGGCAGTGGGTGTGCCGGCAGTTTGAGACTCCCAGAGCCCATACTTTGTCCAATGGCCCTCCACACGGCCTTACGCTGATGTACTTTGAGCTGCAGGCATGGGAGACAAGAGGGTGAAAACATCAGTGACACAGTGTTATATAACAACATCTCTCAGTACAGTAGCATGATGCTGACTCATCCCAACTCCACAGATATGTCTTGCAGAGACAGGAATGGATCTCACAGGGTACATCAGCATGTGAGAAGCCCATGGAAAGCATGCAGGTGTGAGGGGGGACACAGTACCTGCACATCTCATATACAAGCAGGATGCTAGCATTGAAAGCCATGTGTAGTCTGCCCACATCTATTGTCCATTTCCAGGTTGAGCTAGACATACGTCACATATCAACATGTGTTTGCGGTAACACTCACGGTGTTCAACACTGCGCAGGCCTCAACGACCTAGCCCTATGAATAGCTCACTATGTCATGTATGTCGCATTGAGGGACATGATCTCACATGCCCAAATTCATCTCACAGGGCCAGTCGTGTGCAATCTACAGGGCTGAGCTGGCTCAATGATGGAGTGTAATGAGAAAAGACACATGCAACACCCTGTAAGTTCAGTGATGTTTCCTTCTCATTTTGGGCGGTGACTGTGCAGGCCAGGTGGGCTCACACTGAGATGGACAACAGGGACACACACAGCCTTTCACATAAGCAATCATTGTCCTGACTCCTGCATTACCAACTTGCTGCATCACTGTATGGCTGCCAAGACAATACATGTCCCCCCAATCTTGATGTGCAGGCAGGGAAAAGTGTGGAATAGGGTATACCCCCCTTGTGAGAAGGTGGCCTGATATATGCTGTCCACTAGTTCTAGTGGTAACCTTGTATCAGTCCAAACAACTCTTATGGTGAATGGTTAAAGACAACCTTTATTGAAAGCTATCCTAGTGGTAGCTATGGAGAGCAGCCTTCAGGCTAAGTCTTGAAGGAATGTAAAGCAGCTTGTTTTACCAGTCTATAATCTCTTGAATGATCAAATGAAAGGACAACCACACCAGGCATATATTCAAAATATATGTATTTAGGGTAAAACACTGTTAGAAATGGGATTTCTGGTTGGCTAAGGTTTGCACCCAAGCCAGGCAGAAACCACCACTCTAGTCAGGACAAGGGAGTTACACTCCTAAAATAACCCCTGCTTACCCCCTTGGTAGCTTGGCACGAGCAGGCAGGCTTATCTTAGAGGCAGTGTGTAAAGCATTTGCACAAAACCAACAGTAATACAATGTAAGCACTACAAACGGACACCACACCAGTTTTATAAAAATATCCAATATTTTTATATAAACAAGACCAAATATGATAAATATCCACCATACAGTACTTAAGAAGAAGTTCCTTCTCAAAATGTCTTTAAGTTGCAAAAATACATTGAAAAACACAGTTCGTATGAGTCGGTAGCTCAGCCCGAGCCTACCGCGATGCTGAAAACAACAGAATCTCGCAGTTCTTGCTGACCGCGTCGGTACAGGCCAGCAACAGCGGGACAGATTCGTTCACAGTACCTTTCGTAGTGCGTCTCACACGGGTGTGCGAGTCGGTCTTGGCATCCGTCGCAGTTGCGATGCAAAATGGAAGCGGTGCAAGGTGCGGTGTCCCTCGATGCGGTGCGAGCAGCGGCTCGGTGACGATCGTGCAGACAGTGTCGGTGAGACCAAGGCTTGCGGTGCAGGGCGAATCGGTGCTGGATGCGGTGCTGGCAGGTTGTGGTGCAGGTGACAGAGCCGGTTGTGGCGTTCGTCGCGGTCACAGTGCAAGGTGGAAGCGGTGCAAGGTGCGATGTCCCTCGATGCGGTGCGAGCAGCGGCTCGGTGAAGATCATTTAGACGGCGTCGGTGAGACCAAGGCTTATGGTGCAGGGTGAGACGGTGCTCGATGCGGTGCTGGCAAGTTGCGATGCGAGTGACAGAGCCGGTCAGTGGGAATGGGCGCTGGCCGAGCCGGACAGCTGTGCGTGACGAGTCTGTCATGGGTGTCGAGCCAGCAGCGACATTGTCGGTGAGCCCAGGCCAGCGAAGTGAAGCAAGGCGATGCAGGTTGCGGTGTCTCTCGATGTGGTGCAGGTAGCGGCTCGGTGACGGAGTCGGTGAGATTAAGGCTTGCGGTGCAGGGCGAGTCGGTGCGGCCTGCGGTGCCTTCAGGACACAAGGCCAGCGACAGAGTCGGTGACGGAGTTGGTCGCAGTTCCCTCTTCTCTGTAGCAACTGAAACAGCGGTTCCAGGAGCGGTACCCAGAGGTTGGTGAAGTCTTTGCAGTATCTGAGACTTCTTAACTTGAGGCCAGCTCAGCTCAGGCCCTTGGAGATACTCAGCACAAGTAGAGAAAGTTCACTCCAGTCATTTCACTGCCCAAGGCAGAAGCAGCAGCTGCAGGCCAAACCAACAAAGCAACAACACAGCAAAGGGGCAGTACTCCTCCTGGCAGCTCTTCCAGCTCTTCTTCTTGGCAGGTTCCTTGATTCCAGCGAGATCTGTGAAGTCTTTTCTATCCCTGAGACTTCCAACAGGAGGCAAGCTCTACTTCAAGCCCTTGGAGAAAATTCTAACAGCAGGATTATGAAAGTACAGTCCAGTCCTTTTCCTATCCAAGACAGAAGCAACCACTGCAGGCCAACCCCACAGCACACAGCATAGGGGCAGTACTCCTCTCCAGCTTTCCCGGTCCTTCTTCCTGGCAGGTTCCTTAGTTCAGAAGTAATCCAAATTCCTGGGATCAGGGTCCCACTACTTATACCCCAAAATCCTTTGTCCTCTGAGGGCAGAGGGGCCTTTGCCTAGTCCAAACCAGTTCTGGTCAGTCCTGGAGCACTTTGTTTACATGAGTCCTCCTTTATTTTCAGAGCGCAGGGCAGAGACATCAGACGCCCCACAGGAGGTGGAACCTGCATTGTGGGGGGCAGACACAGTCCTATTCAGGTCCCAGGTGCAACTCCTCCCTCCCATCTAGATGCAGACCTCTCTATTCACCACTGGGCAGACTCACCCTGTCTCCTGGAATTCCCCAGCCC
Organism: Triturus cristatus; assembly: GCF_964204655.1. Taxonomy (NCBI): domain Eukaryota; kingdom Metazoa; phylum Chordata; class Amphibia; order Caudata; family Salamandridae; genus Triturus; species Triturus cristatus. Next base: position 232,425,208 of record NC_140590.1, read on the forward strand.
TGTCACTCAAACTCCAGACAGGGAATACACAACCTAGCAGAGGCAGGTTTGGATGGTTAGGCAAGAAAATACCTACTTTCTAAAAGTGGTATTTTCAAACTCAGAATGTTAAAACCAACTTCACTAAAATATGTATTTTATCATTCTGAGTTCAGGCATACTAAACTCGAATTTCTACCATGTTCCCTGGGTCAGTTAGGATTATAGGATGTAATAATCCAACTGCCCATTCTGGCCTATGGAGAACAGGTAGCCTTGCAATAGTGAAAAACGAAAATGGCTGTAATTCACTATTAGGACATGCCACACACACCAGGGCATGTCCTACCTTTCACATACAATGCACCCTGCCCACAAGGGTACATTGGGCCTACCTTAGGGGTGACTAACATCTAGGAAAGGGAAGGTTTAGGGACTTGCAAGTGTGTGCACTTGCCAAGTCGACATGGCAGCCCCAGGCTGCACACAGGCTCTGCAATGGCAGGCCTTAGACACACTTTACGGGCTGATTGCGTGGGTGGCACATTCCAGTGCTGCAGCCCACCAACAGCATTTGATTTATAGGCCCTGGCACTCGCAGTGCACTTTAATAGGGACTGACACATAAATCAAATAGCCAATCATGGAAACACCAATCAAAACACAGTTTACACAGCGAGCATATGCACTTTAGCACTGATCAGCAGTGGTAAAGTGCCCAGAGTCCTAAAACCAACAAACACAGGTCAGGAAAAAATAGGAGGAAAAAGCAAAAAGTTTAGGGATAACCCTGCAAAAAGGGCCATTTGCAACAAACACTCCCCTTTAGTCTCTTTATGAGACTGGAGTTCGAAGTACTTTGTTTACAAGTTAGCAAGAATCAGTAATAGCACAAATACACGTTTGGGCCCTAGGGGCGTACCAAACCATATACCAAAAAAGTGGTATAAGAACCATGACTGGGATAGACACAAGACACAAGGCCTATAGCCTGTAGAATCGCTGGGACCCCAAGGAGCCACCCAAGGTAGTGACACAGGGGACCCACAGAGACTGTATGCAGTGTGTAAACACAACTGCGGTTTCCCGTTATCTTCTATGGGCAATGTCGCGGTTGGAAATTTAAAGATTAGGGACACTTCTAATCGAGTCAGCACCAAACCCTTTTGGACTTAAGAAGTTCTAGGGCTAGCACCCACGAGAGCACTGGAGTACTCGAGTTACCTCACCCAGGGAAGCCGGGTGCATAGGTGTCTTTCGGTGTCGGGTCGCGTCGTCGATTTCAATGGGAGCCTGCAAAGAACTGCAGCTGCCGTGAAGAGGAGAAGTGTCCGAAGAGATCCAAGCCTGGATCTAGGATGGAAGGAACCTGAAAGCAGAGGGGACAGAGTCTGGGTCACTAGCCAATGACCGAGGACAGGATGGACCAATGCCCACAGATGTCGGGTGCTTCAGGTGAGTTGATGGGTGTCTTGACTCTTCAGCCACGAGGTCTAGGAGGCGTCAACGAAGTCCATGAGCCGGATTTGAGCTGTCCCACAAAGTCTATCAAGTAATGTAATGTAATCTAAAGTGCACTTGTATAGCGCGACTGTCACCCGAAGGGTATCCTGGCGCTTAGATTACCAATCAACGGATATCAGAGCTAAGATAGGCGAAAGTCTAGTCTCTAGGGAATAATCTGGTTGTCAGTTCTTCCTGAAGTGTGACAAGGTGTTCAGTTGTCTGAGCTCCAGAGGTAATGCATTCCAGAGTCTGGAAGCAGTAGAACTGAAAGATCTGCCCCCCCCCCCATTCGAGCTTTAACATGGGGAACACAGACCAGATTTGCAGAAGAAGAGCACAGGGATCTAACAGGAGAGTACCATACAAACTTCTTTTGTAGTACTTTAGGGGCCCAGTGTTATGTAATGCCCTGAAAACAACACAAAGTGCCTTAAATTGAACTCGTTGCACAACAGGCAGCCAATGTAGGTCCTTCAGGGCCAGAGTGGCAGAGGCTCCATAAGGTCGATTTAATGCCAACTTAGCTGCCATAGTCTGTACTCTTTGTAATTTCTTTGTAGGAGAGGCTGGAGCACCCAAAAGGAGAGCATTACAATAATCTATTCTACTTAAAACAATACTCGGTACCACTAAAGGTCTAACCGGAGTAGGTAAAAACGGGAGAATCTTCAGAAGAGCGCGAAGCAGAGATAGACAAGTATTCACTGTTTTATTCACCTGGGAATCTAGTTGTAAGTTGCTATCCAGCAACACTCCTAAATTACGCACTGTATTAGTGGGCACTAAGGAATTATTAGCCGAATCTGGCCAGAAATCTGCAGGGAAGGCACGCTAAATTTTACCTGCAGTACAGCACAGAACTTCAGTTTTTTCCCCATTAAATTGTAGGAAATTCTCCTTCAGCCATTCTGCCGTTCTATGCAGACAATTGTGGAATTTTTCCAGAGACACTGCATTGTTGCCTTCAACAGCGAAGACAAGCTGAGTATCATCCGCATAGTTAATGACATCAATGCCGAATAATTTTATTAAAACAATAAGAGGGCAAATATATAGATTAAACAGATTTGGGCTAATTGCCGAGCCCTGTTTAACATCCCTGTTCTGGGAAATGAAAGGTGACGTAATCACTGCCTGCTGTCTGTTGGAAAGATAGGATTGCAGCCAGTCTCGCGCCCTGCCTACCACGCCCAATTCCTCCATTCTCTTAATCAGAATCCGGTGGTCAACCGTGTTGAATGCGGCCGACATGTCAAGCAACACTAAAAAGGCTGCTTGACCACTGTCGGCCCACATTCTCAGGTTATCCAAGACTGCTACCAGGGCAGTCTCGGTCCCATGTGCAGGGCGAAACCCAAATTGGACTTCGGAAAAAGTTCGCCACCAAACAGTTTCCAAAACTTGTGTGGGAGTGGGTCCATGGGCGAGCCTGAGGAGATGCCAGCAGCAATTGCATTAAATTCCTCATGTGTAGGATTCTGGAAATGATCCAGAACTGTTGTGTGTTCCCTATCACTTATGCCACACTTTATTAAAGTAGCATCTCCAGTATACTTGTGTGCATCATCACCCACAGAGGATTTAAGTCAGATAAAAATGTTATTGATTTTTTCTTCAAAAGAAATTGCCAAGTCATCACATAATTCTTGAGATGCTGGGATCTTAGATTTAGCATAATCTGGGTTAGACAGACCTCTTACTAAGCTAAATAAACTTTGAGTTTTATTACCTGAATGTAAAATAGTCTCCTCAAAATATTTAGCCTTGGCTTTACCTATCGACTCTTTATAGATGTGAAGCAAGTGTTTTAGAGCCACTTTGTCTGTCTCCAGATAAATCCTCCTCCAGTTCCTTTCTGCTTGTTTGCAGCTAGTCTTCATCCGCCTCAGCTCATCATTGTACCATGGAGCAGATGGCTTTTAGCGACTTTTGACTTTCCTCAGAGGTGCTAGCTGATCTAGTGAGTTGGTAATTTGATGGCATAGATTCAGGTAATTCACTTTCACTGAATCATGCATGAAATAACTGTCTTCAACAATCAGAGGGAGGTCCATAGATTTTAATATTTTAGACCACTCTCTACCGGTTCGAATAGCAGACCTATAGACGTCTTGTTGTTGGCAGCATTGTGGAATATTTCCTTTACAGTTGCAGCATTTTCATCAGCAAAAATAATATCAAGTACAGGGCCTTTTCTGATGAGTGGGGTGTAGCACCAGCTGTTGAAGATTAACGTTCTTACAGGCCGGACAAAGCTCTTTAAAACCTGTGTCAAGGGTGTCATTCTCCCAGAGGTTAAAATCTCCGAGGATCAGTAGCTTGGAATGAGAGTGCGATAAATGATATATTGCATCAATCAATTCTTGATAAACCTGAACAGCTCCACCTGGTGGTCTATAGCAAAGTAGGCCTGTGCATAAGATACCACTAGTGTCTTTGAGTAAAAACCCCAATGATTTAACCCCCGGGATGTCCTCTATACAGAGTTGAGTAATATTCCAGATGTCTTTATAGATAAATCCTACTCCTCCCCCTCTCCCATCCTGCCTTGGTTTATGGCAGATTTTATAACCTGGGGGACAGGCTAAGCCAAGCTAAACTTCTCTGTCTGCTCGTGTCCAAGTTTCTGTAAGAAACAGGACATCAAGGTTATAATCATCTAATAGTATAAAAATCTCCATAAAATGTTTAGTTAAAGATCTGGCATTAATTAATCCACAGTTAAGAGTCCCTAGTGTTACTTTCTTAAGGAGATTCGTACCGATTTCCGTGCCACTTTCATTAATCATGGTCCTGTCCCTCCGAGTATCAAGCTGGACAAGCTCGTCTCTAGAGTAGACCAGACGAGGAGCAATAGGGGCAGCATGGCTGGTGCTGTGTTCGTCCAGGGTGCGGACGGGAGCAGATGGGCTTGCCTTTGGCGCTTGCACCGCCTCCATTAAATAGGAAGTGCAGATCAACAACTAGAATGCTACCCAAGATGGCGGTGCTCCGATGACTCGCTCTCATAGACGAGTACACCAGCACATCAAGAGAGCGAGGAGAAAAGTGAGTATGTGCAATAAAAAGAAGTAAGTGGTGCCAATGATTAAAAATATTTTTGTTTAAAAAATAGTCTTAAAAACACACACTGCCCAGCTAGTAAAAATAAACATCAATTTCAATATCAAAATCTTGTTTCATCTATCGCAATGAACGCGCTGCGGGTAATCTCGTGACACTCGTGTCAAGTGCTGTGGTAACGGTGACCAGAATGGACCCAACAAGCCTTGGCAATGGCAAGTCACTGGAATTCAGGGAAAGGACTGCGGTGCAGACCAGCAAGGTCTGAGGGACTCAACCAGTGAGGATCGCGCTTGGAGCTGGCCTACGGGTCACTCGTGGAGTGGAGGCCAACAATCTTCGGTGCAGGAGGTGCTCAAGGCTGGGGCTACTTGAAGTCCAAACCACAACTTCGAGGAGGACCACGAACACAGTGTTGCTGCAAAAGTTCACGGTGTCCAGGGGTCACTCCAAGGGAGATTTCTTCAGTCTTCTAGTCAAAGTAGAACGTCGAAGGTCCAGGATATATGTTGCAGAGTTTCGTCCAGGGTAATCTAAAGTCCTAGGGACTGGATTCCTATACTTATACCAAGTTTAGGGGATGGACTAATTCTAAGGCCCCACACATGGGTGGGCTTGGAAAGAGGGGTGCTTACCAGAGCAGGGGCAGGTAGCCCCTGCAACCGGTTTGATCTGGACTATGCACAGGGACACCAAATGTGCCCCCAGTTCAGGACTTCAAAGCACCAGAGAGTGCTCCCGCCCAGCCCCAATACACATCTGCCTGTCTGGGGAGGTGGTTACACCTCCCTTTGACAGGCAACCTATTGTCCAGGCATCCCCGGCCGGGAGTTTCAGTCAGCAGCAGGAGGCCAGACCCGTGTCTGTGGCAGAGGCATCCATTTGGTGATGCCAGGGCTCAGGAAAGTCCTACCGGCTTTGACCAGTGTGAACATGTTTTTCCCTCTAGAAGGGTGGAATGCTACTCCCGCTGCCAGAACTGGCCGGGGGGGGGGGGGAGGCGTAGTATTCCAAAGCGTTTGACACCAAACACGACATGTTTTGATGCAGCCATTCCAAAGTTAGCATTTACCGCGAGGTTATAATGCACTTAAGAGTATATGGTATGGCTGTCTCACAGAACAGCCATAAGGAAGTATTTCCGAAAGCTGCAGAGGGGTTCAGCTCATGATTGGGCACCCTCTCACACAAAACCAAGCACTCTACCTTCAGGATTGCCAAGGCCTACCATAGGAGTGGCTTATAGGTTTATATGTGTCTGTATATATATGTGGATATAGGTAGCCTATACCACTGTAAGGGGTGCAAGCTTACCCTTACCCAAGCTGCAGTAGCAGACCTGTGGTGCCATAATGGAGTGCTTCCCAGGGGTGGCATAATACATGCTGCAGCCCCTGGTAGGCCTCTGGGGTACCTATGCCCTAGGTACATAGTATACCATATACTAGGGGCTTATAAGGCACTCCAGAATCCAATTAGATATGTACCTAATGTACATGCAAACCATTTTAGAGAGAAAGCAGATAGGCTGTGGTCCTGATTAGCTGGGCCACAGCCAGACTAAGGTAAAAAAACAGCGAAACACCAGCAAAAAGTGGGGGTACCCATGTGAAGCAGAGCCTAGTCTTCTACACAACCCCCCTCCCCCAATGCAGGGACATTAAACTAACCTTGAACAGTTGAGTCTACATGTTCTAAGTGGAAATACCTAGGGAGTCCATCTGCATTGGCATGGTTACTCCCAGGTCTATGTTCCACTGTAAAGTCCATCCCCTGTAGGGAAATGGACCACCTAAGCCTTTTGGGGTTTTCACCCTTCATTTGTTTTAGTCATAAGAGGGGCTTATGGTCTGTCTGAACAAAGAAGTGAGTACCAAACAAGTATGGCCTCAACTTCTTCAGAGCCCAAATCACGCAAAGGCCTTCCACTCAATGGCTGACCAACGTTTCTCTCTAGGGGTCAGCCTTCTGCTTATGAAAGCTACTGGCTGATCCTGACCTTCATCATTCAATTGTGACAGTACAGCCCCTACCCCCAATTCAGATGCATCTGTTTGGACAATGAACTTCTTGGAGTAGTCAGGACTCTGCAGAATGGGAGCAATGCACATGGCCTGCTTCAGGTCATCAAATGCCTTTTGACAGCTAGCTGTCCACTGAACCTTTTTGGGCATCTTTTTAGAAGTTAAGTCATTCAAGGGTGTCACTATTGATCCATACCCTTTTACAAATCTCCTATAGTACCCAGTCAAGCCTAAGAAGGCTCTCACCTGAGTCTGGGTAGTTGGAGCAATCCATTCCATAATGGTTTGGATTTTGCTCTGCAATGGTTGAACCTGGCCTCCACCTACAAGGTGGCCCAGGTACACAACCTGACTCTGATCTATCTGGCACTTAGTAGCCTTGATAGTGAGGTCTGCCAAAACATTCCTCAGGTGGACCAGGTGATCCTCCCAGGTGGAGCTAAAGACAGCAATATCATTTAGATATGCTGCACAAAAGTCTTCCAGGCCTGTAAGGACTTGATTCACCAACCTTTGGAAAGTGGCAGGTGCATTCTTCAAACCAAAGGGCATTACCACAAATTGATAGTGCCCACTAGGGGTAGAAAATGCTGTCTTTGGCTTTGCATCATCAGCTAGTCTGAACTGCCAGTAGCCAGCTGTTAGGTCAAGTGTGCTTAGAAACCTGGCTGAGGCCAAAGTATCTATTAGTTCATCTGCCCTAGGGATGGGATGGGCATCAGTGTTAGTGAGTGCATTGAGACCCCTGTAGTCTACACAAAACCTCATCTCTCTTTTTCCACCACTGGTGTGAGGTTTAGGTACCAGGACTACTGGGCTAGCCCAAGGACTAACTGAGGGTTCACTCACACCCATTTCCAACATCTTTTGGACTTCTGACCTCATACAGTCCCTGACATGGTCAGGTTGCCTGTAGATCGTATTCTTCACAGGTAGACTGTCCCCAGTGTCCACTTCATGAGTGCACCAGGTGGTCTGACTTGGAGTCACAGAAAACATATGTCTAAACTGGCTGAGAAGGTTTCTGCAGTCTGTTTGTTGCTGAGCAGCGAGGCTGCCTGCCAAGGCTACACCATCAACTGACCTGGCTGGTAAACAGTCAGTACAGCCTTTTGGTCTTGCCAGGCTTTTTGCAGTTCCTGGCTAGCCTCAAGTTTTTGTTTGCCTTTTTCATGTACTCAGCTATCCTGGAGCAGAGACCAAGTACATAGTCCACTAAGTATTGCTTTGGGAGCTTGAGAGGTAACTCCCATCCTTCCTTCACCAAACACAATGGACCCCTGACATGGTGACCAAACAAAAGTTCAAATGGGCTGTAGCCAACCCCCTTTTGAGGCACCTCCCTGTATGCAAATTGTGGTAAATAATTTAATTACCGGGACTTAATTTGATACAGAAAAATAATAAATATAGCTCAGTAAAATAAGAGGCAAAATCCGTGATATTAGAGGTTCGGAATGGGCTTTATTCCAATGGACGATTCGAATCGTTGACTCCAGGTTCCATCACCACGGAGGTTCAGGAAGTGAAGTACATACTTTATTGATAAGTAATCACTTTTATACAATAGGCATTACAGTGAAGCAAATGCAGGAGGCGTAACAATTGATAGTAGAGATAAAACATACATGCGTAGCAAAAGTGGGCGTAACTGGGTGTAACTAAAGAACGTCATCAGGTATGATGTCATAATAGGGTGGTTCCATGAAAGAATTTCGCAATGTCAGCAGAAATACTTGGCAGAAATGCGCGCGCAGCAGCATGACGTATGATTGACGTGCGACTAGGGGGTGAAGGGGATTTGACATTTAACTCTACATGTGGCGACAGATGTCTGGAGGGTCAAGTCAACCTTATCCCAAATCATATCTAACATCCTATGTTTAAAGAACTATGTTATCCAAAAGAGAGGTCTCTTAGAGTAGAATCTTATTCTATACTGACTATACTGACTGTTAGTGCGTGTACAAGCGTCTAAGTGTCTACACTAGATGCGAGGGCAGAAGTCTTCCATAATAATAGGGCTATGAATTACTTGCATAAAGACAGAGAAGCCGGGCCTTTGCTCGGTAGCTGGAAGAATGTTTACTTAAACTACTAGACAGGAATGCATTGGGCAGGGAGCGGAGCAGATAATTTCGAAGGTGAAATACAGTTTTTGGCAGGCAACAAGCTGATGTCAGGCACCGTTAGCCGCGCAGGGAATGAGACAAAGTTCATGGTCACAGATGCAGGCTCAGACTGGAGCTCTCAGAGGCAGAAGGCAGGAAAAGCTTGATGGCAGAATCAGGGCCTACTCGCCTGGACTGTAAAAATGGCATAAGTGAACCATATAAAGCCGGTGGCCTTTCATACTTAGGAAAAGAATATACGGCCTATTCATGGCGGATCTGAAAGAGGACGTGTTAATGGTGGACGCACATGTGTTTGCGTCTTCATAACTGGAACTGGAGGGAACATACATGTACTTATGATTCATACATGAAACCGTTGGGGTCCAAGATAGGGGACATAACTGATCAGAAAAATCCATATTTCCACATTCCCTCCTTGTCCCCTACTTGCCCGTCAAGAGATATCAATCTTCATCAATCCATTGATCTGTTCATATAGCATCATTTGTTCTTCTTTTTTCTTCTGGGACGAACGAAATCTTGGTGGTGGAATACACGATGTGGCACACAGACCACAGATCGCTGGTCCACATTGTAGACATAGACAGCAACTGAATAGTATGAGAAAGCCAATACCTAGGAAGGATAGGACCTTCCATCCAAAGGTAGATAATACACTCCAAAACCAACCGGACCAGGTCCAGGTGCCTGGATTCTGGTGTATCTGGCTTACAATCTTATGAAGGCGGGTTATGGCTTTATATACAGATGGCGAATTTTCTGGTATGAAAATGCAACAACTTGATCCGATGACCCTACAAGCTCCGCCCCTATCGGCCAGGATGACGTCAAGGACAAGACGATTTTGAAGCACAACAATCCGCATAGCAGACTGCTCTTCTGTTAAATTGCCTAAGGCGGAAATAGTTTCGTTCACTACTGCTTCAAGGGTTCTAGTTAATCTACGTATCAGCTTACTATTAGTAACGGTACCTATATAGGGAAAGAGACCTTTATTGAAATCTGTGTATTTTTCCCATGCTGTTTCAGTGTAATCGACTATTGGGAGATCTCTCCTTTCTCTATTGTGTACTAAATGAGTATTTCTGTGATAATCAGGAGGAGCTAGAAAAACAGGTGGTAGGAGGAATGCTATGTAACAGGTACCATCCCAATCTAGAGGTAGGCGTATATATGCGGTCTGGCCACATATAAAGTAGGAATGACGGGAAGCTCTAAAAGTCGACTTGCCTTGATCACTAAATTCTATTACAGTGGTGCATCTGCTATGGCCCATATGTATGGAACCATTCTTTCTTACACATAATTCACCTTTTACTGGAAATACTGACATGGCGGGCAAAATTGGAGTAGCTTCGGATTCGACATTTAGGATCATAAGATTAAGCGTAAAATTACCTAATCCATATACTTCATTTTCTAGATCAGTTCCTGTTCTTTTGGGAAGTCCCTCCTTGTTGGGGTGGCAGACTTTAAGTAAAACTAAGTTCAAATTTCCCCATACCCAGTTGTCTTGATAAACTGCAGAATTCGAATCTAGGAAATTGATTAAACTAAACCATGCTCCACAGGAGCCGTTGTGTGTGAACGGGTATGGAAAGAGAGGTAGAATTCCTTTATAATTCTGATAGGGAGGGAGTCGGCCACATATCCAACAATTTGTAGCATTGCTAACCTGATGGGAATGATGTAACATACGAATAAACGTGTTATTGCGCAGCGCAAATCTATATGACAATTCATGCGGAGGTAATTCACTAAAAGAATGTTCAGCAGTAACATTATAAACATGTCTAGAAATAGGATAACATATGTGCAACAATATACTTGCAGTAATTATTAAAAGACTTAGGAAAAACAGAATTAATAATGTCACTGTGCAATGACTACGCAGTGATTTACAGTACGCATGTCGTTTCAGCTTTATCCTTTTGTTTCTTTCTCTGTACAGGTCTAAGGGATACATGTCAGAGACAAATTCGACCGCTTCACCTTGGAGAGGACTTAAACAATCAAATTGCCTGACTGGTTAGACCTGAGTTTTAGTTTATATAGTTCACGACTATTCAATTCAACCAAAGGAAGTTTAGAGTCACTCGGGGAAGACACGCAAGGTGTGTCGTTTACATCTGATGGTAGTCCATGAAATTTCTTGATATGACTTGAATGTATCCAGCCTTTTCGACCCTCGATCTTCACGGCTGTCCTCGTCGTTAGCAATACGAGCTGAGGCGACCTCCACCTAGGATCCAGCTGAGACTTCCGATCAAAGTTCCTCACTAAGACCAAATCTCCTGGAATTACGTCATGGGGTTTCACCTCAGTGTTGTCGGGAAAAGCTGCAGCTACCTGTGAACGACAAGATTGTAGTGCAGACATCAAGGAAGCCAAGTAATCTGTCAGCATGTTACAGTCAATATCAGTTATTTTGCGTGGTATAGGCGTCCCCCACATATTTGGTGGTCTACCGAAGATCACCTCATAAGGGGATAGCCCTGTTCGAGAGTGTGCTACCATTCTCATGTAAAAGAGTGCAACGGGTAAAGCTACTACCCAGTCGACACCTTTCTCTCTACAAATTTTGGACAATCTAATTTTCAGGGTCTGATTATGTCTTTCCACGAGGCCTGCTGCCTCGGGGTGTCGGACACAGTGAAACTTCCACTGATAACCTAACAAAAGTGAAACGTGTTTCATTAGTTCGGATGAGAACGGCTGGCCGTTATCTGAGTAGACAACACGTGGTAAACCGTACCGTGGGAAGAATTCTCAAACTAACTGTTTGGCAGTAGTCGGGGCAGTGTAATCTGAAACCGGGTATGCCTCTGTCCAACGGGAAAGAGCACAGACAACTACGAGAACATATTTGAATCCTCGACATCGTTCCATCTGGATATAATCCATCTGGAGGACTTCAAAAGGGTGATCAGGAGGCTGAAATCCACCCTGTTCTACGGGAATGCTTTTTCCTGGGTTAAACTGACAACAGATCATACAGGTACGGACTTTTTGTTTAGCTGCTGCTCGTAAATGTTTGTTGAACCAAATGTGTTGGATGCTGTCTAGCATAGCTTTTTCTCCTAGATGTGCTGGACTATGTACAGTGTTAATAACGACTTGGACCATTGAATCAGGAAGGAACCACACAGATTTTTCCTTTGTCATCCATCCTTGATCCGTTTGGATCCCTCCTAATTCAGTCCATTTCTTTATTTCGTCTGGAGTAGCATGTGTCTGTATGTCAATTACGTCAAGAGCGGGATCCTTAACCATCATGCAATGTGTTGGTGTCGGGACTATTGTCTTTGTCATGTCGGATGTTTGAGTTTGAGCAGTCTGTTTAGCTGTTCTGTCAGCTAGATCATTGCCTTGAGAAATGATATCAGTAACTTTCGTATGAGCTTTACATTTCATAATTGATATTGCAGTGGGTAGATGTATTGCATCTAATAAGGCATGAATGAGGGGTCCGTGCTGAATGTGGGCACCGTGAGAAGTTAAATAACCTCTCTCTCGCCACAGCACGCCGAAGTCATGTACAACTCCGAATGCATAACGTGAATCAGTGTATATGTTGACTTTTTTATTTGTGGCTTGAATACAGGCTTGTGTCAGAGCGATGAGCTCTGCAACTTGAGCGGACAAGGTATTTATACAATTTGTTTCAATGATTTCAGCGTCTGTTGTGACTGCATAAGCGGCCACTAACTCTCCTGTACCTGTTCTCATACATGAACCATCTACATACAACGTCAGGTCTGGGTCTGATAATGGAACGTCTGTCAAATCTTGTCTGGGTTTCGTCGTGATAGTGATAACTTCAATACAATCATGTGCAAGTGGGTCTGTTCCGTTTACTGGTAACAGTGTGGCAGGATTCAATGTACTACAACGTCTGATTTCTATATGTGGCTGAAACAATGTTAATTCGTAACCGGTGAGTCGTGCTATAGTCAAGTGTTGTGTTTGTGTGCGGTTCAAAAGAACCTCTACTGCATGTGGTACTTGTACTGTCAATGGATGTCCTAATACTATGGCATCGCTTTGTCTGATTGCTAAAGCTGTTGCTGCCACTGATTTTAGGCATGCAGGCAAAGCCTGAGCTACGGGATCTAATGTACTAGAAAAATAAGCACATGGTTTGTGCGATCCTGCTTGTTCCTGTGTGAGTACTGACAAGGCAGTACCTTCGCGTTCTGTAACAAAGAGTGTAAACTGTTTATTGTAACATGGTGTTGCTAGGACAGGTGCTTGACATAAAGCTTTCTTTAAACTTTCAAAAACGTGTGTATGTTCCTGAGTCCAAGGGAGGACAGTCGATGTGGCTGCCTCCTGTGTTGTCAATTGAATGAGTGGTTTTGCTAGAAATGCATACTGAGGGATCCACTGCCTACAATATGAAGTGAGGCCTATGAAAGCCCGCACCTCCTTTTGTGTCTTGGGTATTGGCATATTTGCAATTAGCTGGATGCGATCTGGTGTAAGCTGCCTTCCCTCCTTGGACAGCGAGTGACCAAGGTAAACAACTCGCTGGACACAGAATTGCAGCTTAGAAGGGGACACCTTGTGCCCCTTTTCGGCCAAAAATTGTAATACCGTCAGTGATGCTTTCTCACATTCAGGTTCGTTTCTAGCGGTGATCAGCAGATCATCGACATATTGAAGCAGGGCAGTGTTGACTGGCATGTGGATACTGTCAAGTTCTCGTTTCAGTGCTTGGCTATAGATGCTGGGGCTTTCTGTAAATCCTTGAGGTGCGCGTGTGAATTTAAAGCTACGTCCATTTAAACTAAATCCGAACAAGTATTGGCTTTCCGGATCTATTGGGACGCTGAAAAAGGCATTCTTGAGATCAATTACAGTAAAGAATGTTGCTCCGGAATCAATAGCTGTCAGTAATGACGAGATATCTGGGACCACAGGGAATTGTGGCACAATGCATTTGTTCAATTCGCGCAGATCAATAACCAATCGATATACTGGCGGGGCCTTTGGATCTGTTCGTTTAAGAATCGGAATTATCGGGGAATTACATACATTGGAGTCTGTTTCCACAACCACTCCTTGGACAATGAGCTCGTCAATAATTTGCAGTAAAGCCACTACAGCATCTGGTGGTAACTTGTATTGTCGCATTCGTGGTAGTACCACTCCTGCCTTTAGTGTAACTCGATATGGTGTAATATTCATGCAACCCACATCAGTAGGGCCTTGTGCCCATAAATGTGTAGGTAAAGTCTGCAGTCGGGGATCCATGTCTCGAGACACATAGTGACCTTTGAAATCACGTAAAAACAATCTTACTCCTTCCGGAGAACAACATATTATAGCTCCTAGAGCTTTCAGTGTTTTTATACCTAACAAGTTTTCTGGACATGATTTAGTAAGCAATAAATCTGTAGTTCGGGTCAAGGGTCCTATCGTAAGTGGAAGAGGCTGTGATACTTCATTAACAATAGGTTTTCCTGAAAAACCAAGGGAAATATTCTGTGAGCCTGAGAGGGGTGCCCCTGGAACTTCACTACGTTTTATAGTTGTTCGACTTGCCCCTGTATCAAGTAAAAATTTTCTATCTTGGCCTAATAGTTCACTATGTACATAAGGTCCTTCTTGGTCTACAGGGACCTCGATAAGGGGTAAGTCAACTTCCCTCTCTAGGCTGGTTCATGCGTATCGTTGATAATCAGGATAATCATACTGTGCGGTCTGGTACAGCTGTCGTGTCGTGGTTTGTGTGGCAGCAACAGGCAGCGCTGGTGCAGCTGGCACAAACTGTATAGACTGTTGTGGAGCTGGCATGGACTGTGCATGCTGCGGTGCTCCTTGTTCATTCTGATCCTGTCTAGGTGGCCGTGGTCTTTCTTGTGTTTTACCTGTGGCGATATTACGCTTCAAGACTGGGCAATCGTGTATGTAATGACCTGGTTGTTTACAATAGTTGCATGTCCCTTTTACAGGTCCCGCTGAATCACCGGACTGTGTCGTACCCTTTTTATGACCTTCAGCTGGAACTGTCTGGGAGACTAGCATTTTCATTTTTGTGTCTTTCATGCGTTTCTGTTCATGTTCTTGTTCCTCTCTAATTCTATTGTAATGATACTGTAACATTTGTAACATTTGTGATGGGGTATTACCTTGCCAGGTACTCTCGAATTTTAATACTCTATTCTTCACCTGGGGCAAGGAATTTTCAACTAATTTTGTCACAAACAGATGTGGGTATGACTCGCTACTTGCTTTTATACCACTATTTATACCAAAACATTTTTCGAATCGGGCATAGAAATCACTAGTGTCTTCATCTTGCTTTTGTTTACAGGCTGACATTGCACCCCAGTCTTCCTTTTTCGTGGTTAATAAACGTGGCAGTACCTGTACTAGTAAACCTGGTAGTGCTTTAGTTTTATCCCCAAGCCCCGAACCTGGACCTCGGGCCTTTTCTTCATTTTCTAATGCTGTCCAGTCTATCTTTTGGTCTCCCACCTCCCACTCTTTTTCCTTGAGTTTTTCATAAATGCCAGCAGGCATTAATACCTTTAATATTGTCATAATGTCGGGATAGGTATACTCTCCCATGAGTAACATGTCTTTAATTTCTCGGTGAAAACCCGCTGGGTCTTTGTCATGACTGGGTACCACTTTCTTCATTTCTAACAATTCTATTTTCGATATGGGCGTATATACATATACACGTTTAAACTGATTGTCCTCGCCCTTTATTGGGTGTACTTCTCGTAAGGGATTCTGTCTGTCCATGTAATACGTCGTTCTTTCCTTGATGGGCAGTGAGACATGTTCTGGGCATACAAAAAGAATGTACTGCTTTCTTGATTCTAGTATTTCTCTAATTAACTTAGTACCTGAACCTCTCCATCTATTCGTGAGTAATTCAGTCAATATATCAGGTAAAGGACCAGGATCGGAATGTTGACTTTTATAAAGTATAAGAAGTTGTTGAATCATATAAATCCCAGCTAAACGCTGTTCATCCCGGGGTGAGGTTCAAAAATGTGTGTGCTACTGTATCATCACCATATTTTCCGGGACTGTCAACCCAATGAACGGCTGACCTGGCTAATTCTTGTTCATCCATAGAATCGAGTAAATGATAACCCCTTCGTTCTCGGAGTAATTTGTCAGCGGCTTGGAACGAATGCTCGGGGGACCTTATATTTATTATAGGTGTTTGGAAATTCCTGTTATTATCTGGACATATCGGACGTATCGGGTCAGTGAAACATCTAGTACTATTACAAGATCTTCCTCTACCTACATAGGCTATGGTTTCTGACTGTCCTGTGGGCAGTCCTGATCCTTCCTCCTCCTCATTTTGTTCAAACTGGTCTACCGCTAATCTCTCTTCGTGTAGGCGTTCTATTTCTTTACGGATCTTTCGGCACATGGCTATTATACATTTTTCCCTATCATGGTTCCCTTCTGATATATTCTGGCTCCATCTGGTAAGGGTTTGCATTATTTCCGGATCTACCCTCGGTCGGTCTTGATTTCTGATTACACAATTTATGAGGAAACGTAACAGTTCCCCCTGTATCTCCACTTTCTGGTATTCCATAGCTCTGTTAATGCATTCAGAATCTCGCCCTGTTTGGACAAAATGATATATATTATCTAGATGCATAGTCATTCCTGGTAGCTTTCCTAAATACACCGCAGCTCGTCTGATACGTAATGATGCCAGGATCATTTCGTCCTCTTTTCCGGGCACAGGGTCATATCTACAATCTACAAGAAGTTCCTTAAGCGTGCGGGAATTTATGAGTTTGGGGGTACGTGGATGTGCTGATTCTTGAAAAGTAAGTTTATTTATTCTGGGTGGCGTAGAAAAAATGTTGGTAGCACCTCCGGTAGCCCCGTCTGGGGTATCGGGCGTGAAAGGATTCGTTGAACGCGATACAGCAACTATAGGTGTGGACACAGCTGTAGAAGCAGCTGTAGGAACAGATGTGGAAACAGATGTGCTTGCCGGAACTTGTGTCAGGATTTGATGCTGTAGGGATACAGATACAGGATCTTGGCGTTGAACCTCCCCGGCAGACGGTCTATGTGGGGCGGGGTTAGCATACTCGGGAGCTGCGTCATCTAAATATGAGGAAAGAAAAACATCTTCTGCTGTTCTAGGATGCCCCTTAGGATGCATTTTTATTGGGAACAATGGGGGTGGCAAGTCTTTTGGTATCTCCGGAGTAGCCTTAGGTAATCCCTCGGCCAGAAGGGGAAACATACCATTCATAAGGGCATTTCTTTGTCTGTCTACTTGTTCTGATTTCACTCGTGTACCTTCTTCAATTAATAGATTTTCTCGGACTTTATTTGAATTTTCCTTACTCTTCTCTTCCTGTCTACGTGCTTTTTCTGTACGTCTATACGATTCTTTACGCCATAATTCAATGGAGTCTTTCTGTGATTGTCTAGCTTTCTTTTTCCATAATTCTTCCTCTACTTTCACGATGCAATCTGCATCCCAGGTCCCAGCTGCGGGCCACCTCTGACTTTCTGGTAATTCCTTAGTGTAGGACGGGTTTGGGTACACAAATCCGGTCTGCACTGTTTTAGCAGTGTATCTGTACTGTTTAGCAGTATATCTAGTATATGAATTCAGAATAATTCAGTTAATGCCGAGGATTATGTTTTGTGATTAAGTTTTCTTAGATCGTCATCATCATTGTTGCTCATTTAAAACGTTAAATGTTAAATGTGTTAATACGTCCTGCATATTGTGGTGTGAATGACTGTTCATTATTGTGTTTATTGTATTAAGTTTGTTCAAGACCAAGTATCAGATTAGTTCTCAATATGCCGCTCTTTTCGAAACTAAGACAGATCACAACTAGAAAAGGGGTACTCGAAGAAGCTGTTCCCATTCCTCCTAGGGACACTCCAGGGTACTTCATGTATCATAAACATGGCCTAGACGCCATATTATTTCTTGATCTATGGGTAGACTACACTAAGGAATTACCAGAAAGTCAGAGGTGGCCCGCAGCTGGGACCTGGGATGCAGATTGCATCGTGAAAGTAGAGGAAGAATTATGGAAAAAGAAAGCTAGACAATAACAGAAAGACTCCATTGAATTATGGCGTAAAGAATCGTATAGACGTACAGAAAAAGCACGTAGACAGGAAGAGAAGAGTAAGGAAAATTCAAATAAAGTCCGAGAAAATCTATTAATTGAAGAAGGTACACGAGTGAAATGAGAACAAGTAGACAGACAAAGAAATGCCCTTATGAATGGTATGTATCCCCTTCTGGCCGAGGGATTACCTAAGGCTACTCCGGAGATACCAAAAGACTTGCCACCCCCATTGTTCCCAATAAAAATGCATCCTAAGGGGCATCCTAGAACAGCAGAAGATGTTTTTCTTTCCTCATATTTAGATGACGCAGCTCCCGAGTATGCTAACCCCGCCCCACATAGACCGTCTGCTGGGGAGGTTCAACGCCAAGATCCTGTATCTGTATCCCTACAGCATCAAATCCTGACACAAGTTCCGGCAAGCACATCTGTTTCCACATCTGTTCCTACAGCTGCTTCTACAGCTGTGTCCACACCTATAGTTGCTGTATCGCGTTCAACGAATCCTTTCACGCCCGATACCCCAGACGGGGCTACCGGAGGTGCTACCAACATTTTTTCTACGCCACCCAGAATAAATAAACTTACTTTTCAAGAATCAGCACATCCACGTACCCCCAAACTCATAAATTCCCGCACGCTTAAGGAACTTCTTGTAGATTGTAGATATGACCCTGTGCCCGGAAAAGAGGACGAAATGATCCTGGCATCATTACGTATCAGACGAGCTGCGGTGTATTTAGGAAAGCTACCAGGAATGACTATGCATCTAGATAATATATATCATTTTGTCCAAACAGGGCGAGATTCTGAATGCATTAACAGAGCTATGGAATACCAGAAAGTGGAGATACAGGGGGAACTGTTACGTTTCCTCATAAATTGTGTAATCAAAAATCAAGACCGACCGAGGGTAGATCCGGAAATAATGCAAACCCTTACCAGATGGAGCCAGAATATATCAGAAGGGAGACTTGATAGGCAAAAATGTATAATAGCCATGTGCCGAAAGATCCGTAAAGAAATAGAACGCCTACACGAAGAGAGATTAGCGGTAGACCAGTTTGAACAAAATGAGGAGGAGGAAGGATCAGGACTGCCCACAGGACAGTGAGAAACCATAGCCTATGTAGGTAGAGGAAGATCTTGTAATAGTACTAGATGTTTCACTGACCCGATACGTCCGATATGTCCAGATAATAACAGGAATTTCCAAACACCTATAATAAATATAAGGTCCCCCGAGCATTCGTTCCAAGCCGCTGACAAATTACTCCGAGAACGAAGGGGTTATCATTTACTCGATTCTATGGATGAACAAGAATTAGCCAGGTCAGCCGTTCATTGGGTTGACAGTCCCGGAAAATATGGTGATGATACAGTAGCACACACATTTTTGAACCTCACCCCAGATGAACAGCGTTTAGCTGGGATTTATATGATTCAACAACTTCTTATACTCTATAAAAGTCAACATTCCGATCCTGGTCCTTTACCTGATATATTGACTGAATTACTCACGAATAGATGGAGAGGTTCAGGTACTAAGTTAATTAGAGAAATACTAGAATCAAGAAAGCAGTACATTCTTTTTGTATGCCCAGAACATGTCTCACTGCCCATCAAGGAAAGAAAGACGTATTACATGGGCAGACAGAATCCCTTACGAGAAGTACACCCAATAAAGGGCGAGGACAATCAGTTTATACGTGTATATGTATATACGCCCATATATAAATAGAATTGTTAGAAATGAAGAAAGTGGTACCCAGTCATGACAAAGACCCAGCGGGTTTTCACCGAGAAATTAAAGACATGTTACTCATGGGAGAGTATACCTATCCCGACATTATGACAATATTAAAGGTATTAATGCCTGCTGGCATTTATGAAAAACTCAAGGAAAAAGAGTGGGAGGTGGGAGACCAAAAGATAGACTGGACAGCATTAGAAAATGAAGAAAAGGCCCGAGGTCCAGGTTCGGGGCTTGGGGATAAAACTAAAGCACTACCAGGTTTACTAGTACAGGTACTGCCACGTTTATTAACCACGAAAAAGGAAGACTGGGGTGCAATGTCAGCCTGTAAACAAAAGCAAGATGAAGACACTAGTGATTTCTATGCCCGATTCGAAAAATGTTTTGGTATAAATAGTGGTATAAAAGCAAGTAGCGAGTCATACCCACATCTGTTTGTGACAAAATTAGTTGAAAATTCCTTGCCCCAGGTGAAGAATAGAGTATTAAAAATCGAGAGTACCTGGCAAGGTAATACCCCATCACAAATGTTACAAATGTTACAGTATCATTACAATAGAATTAGAGAGGAACAAGAACATGAACAGAAACGCATGAAAGACACAAAAATGAAAATGCTAGTCTCCCAGACAGTTCCAGCTGAAGGTCATAAAAAGGGTACGACACAGTCCGGTGATTCAGCGGGACCTGTAAAAGGGACATGCAACTATTGTAAACAACCAGGTCATTACATACACGATTGCCCAGTCTTGAAGCGTAATATCGCCACAGGTAAAACACAAGAAAGACCACGGCCACCTAGACAGGATCAGAATGAACAAGGAGCACCGCAGCATGCACAGTCCATGCCAGCTCCACAACAGTCTATACAGTTTGTGCCAGCTGCACCAGCGCTGCCTGTTGCTGCCACACAAACCACGACACGACAGCTGTACCAGACCGCACAGTATGATTATCCTGATTATCAACGATACGCATGAACCAGCCTAGAGAGGGAAGTTGACTTACCCCTTATCGAGGTCCCTGTAGACCAAGAAGGACCTTATGTACATAGTGAACTATTAGGCCAAGATAGAAAATTTTTACTTGATACAGGGGCAAGTCGAACAACTATAAAACGTAGTGAAGTTTCAGGGGCACCCCTCTCAGGCTCACAGAATATTTCCCTTGGTTTTTCAGGAAAACCTATTGTTAATGAAGTATCACAGCCTCTTCCACTTACGATAGGACCCTTGACCCGAACTACAGATTTATTGCTTACTAAATCATGTCCAGAAAACTTGTTAGGTATAAAAACACTGAAAGCTCTAGGAGCTATAATATGTTGTTCTCCGGAAGGAGTAAGATTGTTTTTACGTGATTTCAAAGGTCACTATGTGTCTCGAGACATGGATCCCCGACTGCAGACTTTACCTACACATTTATGGGCACAAGGCCCTACTGATGTGGGTTGCATGAATATTACACCATATCGAGTTACACTAAAGGCAGGAGTGGTACTACCACGAATGCGACAATACAAGTTACCACCAGATGCTGTAGTGGCTTTACTGCAAATTATTGACGAGCTCATTGTCCAAGGAGTGGTTGTGGAAACAGACTCCAATGTATGTAATTCCCCGATAATTCCGATTCTTAAACGAACAGATCCAAAGGCCCCGCCAGTATATCGATTGGTTATTGATCTGCGCGAATTGAACAAATGCATTGTGCCACAATTCCCTGTGGTCCCAGATATCTCGTCATTACTGACAGCTATTGATTCCGGAGCAACATTCTTTACTGTAATTGATCTCAAGAATGCCTTTTTCAGCGTCCCAATAGATCCGGAAAGCCAATACTTGTTCGGATTTAGTTTAAATGGACGTAGCTTTAAATTCACACGCGCACCTCAAGGATTTACAGAAAGCCCCAGCATCTATAGCCAAGCACTGAAACGAGAACTTGACAGTATCCACATGCCAGTCAACACTGCCCTGCTTCAATATGTCGATGATCTGCTGATCACCGCTAGAAACGAACCTGAATGTGAGAAAGCATCACTGACGGTATTACAATTTTTGGCCGAAAAGGGGCACAAGGTGTCCCCTTCTAAGCTGCAATTCTGTGTCCAGCGAGTTGTTTACCTTGGTCACTCGCTGTCCAAGGAGGGAAGGCAGCTTACACCAGATCGCATCCAGCTAATTGCAAATATGCCAATACCCAAGACACAAAAGGAGGTGCGGGCTTTCATAGGCCTCACTTCATATTGTAGGCAGTGGATCCCTCAGTATGCATTTCTAGCAAAACCACTCATTCAATTGACAACACAGGAGGCAGCCACATCGACTGTCCTCCCTTGGACTCAGGAACATACACACGTTTTTGAAAGTTTAAAGAAAGCTTTATGTCAAGCACCTGTCCTAGCAACACCATGTTACAATAAACAGTTTACACTCTTTGTTACAGAACGCGAAGGTACTGCCTTGTCAGTACTCACACAGGAACAAGCAGGATCGCACAAACCATGTGCTTATTTTTCTAGTACATTAGATCCCGTAGCTCAGGCTTTGCCTGCATGCCTAAAATCAGTGGCAGCAACAGCTTTAGCAATCAGACAAAGCGATGCCATAGTATTAGGACATCCATTGACAGTACAAGTACAACATGCAGTAGAGGTTCTTTTGAACAGCACACAAACACAACACTTGACTATAGCACGACTCACCGGTTACGAATTAACATTGTTTCAGCCACATATAGAAATCAGACGTTGTAGTACATTGAATCCTGCCACACTGTTACCAGTAAACGGAACAGACCCACTTGCACATGATTGTATTGAAGTTATCACTATCACGACGAAACCCAGACAAGATTTGACAGACGTTCCATTATCAGACCCAGACCTGACGTTGTATGTAGATGGTTCATGTATGAGAACAGGTACAGGAGAGTTAGTGGCCGCTTATGCAGTAACAACAGACGCTGAAATCATTGAAACAAATTGTATAAATACCTTGTCCGCTCAAGCATCAGAGCTCATCGCTCTGACACAAGCCTGTATTCAAGCCACAAATAAAAAAGTCAACATATACACTGATTCACGTTATGCATTCGGAGTTGTACATGACTTCGGCGTGCTGTGGCGAGAGAGAGGTTATTTAACTTCTCACGGTGCCCACATTCAGCACGGACCCCTCATTCATGCCTTATTAGATGCAATACATCTACCCACTGCAATATCAATTATGAAATGTAAAGCTCATACGAAAGTTACTGATATCATTTCTCAAGGCAATGATCTAGCTGACAGAACAGCTAAACAGACTGCTCAAACTCAAACATCCGACATGACAAAGACAATAGTCCCGACACCAACACATTGCATGATGGTTAAGGATCCCGCTCTTGACGTAATTGACATACAGACACATGCTACTCCAGACGAAATAAAGAAATGGACTGAATTAGGAGGGATCCAAACGGATCAAGGATGGATGACAAAGGAAAAATCTGTGTGGTTCCTTCCTGATTCAATGGTCCAAGTCGTTATTAACACTGTACATAGTCCAGCACATCTAGGAGAAAAAGCTATGCTAGACAGCATCCAACACATTTGGTTCAACAAACATTTATGAGCAGCAGCTAAACAAAAAGTCCGTACCTGTATGATCTGTTGTCAGTTTAACCCAGGAAAAAGCATTCCCGTAGAACAGGGTGGATTTCAGCCTCCTGATCACCCTTTTGAAGTCCTCCAGATGGATTATATCCAGATGGAACGATGTCGAGGATTCAAATATGTTCTCGTAGTTGTCTGTGCTCTTTCCCGTTGGACAGAGGCATACCCGGTTTCAGATTACACTGCCCCGACTACTGCCAAACAGTTAGTTCGAGAATTCTTCCCACGGTACGGTTTACCACGTGTTGTCTACTCAGATAACGGCCAGCCGTTCTCATCCGAACTAATGAAACACGTTTCACTTTTGTTAGGTTATCAGTGGAAGTTTCACTGTGTCCGACACCCCGAGGCAGCAGGCCTCGTGGAAAGACATAATTAGACCCTGAAAATTAGATTGTCCAAAATTTGTAGAGAGAAAGGTGTCGACTGGGTAGTAGCTTTACCCGTTGCACTCTTTTACATGAGAATGGTAGCACACTCTCGAACAGGGCTATCCCCTTATGAGGTGATCTTCGGTAGACCACCAAATATGTGGGGGACGCCTATACCACGCAAAATAACTGATATTGACTGTAACATGCTGACAGATTACTTGGCTTCCTTGATGTCTGCACTACAATCTTGTCGTTCACAGGTAGCTGCAGCTTTTCCCGACAACACTGAGGTGAAACCCCATGACGTAATTCCAGGAGATTTGGTCTTAGTGAGGAACTTTGATCGGAAGTCTCAGCTGGATCCTAGGTGGAGGTCGCCTCAGCTCGTATTGCTAACGACGAGGACAGCCGTGAAGATCGAGGGTCGAAAAGGCTGGATACATTCAAGTCATATCAAGAAATTTCATGGACTACCATCAGATGTAAACGACACACCTTGCGTGTCTTCCCCGAGTGACTCTAAACTTCCTTTGGTTGAATTGAATAGTCGTGAACTATATAAACTAAAACTCAGGTCTAACCAGTCAGGCAATTTGATTGTTTAAGTCCTCTCCAAGGTGAAGCGGTCGAATTTGTCTCTGACATGTATCCCTTAGACCTGTACAGAGAAAGAAACAAAAGGATAAAGCTGAAACGACATGCGTACTGTAAATCACTGCGTAGTCATTGCACAGTGACGTTATTAATTCTGTTTTTCCTAAGTCTTTTAATAATTACTGCAAGTATATTGTTGCACATATGTTATCCTATTTCTAGACATGTTTATAATGTTACTGCTGAACATTCTTTTAGTGAATTACCTCCGCATGAATTGTCATATAGATTTGCGCTGCGCAATAACACGTTTATTCGTATGTTACATCATTCCCATCAGGTTAGCAATGCTACAAATTGTTGGATATGTGGCCGACTCCCTCCCTATCAGAATTATAAAGGAATTCTACCTCTCTTTCCATACCCGTTCACACACAACGGCTCCTGTGGAGCATGGTTTAGTTTAATCAATTTCCTAGATTCGAATTCTGCAGTTTATCAAGACAACTGGGTATGGGGAAATTTGAACTTAGTTTTACTTAAAGTCTGCCACCCCAACAAGGAGGGACTTCCCAAAAGAACAGGAACTGATCTAGAAAATGAAGTATATGGATTAGGTAATTTTACGCTTAATCTTATGATCCTAAATGTCGAATCCGAAGCTACTCCAATTTTGCCCGCCATGTCAGTATTTCCAGTAAAAGGTGAATTATGTGTAAGAAAGAATGGTTCCATACATATGGGCCATAGCAGATGCACCACTGTAATAGAATTTAGTGATCAAGGCAAGTCGACTTTTAGAGCTTCCCGTCATTCCTACTTTATATGTGGCCAGACCGCATATATACGCCTACCTCTAGATTGGGATGGTACCTGTTACATAGCATTCCTCCTACCACCTGTTTTTCTAGCTCCTCCTGATTATCACAGAAATACTCATTTAGTACACAATAGAGAAAGGAGAGATCTCCCAATAGTCGATTACACTGAAACAGCATGGGAAAAATACACAGATTTCAATAAAGGTCTCTTTCCCTATATAGGTACCGTTACTAATAGTAAGCTGATACGTAGATTAACTAGAACCCTTGAAGCAGTAGTGAACGAAACTATTTCCGCCTTAGGCAATTTAACAGAAGAGCAGTCTGCTATGCGGATTGTTGTGCTTCAAAATCGTCTTGTCCTTGACGTCATCCTGGCCGATAGGGGCGGAGCTTGTAGGGTCATCGGATCAAGTTGTTGCATTTTCATACCAGAAAATTCGCCATCTGTATATAAAGCCATAACCCGCCTTCATAAGATTGTAAGCCAGATACACCAGAATCCAGGCACCTGGACTTGGTCCGGTTGGTTTTGGAGTGTATTATCTACCTTTGGATGGAAGGTCCTATCCTTCCTAGGTATTGGCTTTCTCATACTATTCAGTTGCTGTCTATGTCTACAATGTGGACCAGCGATCTGTGGTCTGTGTGCCACATCGTGTATTCCACCACCAAGATTTCGTTCGTCCCAGAAGAAAAAAGAAGAACAAATGATGCTATATGAACAGATCAATGGATTGATGAAGATTGATATCTCTTGACGGGCAAGTAGGGGACAAGGAGGGAATGTGGAAATATGGATTTTTCTGATCAGTTATGTCCCCTATCTTGGACCCCAACGGTTTCATGTATGAATCATAAGTACATGTATGTTCCCTCCAGTTCCAGTTATGAAGACGCAAACACATGTGCGTCCACCATTAACACGTCCTCTTTCAGATCCGCCATGAATAGGCCGGATATTCCATTCCTAAGTATGAAAGGCCACCGGCTTTATATGGTTCACTTATGCCATTTTTACAGTTCAAATGGGCTGTAGCCAACCCCCTTTTGAGGCACCTCCCTGTATGCAAATAAAAGGCAGGGCAAGAGCCGGTCCCATTTTCACCTAAGCTTCTCTGGGAGCCCTTTGATCATTGCCCAGATCCAACATCTTTTGGACTTCTGACCTTAGACAGTCCCTGACATGGTCAGGTTGCCTGTAGATCGTATTCTTCACAGGTGTCCACTTCATGAGTGCACCAGGTGGTCTTACTTGGAGTCACAGAAAACATATGTCTAAACTGGCTGAGAAGGTTTCTGCAGTCTGTTTGTTGCTGAGCAGTGAGGCTGCCTGCCAAGGCTACACCATCAACTGACCCATCATCAGGGTTCTGAGAAAGCAGGTCAGGGAGTGGGTCACTCTCTTCCTTCTGTCCTTCATCATTAGCCATGAGCAAGCCCATGTCTGCCCTGCCAACATATGGTTTTAGTCTGTTGACATGAAGTACCCTATGGGGACTCCTAGGGGTTCCAAGATCTACCAAGTAGGTAACCTCCCATTTTTGTTCAACAATTGTATGGGGGCCACTCCATTTGTCCTGGAGGGCTGCTGGGGCCTCAGGCTCCAATACCCACACTTTCTGTCCTGGCTGGTAAACAGTCAGTACAGCCTTTTGGTCATGCCAGGCTTTTTGCAGTTCCTGGCTAGCCTCAAGGTTTTTGTTTGCCTTTTTCATGTACTCAGCCATCCTGGAGCGGAGACCAAGTACATAGTCCACTATGTCTTGCTTTGGGGGCTTTAGAGGTAACTCCCATCCTTCCTTCACCCAACACAATGGACCCCTGACATGGTGACCAAACAAAAGTTCAAATGGGCTGTAGCCAACCCCCTTTTGAGGCACCTCCCTGTATGCAAATAAAAGGCAGGGCAAGATCAGGTCCCATTTTCACCTAAGCTTCTCTGGGAGTCCTGTGATCTCTCAACTAAACTTGCATTGTGGGTGATAGGGTGTGGTGAACTTGTAGTTCACTCCACACTCCTTCCACATAGCAGTCAAGTAACTAGATATGAAGTGTGTCCTCCTGTCAGATACTACCTCCTTAGGAAAGCCTACTCTTGAGAACACACTCAAGAGAGCTCTTGCCACTACAGGTGCTGTAGTGGTCCTTAGGGGAATTGCTTCTGGATACCTGGTAGCATGATCCACTACCATCAGTATAAATCTACGCCCAGATGCTGTTTGGGGATCCATGGGACCAACAATGTCAATCCCTACCCTTTCAAAGGGCACCCCCACCACAGGTAGTGGTATCAGGGGGGCCTTTGTAGTGCCACCTGCTTTGCCACTGGCTTGGTAGGTTACACAGGAGCGACACAACTCCTTTGTGTCTTCAGACATGTGAGGCCAGTGAAAGTGAGCAACAATTCTGTCCCAAGTCTTGTTCTGGCCTAGGTGTTCTGCTAGCGGAATATCATGGGCTAGTGTCAATAGGAAACCCCTAAACTTCAGAGGTATAACCAACCTCCTGGATGCACCAGGCTTGGAGTCTCTACTCTCTGAGTATAGGAGTACATCATCCCAATAAATGTTATGGGTGCCACTAGCATTCTCAGCAGCCTCATCAGCAGCTTGCTGTCTGAGGGTTTCAAGAGAGAGGCAGGTTTTCTGCTCCTGGCTCACATCAGACCTGGAAGGGCCCCCTGTTCGCAAGAACTCAACCTGGTCAGGTTCAATCTCCTCTGGGACAGTTCCTTCTTCAGGCTCAAGATCATCTCCCCGAGGAGACTGATCAGCATTCGGAGTCAGGTGGGAAGGCTCTGCCTTAACCCTACTGCTCCTCCTCTTGTGAGGCACCTGGTCCATTATTCCAGAATCCAGGGCCTGTCCAGTTTTAGATATTTTTGCCTGTGCCCTGGTCACAGCAAAGACATGTGCAGGGATCCCTAACATTTCTGCATGTGTCCTGAGCTCCACTTCAGCCCAAGCCGAAGTCTCTAGATCATTGCCAAGTAAGCACTGTACTGATAGGTCTGCACTTACCACAACTTTCTTAAGGCCAGTTACCCCTCCCCAGGAGAAGTTAACAACTGCCAGAGAATGGTCTTTTCTAACATTGCTAGCATTGGTCACTTGGTACATTTCACCAAGTATAATCTGCCCAGGATCCACAAGATCTTTTGTCATCATTGTGACAAGTGATCCTGTGTCCCTGAATGCCCAAGCTTCTACTCCATTAATTAAAGGCTGCTGTCTGTATTTGCCCAAGTTACTGGGACTCACAAAGGGGGACATATCCATGCCCCCATCACTGACAAGCACAGCCTGAGTTGGTACACTGACTAGGCCAGCGTCCATCTCAGAACCCAGGGTCAGCCCTGCTTTACCCTTATTCTGTTTATTCCCACCACCAATTGTAACTGCACTAGGGGGAGCAGGAGCCTTAGGGGCATTGGTGGTGGCTGGAGTATTTGCTTTGGCCTTGGTGCAGTCACTAGTCCAGTGAGTTTTCTGTTTACAGATTTTGCCCCAAGGTTTCTTTTGGCCTTTGCCCTTTCCTGACTGTGAATCCCTACCTGAAGAAGATTTTTTTGGGCCATTGAGAAGACTTCTGGTCTTTACCCTTGTCCCCACCCTTGTCAGAGTTTTTGGAATCTTGCTTCTTTGGGTCACCCTGGTTCTGACCCATTTGTCTCCCTTCTATCCCAATACTTGGGGAGAGGTCAGATCAGAGTCTACCAGGTACTTGTGCAACAGCTGATTTTGACAGTTAAGAATTTGCTCCCTCATTATCAGATTGTACAATCCTTTGAAGTCACACACTTTACTGCCCAATAACCAACCTTCCAGAGCCTTAGCAGCACAGTCAACAAAGTCAACCCAGTCTTGATTTTGTGCTTTTTATAGTGTCTCTGAACTTTAACCTGTATTGTTCAGTGGTTAGGCCAAACCCATCTATTAGTGCACTTTTCAAGATTTTGTAGTCATCAGTATCCTCTTCTCTTACAGTGAGGAGCTTGTCTCTACCTTTGTCTGCAAAGGAAAGCCATAAGATTGCTGCCCACTGACCTCGAGGGACCTTCTGTACTTTACATGCCCTCTCCAAGGCAGTTATCCATTTGTGGATGTCATTCTTACTCTGGTAGGGAGGGACAATCTTACTTAGGTTTCTATGGTCATAAGACCTCTCCCTATCTCTAGGGAAATTGCTGCCACCAAGGGACTGTAGTTCCTCCTTTTTACTAGCTCTGAAGAGCTCTAGGGATTCCCTATCTAAGGCCATCTGCTGCTTTCTGAGGTTGAACTTGTCTCGCTCATACTTTAGCAGTCTCTCTCTCCTTTCCTGGGAGGTTTCCCTCCCTCTGTGAGAAGGGACTGAGGTCCCTATAGAGGAGTTAGACTGGATAGATCCCCTTGACAGAGATCTATCCCTTCTAGCCCTGTTGTCAGGTCTACCTGGAGGAATAAAGGAAGGAGCATTATTATCATCCTCCTCATCCTCATCCAGGAGATCTGGGTTCACTAGAGTCTGGTCATTGTCACAAGTCTGGTCAGCGTTAGAGGTAGGGTCAGGGGAGTTTCCAACCCTAGA
Source organism: Triturus cristatus (assembly GCF_964204655.1). Taxonomy (NCBI): domain Eukaryota; kingdom Metazoa; phylum Chordata; class Amphibia; order Caudata; family Salamandridae; genus Triturus; species Triturus cristatus. The sequence goes on from NC_140590.1 coordinate 232,454,788, forward strand.
CTCACCCTCAGGTACTGCCCCACCCACACTGTCTACATCATCAGGCCCACTAGGCCCTGTGATATCATCCAGCTTAAGAATCTTTATGAGATGTTGGGCGGATGGACTTTTGCCTGTCTTCAGCTTCCTAATGGAACATAAGGCCCTTAGCTGAGCAAAGGAGAGATCCTCATATTTTTAGGGAAGGAGCTCACTGGTTCCTGGTAGGGACCCACTGGTTCCTGGGTGGTTAGACATTACTAATGTGGTGTGGTGTATTCCACTACCTACACTAGTGTGGCCTACTAAACTCTCTTGAGTTGTAGAAAGGGTGTGCTATCCCTTAACACACAACTCTAAGTTCAGTAGAACTTACTGTAGCTAAACTTGATATTATATGTACCTTAGGTACCTTTAGTGGTTTTCAGTTGATCAATTCAATTGAGATTATCTGGTAAAACGCTGAGGGCAAGATGGCGGCCGTCACTTTGGCCGAGTAAGCCGGTACCAACTCCCTCTCTGGATGAACCGCTAGCGATGTAGTGTGATTTACATCTTCTTGGACGAAGCGGATGTCTGCGATGATTCGGTGGCTGCTCTGCAAGACTGTAATACAACGTATATTTTCGGCTCACGGCTCACGGCTTTCTGGGTCACAGCTTAACGGGGGTAGATCGTACCACCAAATCCCCTCAACGGCTCCTCAACGTCTCCTGTGTTTCCACCATTACAAATTGGTTACCAGTTTGGGGGGCTGTAACGCCACGATGCCACCGAAAAATAGAAATCCCCCAAAAGCTGGGAGAGCCGTAGCGCCACCATCATCTGTGCCTCACACATCAAAGCAAACTTCGCAAACTTCGCCACTTTCTAAGAGTAAGCGCTCGGACGGTGCAGCTGTCAGGCCTCTGAACACAGGCTTACCTCCGGTTCCCGCGATGTTCAAACCGCGTCAAGCCCTCTCTCATGAAACGCCGCGGAGCCCTGCTGATGCTGCTGATGCTGAGATTCTATCGCTGGTCACTGCCGCTGCCGCAACGAGACAATCCGGTAAGGATCGGACCGCCTCTCCCTCAATGGGTGAATCCCTGTCTCCTAAGGGGGGGAGCAATAATGTGAGGTCCACAGACGTGTTGCCTTGGATCAACATAGGGAATAACTCTGAGAATGCGGGCGGTGGCCTCACAAATGCTCAAACTCTGTCTGGAGTAAACTTGCAGGCCAGCAGCATGCTGGGAGATGTAGTCTCTATGGATTCGTCTGCAATCGCACCTTTGACGGCTATGCATCCGCTTCCTATAATACAACAGAGTGATACTATATCTACTATATCTTCTAAACTTTCAAACAAAGAGGCTGACACGGATGGCGATAACTTTTACTCACTATCTGACCGCACAGGATCCTCAGTTGCTGATGATGCACTGGACAAAGATTGGACCGATGACGAGGATAGTGTATCAGGAGACTGGCGCCTCAATGAAGTCCTGAATCCTGCTGATGGAATAAGGGACCTTTCCACAGTACGCAAGGTGCCACAAGAGCTCGGCAGTAACACAGGCTCTCTGGCATGGGACTATTCATTTTCAGGACAGTCGAAGGATCAATTTAACGTCCAAGACTTCGTTATACAGGGCCCGGGCCCTAATTCTGATAATAATCTACACCCTCCTTCTGGTGAGATGACTTTGTCAATAATTTACCAAACGATTATGGCACATCGTGAGGAGACCAGACAAGAGAGCGCAAGGGCACAAGGGGCATGTCGCAGGGTCCAAAACTCGCTACGAAGAGTGATCAAATCATGCGCAGATATTGCTGCTAGGGTTACCGAGGCAGAGACTCGGATTTCGTCAATTGAAGATGACTTAGTAAACCAAAAATCTAGCCTAGATGCAATTCAATCCCAACGGGATGATATCCAATGGAAGTTGTCCGATATTGAAAATCGTGCCCGAAGAAACAACTTGAGAGTTTTGGGGGTCCCCGAGGGTAAAGAAGGCACGGACATCCGACAATTTGTCATTGAACTATTCACCGAGGCATTCCCGGAGGTTAAAGAGTGGGACTGGCGCGTAGAGATCCAACGCGCTCATCGCTTTCGAAGAAAAGCTCGGGCCAAACATCAGATAGACCTCGTGCTATTCTGATATGCTTGCACAATTTTCTAGCTAGAGAGCAGATTTTTGACTTAGCAAGGCCCGACAGACAAAGATCAGCTAAGGGGTGTCAGTTTTTTGTACGTCCTGATTTTTGTCCAGCTACAGTAGAACGGAGGTGGCAGCTCCGTCAGCTTATTGCTCCTTTTCAAGTGAAAGGAGCACAGGTCTTTTTGCTTTTCCCCGCCAAACTCAAGGTCACTTATCAAGCTCAGACAAAATATTTTGAATCAGAAGTGCAGGCCAAAACTTTTTTAGATTCAATCTAGTCAGTAAGAATATTTAGGTCGTTAAGTTACCAGATGTGACATACTTGTTTTTGTTGGTGTTTGATGTTTATGATTGAAGGCAATGCACTATATTGGGTGTAGTGATACAGTACTTAAGTTTGTCTATTTTTTTCTTTCTTCTGCACTGCCTTCTTAATCATGTAGTAGTTAGCGGCAACATCTGGAGGGGGGGGGCCTCACGGCCTATACCGGCTTCTCCATCTACTGGACCACGGTCCTATTGCCTTGCATGGGAGGCTTCTATGGGTGTTGGGAGGGTGCTCCGCAGGGGGGCTGGGGAGGTAGGGGTGAGGGGTGGGGGGGCACTGGGGGTGGGCGAGGGGGGGGAGGCACGGGGGGAAAAAAAAAAGAAGCTTGGAAAACAAAATACCTTGGGTTCTCACTATGGTAAACTTTATTCTATTACAGTCATGATTCTGGGCTATATAGCAGCGTGTCAAAATGGTGTTGGCTAGAATACGAATAGCATCCTGGAATATCTGTGGCCTCAATAACGGCAAGAAAAGAGCTTTATTCTCAAGCATTGTTCATCAATTGCACCTAGAAGTAATATGTTTACAGGAAACTCATGTGCCCTGGAACAGTCATGACTGTTTAAAAATTCCTGGTTTTGACTTGATTGGGTGCTCTCGACAGTCCTCGATGATAAGAGGCGTGGCAATTTTATTGAAGCGTGGGGTGGGATCCTGTGTTAGAACATCACAAGATAATGCGGGGCGCTGGGTTATTGCCGAGCTTCTAATTAGTGGCACCTCATTTACTATCTGTTCAGTTTATAGCTCTAATTTTGATGAGCCGGAAGTCCTAGACTATTTAAATGTTGAGTTAGCATTGTGGCCTCAACCTCTATGCCTTCGCGGTGACTTCAACATAAATCTTGCAGCTGATTTTAATATCTGTGACAGCCAGGGAAGGTATTTAGGTAAGAAACCGAGAGTGTTTAGGTCATTACAAGCATTAGTCCAGGAACATTCCCTGACTGATCTATGGCACCATCACTTTAAAAACTTAGACGGCTACACCTTTTTTTCTGCTCCACATAGGAAAATGGTGCGACTCAATTATTTTTTTTTTCTGATCAGTATCAAGATCACACCTCGATTTCAATCCTACCCCGTATTATCTCAGACCACAATTCGGTGGTCATCACCCTTACTCTGAATGGAATTGTCAAACCCATTAAAGCATGGACTTTTGAGAGAAAGCTTTTGACAGATCAGGCATATTTAGATCATATGAGGCCCTGGTTGCACGAATTCTTAAACATCAATAGGGATTCAGCCTCCAGCAGAATTGTCTGGGACACATTGAAAGCTGCAATTCGTGGCGAAACCAAGAGTTTCTCATTTTTCCATCAAAAAAAAGCTCAAGACCAGACTAAGCTTAGGATACAGGCTCTATGCGCTGCAGAAATTCAGCTTGTCAATGCGATTAGGGAAGGTCGTGATATATCTTATAGTCAAACTCAGGTAGCCATTATTAGAGCTTCTTTGCTTGAGTTCTTCGGACAGGACCTTGCAGCCAAATACCTTCAGTATCGCTCAACGATGTTTGAGTTTGGTGAACATTCAGGTAAGGTCCTTGCCAAACGACTACAACAACGAGCTACGGCTAACCGTATTGCTAAGATACAGGATAGTCACGGAAATATTCAGGATAGTCCAGAATCTGTCTTGTCTGTTTTTCTTGAGTTTTACAAATCATTATATATGGAAGAAATCAGGGACTGAGATATAGATCATGACATCATTACCTTTCTATCAGATCTCAATACTCTTAGAGTTTCAGATCAAGAGAACGTTGTCCTGGCGGCACCTATAGAATGGGTCGAGGTGGAAACTGCACTGAATGCATTGGCAAATGGCAAAGCTGCAGGACCGGACGGGATTCCGCTGGAATTTTACAAAATATTCCGGCTGGAGATCCGCGAGGATTTTTTGAAAATACTAAGAGAGGCACAACTAGGTCATATACCAGATTCTTGGTGCAACACAACTATAATTCTTTTTAAGAAGAAGGACAAACCAGAGTTGGATCCTGCTTCATTTCGTCCGATATCATTAATCAACACCGACAACAAAATATTTGCAAAAATTTTGGCAACGAGGCTGGCACGGGTGATAACTCCATTAGTTTCCATTCGGCAACATGGATTTATCCCTGGCAGGGACACGACGGATCACGTCTGCCGTGTTATTGCACTCTTAGACTGGGCCCAGGCCTCGGGTTCCCCCCTTGGGGCAATCATGTTGGACGCCGAAAAGGCGTTCGACAGGGTTGCCTGGGGGTTTCTCTGGCGGGTCTTACATTGGAAGGGGGTCTGTGCCAATTTTATACATGCTCTGCAGTCTTTATATATAACACCTCGTGCAACTATATCTATATCTGGAAGGGGTTCAAGTTCTTTTGCAATCAGTAGGGGTACTCGACAAGGTTGTCCGTGTTCCCCCCTCTTGTTTGCTCTATATATTGATCCATTTCTGAGTAAACTTGAACTCTGCCCAAATATAGCTTTGGTTAAAAACCATACAGTTGATTTTAAAGCTTTAGCGTATGCAGATGACGTTATAGTGGTTACTTCGGATGTGTTCACCGCATTCCCAGCAATAAAAGCGGCAGCTAAATACTACGGCCAGTACTCGGGCTATAAACTTAATGCCCAGAAAACCCAGGTAGTTCAAACGGCGGCAATGGGCCCCTCTACTGCACCGGTGGTTCACAGTGCTCGTTATCTAGGGATAGAAATAACAGCCGCAATTGATAGTCTGCCTGATAAGAATATTTCACCCAATATTGACCAAGTTAATCTTACACTGTGTAGATTAGATAAGCTGCATCTGTCCCTGTTTGGCAGGCGCAATGTCTTAAAGATGCTGATACTCCCGAAATTTCTGTATTTATTCAGGACTATTCCCTTAGAATTTGCTCAGTTCAGCATTATTCGTGCAGAAAGATGCTGCAATAGGTTTTTATGGGGTTATCGCCAGTCACGCGGGGCCGCAAAATGGATGCAGCTTCCATTGGAAAGAGGGGGATGGTCTGTTCCTAATCTGCTTCTATACAGCTGGTCAGCGTTTATTCAATATCTTGCTGTTCCATTGTTTGGGGATAGAGTAAATCTTCCACCATGTAGGTCACCATCTATCTTTGAGATCGGGCTAGGACATGCTGCCAAGGGGATACTAACGTCAATACTCGAACCCAGCTACTATAAAAAGACCAAGTTTAAAGTTATTATCTCCATGTACTCAATATGGAGGAAGGTCCGACGTAGATGGCCAATCACTAACATTAACTTCTATACCCCCTTGTCAGCAGCCAGATTGCTCCCTTCAATCTTCCAAGATAACGTCACAATGGTTTGGCAGGTTTCAGGTATTAAGATAGTAGGGGATTTGGCATATGAAGGGAATATAGCCACTTTTCTTTTTTTTAAAGAAAAGTTTGCACTAGACACCCATCATTTTTTTAAATACCTGCAGGTCCGCAGTTGCCTCTCTAAACTTCTATCTAATACCCCAACATTATTCTGTAGGAATACACTTATGGATCTAATTTTTAAAAACTCACGAATTGGACTAATTTACAGAAATTTACTTTCAGTTCTTCCTGATGACATACTGAAATCTAAAGCTAAATTGGAAGCCAAATTTTGTAAGACCGATATTGATACAGCTCAGGCCCTAGAACTTTCTGCTAAGGTTCTAATTTCTGGGAGTTTGCGCTCCCAAAGTTATATGGCCCTATATGACCTTTACTACACCCCAGCCAAAATATATAAATGGGGCGGTAGGGGTGGCCGCAGTTGTCCTAGATGCGGCATAATAGCGGCTGATGATGTCCATATGTTTTTTTCCTGTCCCAAATTGGCCCAATTTCTCCAAGAAGTTCAAACATTTATTACTGACAGCCTCAAAATCCGCTTGGTTTTATCAGCTGAATTAGTTATAATGGGTTGTGAAACCGATATATCAATGAATAGAACGAGTCATGTCACTGCTCTAATATATATTGCAATGTCGCAAATCAGATTATGTATTACATCAGAATGGATAAATCCTGCCGCACCAACTTTTATGATCTGGAGAGCAAGGATCTTAGCCCTCCACAGGTTGGAGTCAGCCGTTCTTTCAAGGGGAGGCAGTAGAAGACGGGAAAGGGGCACCCAAATTTGGGCCCCATTTACACAATGGTTGGAAGGCTAAGTGGTATATAACTGGCTCATATAAATTTAATCTGACTCCGCTCTATTTTAAGTTATATTGCTAATGTAATATCGGCTTGTCTTTTTGCTTTCTAAGTGCTGTTAAACATAGGGGAAATCATGACTGTAATATATGTAATTGATTCTATGTTACTCAACAAGATTATATAAACTGTCTGTGTTTTCAAGCTGACAATAAAAAAAATTAAAAAAAAAAAAAAGAGATTATCTGGTAAAACAATAGCAACCTGGAATCCCACACGCTGCACACCAATGTGAGAAGGTGGCCTGATAAATGCTGTCCACTAGTTCTAGTGGGCACCTTGTATCAGTCCAAACAACCCTTTATGGTTAATGGTTAAAGACAACCTTCATTGAAAGCTATCCTAGTGGTAGCTATGGAGAGCAGACTTCAGACTAAGTCTTGAAGGAATGTAAAGCAGCTTGTTTTACCAGTCTATAATCTCTTGAATGATCAAATGAACGGACAACCACACCAGGTATATATTCAAAATATATGTATTTAGGATAAAACACACCCTTCTATTCTCTTTATGAGGCTGGAGTTCAAAGTACTTTGTTTACAAGTTTCAAGAATCAGTAATAGCACAAATACACGTTTGGGCCCTAGGGGCGTACCAAACCATTTACCCAAAAAAGTGGTATAAGAACCACGACTGGGATAGACACAAGGCCTATAGCCTGTAGAATTGCTGGGACCCCAAGGAACCACCCAAGGTAGTGACACAGGGAGCCCACGGGGACTGTATGCAGTGTGTAAACACAACCGCGGGTTCCCGTTATCTTCTATGGGCAATGTCGCGGTTGGAAATTTAAAGATTAGGGACACTTCTAATCAAGTCAGGACCAAACCTTTTTGGATTTAAGAAGGGGCTAGCACCCACGGGAGCACCGGAGTACTCGAGTTACCTCACCCAGGGAAGCGGGTGCATAGGTGTCTTTTGGTGTCGGGTCGCGTCGTCGATTTCAATGGGAGCCTGCAAAGAACTGCTGCTGTCGTGAAGAGGAGAAGTGTCCGAAAAGATCCAAGCCTGGATCTAGGATGGAAGGAACATGAAAGCAGAGGGGATAAAGTCTGGGTCACTAGCCAGTGACCGAGGGCAGGATGGACCAATGCCCACAGATGTCGGGTGCTTCAGGTGAGTTGATGGGTGTCTTGACTCTTCAGCCACGAGGTCCAGGAGGCGTCGACGAAGTGCACGAGCCGGATTCGAGCTGTACTACAAAGTCTGTCGAGTGCTGCGGTGTCGGCGACCAGAATGGACCCAACAAGCCTTGGCAACGGCAAGTCACTGGAATTCAGAGAAAGGATTGTGGTGCAGACCAGCAAGGTCTGAGGGACTCACCCAGTAAAGATAATTCAGGGCACATCTGGGGCAATCAGGTAAGCCCAATTAAAAAGGAGTTGCCTTCGTAGGGACCTGCTAGCCAATGGGCTAGTGATCGCAAAGGAGCCTCGAGCGATCATGCTTGGAGCGAGATCACGGGTCAATCGTGGAGTGGAGGCCAACACTCTCCGGTGCAAGACGTGCTCAAGGGTGGGGCTACCTGGAGCCCAAAGAACAACTTTGAGGATGACCAGGAAGATAGTGTTGCTGCAAAAGTTCACAGCGTCCAGGGGTCAAGGTTCCACGTCACCCACGATAGCCAGGGGCCTCAGCTTTGCTGTGGGCTCAGGGTAACCTCGGGGAAGTCTGGAAATCCACCTCTGGTGATGCAAAGACTTTGGCATCCTGCAGGAGCTTCAGCAATGCAGACCAGCCAGTTGCTTCTTTGGTGCCTGCCAAGCAGGGGAGTCACTCCTTGACCCCAAGGGAGATTTCTTCAGTCTTTTAGTCAAAGTAGAACATCGAAGGTTCAGGATATATGTTGCAGAGTTTCGTCCAGGGTAATCTAAAGTCCTAGGGACTGGATTCCTGTACTAATACCAAGTTTAGGGGATGGACTAACTCTAAGGCCCCACCTATGGGTGGGCTTGGAAAGAGGGGTGGTTACACCCATTCCCTTTGTCCAGTTTCGCGCCAGAGCAGGGGCAGGTAGCCCCTGCAACTGGTTTGAACCGGACTATGCACAGGGACACCAAATGTGCCCCCAGTACAGGACTTCAAAGCACCAAATAGTGCTCCCGCCCAGCCCCAATACACATCTGCGTGTCTAGGGAGGTGGTTACACCTCGCTTCGACAGGAAACCTATTGTCCAGGTCTCCCCTGCCGGAGTTTTGGTCAGCAGCAAGAGGCCAGACCCGTGTCTGTGGCAGAGGCATCCATTTTGTGATGCCAGGGCTCAGGAAAGTCCTACCAGGTTTGACCAGTGTGAACATATCTTTCCCTCTAGAAGGGTGGAATGCTACCCCCACCACCAAAACTGGCGGGGGTTAGTATTACAAAGCATTTGACACCAAACAAGACATGTTTTGATGCAGCCATTCCAAAGATAGCATTTACCGCAAGGTTATAATGCACTTAAGAGTATATGGTATGCCTGTATCACAGAACAGCCATAAGGAAGTATTTCCGAAAGCTGCAGAGGGGCTCAGCTCATGCTTGGGCACCCTCTCACACAAAACCAAGTACTCTGCCTTCAGGATTGTCAAGGCCTGCCATAGGAGTGGCTTATAGGTTTATATGTGTCTGTATATATATATGTGGATATAGGTAGCCTATACCACAGTAAGGGGTGCAAGCACACCCTTACCCAGGCTGCAGTAGCAGACCTGTGGTGCCATTTTTGAGTGCTTCCCAGGGGTGGTATAATACATGCTGCAGCCCCTGGTAGGCCTCTGAGGTACCTATGCCCTAGGTACATAGTATACCATATACTAGGGGCTTATAAGGCACTCCAGAATCCAATTAGATATGTACCTACTGTACATGCAAACCATTTTAGAGAGGAAGCAGCTAGGCTGTGGTCCTGATTAGCAGGGCCACTGCCAAACTAAGGTCGAACAACAGTGAAACACCAGCAAAAAGTGGGGGTACCCATGTGAAGCAGATCCTACTCTCCTACACCCCTTACCTTTGGAGGATGCATGTTAGGCAGTGCATGACCCAACCCCACACTCTCAGGCACATACTGCATCTGACCTACTACATATGTGCCTCCCCTGCACTCTCACCCACACTGTTGAAGACTTACCACAACATTTGGGACACCATATAGACTTGGGTAATGTGTGAGCACCTCGTCCACCAGGATCCTCCTCACTTGTGAAGGGACTGGCACAGATCCTCTCTGTCCTTGCCATCACTGTAGACATGAGACAGCAGCAGTGGGTGGTGAGGGCTGACAGGCAACAGTCCCTGGAGGCAGCAGCAGGTGAGGGCTCTCATGCAGTAGGCTCTGTGAGCAGTGGAAATGTTGGGCTCCCTCCCACACATATAGCACCCTGGGGTCATTTCAGTGTTCATAAGCTGTTGCAATTGGTGTTCCAGGTCAGCCTTTTTCAAATGCATCCAATGAGCGGCTCCTCGGTGGCTACTGTGTTCAATGTTCAAAATTGCATCAGGCCACCTTGATAGCGGGTCCCATTGGTTGTGAGGGCATGGTCAATGGCGGTGAGACACCGCGGGGGCCAGGCGGACGCTACCGCGGTGGTGCATCTTTCAATTTCATCCAATGAGCGGCTCCACCGTGGCGGAGCACGCCTACCGCGATGTTCAAAATTGCATAGGGCCACCGCGATAGCAGGTACCATTGGTTGTGAGGGCATGGTCCATGGCGGTGAGACACTGTGGGGGCCAGGTGGGTGCTACCGCATTGGTGCATCTTTCAATTGCATGCAATGAGCGGCTCCGCGGTGACGGAGCACGCCTACCGCGATTTTCAAAATTGCATCGGGCCACCGAGATAGCGGGTCCCATTGGTTGTAAGGGCATGGTCAATGGCAGTGAGATACCGCGGGGTCCAGGTGGGCGCGACCGCAGCTTGGGTGCCGTGCCATACAGTGACATGGGTGACCGGGATTTTGGTGGCAGAGCATGCCAACTGGCATTTGGTAATACATATATATCTATCACTACCGCAATTGTGTCCTGAGCATTGGCGGTGAACCACCGCGGGGTCCAGGCGGGCGCTACCGCGGTTTGGGTGACATACAGTGACATGGGTGACCGGGATTTGGTGGCAGAGCATGCCAACCGCCATTTGAAGCTATGTAGATGCCTATCACTACCGCCAGTGTGTCATGTGCATTACAAGACACACTGGCGGTAGTGGTAGGCATCTACATAGCTTCAAATGGTGGTTGGCATGCTCCGCCACCTAAATCCCGGACAGTATGGGCGGTCGATAAGGCGAGCCTGCAGCATCACATTGTTGACTCTGTGCGTTATTGGGTTTTTGGAGCACGTTTAAGGCGCCTACAGACACATCATGCTGTGTCAATACCAATGGTCATATATGGACTACGAACAGTGGACACTTACATTCAATCATGGCACTGGATGTCATTAATATGGTGTATTGATACACATGACATCCTTACGTAATATCTAACACCAAATGCCACACCGTAATTCCTAATGTTGCACGAAATGTACCCACAATTTCATATCTGTGCCCATGTGTCACCCTAAATATCAATATTTCCTCATTATTTCAGCATGAATGTCATCACTGGACACATATGTCACCCTGCTGTAATTTTGGTAAGACCAATTACAGCCTTCATGTAATTTTATGGTACACACTGGCAACTCCTGCAGTGTATATCCACATGTACATGTGGGTGATCTACCTACTCAAAGGATGTTAAGTACATCAGCGCCACACTTGGCATTCTGTACATTCTTATTCTTTGTCACTTGGGTATATGCCTGAGTGGATGTTTTGTCTACATGTCTGACACCTGTCACCACAGTGACTTATGCTGTTGTGTCTGGTCCATGCTCATGTTGTTGTTGTTAGGCCTGTCGTATGTGATTTTGTCATATGTATATTTCCACAATGGTGATTTGGTTGATATAGGATTTGAGTACTGTGGTGTGTTCCGTTGCTACTCACCTACGACCAGGGCATTTCCATTGTTCACATCAATTATGTTGCGTTGGATGATGGACTGCATGCAAATCTGTGGATGTGGCTCACTGCCTGGAAAGTTTGCTTTGGCATTTGTGAACAGTCACTTTTGCCTGCACATTGATGTAATGTGTGTGCTTTGATTTGCAGTGATTGTGTGCAGTGTTGGTGGGTTGCACAAGTTTATGTTTATGAGATTTATAAAGCACTCAAATACCCATGGGTGTCTCGGCGCAAGTAGGACACGTGTGCAGTCTATTGCCACCAACACAAGTGTATGTGCTTGCTATGGAGTGGTAGCCAGGCTTGCTCACCAGCTGTTCCCGCGCAGTGTGGGTGAACTGAATGTGGTGGTGAATCAAGATGAAGAGGGCATCCAAGACAGGTGAGATGTGCCTCGATAGGGCTGCCTGTGACACTCATCCAAATATTAAATTTGTTCATTGGGAGTTACTAGTGGCCGACAAGTGATGCACAGCCAGCAGCTTTGTCTGCGTGGGATGTTGATTGTTCGCTGTGCCGGCCCTGCCAGCCTGCGTGTAATGAGACTCAGGATGCATGTCCTTTAGGCCATGTGGTGTGCAATTAGATCCACTGGTGTCATGTGTCTGAGGCTGTTGTGCATTTGTAAGGCATCCAGTCTATTGATGCGCTGACTTGTTGGTATACTGGGGTGTGTTTGTCCTGGTAGTGTTGTAGGTTTGTGTTGTGGCACTGTTGTGTGTCCAACCAGCTGGATGATTATCGCCATGGCATCTGTTGTAGTTCACATGTGTCTATGGGCAGTGCTACCTTCATACTGCATGTCATTGATCAACTTAAGGGCAGAATAAAGGTTGTCCACAGTCCCTGCTGATCACGTATCTTGTCCACTTTTTGTGTGCCACATTGACAATCTGTCTGCATGTTGAGAATATTGGGCAGTGATGTAATGGTAGCTTGTTACACGTGAACACATACTCAGCTAATGCTTTGCATTATCTGTCACTGTCAGACTTTGAATTGTATTTGGCAGCAGATATGGCCTGTCTACTGATGACAGTGGATATTGGCACATGCTTGTGGATATGTATGTGAATGTCTCTGAAATTGTGTGTCTTTGAAGTGGCACGGAATTCAAAAACTGTCCTACTGAACTAGCCACATTGTGGTGTTAATGACTTCCCTGTCATGATTGCACAAGAAGGTGTGGCAGGTACAGCAGCCACGTGGAAGCCAGCAGTGTCTCTGCTTCCCACATGTCCTGTATCATGTACTCTTAGGGCTGGGTGCACAACAGCTGGAAATGTAACTATTAGCATTCACAGACACAGTTCCTGTATTGTTTCTACTCACTGTGCAAATACAGTACTGGTGTACGTCTATTCCGTCTCAAGGTGGCACAACATCTAACTTGCGCTCTACGCGTTCAGTGATGCCAGACAATGTTGTTCCTGTGACAGGAAGAACTTTGCAATTTTGTGCACATCTAATTGTGTATTGCAATGACGTGTCCCCTTCATGTCACCTAGGAGGCGACCTAATGTGTATCGTCCATTCACCCTGCTGGTTGACATGGAGCATAACGACATTATACGGCGATTCTGTATGGACAGGGCAAACCTACAAATCCTATGTGCAATGTTGGAGCCACACCTGCATCCTCGCAGGATCTATCCAACAGCACTCACAGCAACGGTGAAGATGATGGCATTCCTGCATTTCCTGGCGACTGGGTCATTCCAGAACACTGTGGGCATTGCAGGGGGAATGTCCCAACCAACATACAGCATGGTGCTACGGGATGTCCTGGTGGCTATGATGCAACACAAGGACCGATTCATACATTTCCCCAGGAGGCAGGAATTGGTGGATGTAAAGGGCGCATTTTATGCACTTGGCCACATCCCTAATGTGGTTGGTGCAATAGACTGCAAACATGTTGGCCTGGTTCCACCAATGTGCTGGTGGTGTGCCTGGCCGATAGGGTCATCTCACACGTCTGTGCCAGGTTTCCAGGATCAGCTCACGATTCATACATTCTGCGCAACAGCATTGTGCCCCAGCTGATGGCCAATCTGCTTCCGGAGCAGGCATGGATTGTGGGTGAGTACAAAGACTCAAGTTGTGTGCTATTTGTGTGCTATGCTGTCCTCGGCCACATTTCAGACACTCAATCTGTATGTGTATTTCACACTTAGGTGACTCTGCATATCCCAACGGCCCTTGGTTGCTGAGCCCACTACGCAATCCCAAGACACCAGCTGAAGTCCGCTAAAACAATGCCCATGGGTGGACATGTCAGGTGGTTGAGTTACATTTGGACTCCTGAAATCAAGATTTCGCTGCATCGACAGGACCGGAGGTTCTCTGCAGTACTCACCCGTAAAGGTGTGTCAGATAGTGGCAGCATGCTGCATGCTACACAACCAGGCCTTGCGGGAGGGAATCCCCTTGATCCTGGATGATGATGACCAGCCACAGCCCCCACCTGCAAACCCCCAAATGTCGAGTGACGAGGATAGTGGAGAGGAGAAAGGTGTCGAGCAGCGTCAGCAGCTCATCAACAACTACTTCACTTGAAGGTGAGTGACAATGTACAACGTGGCCGTTGTCTGCTGATGTTGTGTTTGGTGAATAGGGCTATGTGAGCTTTGTGACTGCAGCAGGTTGTTGAGTCAGTGCTGGCTGCAGATGTTTTGGGAACAGGGTAGTTTGGCACAGCTACTTGATGTCTATGTTGGTACTGTTTCCCATTGTAATGTGTGCAGATTGTAGTACCTTGATGACAAGTGTTGTGTGATGATTGACAGGCCATCAACTGAGTAGCGACTAATGTTCTGTTGTGTTTTCCTAGGTCCCTTCAGCCTCTCCTTGCCTGCAGAGAATCCCTGCTCCTGTGACATTGTAATCATGGCTAACATTTTACATACTGTGATAAACATGGAGCAGAGACAACTACATTGATGCGTGATTAGTGTTTATTTACAATGGGTATCTGTGACAGAGAAGTGGATATTTACATACATGTGAATGATGAATCAATGATTTGGCAGGGATGGTAGATGAGACAATCGAGTGAACACCACATTGTTATGGTGACACAGTCCAACAGACACATGACATTTCAACGGCAGTGTGGGTGAGGATAGGTTACAAATTCAATGGCAGGGTGAAGAGGGGTGCTATCGTGGCTGGCTCCTAGACTGGCGTTTGGCAGGTGCTTTGCCACGGGATGCTCTCAAGGATTTCTTTGAACGGCCCCTTGATCTCTTGGCAGGGGGGGACACAGGAGCAGGGACAGTGGGGTCTGAGGAGTCCCCCCTCTCCGTGTCCGCAGGGGAGGATGTGGAATTGTCATCCTCTGGGCCACCAAAGGGAGGTGGAGGTGTTGGTCGTGCCGCAGGCCTGTCCCTCAGTACCGCCACTAGCTGGCCCAAGAGGTCCACAATTTGGCCCATGCGGTCCACAAGTTGGCCCATGCGGTGGTCTATAGACCGCAGCATCTGTTGTTGGTCATGGGCATCTTGCTGAGCCTGCACCAATTGTCCCTGGGCCTGTTCATAGACCCCAACAACTATGTTGATGTGTGCCAGGGATTCGGTCCCAGGGTCCTGTTGGCTTCGAGTACCCCTCTGCCTCCCACCTGGCCTGCTGTCACGGTCCTGTTGCCTCACCACTGTGGGCACCCGCCTACTCTCCCTGACCTCCGCAGTTGTTTGGGTGGGCTGGTTGTCCTCTGGGGTAGGGCGAGTGTTGCAGGCAGCAGTGGTAGTGGTGGTGGTGGCACAGGTTGTTCCAGCATGGCTCAGCGTTGATGTTGTTGCTTAGGGGGGGGGGCAGTGGGGGTCTGGGACAGATTGCGCCCTGGCACACCAGATGGGCCGGCTTGGTCCTCCACATCCTCAGTATCCTGGGAGTCTGCATCAGAGTGTCCATGTTCTGGGGAGGAGACTGGCTCTGCAGGTTGAGGTTGTCGTCCTCTGCAGTCAGTTGTTGGTCACCTGTGGGACAGAGGGTAGATGGTCATTGACTCACACCCCTCAAACTTGCTGTGTTTGATGTCTCTTATTTACATGTTATGCTACACACAGTTAAGTATTTCACACATTGTATGTCCGCACAGTGATGTGCGTCCTGCCATGATGTGGAGGTACATTCATTATTTTCCAGGATGTGACATGTTATTGGATACCATGCCCCATGTGTAGGATTTGTGAATACAATGAAAGTTTGTCATCTGAGAACTGGCATTACTACAACTTGATGTGAAGCATCTTTGCTGATTACTCTGCCTGGCAGACATTACATGTGCGCATGAACTAGCCATTGTCATCTCATGCATACCGTTGCCATGTCCTGTGCTTGTACTTTTTTATACAACAAACCATGCTTGTTTAGTTTTCCCATGGTTCTTCATGCTCAGCACCCCTGGAAGTTACAGATGACATTTGGGGCGGTGCATGTGTGGTCCCCGATTTGCTTACACATAATTTTTGGTGAGTCACAGTTCTGTTCCTGTCACAGTTACGTATGCTTAGCTGTCTGCAGACTTTCAATAGATATATTTTTAGGTTCTATATTGGTGTGGTTTTGGGCCTTGTGTTGTCATATGGCTCAATGCTTTTGGTGAGGGATGGTGGGGTGCATGCACTGTCCAGTTACCTGTCCAGTTTTCCTTTTTGTGGTGGCTTTCAGACACATGCTAAGGGGGGGGTGGAGTGCTCCATCCTGCTGAGGGGTGGGACAGGGGGCCCTGGTGGGAGTTGTACTGCTGTCTCCTAAGACACATTCCCCCTCCCTGGGAAGAGGGCTACCCACCTTGTGATGAAGGTGAACAATGCAATGGCTAACAAATGCTTCTGGGGAGTGGAGTGCTCCATCCTGCTGAGGGGTGGGACAGGGGGCCCTGGTGGGAGTTGGAGTGCTGTCTCTCAAGACACATTCCCCTCCCTGGGAAGATGGATACCTACCTGTTAGGTGAAGGTGAACAATGCAATGGCTAACACATGCTTCTGGGTGGGTTGGAGTGTTCCATCCTGCTGAGGGATGGGACAGGGGGCCCTGGTGGGAGTTGTAGTGCTATCTCCCAAGACACATTCCCCCTCCCTGGGAAGATGGCTACCTATCTGTTAGGTGAAGGTGAACAATGCAATGGCTAACACATGCTTCAGGGGGGGTGGAATGCTCCGTCCTGCTGAGGGGTGGGACAGGGGGCCCTGGTGGGAGTTGTAGTGCTGTCTCGCGCACCCAAACAGTCCTCCCTGGGAAGATAGCTACCTACCTGTTAGGTGAAGGTGAACAATGCAATGATTAACACGTGCTTCTGGGTGGGGTGGAGTGCTCCTTCCTGGTGAGGGATGGGACCGGGGGCCCTGCTGGGAGTTGTAGTGCTGTCTCCCAAGACACATTCCCCCTCCCTTGGAAGATGGCTACCTACCTGTTAGGTGAAGGTGAACAATGCAATGGCTAACATGTCCTTCTGGGTGGGGTGGAATGCTCCATCCTACTGAGAGATGGGACAGGGGGCCCTGGTGGGAGTTGTAGTGCTGTCTCCCAAGACACATTCCCCCTCCATGGGAAGATGGCTACCTACCTGTTAGGTGAAGGTGAACAATGCAATGGCTAACACATGCTTCTGGGGGGGGTGGAGTGCTCCAGCCTGCTGAGGGGTGGGACAGGGGGCCCTGGTGGGAGTTGTAGTGCTGTCTTCCAAGACACATTCCCCCTCCCAGGGAAGATGGCTACCTACCTGTTAGGTGAAGGTGAACAATGCAATGGCTAACACGTGCTTCTGGGTGGGGTGGAGTGCTCCATCCTGCTGAGGGATGGGACAGGGGGCCGTGCTGGGAGTTGTAGTGCTGTCTCCCAAGACACATTCCCCCTCCCTAGGAAGATGGCTACCTACCTGTTAGGTGAAGGTGAACAATGCAATGGCTAACACATGCTTCAGGGGGGGTGGAATGCTCCGTCCTGCTGAGGGGTGGGACAGGGGGCCCTGGTGGGAGTTGTAGTGCTGTCTCGCGCACCCAAACAGTCCTCCCTGGGAAGATAGCTACCTACCTGTTAGGTGAAGGTGAACAATGCAATGATTAACACGTGCTTCTGGGTGGGGTGGAGTGCTCCTTCCTGGTGAGGGATGGGACCGGGGGCCCTGCTGGGAGTTGTAGTGCTGTCTCCCAAGACACATTCCCCCTCCCTTGGAAGATGGCTACCTACCTGTTAGGTGAAGGTGAACAATGCAATGGCTAACATGTCCTTCTGGGTGGGGTGGAATGCTCCATCCTACTGAGAGATGGGACAGGGGGCCCTGGTGGGAGTTGTAGTGCTGTCTCCCAAGACACATTCCCCCTCCATGGGAAGATGGCTACCTACCTGTTAGGTGAAGGTGAACAATGCAATGGCTAACACATGCTTCTGGGGGGGGTGGAGTGCTCCAGCCTGCTGAGGGGTGGGACAGGGGGCCCTGGTGGGAGTTGTAGTGCTGTCTTCCAAGACACATTCCCCCTCCCAGGGAAGATGGCTACCTACCTGTTAGGTGAAGGTGAACAATGCAATGGCTAACACGTGCTTCTGGGTGGGGTGGAGTGCTCCATCCTGCTGAGGGATGGGACAGGGGGCCGTGCTGGGAGTTGTAGTGCTGTCTCCCAAGACACATTCCCCCTCCCTGGGAAGATGGCTACCTACCTGTTAGGTGAAGGTGAACAATGCAATGGCTAACACATGTTTCTGGGGGGGTGGAGTGCTCCATCCTGCTGAGGGGTGGGACAGGGGAGCCTGGTGGGAGTTGTAGTGCCTATTGTCTGGACACATACAACACAGTTGGTGTTGGGTACCTTTGTGGTGTATCAGGTTGAGTGGAGGTTACATCTGTGTGACCTGTTTTGGGTATTGGTGGGCAAAACAATGGACTTGGGCCTAGGAGGTGTAGGTTTGTAGTTGTGCAGGACAGTCCATAGCAATGCAATGGTATACGTTTGTTAGTACTTACCAGCTTCCACTCCCCCGGGTATTCCTTCAAGACTCCCTGGTTGCAGTGTGGCAAGCACCTTCTCCTCCCACTCAGAGAATGGTTTAGGTGGAATGGGAGGGCCTCCGCTAGTCCTCTGAGCCAATTCACGGTTCTTGGCCCTCTTCTTCTTGACCACGCTCTTCAGGTCATGCCACCACATCTGTATTTCCCACTTGTTGCGGGGGGTGGTCCCTACTGCATTAACCTGGTTCACTATCCTCACCCACATTTGGGTTCTGGTGGCTAATGGTGTCTGTTGGACCATGTTACCATAGAGTTGAGTTTCAACTCTGATTATCTCATCTACCATGACTGCCAGCTCTGTTTCTGTGAATTTTGGCATTTTTTGTGGTGCCATGGTGTGTGCTGTGCTGATGTTTTGGGGTGCAGTTGTGAGGGTGGTGTAGGTGGTGTGTGTGTGTTTTGTGGTGGTGGTGTGATGTGTGTAGGTTTGCCTCTTCTTTGTTCTCTGGTGTTGGGTCCTTCAGTTGAGGGGTATTGCAAAGGATTGTGGTCAGGGAAGGGGCTGGTTTTATGCTCAGCTATGTGGGTGTGGTAAGTTAGTGTATTGCAGTCAGGTGTGTTGTGTGGGTTGTCCTGTGATTTGTTGGTTTGAATTTGCCATGGGGGATGTCATTGTGCAGTTTTAGGTTAATTGGGGGACAGGCCTACTTCCCTGTCTGCATTTGGTGGGCTTATTGTGTGTTTTATTCATCGGCCGCCATTTTTTCACGGATCCTCCGCAACGATGGCTATGCTGCAGCCCTTCCGCCGGCTGTCACATTCATCACTGTTCGCGACCACGGCGGTCGGATACAGCGGGAAGTACCGCTGTGGAATCGGGAATATCTTGATGTCACGGGCGGTTACTCTGCATGCCTGGTGGCGGTTTGTATATTTCCCACTGCGAATACGACCGTCGCAATCAGATTTTCACCAGCTCCACCGGTTACGGGCGGTTTTTCGGTGCCTCCTACCGCCGCAGTCGGAATATTTTGGCGGTTTATCATAATCTGACCGGCGTTTTTCCCGCTGGCCCTGAGGCCAGTCTTTTCCCGCTACCATGGCGGTCGGGATGGGTTTCCGACCGCCATCCTAACTGACCCCCTAATATTTTCTAAAGTACCAATTATAAGAGAACTAAACAAGGTAGAAAGTGGAAAACATGCATGTTATATGGGTGAATTTTTCCATATTACTAAACCATTAGATCTATATAAAAATAATTTGACTTGCGGATTACATTATGAAGAAAGACTGTTTTTGGACATGGTAGAACAAAGAAGAGAAAGTTTCCAGAGGAAAGCTGTTAAGCAAAAAACACAGGAACCACCTTGGGCATTTAGAGAGGGAAATTATGAAAAGAGTGAAACTTATGCTGCAATGTCCCTGGACTGGTCACAGAAGGGAAACTTATGTTTGTTAAGAGCAAAAACCAACTACAACAATTATTTTATTGGCACTAGTGAATGTGAGCATACTTACCAAATTACTGGAGGTTGGGGATTAAAGGGTGGAACTGATCCAGTCTTTCCTGGGATATATTATGTATGTGGAAGGAAAGCCTATTACAGGTTACCTGCCCACTGGTATGGGAGTTGTTACTTTGGGATTGTCTTTCCAGAGGTCTATCATATAGACCAAAGAGATCATAGTGTCAATGAAATAAAGCAAGGATTAACACGTAGTAAGAGAGCAAGTTTTTCTGAAATAATAGGTGATTTATTTTCTGTACTAATACCCTCAGTTGGGGTAGTTCTAAATTCACATAACATTTGAAAAATGTCTACAGTGGTTGATTTTTATCAACAGATACTACTGGTGGACTTTTAATGATTGATACCAAAATGGTGGCAATAAGATCAATGGTTTTGCAAAATAGACTTTCCCTTGACATTATCTTGGCAAAGGAGGGTAGAGTATGTGGAACGTTAAAAATTCAACACTGTTGTACCTATAGCCCTGATAAAAGTAAAGGGGTAGAAGGATTTATTAGAAATATAACAAGGTTTCATAAAAACTTAACGCAACTGGAGGCTAACGGTGTTTGGGAGAGACTTATTAAGAGTATTACAGCTGTGAGAAATTAGTTTTCAACCTTTTGGGAAAGATAGTGATGCCAGTACTTTCAATAGCAATAATAATTTAGTAACGTTGTATAAATGCTGTAAGTGCATGAAAGGAAAAAAAATCTTATCAGATAAAAAGAATAAAAGGAGAGGAGTAAAGAGAAAAAGAGATGAGATAGAACTTGAAGAAATAAATGAAGAATATTATGATATGATGAAAAGACTAAATGAGATTGCAATGAAAGGAGAGAAAGATACTATACTTTAGATAAAATGAAAGGTGGCACTCGGTATGGTAAGTATTTATGGTGGCTTCAAAAGCCATCAGAGAGGGGAATTGATGGAGCAGGGATTCACAAAAAGAAACCCGCTTGCATTGAGTACCCCTGTAATACATACTAATTTTAAAAAGTAAATAGTATTAACGTGCAATTACACACCACACATGGTGAATTTGCTTTGCAATATGCATGAAGTTAATCCTAACTATACGTAAATAACCAAATTTGTAATAATATTGTGCGTAGAACGTGTTTTGCCTTTCAACTGTAAATAGTTTACACCAGCATAAATGTACTCCACAACTGCATACGATTCGGCAGTAGTGAACCCTACACAAGAGGAAGGAAGTGGAAAGCTCAAAGAGTGGTTTGCCTTGAGATTTTGCAACAGTTTACAAGCTTTACGTGTATTGGAATTAACCCCTTCAGCGCGGCGCGGATTACCGCGCCGTGCTGAAGGTTCGTTGCGCGGGCGGGGCCGTGACGGAGCGGTTCCGTCATCCGCACAGCGCGACCGATGCGCATGACGAAACCGCTCCATCATGCGCATCGAAAGGGTTAAACTACACCCTGGAAATGGTTGAGGATGTCTCCAGCAAAGTGATGGAGCAATTGCCTTCATGAGTGGGAGGAGGAATGGAGAACCCCAACCCTGTGGGGGTGTAGGAGAAGGTGTTTTAATAAAGGCAAGAATGTATGAGGGGAGGTACTACTATTTTTGTGAATCTTGCCCTGAGTCAGTGGCAGCTCGTTTTTTTAAATTTAAATTGTATGTAAACTAAAACCACCTATGGCAACAGGAAAGTGCTTGTGTTTGGCTTGACTAACAACAACGATTTCATCACTGAAATTATGGGTTCCTTTGTTTGGATTTCTTTTTAAAGCGTGGCTTGATTGAACTAACCCAGTTAGTTTGCACCACTTTCCCTGCTAGCTTAAAAGGCTGCAAAAGACACATCCAATTCAACAGCAGAGCAAAGCACAGGCATAAACAACTTTCGATCATCTGTCACGTTCAAGCTTAAGCTTTTGAGAAACACATGCAATTGTTAAGTTAATATAAATTTAAAAGATGCTTCAGTCAAACCTATTTTAGTGAAGCATTCTTTAAATAAAATCCATATACATTCAGCAATCATGTTGGCTTATATGGTATCATAGACACACAGGGCCGGCTTTAGGGCTTTGCGATTGGTGCAGGCTCTCCCGGCGCTGACCTCGAGGGGGTGACGAGGGGATAAAGTATTGGTTAAAAGCAATGCGTTGCAGAGTTCCTTGTGTGCCAAGCAGTTTTCAGGAAACAAGAAAAATGTCAAGATAACTCTGGTGATTAATGTTCTTGCTGGAGTGAGATAGGAGTTTTGTCTAGTGCCATTTTTGTCTCACCATGAAGTAGCGCAGGGAGAACCTATACCAGATAACAGGAGAAAAGTGTGAGTGCACTATGAGTAGCTATATAAAAAAAATGAAATGCAAGTCAGACAGGGGCTATAGAGAGATGAGAGCACTGTTGAAGGGTCGTAGTGATGGAAATTGTGTAGAAGGAGGTCATTGGATGGGTTCCAAAAAAGACTGGCACACCATTGCCACCAGCGCTTAAGCCGGCCCTGTGAATAGATATTAAACAAGCCAACAACATTGATGAATGAGTATTGCAAAGTCATCCTTGTGCCCTGGGCACCCCACATTCTTTTTGCTGACAGGTATTGATGGTAGCTGACTCTGACCGTTCCTGGGCTCTGCCTAACCAGGCCCAGGGCCAGTGCTATGCTAAAAAGACACTTAGGGGGATATGTATAATAGAAGTGGTGGAGTGAGGCGTTAGCTGTCATGACTTAACGCCTCACTCCGCCACTTCTGAATCATAAGGCTGCATCATATTTACAACGATATGGTGCAGCCTTGCATTTCCCCCTGCGATGGCGCTACACTTAGCAGTGTAGCGTTGATGCAGGCACCCTAGCACCATAGTGCAAGGGTGTCTGCATGCAGGGGATTGTTGTTTACGTGTAGGAAGGTATCCCTTCCTACACATAAACAATCCTGAAATGCCATTTTGCGACTTTCATGTGTGCTGCTTAATGTAGCCCACATGAAAGTCACAAAATGGCATTTTTTAAAGGTCGACCTTCCTGTACATAAACAATCCATGGCATTTTGCTTTTTTCATGTGTGCTGCACAAGGCAGCACACATGGAAAAAGCAAAAACAAGGAGAAATAATGCCTTTCTCCTTGTTTCGCCAACTTAAGACCAGGTTTTACCGGGTCTTAATTTTGGCGCTGCCTCCTGTGTACGCTGCTTTTCGTCAAAATCAATGAGTGTTGTGGTGGAATGCCCACCGCAACACCCACTGCCCACCCCTTTCACACTAACCATAGCGTGAAAGGGAGCCTTATTTACAAGGCAGCGTTAAGCCACATTAAGTAGCTTAACGCTGCCTTGTGTAAATAAGGCTAAGGCCCTCACATCACCAGAACGTCGATAAAAGTGACATTGTGGTGGCGATAGGGGCTTTGCCTTATTCACAAGGGAGCATTAAGTCACTTAATGTAGCTTAATGCCGTCTTGTGAATAAGACCCCTTTTCAAGCTATACTTAGCATGAGAGGGGTGGCCAATGGGTGTTGCGCTGGGCGTTGCACCGCAACACCCATTGATTTTGATGCTGACCCATATTTACAAGGGCAGCATAAATATGGGGCAGCGCTAAAATTAAGAAAAGGAAAAACCTGGTCTTAAACAGATGCAACAAGGAGAAATGTTTCATTACGAGGAGAAATGTTTAATTTCTCCTCGTTTTTGCTGTTCCTATGTGTGCTCCATTGTGCAGCACACATAGAAACAGCAAAAGGCCATTGATTGTTTATGTGTCGGAAGGTGACACTTCCAGCACATAAACAACTGATAAAAATAAATGCCATTTTGCAACTTCTATGTGTGCTGCATTAAATGTAATTTCAGATTATGTGTAGGAAGGGACACCTACAACACAGGCACCCTAGCACAATGGTGCAAGGGTGCCAGCATTGGTGCTAGGCAGCTAACATTAGTGTCAGTGAAGGGGGAACCGCAGGGCTGCAACGTATCCTTGTAAATATGGTGCAGCCCTGCATTTTGGAAGTGGGGGAGCACGGCGTTAAGCCATGGTGACTAACGCTGCACTCCGCCACTTCCTCTTAAATATGCCCCTTAGAATGCAATTAAAACACCTACATACGCTAAGGTACGCTATGGTTTATGGTACCCCTATGATTGGCATGACCACCTATATAAGGCCCTTGTACATAATAGGGCAGGGGGGTTAACACTACATTTAAGACCCCAGCATGTAATAGGGCATGGCAGTTTAAAGGCCAGCAGCTTTTCTGCACTTGCATTTGCGCACTGCTGAAGCCGGAGGTCAGTTTAAAAGCAGCCCTATATTGCAGGACCGCATTTAAAATTGTGCCCAAACGCGACTTTTTTGTTTGGGGCGCTTAAAAATTAATACACTACAATATTTTGGCATATTAATAACCCCCAGGGTCTCCCCTAGGGGTCCCAGGTGTGGGGTATCAGCTATTTATAAGGAGGACCATTATAAAATAAGTTGTATATGCCTTGGGTTTAGTCACATTTCATGTTTCACTCCCCACATTGTAGTACAGTGCTTCCCAAAATCTACTTTCACACTAGGAGCACTGTGGAGTTTGGATCTGCAATATTTGTACATATGCAGAACCCCTAAAGTCTCCCCTAGTTGTTCCAGGGTGGGGGCTCCTGTAGATACAGACATGGTCCTTATGAAATATGTTTATAAGCCCTGGTGGTGGAGAAATTGCCCAGTTCATTTTCCTCATTGCAGATTCCCAGCCACATAGGCTAACAAGGCAAGATGTTATGGATTAATAACTAAAGATAGGGGTGTCATGAATATGTAATTCAAGAACTCAGTAGAATGGTATTGATAAATCCATCAAATGCTATTGTTGAGTTTCTCCCAAAATATATAGACAAGAAGTTATAAGACTTTCTTCTGTGTAGGCCGAAATGCAGCCTTCTAGTGCTCTGACCTGATTGGCCAGAGTTCAGTTGTTTAGGAGGCTGCTTTGAAGAGGTGATAAATGGCTCCTTGGGTTAGGGATTCCTTTTGGGAAGAGAAGGCCCTGGGCATAGGAATGCTAGAGCCAGGGAAGGGATAGTAAATAATGTTCTTCAAAGGAAGAAGGGAAGAGGCTGGAGAAACCAGTTTCATTTACACCTCTAACTTCTGTCCCCATCCAAATGGCAGGCTTAAAGAAGGAATTTGCAGATGCAAATGGCGAGGAAGACTATGTAGATGAGCCATCCTGTAGGCTGGTTTAGTTAGTTCTTCTCTCTCTACTGGAAAATCAACCAAATCAAATTTTGGGGAAATGTTGGTCTCTGGGAGAATATAGTGCCACACTTTGGATTATGTGGTCATACTCTGGGGTGTTGCACTGCACCTCATTGGACAGGAGTGCCCTCCTGCTTGACCCAGAGAACCTAGAATAAGTAGCTGAGAGGGGCAGAGCCTCTCTGCTCTGCTGCTTGAAACTGAGAGAAGAAGAAGGACTTCCAATCAGGAAACTTAATTTGCACCATCAGGCCCTGCACTCTGACACCTGCGCCTGCTGCCTTATCTGGAACTACAGCCATTTGGATGTACCTTGTTTCAAGAGAAATAAAGAGTGCTCTCCCTGCAAGCTACGGGTTAACAGCGATCACCTGCATCAACTCCACCAAGATTCCCCTGCCTAGAGTGCATCCAGTGGAACTTTAAGGGTGTTGTCCAGGTGCGTTGTTAGAATTGTGGCCCAAACTTTCAAGGACCATCTTGGTGATTCCAGACCCTTGGATTGTATTTTGAACACTTTGAACACTCACTGAATCCGGCCTGCTGGAGGAGGCTGCAGGAACGTATGGTGAGAACTCCTCTAGAAAAGTTTTCAAATGTGAAGGTAAAATCTTGACCGGTGCCTCCCACTTAGTCTATCTGACCAGGGCTCCATCGTGGTCAGCTTTAAATTTTGACTTTGTCCCGCCTAGAGGCGACCAAGTGTCCAAAAGTGTCACTATTGGTTTCCAAGCACTAGACAGTGTTTAATCTTTATACATTCGTATCCCTGGTTCCCTACAGTGGATTGTTTCTGTTATTTAAAAGATAAAAACATGTCCTAATTTTATACATTGGTGTGGGATGTTTATTGTGTGTTGTGTCTTAATTATTTACAGAATTTGTGTTTTTAAATTCTTTACAAACCTGTCTCTGAAGTTAAGCCTGCCTGCTTGCAGCCAACCTACCAAGGGTTGAGCTTTGGAATAATTTTCTCAGACCTATTCTGAGCCCTACTTTAGTGGCCTTAGTGCCAGAGGTAGACGTACATTTACCCCTACCAATAATCCACTTTCCAACAATGAGTTAATGATGCTCAGTGCTGGAATCTATGCTGATCACCAGTCCACAGATAGGAAGTGTGGTATGGCCACCTATGTCTTCCAGACTAATGAGGTCAGTGGAGTAATATTATATCGACTAAGAATGAAACTTTTGCTATATTGAGACTTTGGTTCGGAGTATGAGATGCCTGGTAACCAGAGGGAGAGACACCCGGGGCAGGAGTTACCAAGCATCACAGGTTTTCAGCCAAAAACGAGGAAGAAAATGCGCGACCTTGCTCTTTATCACAAGCAGTCCCTGATATTCTTGCTTGCGGTTGCGGAAAACATAACATAACAAAACATAACATACACCACATTATGTAGAATAAAACAGGGTAGTATAGTGTAGCAAAGTATAAAATTACTTAACATATCATTGGTATGTGTCCTGGCTAGGCCCATGTAGCAAAGCTGCTCATTTCTTGCATTGTCCTATTTTTCCCATTAACATTTTCTGTCATGACCTTTTGCACATATTTCTATGCATGACAATGTTGGATTAGTTTCTCTGAAACTACTTTGTTTACACATCTAGCTTCACACATTATCACAATGCCTCGAACATTATGTACAAGGCCCTTCTATGCAGTATGTGCAAATGTCATTTCTTTCTTCATCCACGGGGCAACAGGGCTATCTACATATCCATAACATCACAAATCTACACATACAGCGCAAGGCTGCTTTCTATTATAAACAAAAGAGCATATCATAGTAGAGAAGGCACTTCAGCTCACACCAAGGGTCCCTGACATCTCCATAAGTGGTTGTCCAGTTAATGACCAAGACTGGGTACTTTATTCTCTCCCACCAAGTAATGGGGTTGGATCATCCCTAGGGGGATTCTTGGTTCTACACCTACGTACACTCTGGGTACACTTTAATAGTAGGGTTTGCATAGTAGGAGCACGCCTGATTGCTGCCTTATTTATATGCCTGCATATATACACTGTTTTAGCACCATGGTAGAACTGTATCTACTATTTAAACCTTTGGTCCCTGTAATCTCTGTCACCATCTACTGATTATCGCAGCACATCTATTCTATACAAGAATAACGTTGGTTCAATAAATATATTAAAAACGTCCCATTGTGGATTCTGTATATTTCTCTGAGTACAAGTAAGCATGAGTGACTGAGTGAAAGGTCCTGATCTGTTTCCACGAACCCTGAGGGGTTAGGGTTGTCATTTTCAGTGGTTGCCAGAAACCATTCACTCCCTGGTAAGTTTAGAGGGGCTTGCGGTGGTACTGTGACCTAGCTGGTCTCTAGGCCATCATATCCTGCGGGGGTGCCCAGAATCAGTCTAGGCACCTCACCCAAAGTTTATGTTACCCAACAAACACGCAGTTCTTACTGATTAGTGGGAGCTACACAACATGGCGCCGCCAATGTTGGTTGGGTTCTTATTTAACTATCTATCTGATTAGTTCAGTTGTCCTTTTCTCACAGACTCCTACTCTCCTCTAAGCTGGAGATGTACGTGGTGGGCAGGACAAATCTGCCTATGCTGAGTAGGTATACCCTATGTGTTGGCTGTAAATTATTCAAGCTTGTAGGATGAAATGATTTCCAACATTGTGCTAATCGTGTTCATCTACTAGGATCCTAATCTCTTCACTCAATGTCCGTAAACAGAGAAGCCGGTGGAGAGGATGTAGTTGCTCTAAATATTACAGAAAATTGCAGACATGCAGTCACTATGAAACTATTACATTGTGGCCTCCCGGCAACGGGTGGGGTGATAACCTTCGTTGTCGAGGCACACAAAGCATTCAAAACAGAGGTATTCTATTCTTGGGTTAAGTTCCCAGCTGTGAATGAACGTACAAAATTGTTTCACACTTATATTGAACATAATACACCAGAGGGATATTTTCCATATGTGAACATAGAAATTCCGGTAACTTAACAAGAACAAATGAATTGGTTTAAAAGTGCCCTCACACATACCGTAGAAAATTTGAAACTTGATCCTCTCAGTTAAGAAGGATCAACTTGGCCCCTCCTAGCTACTTATACACCACATACTATTTAATCTTGATAATTTAGATGCAGCAGAAATAACAACACTGTACAAAGATCTAGTAAAAATTCACAGAAACCTCACGCAGTACATTATGCGAACACTGACAGTTAACCATGCGCGGACGGCTCAGGCTGCACAACCACAATTGGCTGCTGTGTGTATCAGCTCGCAAACACTGAATGCTGTTATGGGAAAGGTTCCCACCAGTCGGGAGCAAATTTTGTTCTGGATAGTACAGAAATCAAGCCAGATTGAACAAATATGTTAAGTAACATAAAGGGGAAAGCAGCAGCATTGGCTATACACCAACACCAGAGGGAATTCAGTCCTGTACAGCAGGAGCGGGAATTGCCTAAAATTATCGCAGAAACATATGCTAAACTATGCAGAGTTAATTTGGGAGCCAGGACTGGGACACTGCAGGTTAAGAGTCATTCTGAAAAGGATATCTTTAAGCAAGCACATGATTCTTTCAAGACGAAATGAGACTATAAAGAAAATAAGACACAATGATGGGGTGGGTCTCCTCAGCAGGAATCCACTAACAAAAAATATAATTTAAGAAACCATGATAAAATTAGAAAGCCTGACAGGTATCAGGATACTGATACATGTTCCTCTTGTTCCTTTCAAGATTCATTCGATACACTTTCGGAGAGAAGGCGACAGTCAGAGCGCAGACCAGAAGAGCACGTGAAGCCAAAAAGGGAAACACATCGCCCTACAAACTACATCCTTAAAGAGGACAAACAAAATACTCCAAACCTTAATTCAAAATGAAGAAGGTAGCAGGGAGTAAAATAAGATGTGCCCAGGCTTCTGAGGACTCTGCTTTTGAACAGGGAAAAGGCAGTGAAGATACTGGACAGGGAGACAGAAGTCACATTAGCTAGCCAGAACCTAATGGATTAACTGGTGGTAGTAGCGCTGAATGAGCATATCATGGTGGAAACACCTAATGCAAGGGTAAGTGTCCCACATCATTTATACAAAATAACGCTCCAAATGGAAGGAGACATACCCAGAATTATCAACACTCTCCTTTGGGAGAACCTGGCATATGGTTATGGCATTATTTTGGATGTAAAGGATTAGCCACCTGAGCACATAGTGGAGTACCCGCTAGGAAAAAGGGTAATTTTACCTGCTTTTTCTGACCTCTTTCCAGAATCAGTTAAACATTCATATGTACAGGAGCGGGCATTAGAGCCAGATCCTGCACTGTACCGCAATCATTCTGGGTGGGATGATGAGTCACCTCATTACGAAATCCCATTAAAATCAGTACCTCAGGCCCAGAGACAATATCCAATAAAACATGAAGCTAAGAAGCAAGTTAGGGAAATCCTAGAACAACTTGAATACCAGGGTGTCATAGAATATTGCACCACAACCATGAATAACCCCTTGTTTCCCGTAATGAAACCAGACAATTCATACCATCTAGTCTTAGACTACAGACATTTGAAAACTTCCAAATGCACATTTGCAGTACAAAATGCTAACATGTTTGAAGTTCTTAATTTCACCCACCTCATCAGCGAATATCTTAGGAAATTCAGAACACCAATAGACAGACTCTTTGGAAACCACACCGCCGATAACAAAACATCCCTCAAGAGTGACAGGTGGTTCTCTACCAGGTCTTAGATTTAGATATACCTTGCCCTCTAATTGCAGGTGTGATACCGGACTGCACACTCCCAGATGGCTGACCCTTATTGATGTGACCTTTGCCAGTCGCCTAGTTTACACTAGCAACCTGCTGAGGACCAGTGGCCAAACGTTTTGAATCCTCATGAGAAGATTCAATACTCTTTTATATGTCAACCGCTTCATCCAATGTAGGATTCTTACGTGCTAACAATCTCTCTTATATCTTCTTGGAATATCATCTCACCACACGTTGATCCCTAATAAGCTGTGAAGTAAAATTATCAAGCTCACAGTAGGAGGCCAACATTTTCAAAGCAATTATGTATGTGTCAATGGATTCAGATGGTGCCTGTACCCTGGTAAAAAACGGACGCCTGCACATCACCAAGTTTACTTTGCCCTCAAATAGAATTTGACTGTTCACTGCATACTGAAACTCATCCATCCCATCATCTTCAGCTGGGTTTAATTCTGGAAAGTGATCAAACACATTTTCCTCTTCTACCCCCAAAAAGCAGTACAAAAGAATTCTCTTCCTATCAGGGCAAAAATCCTGACCATCAATAGCCCCTAAATAGGCATTGAACTCAACCATAATCTCTACGTCAAGGGTGGCTCCCCAGGCTCCGTTAGAAAATGTGCAGGTGGAGTAACTGTTTGCATCATGACTCAGTCAGGTAAAATAACTAACGGTTTAAACAAGTGAGTACAAATAGTATATACTAAATAGCTGAAAGAAACATTTTAGTAATCATATAACATTCCCAAACATCAATGCAAACTGACACGAAATTAGCACACTATTAAGCGTGTCAGTAGCTGAAGAACTGGATACACTAAGGGGGATATTCACAAGAACATGTGCTAAAAAAAAAAAAAATGCAAACGCAACTTTAGACATTGCAGCCTATCGCAGTAAAATAACCCTGTGTCAATGTGGAATTCACAAGAAGGCGTACCATGCGATAGTCTGCCGAAACCGCGGCCAATGTCCGCGATACAACCACCTCGATGGAGATAAAAACACAAACCTCAACGTGAAAAAACATGCGATGGGCCAAAGTGCGATGGGGAAATCAGTGATAAGCAGTGCCAGGCCTACAATACATACATGGCAGGCGGGAAAAATCACTATAATAGTTGAAAAAACACTCAAACACAAACTGACCAGCACCCAAGTACCATGGAGGCAGCCGGAGCAGGCGCAGAGGTTGAGCGTAACCCCACAAGCACCCCAGACATCCAGCCTGGGACCTCGGGGACAGGGAAGGGCAAGGACAAGAAGAAGAAGAAGATGAAGTTCAGTACGCAGGAAACAGGATCCTAGTCACGGAGGTGATGGAACACCATCAACAACTGTTCATCACCTCCAACGTGTCATTGGGCACCAAAAATGGAATATGGCGGGACATCATGGGCAAGGTGAATGCCGTCGGAGAGCACAAGAGGTCAATGGACGAGGCCAAGTGGCAATGGATTGACATCAAGCGCAATACCAAGGATTAACTCGCAGCCAACCAGAAGGCAGCAATGCAGACTGGAGGTGGGAACCCAGCGCCACAGCTCATGCTGGATGACATGGAGGAGATGGTGTCGACAGTTATCAGTGTGGAGACTGTGGCTGGAGTCGGGGGACTGGACACTGCTCGACAGGACACAACACAACCACAACAGGGCGAGTGACCATCAGGTACTAGGGGGGCGGGTGGAGATGGCAACAATGGCACACATGCACAATCAAGCAGAGCACAGTGCACACCCACAATGACTCTGGGTCATGGCCCTGATCTACAGACTGTCACAATGTACAATGCCATCTTGTCTGAATGTCAACATGTACCATGCGGCTACATACATGTGAACACATTGTAATACACCATCTCCCCTTCACATTGCAGGGGCACCGTCAACGCCTCCTGCAGAGCAGTCCCAGCCACTCTTCACTGATGATGAGGAGGACACCCCCAGCATCGACACCCAAGCCCTCCAAGACATCATTGACATCATCCGCAACTCACCTCCAGGATCAGGGCAGCCCAGCTGCATCGAGGAGACCCCACCGCCTACCCAATCCACCCAGCAGGATGCAGCCATAGCCCGGCAGTCTCCCAAGACCCCCAGGAACAACACATGGCCTTCCAACGCCGTGTGTTGGAGGGCCAGAGGGAGACGGCTGAGCAGGTGCGGGTGGGGTTCGATATCATAGCTACCAAACTGGATGCCATCCATGGGTGTCTAGGTCCCATCAGGGACCAGCTCCAGTCCCTACCGGACACCCACGGCCCGCTCCATGGTCTCCAATGAGCCCTGACTGACATCGCTGGAGTCATGACGCAGAGGGTAGAACACCTGTCCACTCAGAGTGGCTTCAGCGATCCCAGCTGTGAGCTGGCACACATGCAGAGGCTCATGAAGGACATGGTGCAGATGGAGGCGGAAAGGATGGCAGCCACCGCTGCACATCAGCGAAATGTAGCTGGGATCTACCATACCCTGCAGATCCTCATCATGGCATTGCTGCCACAAGCCGTGGTGCTGATGAATGCTGCTGCCCCCACACCATCCACATCTCCACCCCCTGGTGTGTCAGTGCCTCACCGTGTGGCAGGCCAGTCCACTCTGGCACCTGATGTGTCACTGCCACACAGTGCCACAGCCGGTACTGCAACACCCACAGGTGGGGCAGAGCACACATCCAAGGACGAGGACGTGGATGGGTTTGAGTTCAGAAGGAGGCACTAGCATTCATTTCTGCATGGTGCCGCACATAGCCCCATGACCTTCTACTGACCCCCGACACACTCCGCTGCACTCACCTTGTGCAATAAACATCCAGTAACACCCTGCTGTGTCATGTCTTTCATTATTCATGTATGAATGTGTGGATGAATGTAGGGACAGTGAAACCCCTTACGTGAATGATGCTCATCTAGTGGGATGCCAGTCACAGTGTGCTACATTGCCTATTGTGTTTCGGGTGCCGTGGACACTACAACAGGGACACGTGCATTAGTCACTTCCTTGTCCGGACATGGCCTGAACAACGCCCAGAGCCCCCTTAGCTTACACTCCAAGGAGGGGGCCCACAGAGCTACCTGTCGCAGGCGTACTCGCTGGTGGTGTGCAGGTCACTGGTCTAGTTGTCAGCATGTCACTGCCACTCCCTGAGGGCAGGTTTGCACACACACCACACCCATCCAGCACAGGTGTCACAGGCCATGTGACCTCGTAAATATAAGGGGCCGACAACATCACATTCCCCTCTGCCGGTGGCGATGGGATGACAGACGCTCTACAGTTCTCAATCATAAAGGGCCCATGAGTTGTTACACACAGGGTCAGTGGCACCCGAAGCCTTGCGGCCGTCACAGGCCTACCACCATGTGGCGCTGACTGGGGTTGCACAGGGCTAGTGGCACCTGAAGCCTTGCGGCCGTCACGGGCCTACCACCAGGTGGCACTGACTGGTGTTGCACAGGGTTAGTGGCACCGAAATAGCGGAGTCAGTGTGCAGCCTGCGATGATAACGTGTGCACTGATCTGGTCTCTGCCATTGATGACTCAGGACTCAGCATCATGTGTGGGACCTGCTGGGCCGCGGGCGGGTTCAAATGATGTGGACCATGCCATGGTGGCGGTGCCCGGGCCTGGAGCTTGCACTGGCACGTGGTGTGCCCACTGGTGCATACACCAGTGGCAGCAGGTGGCCTGGGTGCACAGGGGCGGTGGTGTCTCTCTCTCTCTCTCCCTCCCTTTCCTTCTCTCTCTCTCACTCTCTCTCCCTTCTCTCTCTCTCTCGCTTCCTTTCCTTCTCTCTCTTTCTCTCTCTGGCTTTCTTTCCTTCTCTGTTTCTCTGTGTCTCGCTCCTTTGATGTGCGCATGACACACGTCCTGATGTTGTACTTTATTTTCCAGGCTGTGATGTCGAGATTGTCCCTGATGGACCCGCATTGGTGTTTTGGTTGTTACTTCAGTGCTGTGTGACTGTTTCTCGTTTTCTGGCCAAACATGTGTTTTTTTTGGGCCATGTGCATTATCATGCGCTTTTTGTGGCTCTTATGTCGTGCACGTTATGTGCATGTCCGGGGGGGACCGAGGCGGGGCTGGGGGTAGTGGCGGTGAGTGTTGTGGCCCTCATGGGTATGGAGCTGCATGATCATTGTCTCCATGGCATCTGTGGGTCTTCAGGTGTGGCTCTTGGCTGGGCTCCCTTTCATGCTGTGAGTAGTCGTCCTGCTTAGCACCAGCAAAAGGCTGGTGTTAAATCCCTGGTACTACCGTGGCTTATCGCAGATCTGGCAGTTCGTTGTAAAAGTGATGTTGTGGTTTTTTCGTGTGTTTTTGCACAGGAACGCCTACTCTGCATCTCATTATGGTTAGTTGGTGGTGTCCACCGTGGAGATACATTTTGGGGCAGCTATCGCTGGAATAATGGTGTTGTCTGCAGTTTGCACCAGCCTGTAAATGGGGTGTTAAATCTATCCCCACTTTTGATGTGTTAAGGTGGAGATAAATCGGAGATAAGTCCTTGTAAATATCCCCCTAAACATACTTGAATAAAGCGTGCCAATTGCTGTTAGCACAGGACAACTCCATTAAATGACACTCAAAATAACCAAATAAGCGTGCTATTCGCTGTTAGCACCGGAAGGCAAACGAAGAACAACTAGGAACAAGCCATTACACGAGGAATCATTGCGGGATGTTGCCTGTGAGTAAACATAGCTTATTTGAAATAAGTGCAGCCCTTCACGAAAGTGCTTATGTGTGTTCAACGTAGCCCAGACTAAGCACACGGACCGTGAGTTGTGACAAAACGCTCAGGCAACCACAACAGCTTTGTCACTAGCACTCCTCTTCACATGCAGTCAACAGGAATTGCAGCTGCCTTCAGCGTACGGTCTTATGTGCTGGCCATCCAATTCAAAGTAGCCTCAAGCCCCGTGTAGACACTGTCGCTGCATACATTTCCCACTCCGATCACAGTTACCAAAACATGAACATGCCTCCTCAGGTCCACATTGTTGGTGTCAGGATAAAACCCCAACTGGAATGTGAAAAATGTTCTCCCGGTCTCTGGAAGTCCTGCAGTAATCGTCGGTTTCCTTGTAATATCATTGTCCACTCCTTGAGTTTTCCTCATTGTCAATGTGAAGTATAAGTGCCTCTTTAGTCACAATAGCAAGAATAAGTATACAGCACAGGTCATAGAAGTACCGAGCCCAGGAAAAGGCCATTCAACACTCTCCTTACTTCTCTCTACATACCAACCCAGCTCCTCTCACAATCTAGAACCCCAACATGTAATCCACACTGTCACACATACACAAGACCCAGTGTACTCCACAGAATATCCAATGTTATTCTATGGGAGGGGTAGGCCTCAAAGTACTGAAAAATGGATTTAGGAGTTTTTCACTGCCAGGACATAAACGTAAGAATACATGCCCATCTTCTTAATCACAATGCATCCTGCCCTATGGCCTACCTAGGGCCTACCTTAGGGGTGACTCATGTACAATAAAAGGGGAGTTTGAGGCTTAGCAAGGAAGTTAGATTGCCAAGTCAAATTAACAGTTTAAAACTGCATTCAGGTGGTGCTGGCAGGCCTGTGACATGTTTTAAGGTGCTACTGAAGTGGGTGGCACAATAAGTGCTACAGGCCCGCTGGTAGCATTTAATTTACAGGCCTTGGGTATATGGTATACCACTCTACAAGTGGCTTATAAGCAAACTAAATATGCTAATCAGGTGTAAGTTTATCAAACCATGTTTAGTGGTATGAGAACAAGCACTTTAGCACTGATTAGCATTGGTTAGCAGTGGCAAAGGTCACAGAGTCCTAAGATAAAACAAATGAATTTCAGCACAAAAATGGAGGTAAGTAGGCAAAACATTTGGGGGAAGATAACCCTTTGGCTGACAAGTCTATCAATACCCCACAAAGTCTATCATATTTAGTAGCTAAAAGAAACTCTAGGAGCTGTACTATACATTGTGCCCCGGGGGCGCAACAGACATGTGAGTCTGCTTTGTTTGCCCCTAGTACACAAGTGTATTACAGAAGGGGTCACAGATGCTTGTGTGACCCCTACTGTAATACTGATATCGCTGGTACACATGTACCACTAGCGCTATCATGAAAAGGTGCTTCCATTTTCACAGGCCAACACAAATGAGAGAATCTCTTTGCCTCTGGTCCCTTAAGAGACACACTCACAGTCCACCATAAAATGGTCAGTGTCAGTGCACCTCCTGCAGGCTCTTGAGCGTTTAAAGGGGGCCCTATGGATAGCCCAGACTGCTCCTCGCAGGCAGTTAAAGTCACTCACTGCACCCACCTGCAGGTGGATCTCTAATCCTTTCGAAAAGTGCAGGCAGGCTGCCACCGAGAAAGATGGAGCAGATTTGAAACAGCCACTCCCTATTTTACTAAATGTGCTGCTCTCAAGACAGCATTAGTTTGCAGCTGCCCTCAGGGCAACACATTAATTAAAATAGGATGCAAACATGGAAAGTGCGCCATATGGAAAATGAAGACTTAGAAGTAAGTTGATTTAACAAGAGCTTTACTGCACTTGCCATAAATCAGGACAAGTCAATAACCTGGGAGCTTGAACCAAAACATTCCTGTCATTGTGTGTTTTGCATCTTTATTTTGAGAACTTGCAGTAGTCCTAATTAAGCTAATTGTGGTGACCAAATGGGGTATATTTTGAAAGTTTGCCTAAGGTCAGTTGAGGGTAACTTAGCCAAGACCATCTTCTTAACAGGGAGGGCTGTGTGAGAACCTCAAACAGAGGTGATGTTGAGTTCCACATTTTCAGTTCAGCAATTGAATATGCTACACATTTTTGTACCTGCAGGCAATAACAGCGACAGGTAATGAGATCAATGTACAAAGTTTCTGCGCAAATGAGCCTAAAGTGTATCAAAGTTCAAAGTTCCTACACCAATTTAATACATCACATAGGAAAAAAGACAGGAGTGCCTTTTTAAAGTGATGAAGGGTGAACTTATGATTTCCCTTGATGCTTAACCCAGCTTTGAATACCAGGCTTATACCAGAGGAATAGAATCTCAAAATAGGACAAGTAGATATTGAATTTATATCAGAAGGATTTAAACTAATTCATTTCAATTTTTTTTT
The DNA here is from genome assembly GCF_964204655.1 of Triturus cristatus. Lineage (NCBI taxonomy): Eukaryota > Metazoa > Chordata > Amphibia > Caudata > Salamandridae > Triturus > Triturus cristatus. The sequence goes on from NC_140590.1 coordinate 232,492,078, forward strand.
TTGTTTCTAATATGAATCGTAGTGAAGTGCAATGAACAGATAAGCTCCTCGCCTAAACTGTGGGGCAGATGTATCATTTTTTAGCACAGCAACCAAGTTTGAATCCCAGCAATGTACATATATTTATTTGCAAGTCTTTGTGACATATTGACATTGTCAATCCTTGTTGCCGATGGTGTACAGCATTGGTCAAAAGTGAAATGCTTCTTGCTGTTATTGTGTAGAATTGGCAAAAAAGCTGCTGCTTGCGACTGTGTCAAGGGAAAAGTTAGATCACATTCAGAATTCTTAGAGGCCCATTAGGATGGCGGGCGGACTTCTGTCCGGCCGCCACCCTAGCGGTGCTGGGACCAGCCGCCAGTGGTGCGGCAGTCCTACACCGGCGATTAGGATGCCACCGCCACCGTGGTGGTGGCATCCTCCATTCCCAGCATTGTGGCGGGCGGTGCTGTGAGCACCGCCCACCACAATGCTGGGAATGCACTGTGTGCATTGTCATGCACAAGGTGACAGGCACCGCGAGGTTTTTATAATGGAATAAACAAAACCTCGAGCCTAAAAATTCAATGAAAAAAACATTTTGGCTGGGGTAGCTAGTCACGCATAGACCTGGGATACTTGGCAAGGCTCGGCGAGTGCAATATTTAGCATTTTTTTTATGTTTGTTGCCTGATAGTGCTGTCTTGGTGTATGAGGCACCACCAGCCAGGGAGCGCACATCAGCTGCTGTCCATCAGGCCAGCCCAGGGTTCACTGACAGACTATCGACTATAAAAATATAGATAAAAAAAAATATCGATGAAAGATATAGAACGCAAAAATATTGACTCCCTATACTTAAACCGGTAAATACAAAAATATTGAAAAAGATATCGATGCCAAAAATATAATTATACCAAATATCTATTTGTATATATTATCTACTGGCGGTTGCCAGTAGATAGTTAAAGTTAGGACCGAGTTTCCATAGGAAATCTGAAAATTCTATTTTGAATAACTTTGGTGCCGGTTGACGAATACTCGCGAAATTTTCAAAACTAATGGGGCGCTCCGCTCAGCTCCTACCCAAAAAGTCTCGGGGTGATTCATCAAGCGGGGGCTGAGAAAACAGGGGGGTCCCAAAATGTGTTTTCCCCATGCATTTTCCCATAGGACCTTTAGTCGAAGGTACAGCCCGAACGGCTGAACAGAATTACTTGAAATTTGGCAAAGAGTGCCTTTTGCATATATGGAGTCAATCTGTTCAGTAGTTCCTGAGAAAATTGCAGTTAAAAGTACATAATTATCTATAGGCGCGCAATGTGCACGCACCGTGCGTGCACGGTGCGCGCACCTTAACGTGCGTGAGCGTAATTCTGATTGGTGGTTACATGTCTGTCAACGTTCGAATCGGTCAAAATCAGGAAGTGTCGGCCGCAGGGTAGAGAGTTCCTGACCCCCTAGTCTTTGTCAGGGGGTACTTGAAGGACCCCGAAGGGTGAAAAAAACATTTTTTTTTTTTTTAAATCGCGGGGTGCGCGCACGGTGAAAAACCTTAAAAAAAAAATATATATATAAAAAATATAATAAAATATACATAACTTAGCATTTAAAAAACCTTACAAATTCACTTAAAAAACCATAGGTTTCACACACGTTATAGTTAGGAATTAGCATTTAAAAAGCCTTGCAAATTCACTTAAAAAACCATAGGTTTCACACATGTTATAGTTAGCTGGACATTTCACTCGTAAAAAACCAATGAAATTCCCCTGTTATAGTTAGTTCAGATAACTATAACTCTCGCGCCCGCAATCCACTGCTCATGACGTCACATATTACATCACTCATGACATGGTCAGTGGCATCACTCATGACATCACTTATGACATCATCCTTGTGATAGAGTGGCGGTCGCGCTAGTTATAGTTATCTGAACTAACAATAACGGGGGAATTTCATTGGTTTTTTACTAGTGAAATGTCCAGCTAACTATAACATGTGTGAAACCTATGGTTTTTTAAGTGAATATATATATATTCACAGAAAAAAACATAGGTTTCAGCGGTGTTATAGTTAGCTGCCAATTTCACTCATACAAAACCATAGAAATTCCTCTGTTATAGTTAGTTCTGCTAACTATAACTCACGCGCCCGCAATGCACTGCTGATGATGTCACATATTGCATCATTCATGACATGGTCAGTGACATCACTGATGACATCACTGATGACATCTCAAATGACATCACTGATGACATCACTGATGACATCATCCACTGAATGTGGTTTAGTTTGAAATTTAAATATGTATTATATATATACCAATCTGTATTGAAGATTGATTGGATATATAACTGTCTGGATGGAGGATTTAGTAGCTGTCTGACTGTCTTTTTAAGTGAGTAATTGAAAGTGTCTCACTTAATACATGGATTAGTAACTAAACTATGTGAATGTGTGCAGCACTGTCCATGTTGTTGTATACCATGCTGCATCAGTTGGTCACTAACTACATGAGTGTGTATATTAGTTATTGATTAGTTGGGTGAGTATTTGTATGGGACACTGAGTTTGTGTGTTTGTTGGATGGGGTGTGTGTAACTCTATGCATAGATGTGTGAATGGTTGATTGACTAGGTGTATGGGTTTAAGAGTGCATGTGGAAACAGTTGTTTGGGTGACTGAGTGTATTTATTTGTGTGTTGGTGAGCAAATATATGTTTTAGTTGAACATCTTCAACAAAGTAAAAAAATAAAAGGCATTTTATGTGAAAGTTGGTGTATATAAAGAAGTATGTGTAAGAGTCAGTGATTGTGAGAGTAACTATATGAATGAGTGTATAATTGTATTGGTGCATAGTAACGATGAGTTACTATGTGTTTGAATAAATGAGGTGTTGTTGGATAATTGTGTGAGTGAGTAAATTTAAGTGCGTACATTTTTTTCATGAGTGAATAGGATGACTACATAACCGACTAAGATGACTGCTGATGTGTCAATGTCTATATATGTGTATAAGTGCATTTGATAGTGTTCTATTAATTAATGACTGCATGTATAGATGATTCTGTTGTTGAATGGGTAGTTGTGTGTGTAGACTTAGGAATCAGTGAGTGGGTATGTAGTAACTGGTATTAGTGTGTCAATGGTTTCAAATATGGTACTCTGTATTTTACAGTGAGTGATGAAAGGTTATACTAGTGTATGTTGAGGTGTATCAGATTGTCAAGTGGATGATGTCATCAGTGATGTTATTTGAGATGTCATCAGTGATGTCATCAGTGATGTCACTGACCATGTCATGAACGATGCAATATGTGACATCATCAGCAGTGCATTGTGGGCGCGTGAGTTATAGTTAGCAGAACTAACTATAACGGAGGAATTTCTATGGTTTTGTATGAGTGAAATGGGCAGCTAACTATAACACCCCTGAAACCTATGGTTTTTTCTGTGAATTTCTAAAGTTTTTTAAATGCTAATTTCTAACTATAACGTCTCTGAAACCTATGTTTTTTTCAGTGAATTTCAAAGTTTTTTTAAATGCTAACTTTTAAGTGTGATAGTAGTTATATCTATTTTTTTACTGATTTTCTACAGTTTTTTAACTGTTTATTTATAAATATTTTATTAATTAAATAACATTATATATTTTTCTGAAAATTGCAAAAAAAATAGTTTTTAATTAAAACTGAAATATTGATTAATTTTCTTGTTTTCAATTTTTATTTTAATATATTTATATTATTTTCTTGAAAAAAAATTCCAATTTTTTTCGGAGTCGCGCACTCAAAGTGTACACATCATGGTGGGTGCACGCATTCTAGCCGCCATTTTAGAAAAGTCATGAAGGATCCGCGTATGGTGTGCGACGCCTGCGTGTTTTTCAGTTACATCATATACATTTAATATCACGTGATATGCGCGATTGGTATGCGACCAGTATGCGACTCCTGCTCCTGCGCATTCGTGACACATGCGCATTACGGTACAAGATGTTTGCGCGGTTGCGGGTCCCGCGTGACATCATATACTTGCTGGGGCGCGCTGGGTGCGCGACACCCGCAAAAAAAATTTATGTTCCAAAATGATATGTATGTGTCTTTAATATACATATTAAGGCAAGAGATTATGTAAGATATTCATCAAAATAATATATTTGTACTTATAATAAACTTATATTATTTTTAAATATATTTTCGCGAAGTCGGGTGCGTGCATCGTGAGTGCAGAAAACCAGGTCAGCAGAGCTGCTGTAGAGACAGAGAACCAGGTCAGCAGAGCTGCTCTAGAGCCTAAGAACTAGGTCAGCAGAGCTGCTCTAGAGCCAGAGAACCAGGTCAGCAGAGCTGCTGTAGAGCCAGAGAAACCAGGTCAGCAGAGCTGCTTTAGAGGGAGAGAACCAGGTCAGCAGAGCTGCTTTAGAGCCAGAGAACCAGGCCAGCAGAGCTGCTTTAGAGCCAGAGAACCAGGTTAGCAGAGCTGCTTTAGAGCCAGAGAACCAGGTCAGCAGAGCTACTCTAGAGCCAGAGAACCAAATCAGCAGAGCTGCTTTAGAGCCATAGAACCAGGTCAGCAGAGCTGCTTTACAGCCAGAGAACCAGGTCAGTAGAGCTGCTCTAGAGCCTAAGAACCAGGTCAACAGAGCTGCTCTAGAGCCAGAGAACCAGGTCTGCAGAGCTGCTGCAGAGCCAGAGAAACCAGGTCAGTAGAGCTGCTTTAGAGGGAGAGAACCATGTCAGCAGAACTGCTTCAGAGCCAGAGAACTGGGTCAGCGGAGCTGCTTTAGAGCCAGAGAACCAGGTCAGCAGAGCTGTTGCAGAGCCAGAGAACTAGATCAGAAGAGCTGCTCTGTAGCATAAGAACTAGGTCAGCAGAGCTGCTCTAGAGCCAGAGAACCAGGGCAGCAGACCTGCTGTAGAGCCAAAGAAACCAGGTCAGCAGAGCTGCTTTAGAGAGAGAGAACCAGGTCAGCAGAGCTGCTTTAGAGCCAGAGAACCAGGTCAGCAGAGCTGCTCTAGCTGACACTGACTGACTGACACTGACTGACTGGCACTGACTGATTGACACTGACTGACACAGATTGACTGACACTGACACTGACTGACACTGATTGACTGACACTGACTGACTGACACTGACAGACACTGATTGACACTGACTGACTGACACTGATTGACACTGATTGACACTGACTGACTGACTGACACTGACTGACTAACACTGACTGACACTGACTGACACTGACTGACTACTCTCTACTACTCTCTCTCTACTACTCTCTACTACTCACTCTCTACTACTCTACTACTCTCTACTACTCACTCTCTACTACTCTCTCTCTACTACTCTACTACTCACTCTCTACTACTCACTCGCTACTACTCTCTACTACTCATTCTCTACTACTCACTCTCTACTACTCCCTCTCTACTACTCTCTCTCTACTACTCTCTCTCTACTACTCTCTCTCTACTACTCTCTCTCTACTACTCTCTTCTACTCACTCTCTACTACTCACTCTACTACTCTCTACTACTCACTCTCTACTACTCACTCTCTACTACTCTCTTCTACTACTCTCTTCTACTCTCTGCTACTCTCTGCTACTCACTCTCTACTACTCACTCTCTACTACTCTACTACTCTCTACTACTAGCTCTACTACTCACTCTCTACTATTATCTACTACTCACTCTACTACTCTCTCCTACTCTCTACCACTCACTCTCTACTACTCTACTACTCACTCTCTACTACTCACTCTACTACTCTCTACTATTCACTCTCTACTTCTCTCTACTACTCACTCTGTACTACTCACTCTGTACTACTCACTCTCTACTACTCTCTACTGCTCACTCTCCACTACTCATTCTCTACTACTCGCTCTCAACCACTCTCTACTACTAACTCTACTACTCACTCTCTACTACTCTACTACTCTCTCTACTTCTCACTCTCTACTACTCTCTGTACTACTCACTCTCTACTACTCTCTACTACTCACTCTCTACTACACACTCTCTACTACTTGCTGTCTGCTACTCGCTCTCTACTACTCTCTACTACTCCACTACTCTCTACTACTCACTCTCTACTACTCACTCTCTACTACTCTACTACTCTCTACTACTCTACTACTCTCTACTACTCTCTAAATAAATAGTGCAGGTCAAATAAATACTGGCTTAATGATTCAATAAATAGGGGTGATCATAAATAAGGAAGGTATAAATATAAGTGCAGTACATACAGGCAATTAAATATTTTGAGGCAATAAATTCTGTAAACCAATAAATATTGTGCATCAATAAATACTGTGGACCAATAAATACAGTGAAGCAATAAATAGGTTAAATATAATAAATACAGTGCCCCTAATAAATACTTAAAAGCTGACAGTGACACTCATAGAATCAGATCACATTTGAATTCCTAAGGGCTGATTTGGCCCAGGCACAGCTTGTGGGGATGTGGAAGGCTTGAGGGTGTCTACTCCCTGGCTTGGACAAGGCTGAGGCCTAAACTGAGGTAGATCAAGGGGGGAATACCAGAGACCTGGCTCTCTCCCTCCACACAACCCCTCTAAATTAGTCTCAGCTCACCCCCTGGCACAGTCAGGTTGGTTCCAGCACCTCCCTAGCCCCTTAGAGCAGTCTCTCAGGTCTCCACAGGGCCTTAGGCGCCCTCTACTCCACTTACTGCCCTTTTTCTGATGCTCCGACGCCGCTGGAGTCGTGTCGACGCCGTGAGGTGGTTCCGATTCGATGTCGGCGGCCTTGGCACAATGTCAGTTCCTGACGACGCCGGTAGGCGGCTCCGGTTCGATGTCGGCGGCCTCGGCTCGATCTCGACCTCCGATTCGATGGCGTCGGGCAGTCTTTACTCGATGTCGACTTCGGGCGGCTCCGGTCCGATGGCGACCTCAACTTCGATGACGTCGGCCGGCCTTGACTCGATGTCGACTTCCGGCGGCTCCGGAGTGCGATCCTCACTCCCGACCTCCGGTGATCCTCTCCTTAGGTTTCCGGCGACTCCGGAGTGCGACCTCCACTCCCGACCTCCGGCACGATTCTCTCAGGTTCCGGCGACTCCGGAGTGCGATCCTCACTCCCGACCTCCGGTACACTTCACCTCGGTCTCCGACGACTCCGGAGGGCGGACTTCACTCCTCCGATGACGCCGCTCACTCGACCTCGGGTGACTTCCTCCTCGACCTCTGGTACTCTCTACGACCTCCGTCGGCGCCCTCTCTCGACCTCTGGCGGCTCCGGGTACGACGTCCGCTTTCCAGTCGGCGCCGCTTCTCCACCTCGGGCTCCAGGTCTCAGGCTACTCGACGTCGGACTCCAGGGAAACCAGTTTCCAGGTCAGGATCTTGCTGTTCTCTGTTTCTAAGGCCTGTTCCTGCTGTCCAGGTCCTTAGGATGGTTTTTCTTGCTTCTTCCCACACAGGGCTCTAGGCTGGGCTCAGTCAGTAGGGACTAGTATCAAGGGTGGGTTTATGGACCCCACTCCAGGCACAAGTTTCCACCCCTGCTGCTTCACTCCTTCCTCCTTCAAGTTTCTGCTGCTCACTCTTCACCAGTCAGGTGCCAACTGCCAGCTCCAACTGCCAACTCTCTGTCTTAGCTTCCCAACATTCTAAACCGCCTCCAACTGTCACAGGGTTCTGGAATGTTCTGGAAGGTGCTGGTAGGTTCCAGTGGATGCTGGTGATGTCACAGGTGGCCACCATTTTGTGCTCCAGGCCCTCAGACAGTAGTTTCAGGGGTAGGTAAAATGGCTCCCTGAATCTGCAGCAACACTAAAAAGTCTGGTGGTTCCCAAAAAGGAAAAATTCAAACAGGGTTTGAGGCAAAAGTGGGACAAAATAAATAATGATGAGGAGGGACCACCCAAAGGGCTGACAGGTCTAACACGCGTCCCCCCCAGCTGAAAGTGGGGAGAGCTACCCAACCCCTTGGGAGTTCTCATCACTAAGGCGGAAGTACCTTGAGAGACCGTCTGCATTGGCGTGGTCCACTCCAGGCCGATGTTCCACCTGAAAGTCCATTCCCTGTAGGGAAATAGACCACCTCAACAACTTGGGATTCTCCCCCTTCATTTGCATCAGCCAACGAAGGGGTCTGCGGTCGGTCTGAACCAGGAAGTGCAAGCCAAACAGGTATGGCCGCAACTTCTTCAGAGCCCATACCACTGCAAATGCTTCACGCTCTATTGCACTCCACTTCTGTTCCCTGGGAAGTAGTCTCCGGGATAGGAAGACCACGGGTTGATCCAGACCCTCTTCGTTGAGTTGCGATAACACTGCCCCAATGCCATGTTCTGATGCATCTGTCTGGACAATGAACTCCTTGGAAAAGTCTGGGGCCCTTAAGACCGGGGCCTCGCACATGGCTTTCTTCAATCTCACAAAGGCTTGCTGACAAGCCTCCGTCCAGACTACCCGTCGAGGTTGTTTCTTGGACGTGAGCTCCGTGAGGGGGGCTACGATGGTACCGTACCCCTTCACGAAGCGGCGGTAGTATCCCGTGATGGCCCAAAAATGCTCGGACCTCAGTCTGTGTCTTGGGGGGTTCCCAGGCCATGATGGCCTCGATCTTCGCCTGGAGGGGTTGCACCGCTCCCCTACCCACCAAGTGTCCAAGGTACACTACCGACCCCTGCCCGATCTGGCACTTGCTGGCCTTGATCGTCAATCCAGCTTGTCTCAGGGCCTGGAGAACAGCTTGCAGGTGACGCAAGTGATCCTCCCAGCTGTTACTGAAGACGGCTATGTCATCCAGATAAGCAGCAGAGAAACTCTCCATTCCGGTGAGGATCTGGTTTACCAGGCGCTGAAACGTGGCAGGTGCGTTCTTGAGCCCAAAGGGCATCACACAGAACTGGTAGTGGCCATTGGGCGTGGAGAAGGCTGACCTTTCCCTTGCTCCATCAGTCAAAGAGATCTGCCAGTACCCAGAAGTAAGGTCAAAGGTACTTAGATATTGGGCAGCTCCCAGCCGGTCAATCAATTCATCCGCCCTAGGCATCGGATGAGCATCAGTTTTGGTCACTGAATTCAGTCCCCGGTAGTCCACACAGAACCTCAGTTCTGGTTGGGCACCCGGTGGTGCAGCTTTTGGTACTAACACCACCGGACTAGACCAGGGGCTGCTAGAAGGTTCAATCACTCCTAGCTCCAGCATCTTAGTGACTTCACTGTGAATGCTGGCCTTCACCTTGTCTGACATCCGGTAGATCTTGGACTTCACAGGTGGGCTGTCTCCTGTGTCCATATCATGGACGCACAGGTGAGTCCTACCCGGGACAAGGGAGAACAACGAGGAGTACTGCCCCAGGACCTGGCGACAGTCCTCCTGCTGTTCAGGAGTTAGAGATGGGGAGAGAATCACTCCCTCCACCGACCCATCCTTCTCTTGAGACGCAAACAGATCAGGGAGAGGCTCGCTTTCCACGTCCTCTCCTCCGTCAGTCACCATCATCAAGATGACTTTGGGCCTCTCGTGGTGGGGTTTGAGGCGGTTGGCATGCAGCACCCGCAGGGGCTGACAAGGGGTCTTTAGGTCCACCAAGTAGGTAGCCTTACCCTTCTTCTCCAACACCTCAAAGGGTCCTGACCAACGATCCTGGAGGGCACTAAGCTCTCCCGGTTCGATCACCCACACCTTCTGGCCAGGCTCCAACTCCACCGGGTGAGCATTGTGGTCATACCACGCCTTCATCACTGCTTGGCTGGCTTCCAAGTTGTCAGAAGCTTGCTTCCACAACTTAGCCATTTGGCTCCGGAAGGCCAGCATGTAGCTCACCACATCCTGGGGAAGCTTTCTGGGAGTTCTTTCCCATCCGTCTCTCATCAGGTTGAGAGGTCCACGTACAGGGTGCCCATACAGAAGCTCGAAGGGGCTGAAGCCCACTCCCTTCTGTGGCACTTCCCTGTAGGAAAAAAGTAAACAGGGTAGGAGGACGTCCCATTTCCTCCGCAGGCTTTCAGGCAGACTTCTGATCATGCCCTTCAAGGTTTTGTTAAACCTCTCCACCAGACCATTTGTCTGGGGGTGGTATGGAGTGGTGAACCGGTATGTCACTCCACACTCCTTCCACATTGCCCGCATGTACGCTGACATGAAGTTGGTCCCCCTGTCGGACACAACTTCCTTGGGAAAACCCACTCGGGTAAAGATTCCCATGAGGGCCCTAGCCACAACAGGTGCTGTTATGGTCCTCAGAGGTATTGCCTCTGGGTACCGTGTGGCATGATCCACCAGAACCAGGATAAACCTGTGACCAGCTGTAGTCGGCGGATCTAATGGACCCACAATGTCGATGCCCACCCTTTCAAAGGGGGTGCTAACGACAGGAAGTGGTTCCAGGGGAGCTTTCAGCTTCACCCCTGTTTTCCCACTGGCTTGGCAAGACACACATGTCCGGCAGTAGGTATCGGACGACACTTTCATCTGAGGCCAATAAAAGTGTGGGACAAGACGGGCGAAGGTCTTGTCTTGCCCCAGGTGTCCTGCCAATGGTATCTCGTGAGCCAACTCCAGAAGGAAGGCTCGATAACGTTGAGGAACTACCAAGGCTCGTGACGATCCATGTAGGGGTGCCTTGGGTTCACTGTAGAGGAGGCCATCCTCCCAGTAAACACTGTAGTTCCCTTCAACGTTCCCTGCTGCCTGGGCTTCGGCCTGTCGCCTCAGCCCCTCAAGGGTAGGGCACTCCCTCTGGCCCTGGCAGAATTCCTCCCTGGACGGGCCTCCCTCCACGTGCCACTCGGCCGGGATGGGTAGGTCCTCCAGGTTGGTAACGTCCCCCACCGCAGACTCCTGGTCCACCACCTCCGGTGGCCTATCCGTCCTACGGGGTGGGGACGCCGAGGCAGGCTCCTCCTGTCCTCGGTTCTTCCCTTGACTGGCAGCTGGCTGGGCCTTTGTTCCAGGCTCCAGCCGAAATGAACTCCCTCTTCGGGTAGTCGCGGACCTTGTGCTAACACAGGCCCAATCAGGTGTACCCAGCATCTCAGTGTGAGTCCGGTATTCCACCTCCTTCCAAGCGTTGTGCTCCATGTCATTCCCCAGCAGACAATCGACTGGCACGGCAGGGCTTACGGCAACTCGAAGTGAACCTGCAACCCCCCCCATTCAAAGGGAACCTCGGCCACTGGATAGTGGCCTGTTCTGCCGTCAGCCATCGCGGCTGGGTGGAGTACATCGGGAATTACCTGCTCTGGAGACACCAGTTGGCTACGCACCATAGTCATACTGGCTCCTGTGTCTCTCAGAGCCTCCCCTCTTTGGCCGTTGATGGTGACCCACTGCCCATACTTTGCGGTATTTGCGGGCACCTGGATCTTGGGCACCATCTCCCGTTCTCCCAGGGACACTAAAGTGACACCCGCCCACTCCCTTCCCTTAGTTAAGGGCATCTCCTCCCCGAGCACTACACTAGCTACTCCGGGGGTCTTTCCTCCAATGGGAGGGGGTGGTCGTTTCAGGCACTTCGGATCTCCTTTATAGTGTCCAACGCCACCGCACTCGTAGCAATGGACAACCCTTGGCTGCTGACTCTGGCCAGGATTAGGGTTTCTGGGTGGGTTAGCCCTAGGGGTGAATCCTGTTCCCTTTCCTTGGAAGTTATTTTGGGGGCCTTTGGAGAACTCCTTTTTCTTTTCCCCTCCCTCTTTCTTCTGGGGGGCGCCCTGTCCGGCCTTTTGAGTATCCCCTCCAGTCCCCCTTGTGGACACCCGGGTACTAGCCCAAATGTCCGCCTCCTCAGCAAGCTTCCGAGGATTGGTCAGCTTGCTATCCACCAGGTGTTGCCGCAGTTCAGGGAAACATTTCTCAAGCAGGTGTTCCTTCAGTACAAGGTCAAACAACCCCTCGTAGTTCCTCACTTCACTGCCCTGAATCCAACCCTCTAGTGCCTTCTTTGCATAGTCCAGGAAGTCCACCCAATTCTGTGTGCCCAGTTTGTGACTACCCCTGAACTTCTGTCTGTACTTTTCGGGTGTCAGTCCAAACTTCCTTATGAGCGCCACTTTCATGTTGGGGTAGTGGGTCTGCTCATCCTCTTCGAGGGCCAATAAAGCATCCCTACCAGCTGGAGGCATGTACTTGTACAATCCCCCACCCCAGTACTTCTCTGGAACCCCATGGGCCCTTAACGAGACCTCATAGGCCGCTAGCCACTTGGCGATATGATCACCCGCCCCATAGCTAGCTACTATGTCCCTTGGCAGGTAGGGTTTGGGTTCCCTGGTGAACTCTCTTTCTTGGTCTTTGCTGCCACCGTTAGGTACAGGGTGTGCCCCGATTCTCAGGATCTGAAGATCTATTTCTTTCAGCCTTATCTCATGAGCCATCCTCTGTTCCTCCTTCTCCTTCTCCAGCCTTGCTAAGTCCCATGTGAGCTGCCTTTTCTCCCTCCGGTCTGTTAACTCCACTTCAGACAAGCCACCGCTAGAGGCACTGCTGCCCTTCCTGGAAAGTGTCCTGGGCCCCGCTGACAGGTTCCCCACCTCCGGTTGGTACAAACCAGCTCCCTCACTGTCGGGCTCTCTATCCCTGTCCTCCTCCTCAGCCTTGCTTTCTCGGCGTGCCTCCCCCCAAGCCCTTAGGCTGGTTTGGAGTGCACCCTTCTTTGCTCCTGGGGGACAATACACCCCCTCCCGCTGGCAAAACTCCCTGAGTTGGGCCACAGTGTACGTTTCTAAATTTTCTAGTACAAACTCCATCTTGCCCACTCAGGTCAGTGGACAGTTATTTGCAGTAACAATGCAGGGGGGTACCTTTAATAATACCTCCTCCCACCACCAGAGTAAATTTGGAAAAAAACAAAAACCCACAATTAGGAAGGCCGCTTTGAGAAAACTCCCGGTGTAGGCCTATGGACTACCCACAGTTATTGTTGAGTATACGTAGGCACAGCTCTATCCCACCGCTGCCACCAATTATGTTAGAAAAACACACTCCCACTCTGGAAGGGTGGTGGTGTTCTCCCAGACATACACTGTGGTAGCTTGGCTCGAGTGGTCAGGAATCAGGCTCCGTGCTAAGCATACGACATACCCAAACAATAACCATGCGTGCATCCGTTCCAAAAACGACTCTACACCGTAAAAATTATGAAAATATCTTTCTTTATCTTCTTTTTCTCTTAGTTGCTGATTAGATAAATAATAACACAATCACAATATACAACTTTTTAAATAGTGCAGGTCAAATAAATACTGGCTTAATGATTCAATAAATAGGGGTGATCATAAATAAGGAAGGTATAAATATAAGTGCAGTACATACAGGCAATTAAATATTTTGAGGCAATAAATACTGTAAACCAATAAATATTGTACATCAATAAATACTGTGGACCAATAAATACAGTGAAGCAATAAATAGGTTAAATACAATAAATACAGTGCCCCTAATAAATACTTAAAAGCTGACAGTGACACTCACAGAATCAGATCACATTTGAATTCCTAAGGGCTGATTTGGCCCAGGCACAGCTTGTGGGGATGTGGAAGGCTTGAGGGTGTCTACTCCCTGGCTTGGACAAGGCTGAGGCCTAAACTGAGGTAGATCAAGGGGGGAATACCAGAGACCTGGCTCTCTCCCTCCACACAACCCCTCTAAATTAGTCTCAGCTCACCCCCTGGCACAGTCAGGTTGGTTCCAGCACCTCCCTAGCCCCTTAGAGCAGTCTCTCAGGTCTCCACAGGGCCTTAGGCGCCCTCTACTCCACTTACTGCCCTTTTTCTGATGCTCCGACGCCGCTGGAGTCGTGTCGACGCCGTGAGGCGGTTCCGATTCGATGTCGGCGGCCTCGGCACAATGTCAGTTCCTGACGACGCCGGTAGGCGGCTCCGGTTCGATGTCGGTGGCCTCGGCTCGATCTCGACCTCCGATTCGATGGCGTCGGGCAGTCTTTACTCGATGTCGACTTCGGGCGGCTCCGGTCCGATGGCGACCTCAACTTCGATGACGTCGGCCGGCCTTGACTCGATGTCGACTTCCGGCGGCTCCGGAGTGTGATCCTCACTCCCGACCTCCGGTGCTCCTCTCCTTAGGTTTCCGGCGACTCCGGAGTGCGACCTCCACTCCCGACCTCCGGCACGATTCTCTCAGGTTCTGGCGACTCCGGAGTGCGATCCTCACTCCCGACCTCCGGTACACTTCACCTCGGTCTCCGACGACTCCGGAGGGCGGACTTCACTCCTCCGATGACGCCGCTCACTCGACCTCGGGTGACTTCCTCCTCGACCTCTGGTACTCTCTACGACCTCCGTCGGCGCCCTCTCTCGACCTCTGGCGGCTCCGGGTACGACGTCCGCTTTCCAGTCGGCGCCGCTTCTCCACCTCGGGCTCCAGGTCTCAGGCTACTCGACGTCGGACTCCAGGGAAATCAGTTTCCAGGTCAGGATCTTGCTGTTCTCTGTTTCTAAGGCCTGTTCCTGCTGTCCAGGTCCTTAGGATGGTTTTTCTTGCTTCTTCCCACACAGGGCTCTAGGCTGGGCTCAGTCAGTAGGGACTAGTATCAAGGGTGGGTTTATGGACCCCACTCCAGGCACAAGTTTCCACCCCTGCTGCTTCACTCCTTCCTCCTTCAAGTTTCTGCTGCTCACTCTTCACCAGTCAGGTGCCAACTGCCAGCTCCAACTGCCAACTCTCTGTCTTAGCTTCCCAACATTCTAAACCGCCTCCAACTGTCACAGGGTTCTGGAATGTTCTGGAAGGTGTTGGTAGGTTCCAGTGGATGCTGGTGATGTCACAGGTGGCCACCATTTTGTGCTCCAGGCCCTCAGACAGAAGTTTCAGGGGTAGGTAAAATGGCTCCCTGAATCTGCAGCAACACTAAAAAGTCTGGTGGTTCCCAAAAAGGAAAAATTCAAACAGGGTTTGAGGCAAAAGTGGGACAAAATAAATAATGATGAGGAGGGACCACCCAAAGGGCTGACAGGTCTAACAGGTAGCAATTACTATTCCCACTCCAGTAATTGTAACAGTAGGGAAAGTGTTGGATAGTGGAGGGTTAAAAATTACTTTTTCCACACCAGTGAGTGCAAAAGTAGGGTAAGTGTTGAATAGCGGAGGGGTAAAACTTACTATTTCCACTCCAGTTTTGCAACAGTAGGAAAAGTGTTGGATTGCAGAGGGGTAACAATTAATATTGTCACTCCAGTCAGTACAAAATAAAAAACAAACGAAATGTGAAATAAAAAAATATTGAAAAAACAAAACAATTTAAAATAGATATAAATATGTTAAAATGTTAAATACAATTATATATAATGTTAAACCCATATAAAAAACAGCTACAAATATTATATTAAATATAATCAATTCCAAACAAATATATATTTTAATTAGAATTTATTTAGAAACACAAACATTAATTATTACATACATTTACTTTTTTTATTTCCTACCAAATAACACCACACAATACACAAGCCACATCTAAATTTAAAAAATAACATTACTTCCTTAATTAACACAATTAATTCCCAATTAAAGAAATATTATTAATCATAAAACAAACTAAAACTCAAAAATGTATTGCCTGCCCACACTTTACCCCTATAATCCCCACAACCCACAGCTAAAACTAAACTGTAAAAAAATTAATTATACAATTAAAACTAATGATATTTAACTACTAATTATAAAGTAAGTAAAATTAATTTACTCCCCACACTGTACCCCTATAACAGTAAAACCCACATGCAAAAACATATAAACAAATACCCTAATTAAATATCAATTAATCAATTATTAATAATGATACAACTAATTATTCATTAATTAAACATAAATTACTTCCCACCCTTTAAGCCTATAATTACCGTGTCCTGCACCTAAATTTAATTACATAATTTTGGTAGTTAATTTACAATAAATTAAATAATATAAATTAACTAATTATTAATTATTTAAACATAAATTACTTCCCACCCTTTACCCCTATAAACCCCTCAACCCACACCTAAAATTCATTATACAATTTCCATAATTAATTTTCAATCTATCAATTAATATACATTAACAACTAAGGGGTCCTTTAGAATGGCGGGCGGTGGCACCACCGCGGTGCTGGTGGAAAATTTCATTTTCCTCACACCCGCAATATTAGTATGGACAAACATAGCCAATTTCCCGTCCGCTGCGGTTATAGTGTTCCTGTCCACATCAGACACCCTAGTGGGGACAGGAACACATCCACAGGTGTACCCACCCATGTCCTACCTGTCACAAAATCCAGGTCACCCACCAACCGCGATATCAATGCAATGTCCCGGTAACATCACCGCAGAGGTGAAGACGCAGGAAAACATGCTTACAATGTAGAAGGCAGGGCCAGCACCAGGCATGGGCAGTGCACAAAGGTCGTAGGGCCACAGATCCACCCTCCACACACTAGCCTCACCATTAAGGGACATGCTATGTGCCCCTCCTGTGCTCCCCCATGCACAATAACCAGCCAGGTGAACCCACACCAAACAACCAGGGAGACAGTCTCAGCAGGTGGTGCTGCAGAGGAACACACAGCACAGAAGCTCAGTGCCAGGGCATCCCTCACACCACACCTACACTACACTCATGTCAGGAAAAGTCCAAGCACAAAATGAACACTCACACAGAATATAAACAATCAATCAACTGGACACACATCCTGTCAAGTCACACATACATACCCCACACAGCCACATACACAGACCAGATGTCAGCAGCAATGGAGGACAAGAAATGGGAAAGCTAAAGTGAGGTGGACACAAATGGAAGGCCAAGGAGCTAGCCGCTAAGCATGTGTACATCACATGCAAGAGAAGGAACATATAACAACACCCTTAGCCCATCAAATCACACATGGCTGGCACAGTGAGTGAAATGAAACTACAGTCACCTCTGTGCAACAACTCAGGGAGACAGCAAGACAACCCATGCATAGGCATAGGTATGAAAGGAAGTCTCTGAAGTCAAACAGTTATCAGCCACACATCTGTATCCAACTACTCGACAGGTGTATGCAAGCAGCACAACACACAAGACCCATTGTTACAGTCCATGACTGTCAAACACAAGTTGGATCATTCACACACACACCCCCCACACCTGCAGCACTCAACACCAGTGTCAAGCACACAGAATGGTGCCAATAATGTCCAGTCAATACACTGACAAACAATCACACTTCCTGGGGAGGCATCCACAAACATCACACACTCAGGGATGCCTGAACCAATACTGGCACAAAAACAACAGCCAAACACAAAACACCCTAACAACATACACAGAAGTACAACAAGCCCAGACCTGTGCAGACAGAACAGAAGTACACAAAATCATCACTCAGGAACAATGCAAGGACAACATACGCCAACACAGACAAGAAGTGTATCATCTCAAAACAATCATGGACACAAACTGGGAGCAATGGGCCAATAGGAAAACACAGACATACATACCACACCACCCATCAACTCAACATGGTGTCATAGTGTACCACATGCTTGCACATGCACAATCCTGACAAGTGACAGGTCAAATATAAGAGGAGAAAACACCAAGGATGCACTCAAAACAGTCCTAAGTACATGTGGCAGACACACAAGTAATGCACACTACACTTGCAACACACATCTGAATGAATCAAAACGCACAAACAAATCACACACTCTGACATGCAAATAGAATATTGCACACAGAGCATCTGTCAGCTGCAAAAGACAACACAGGCCAAACATTGCACACATCCAGATCAAACACAACAGATGCACATGCCAATCCATCACATTGCAAACACAGCTGGACATCAGGGGATGCACACCAGGCAATTACAAGGCAACATACACTCACAGCACTGCATGCACGACAAGCAGTGTGTGCACACCACACATACCAGTTCCACACAGATATGAGTACCACACCATGAACCCCCACAACACAAATCACCATAGCACACAGACAACATCACACTCAGGAAGGGAAGAAGTACCTCAAAAAACACACATACAGCTCACCCATCACCCACAGATAGACAAGTCTGGGACACCCAGGTGAAAACAACATGACCAATGGCAGCGCATCTGGCCAGTTCAAAGAAGTCGATGAACAAACCTTTGATACCCTCATCTTGATCATCCCATTTATCTGCTCCACAAGACCAGATGCCTCGGGCCTATAGCTACAGTGCAATCTCTGATCAATTTTCAAAGCTGTACACAACTTCATGATTTCGCTATGGAAATGCGTTCCTATATCTGTCTCCACTGAGGTTGGAAATCCGAATCGCGGAATCAGCTCCGTCAACAGCAGTTTTGCCACTGTAAGACTATCACATCTTCTAGTTGGATATGCCTCAACCCAACGTGAAAAGATACACACCACCACCAAAACATATATCAGCCTATTGCACCTCGGCATCTCGATAATGTCCAACTGCATCTTATTTAAAGGACCTCCTGATCTTCCAGTGTGACTCATCACGACCACAGTTCTCTTTCCAACGTTCATTTGTTGACATGTAACACACCTGTGACACACTGCTTCAGCACACACACAAAATCGTGGGTTAAACCAAGTTTGCCTAAACACTCTCACCATGGCATCTCTTCCGAGATGAACTGCTCCATGAATTTGCCTTGCCATTGGGCTCAGTAAACAGTTAGGTAACACTGCCCTTTCATCTGTTGACACCCAAATGCCATCTTCTCTCTTTTCACAGCCTGTTCTAACCCATGATGCAGCTTCCTCCTCTGAGACATCATACTGCAGCAGTTTCACCTCATCCCAGGTATCGGCTACAGCTAACATCATGCTGAGCTTGTTATCTTCTGTGTTCTCTCCTACATATTCTCCATTGAAAACACAAGCCTGTATAGCACAAAAGCGGGCTACTTCATCAGCGTAGTTATTTCCTTTTGTAACTAAGTCCTCTCCTCTCCCATGGGCTTCACACTTTACTACTGCAACCTCCTTAGGTTTCTGCAAAGCTTCCAACAATTGGTGCACATATTCTCCATTTCTGATCGGTGATCCTGAGGACGTCAAGAATCCCCTCTGTGACCATAACTGCCCAAAATCATGAATCACTCCAAACCCATATTGGCTGTCCGTATAGACAGGTACTTGGGCTGCATTTGAGATGACACAGGCACGTATTAGAGCAATTACCTCGGCCACCTGAGCAGAGTATATTCTCCTCAAACAGGCAGCTTTCCCCACCCCCAAGATGGTGCACACAGCAAACGCTGCTCTCAAACACCCTTAATTGTCTCTAAAGCATGAGCCATCAACAAAAAGGACCAAATCAGATTCAAGCAGTGGTCTATCAACAATGTCAGGTCTGGGTTTGGTAGATAGCTCAGTAACATCTAGGCAGTCATGCTCCTCACAATCTTCTCCTTCCTCTTGCGGAAGTGGCAACAATGTGGCAGGATTTAAGGTGGTACAGTGTTTCAAAGTGACATTTTCAGAAGCCAATATAACTTGCTCATACTTTGTAAGTATGGCATTCGTTAAATGCTGCGTCTTGGTTCTTGTCATTAACAGCTCTACTGAATGTGACACATGAATGGTAAGTGGATGACCCATCACTATGCTCTCACATCTCTCAATGCTGACACCCATTGCAGCAACGGATTTAAGACATCCGGGCAACGCAGAAGCTACTGGATCTAATGTAGCTGAAAAGTAAGCCACTGGTCTACGGGCACCCCGTGTGTCTGTACAAGGACCGCTAACACATACCCCTCCTTTTCACAGCAGAAAAGCGAAAACGCTTTGTTATAGTCTTTCATTCCCAGACCTGGAGCGCGACATAGGCTCTCTCTCAGCTTGAGGGCTACCATATTTTGACTCATTCCCCTGCCACTTCCTCTTCCTTGACCCATGGCTCCTCCAACCCCTTGCATCAGATCAGGCCTTTTGGCATTCCTCAACTGCACCAACATCAACTTATCTTTCATTTTCTTTTGTGCCGACTCCACCTGATCACTGCAGTATAATGCATAACGTAGAATATCGTCCACTGACTTATTCTTCCAACATATCAAGTGTTGCTGTATCATCAACTAATATCCGATTTTAATCCCAACACAAACTTCGAGACAAACTGTCCCATATCTTTCTGCTCAATAGTGTCCAATCCACTATGCTGTTTAAAAGCCAATAAAAGTCTCTCATAATGGTCATGTACCGACTCCTTAGACTCTGGAGTAGTACGATCGTTTTTAAGCAAATCAACAGTCTGAGGAGCAACTTTGAATTGTAATCACATTTCTTCATTACCTCAGGTGCAGGACCATGATTCACAGGATCCCTAGCTGGTTCTGCAGCCGGCCAAACAATTGCAACTTTACATGCTGCCCACAAGTCACCTGGGACCACTATATCAAACAAAGTATTCAAATCAATCCATAACACCTTCGAAATCTTAACAAATCAGTCCATTTGTTTATACCAGTCAGCAGGTTTCTTGCTCAGCCGAGGAAATTCATTAGTGAATGCTGCCAAATCACCCCTGCTCCATGGCACATGTACATACCCCCCATTTTGTACGTCTCTCAGAGGGAAATTTCCTACTTCTCCGGTCCCTCCACCCAGAGGCGGAGTATCTCTTAATACTTTCTTGGCACTTTTCTTTTTGAACCACCTCTCTTCCCATTTGTCTAATTCCCTCCACACTCGCATCCCTATCACCAATACTCTAATTTGTGCCTTTAATCCAATTGTTCGCTTCTCTTCCAATTCCTTATCAGTATAATTTAATCTGCAAATTACCTGCATCATTTTTGTTTTTGTCAAATCCACCTCATACCTTCGTGCCAACTGTGATAATGCTTTATGAGCTTTCTTTGCCCTTCTAGTAACATCTTTGGCTTCAAATAGCAACTCTCTTGGGTCATATGTTTCAATTCTGTCCAATGGCAGAGTCCCTTAAATCACATCATCCATTTCTGCTTTTAATTTTACCACATCTAACAATGGTGCCTTCATTGCAACTTGTAAAACCCTCTGACCTCTTTCACTTCCCGATTCCTCCCTGTCACAACTTTGTGTTCTCCTTTGATCCCCACTCTCCTCTATTCTGAAAACTGGGTGACTTTCTCTCTCACAACTTCGACTTCTCCAATGGTTACCCTGACCCAAATTCTGTGGTTCGAACAGTACCCTAGGTGCTTCTCGTCTCATCCCCATTTCCTCTCTCCATATCATTGACACCCTCACCGGTGGAACCCACATTTTGATGTCTGACCTAGAATTTGCCAGGGTTCCAGTTCGTCTTGGTTCTGACCGGCTGTCCATTCTCGATGGATCAGCCGTAGCTGGCAGTGGAGCGCTAGCTTCCACTGGTATCTGAGCCATACCCGTTCTACTCATTGTAAGACTTCCTCCAGATATAGTCTCTTCCCCTTCTCCTGTTTGCTGTTGACTTCCACCTGTTCTCTCTCTGGGGTTATATATCGAAACCACCGGTCCAATAGTAACTGGTACCGTAAGAGCTTCTGCTAACCGCATGTTACATGCAGTTTCTCCTGACTCAGGATCTGCGTGTCCCGTCCCTCCAGACCCTCTTGCAATTCTCAGTCCCACTGAAATCCTCCCTCTTGATTCCTGCCGTCTGATCCTCTGAACCCATTCGTCCCACCCCTAAAGTTTCCTCTGTTTGCTGCGTCCTCTCCATCTCCAACCCAGAGTCACAAGGTGGAGGACGTTCTGCTAACAATCTATCAAGAAAACTGTCATCTGTATCACTTTCCTCTTCTGTCTTACTCTTTCCTTCAGACCCCCCTTCTAGAACTGAAATGGATACAATCACTCTCCCTTGATAGTGTCTATTCTCCATCTCTTCAGCTGGGCATCCCACCTGGCATCTTGATGTGCCATCATTGCTTTCTTCATTCTTCCCTGTGAAGCTTCTCTTTTCTTTGCTATTGCTGCTCTCATCCATGCATCTAATGCCTCAAATTGTGTTGGGCTGGACGGAGTTTTCAGAGAAGACATCACTCCCCTCAGCTGTTACAGCACCTCCATACGAAATGACCCATAATGAGGGAAAGCCAATTCTCCCTCTTTCTCTGTAATTTTATGCCAATTTTGAAGCCACACTATAGTATGGAGTCCTACATTTGTTGCCATATAATGTGCCGGGGTATCCTCTGGCGGAACTTCTTCTCCTACCTGAGTCACCACCCCTGTATCGCCTCTACACAAATCTCGCAACACCTTAAAACATCTCATTGTTAAAACCAATTATCTGCAAAACAAGTTTCAATATTCAACTTTGGATGAACTTCCACCAATCCCAGCGCGGCGTTACACCAACCAACCTATCACACCGTGGTGCGCATTGATGTCACTGCTTCCTCTTTGCAGCGGCTTACCCTCCTTTACAATTTCACCATGTACACTCGCTCACACATTCGTACTAACTAGTAACTGCTCCTAACGCAGTCACAATAACTTACAGTTACATAAAAACAAGTAATTGTCCGTCCGCTAAAAGATCGATAGAACATTCTTACAAAAACATTAATCCGCTGTGACCCCCGACCTACGTCGGCCACTCAATCGCCGCTGTCGACCCCCGGTACCTAAGGCTTTCTACCCGCGACGTACTCCTGCATTCACAAAAAGTTCCCTGTTACAAGTGAATCGTCAATAGCGCTTCACTACACCCACAGTATTGATCAGACAATTACAAATACAAAACTATCCCGGGATCTTGGACTTCTCTTGAGTCCGCTCACCAAACTTCCTGATCTGCAGGTGTCCGGACCAGTAAAGCGTTACAACAAACAAATGATGGACGGAATGCTGACAATGCAGACATTCTCCCCCAGTCAAGAGATCTGGGTTAAATCCATCGTTCTTTTGCCCACTACACCACCCCAGTTTAGACATGGCCATATGCAAATCAGTCTTGACCCTGTGCCTCATGGGAACAGTCCAGCCCGAACTGCCAAGCCATGTCTTCACTGGACCGGAATCAAGCATCCTAGGACCGGTTTCTGGCTATCAGCCGTCATCAGCCAGGATAGCTTGACTCCAGTGGCGTAGTGAGCACGGGTCCAACGTCTGGGAATACCCATCCCACTTAGGGCGAAAAGCGTTACAACAAACAAATGATGGACGGAATGCTGACAATGCAGACATTCTCCCCCAGTCAAGAGATCTGGGTTAAATCCATCGTTCTTTTGCCCACTACACCACCCCAGTTTAGACATGGCCATATGCAAATCAGTCTTGACCCTGTACCTCATGGGAACAGTCCAGCCCGAACTGCCAAGCCATGTCTTCACTGGACCGGAATCAAGCATCCTAGGACCAGTTTCTGGCTATCAGCCGTCATCATCCAGGATAGCTTGACTCCAGTGGCGTAGTGAGCACGGGTCCCACGTCTGGGAATACCCATCCCACTTAGGGCGAAAAGCGTTACAACAAACAAATGATGGACGGAATGCTGACAATGCAGACATTCTCCCCCAGTCAAGAGATCTGGGTTAAATCCATCGTTCTTTTGCCCACTACACCACCCCAGTTTAGACATGGCCATATGCAAATCAGTCTTGACCCTGTGCCTCATGGGAACAGTCCAGCCCAAACTGCCAAGCCATGTCTTCACTGGACCGGAATCAAGCATCCTAGGACTGGTTTCTGGCTATCAGCCGTCATCAGCCAGGATAGCTTGACTCCAGTGGCGTAGTGAGCACGGGTCCCACGTCTGGGAATACCCATCCCACTTAGGGCGAAAAGTGTTACAACAAACAAATGATGGACGGAATGCTGACAATGCAGACATTCTCCCCCAGTCAAGAGATATGGGTTAAATCCATCGTTCTTTTGCCCACTACACCACCCCAGTTTAGACATGGCCATATGCAAATCAGTCTTGACCCTGTGCCTCATGGGAACAGTCCAGCCCGAACTGCCAAGCCATGTCTTCACTGGACCGGAATCAAGCATCCTAGGACCGGTTTCTGGCTATCAGCCGTCATCAGCCAGGATAGCTTGACTCCAGTGGCGTAGTGAGCACGGGTCCCACGTCTGGGAATACCCATCCCACTTAGGGCGAAAAGCGTTACAACAAACAAATGATGGACGGAATGCTGACAATGCAGACATTCTCCCCCAGTCAAGAGATCTGGGTTAAATCCATTGTTCTTTTGCCCACTACACCACCCCAGTTTAGACATGGCCATATGCAAATCAGTCTTGACCCTGTGCCTCATGGGAACAGTCCAGCCCGAACTGCCAAGCCATGTCTTCACTGGACCGGAATCAAGCATCCTAGGACCGGTTTCTGGCTATCAGCCGTCATCAGCCAGGATAGCTTGACTCCAGTGGCGTAGTGAGCACGGGTCCCACGTCTGGGAATACCCATCCCACTTAGGGCGAAAAGCGTTACAACAAACAAATGAAGGACGGAATGCTGACAATGCAGACATTCTCCCCCAGTCAAGAGATCTGGGTTAAATCCATCGTTCTTTTGCCCACTACACCACCCCAGTTTAGACATGGCCATATGCAAATCAGTCTTGACCCTGTGCCTCATGGGAACAGTCCAGCCCGAACTGCCAAGCCATGTCTTCAGTGGACCGGAATCAAGCATCCTAGGACCGTTTTCTGGCTATCAGCCGTCATCAGCCAGGATAGCTTGACTCCAGTGGCGTAGTGAGCACGGGTCCCACGTCTGGGAATACCCATCCCACTTAGGGCGAAAAGCGTTACAACAAACAAATGATGGACGGAATGCTGACAATGCAGACATTCTCCCCCAGTCAAGAGATCTGGGTTAAATCCATCGTTCTTTTGCCCACTACACCACCCCAGTTTAGACATGGCCATATGCAAATCAGTCTTGACCCTGTGCCTCATGGGAACAGTCCAGCCCGAACTGCCAAGCCATGTCTTCACTGGACCGGAATCAAGCATCCTAGGACCGGTTTCTGGCTATCAGCCGTCATCAGCCAGGATAGCTTGACTCCAGTGGCGTAGTGAGCACGGGTCCCACGTCTGGGAATACCCATCCCACTTAGGGCGAAAAGCGTTACATCAAACAAATGATGGACGGAATGCTGACAATGCAGACATTCTCCCCCAGTCAAGAGATCTGGGTTAAATCCATCGTTCTTTTGCCCACTACACCACCCCAGTTTAGACATGGCCATATGCAAATCAGTCTTGACCCTGTGCCTCATGGGAACAGTCCAGCCCGAACTGCCAAGCCATGTCTTCACTGGACCGGAATCAAGCATCCTAGGACCGGTTTCTGGCTATCAGCCGTCATCAGCCAGGATAGCTTGACTCCAGTGGTGTAGTGAGCACGGGTCCCACGTCTGGGAATACCCATCCCACTTAGGGCGAAAAGCGTTACAACAAACAAATGATGGACGGAATGCTGACAATGCAGACATTCTCCCCCAGTCAAGAGATCTGGGTTAAATCCATCGTTCTTTTGCCCACTACACCACCCCAGTTTAGACATGGCCATATGCAAATCAGTCTTGACCCTGTGCCTCATGGGAACAGTCCAGCCCGAACTGCCAAGCCATGTCTTCACTGGACCAGAATCAAGCATCCTAGGACCGGTTTCTGGCTATCAGCCGTCATCAGCCAGGATAGCTTGACTCCAGTGGCGTAGTGAGCACGGGTCCCACGTCTGGGAATACCCATCCCACTTAGGGCGAAAAGCGTTACAACAAACAAATGATGGACGGAATGCTGACAATGCAGACATTCTCCCCCAGTCAAGAGATCTGGGTTAAATCCATCGTTCTTTTGCCCACTACACCACCCCAGTTTAGACATGGCCATATGCAAATCAGTCTTGACCTTGTGCCTCATGGGAACAGTCCAGCCCGAACTGCCAAGCCATGTCTTCACTGGACCGGAATCAAGCGTCCTAGGACCAGTTTCTGGCTATCAGCCGTCATCAGCCAGGATAGCTTGACTCCAGTGGCGTAGTGAGCACGGGTCCCACGTCTGGGAATACCCATCCCACTTAGGGCGAAAAGCGTTACAACAAACAAATGATGGACGGAATGCTGACAATGCAGACATTCTCCCCCAGTCAAGAGATCTGGGTTAAATCCATCGTTCTTTTGCCCACTACACCACCCCAGTTTAGACATGGCCATATGCAAATCAGTCTTGACCCTGTGCCTCATGTATGGGTGAATGTATGACATTGTTCTGCATTCTGTCCATCAATTGTTATTTTTGCATTTGTCACCCCGAGTGGGACGGGTATGCTCAGACGTGAGTCCCGTGCTCTCCATGCAACTGGAATCAAGCTATCCTGGCTGAAGAGGGGTGAAGCCCCGAAACCGGTCCTAGGATGCTTGTTTCCAGTCGAGGGAGGACCTGGCTTGGCAGTTCGGGCTGGACTGTTCCCATGAGGCACAGGGTCAAGACTGATTTGCATATGGCTGGGTTCAAACTGGAATGGCATGGTGAGCAAAAAAACGATGGATTTAGGCCCAGATCTCTGTACTGGGGTGAATGTATGACATTGTTCTGCATTCTGTCCATCAATTGTTATTTTTGCATTTGTCACCCCGAGTGGGACGGCTATGCTCAGACTTGAGTCCCGTGCTCTCCATGCCACTGGAATCAAGCTATCCTGGCTGAAGAGGTGTGAAACCCCGAAACCGGTCCTAGGATGCTTGTTTCCAGTCGAGGGAGGACCTGGCTTGGCAGTTCGGGCTGGACTGTTCCCATGAGGCACAGGGTCAAGACTGATTTGCATATGGCTGGGTTCAAACTGGAATGGCATGGTGAGCAAAAAAACGATGGATTTAGGCCCAGATCTCTGTACTGGGGTGAATGTATGACATTGTTCTGCATTCTGTCCATCAATTGTTATTTTTGCGTCCGGACCAGTAAACCCACACTCACTCAACTTGCATCCCAACTTCGCAAGACAGCACACAATTAATCACCACAATCTAACACACCACACAGTTTCATACTCACGCTATCACTGTTTCCGCCACACCATCAGCATCCGCCGACCTCCATCTGTCTTCACCATCGTCTACTCCGTATCCAAAGCCCTATTGTTCTTCCGGTCCTACTCCTAATTTCCCCTCTTCTCCCCTCAGTTCTAGAGGCAACCATCCATTTCTTCTACCATTTGGTGACACTAATTTTGCTCCCTACCTTCCCTACTAAGTTCAAGGCAGATGGTCCTTTCTTGCCTGCTAAAAAGTGTGGAGGGGAGTACAATAATTCAAGATTATACTTTCAATTAGACATGCTTTAAAGACCAGACTCCGAATTCCAGTTTTGTGGATTTATTATAAGGCGAAAAATAATTAAATATAAACACACCTTAGTATCAGAGTATATAGGTACATACAAATCAATACAGAGCTGAGTCTGCGTATATAATTCCTTCAGCATAAAAGGCATAATTTGATGAACTCCAAAATCAAAACGCAAGAGGGGGGAGGAGCCAAGATGGCGACCGGGACGGCAGCGTAGGCTCCCGGCTCCGTGAACCTCCACATCCCGCACAGATATCCTGCATGTGATCCTCTGCCTGTGCTACATGCCCGTGTTGGTGATCGAGAGCGGCAACCGATCGTGTGATCCTGAAGCTTCCAGCGGCGGTACCGGCCGAGAAATGCTCATTTGAAGTTTGCGGCCTGTGCAGCCCTGGAGCCGGGACCTCGGGTGGACAACATGGCCGGGCGGCAGTCTAACAACAGCGGCCATTGGTGATCGGGTGGAGTCGGACTGCCGAAGCGGCGCGAATATTGGCCTGAATCTCGCAGTGGTCGCTCCTATCACCGAGAGTAGCGTGACGGGTGCATACCCGGGGTGACGATTCCAGGGGTTTATCGGCGATCGTTTGGACCCTCGCCAGTGAACTGATCAGACGCGGCCTGTGGCTAGTCCCGATTTGCGCGGGCTGCTCCCGGTTTTCGCGGACACTGGCCCAGGGGGAGAACGACTGTTACCTGTGGCCGCACACTGTATACACATTTTGCCTGCCTCCGGACCTTTGTTTGCAGGGATATGGAACTTGCTGCGCCCGTGCCTGAGACCCGGTCCCCATCTGGGATGGCCCTGCCCTGTGGCCATCTTGATGGAATGGACTCTGTCATCCTGTACACTGGGTCACAGCAAGATTGGGAGTGTGTGGCGCAAAGGAACGTGGCGGAGCGAGCGCGGGGGACCGTGCTGGGGTACGGTGACCTTCTAGATGCTCTCGGAGCCCTTCATTTCACCCTGGTCCACGGCGCCCTGGTGTTGGGGAGGAAGCTGGATGGTATTGCGTCAGCGTCGGAAAAGTTGCGGTCTGCCTGTCCCCAGGTACATAAGGCTCTGTCTCACCTTCCACAGGAGGAAAGTACCGTGACCGCCTCTGTGGATAAGGGACGGATGGAAACTTTGGACATTGCGGCAGCGTGTGGTCGGCTGGCTGTGGGGTCGGTCTGTTCCGGAGGTTTTGGACTTGAGCAGACGGTGGTGACTCTGTCCCATGCGCGGCCTCCGGCGACCCAGGCAATCTTCACGCAACGATCGCTTGCTCTGGCCGATTTCTCCTTCCTGGACCTTGTGTGCGGCGCGGGCCCTGGGGCAGTACTGGGAAAGGTGATCCTCCATGACGATGACTGTGCTGATGTTTCGAACCGTCCTCCCCACATGTGTGTGTCCCTTCCTAGTCTTCTCTGGATGCTCCTCTTCCTTGTAACTTTGGACATGATGGTGGGTCGATGGGTATGCACTGGTGGATTCGCAAAGAGTGGCCAAGGATAAGGCTGATCCTTCCGAGGTGGTCAATTAATAGGTGGGCGGGCTGGGGGGTTGTGTGCTTTCACGACGTAACTAATAGTGTAGCCAGTGCATAATGCTCCCCATTTCTCTTAGATATGGCCGAATTTGTGCTGTTTACTGTTTGCGCTGGGGAGGAATATATTGTGCGGGAGGGAGAAGCCGGGGGCATGGTTGAAGGCCCTCCTCCAGTTTATTATTACTCTCTCCCCTTTTCTGTTAGGGGGGGTTTCCTCTCTTTCCCCTTTTTCTCTGTTTCTTCTATATTTCGGATCTGGTTCTGGGGCGACAGGCACGCTGCGGGGGGGGGCCGTAGTCATCTGCAGAGGTGCAGGGTGGGGGGGTGGGGGAGGGGCTTCTTTAGTCCTTTACTTTGTTTCTATGGCCTCCTTTTTCTTTTCTTATTCTTCTTTGTCTTTTTCTGGGGTCAGTGCGGTAGGTGTCCTTCGTGGCCAATCATTGTTTTTTCAGTTGGTGCCTCACTTCAGTGGGGTTTTCTGGGTCCTAGGGCAGGAGACTGCAGGCGCAAACGGCTCGTGATATTCCTCCACATCCTGAACCTGCTGTTTCTGCGCCATTGACTTGATAGCTTGCTATTTATTGTTGACGTTCATTATTCTGCTTGCCCTTTTTCGCTGCTGAGAACTTGATTGGCACCTGATCCTTCTATCCCTTATTGTAAAATGAAAACCTCTTATATCCTGGTTCCCCTCTTGGGCTATTCGGTGGACAAGAGAATACTAGCATGGAAAATCTGCTTCCCGAGGTGCTACATGTGATTAAAATCTGTTTGCTGTTATTTTCACTGCTTAGCGGCCGGCCCCGAGGGTTGTAGGCCCATACTTGTCTTTATTTGCAATGTCAATAAAGGTTTTCCCAAAAAAAAAAAAAAAAAAAAAAAAAATCAAAACGCAACAAAGGATAGAAGCTGAGTCCAATTTTCTTTTCATTTGAGAGAAAAACAAAAGTATATTTCCTTACTCCACTCTAAATGGAAGTCCTACCTGTTTCCCCAATATCCTATCCCAAAGGTGTCAGCAGGTGTTGACTTCCTAAGAAGTACTCACGTCAAATGGGTCTGATAGCTTAAAGCTATGGAGCTCGCTCTAAGATGCTCCTTCTCCTCCGAAAAATAAGCAGAAGTCACTCGAATCTGTCCCTGCGCATTACAAAAAGACAATGTTCAACCCACCATACGTCATATTCATTGGCACCATCCTTCAGTAAGTTTCCACAGAAGCCTTTAATTAAATTGCTTCTTTACCAGTGGCCTTGGTTACCAGATAGGCCAGATACGAAAGGCGTCCTCCCTTTTCACCTTCCAGACTTCTTCAAAGACATTCCGAGTATCTCCTTAAATCTAAGAATAACAAGGTAGAATTCCGGCACCTGCATTAGGATGAGAACATACTGTCTTCGAGCACCAAAGGATTAATTTAATTATAATTCTTGAGCAACCAAGGAGAAACGAAACTCAAAACAACCTACAGTTTGGGCCTACAATTCAGTCAACTTAAACTAAATACGAATTACATTGCCCGAATATAATTTCATCCTGCACATTACACATACAGGAATGATAAGTTTCTTTAATGCATACAAAGCCTACTTAAATGTGCACACTACATTTCGAAACTAATATAACTGGAATAAATGCATCTTAATAATCATGAAACACTGCAAACGATAAAAATACATGTGAGTGCGTTTAAACCATGAGTATAGCGCACTCATACAATTTAGAGTGCTACAAGCACTCTATCACTAATGTGCTGCATAGCTAAATGAATAGGTCTCAAAGGCGAGACTGATTGCATTGCAAATGCTTGTTTAAAATAGTAGCCATAAACAAATTATGTAATAAAATGAACTAATAAAAGGCTTTGAATCACCTGCCTATCAGGCACCTGAAGAGCATCCTCTTCCTGTGCTGTGAGTGTTAACAAAAACATTTGATAAATGTAGTACAGAGATTTATCGCCTTGGACGTTCATGCTCATGTTTTTGTCTCAGGTTCATTTCTGAGGCTAAGAGTTTGATGAAGCAGATTCTATGAAACATGACAATTATCTGTGAGGGTCTGTCATGGCACTTTTCTCGGTATTCAGCTCCCTGTAACCGAGGCTGGCTCTCTGTGGAGCTCAGCATTTCAAGCGCCGTTTGGCCCTTATTGAAGCTGACATGAGGTTGTGTCATGGTTTCAAGCTCCTGTGCTTAAAAAAGCTCCCTACATCCTTGTAACCAACGGGAAAATGGCGCTCCTTTTCAGCACTAATCAGCCCGCTGAGGCTGCTGGGAGGTGGATGGTTGTAGGGGGTCCCACTGGGAAAGGACGCTGTGGCCTGGTTTGACCTCGGATAGAAGCGGTGGTTGAGTGTATCTGCCTGCCTGGGGCGCTCGTAGTTTACGTTTTATTCAGACTGCTTCTGACAGCTTTTCTCCCATCCAAAGGTATACACTGTGCCCTAATACAGACACAACAGGACGAGTTACGCTGGGAAAGAAGTCGAGTTTTTTGTAGAAATTAAGATTTTCTGAGATGTGTATTCTTTCAAATAAAAAGGTAAATTATATTTCAACAGATTATGCAGGTGGCTTTAATTTCTAATATATTAGTAATTACTTATTATGACAATACTCAAGCATTAGCTTTTGATTCACGTATGTTAAATGTTGTGTTACTGTTTACATTGGAGGCCATTCTATTTAATCATTTATATGGTAAAACGTGATTTTTCACAAATGCTACAAAAGTATTTAATTTATGTTTTACATTGTAAGTATATTTACAAATTGCCGTTTAATAAAATAAGTGTTTAATAAAAAAGAATGTGAATCGCGCGCATGCAAGAAAGAACTAAAGTTTCTTAAACAAATCCAGCCATTAATGGAGAGATGCCATTTTCTGATAATCATCACGTGGTTAGCAGTGTCATTCCAACAGAGCAGTGAATGGAGTGTGGTCAGAAATCAGAAGCAGCCGCTACTGAACGGGGTTGGTGGGACAGGGGTAGTGGGGGAGCGAAGGGGGGATAAACAATACTATTAAATGACTTACCTGGGTGCCGCGGCCTCTCCTCCGTTGTCTTCTCCAGCCACAACAAGAAGCACACAGCCTCCCGGAATCCCTTGACCAATCACAACACTGCAATGCAGAATTGTTATTGGTCTGAGCACCATGGTTCGACTTAGACAGGGACAGGGAGGCTGTGCATGTTCCCCACCATGCTGTGTCACTCAAGCTGGTGGGGAACATGCAAAGTGTTCAGGATGGTTTGGCTGGCCCATGAGGGCTGGCCAAACCATCCTGCACACTTTAGAATGTGCTTCACACTCCTGCCTCTGGCCCCTGCTCTGGCCAGCCCAGCCCCACACGCCCCGCACCTCAGCAGGAAGGAAAACTAAAATGATAATAACATTAGGTATTATTATTTTAGTTTTCCTTTTTAATATGCTTGCAGAGCAGTGGGGCGACGCTCCTCCACCTTAGCAGAGTAGCCGCCGCTGTGAGTATTTGCTCTGTTTTAATGACCGTGGTCATTTGCAGACCACATTAACTCCAAGTACTTCTTTCTTCAGTTTCACAACAATCCCAGTCCCACTTTCATGACAACCCATATTTTCCTGTACTGACATTCAGTTATTTTCTTCTTTTTATTCCAGGAAAAGAATGTGTTTCTGCCCGCACCTTTGCTGAGAAAATGACCCTTAACTCTTGCCTTACATACATTTTAAACACCTAACAGGAACAGAGCAAACCCTCTCTTTCCCAGGGAGTGACACAATCATTTTTTCACTAGATAGGAACAACTCTTTCACCTCAATGCATGAGTTCTGACAGCATAATATACCCATCTCAACAAGGGCGATAGTGTAGCCCCCCGTACTAGCCTCCTCTGACTAGCGACAGAGTTCCCTGAATGCATTTCACTACAACCTACATGTTTGGAACAGATGTGTGTGAACCTGCAAAAGTTTTTCTTCAGAAAAACTTAACAAGCTTTGCAGCTTTCTTGAAGGCTGTAACGATTATAATGCAAGCGCACAAGGCAGAACAAGTAGGTTTTGTGGTTTTGCTTCGATCTTAATTATTTTAATACCACAACGTAGGTAAAGACAGATATAGAAGAAAGACGAGCACTGCAAAATAATATAGACCCACCTGAAAGCTAGAATGCTTACAATATTGTGAGATTTGATACCTAAAGTTAAAGCTATGCAACTATATAATAGTAATCTCTATTACAAATGAAATGGTAAATTTGTTTCTTGGTGTGAGATGGAAAACAGAAAACAGAAAAGAGAGTTTGAACTATTGGGGCAGCACTTGGAAAGTGCTGACTTCAGTGCATCAAACCATTTATAGGTGATTTTAGCCTTTAGATTTTTTTTTTAAACTTTAAGTTTTTTTAGGTTTCACCTGCACATTGCTTGCACTGTGCTTGAGAAATCTATTGTTTTTAATATCAACTTAAATGGGACTTACATCCCGCCTCCTTTCTATCCTTTCTATCCTGGCTTCTCCTTGGTTCTTGTGTGGGACACTGACCTTTCCTCCCTTCCTATTGGCAGTAACATTTTCCTGTATTTACCAATGCTTGTTCCTTGTCTGCTTCTCTTATCAGTTTCCCACTGCTGAAATACTGTTGACATCTGCTTTGGTGGATCTATATTTCCAGAACGTTTTGCCTTTTACTCTTGCAGCATATTTATATAACAATTTATCACTGCAGAGACTCGAAGCAGGATCTCCAGTGCTCGACTCAGCAGCTCTGACCACTGAGCCACATCCTCTCCACTCCCATTTTATCTGTCAAGGAGCTCTTTCCTTCTCCCGTACGATGATTGATGAAAACAGCTCTTTATTCATTACATGGGCGAAACCGATGCATTACCAATGCTTGTTATTCCTATAGCCAGTCTTTAGTTTTGGGTGGAGGTCCTTGCCCCACAATGTCTAGCTCCAAGCTCATAGCAACGCTAAATTTCAAAACTTGACTTTTACAATCCCAACAGTGCAATCAATGGAGTACCTGGTACCTTTGCCTCAATCATCCTGGAAATGTCCTCTACCACAGCCTTCCAAAATTCAGAACAAATTGGGGCGTTGCCATGGAGAGACCCTAAATTGTCACATAGGCTCAGTATATGGAAACCCACTGGAATATAATAAATTCTATGTAGGAATTGTATTTGGTCTGCTTCCTGTGTGCCTGCAGGATGTGTTATCCAATATAGGCTCAGGTAGCAACCGACCCAATCACCTATATTCTAAGGGTGGGCGCAGTGCTCCGCTCCGCCCACGGAGTGTGCGTAGTACTGCCCACTTCGCGCTTCACAAAGTAGGCGTAGCAAGGGCAGACAACGCACACCCCGCGGCGGAGCAGAGTTGCCCGCCACCCGCCTCCCTCCCACCCTCATTTTACAATTACTTAGAAACATTACATAAAGAACATTACTTACCTGAGCTGCCGCATCCCGGGGCTCCATCTTGCTGCTTCCTGGATAGCTTCTTCCTCACGAATGCGCATTTCTTGGGAGATTTGCCCCCACTCCGTAATGCTTCACGTAGCCTCACTACGCCCACTATGCCCAGGGCTGCTATATTCTCCCCTATCATTACACAACATAACGGTTCTTGGGACTGACCTTTTACTTAATTACACTGCTGCTTACAGGATGTAGGGTTTTCCCTGAAAACTAGCTTCATCCATTATGTATGAGCATTCTTGGAAACTCAGCAGGACTACCATTTCTGCATAATAACTATGCATAAGGGTCATTCCTTTCGTCATCCAACATGACACAGCGAGGTAGAACTGCTGAGGGTATCACTGTGGGTATTTATACACTATATCTTTGCTGAGGCAGGGAGAGGAGAAAAAGGACTTCCATGCTGACACACTGACGCGAGACACTGAGGTTCCTGCAGGCAAACACTCCTGCTTGCACGCGGGGTGTCCATCTTGAGACCAAGCCGCGGTCACACAGTCTCTTACTTCAGGTAATGAGGTTGACTTTATCTTTGAGGGATTCTTGGCTCTACACCTACATACTTGCTAGGTACATCTAGTTAGGGTTGCATCGTAGGAGTACGCATATTTACTGTAGTGTATTTTCATACTTGCATGTATTCATTGTTTTAGCACTATGGTAGAAATCTTCCATCCATTTACTCTGTTGGTGCTTATATTCGTTTATATCTGTTTCTGTCTACAGGTTGTTTCAGCACACCTATTTTACACTAGATTGACACTGATTCAATAAATGCTCATTGAAAATATCCCCACTGTTTATTCTGTGTATCTCTGTGAGACAAAATGAGCACGAGAGACAGAGCGCAAAGTATCACACTGTTTCCACGATCCCTGATGGGATAGAATTGTCATGTTCGATAGTTGCCAAGAACTATTCTGTCCTTGGTAAGGGGTTTCTAGGGGCACTGTGAGCTAGCTGGTATGGAGGCGAACATATTCGGTGGGGGTGTCTGAAATCAGTCTGAACACCAATCCCACAGTCTATGCTGCCTAAACCGCAGATCCTTTATAGGTTTATAGGAACTACATGACAGCTGCTGTCCACTGGTGTATCCGGTGACCTTCAAGGCTTCGGGGCTTTCGGAGCTGGGAGTCCAACCTTGGATATCCCTAAACTTCATTTGGCGGCATTTAGAAGCAGTTGAGGATTTGAGGAGTGGCTCCTGTAAGCCCATAGTGTGTTTTTGTGGTTCTGAGAAGTCCCCAGATGGCAGACAGCAAACGGTAAGCTGGGAGTGGGAGGAGCAAGGAGAACGGAGTAAGAAGAGGCGACCGCCTACAGATCCCAGCTTTATTCCTTAAGTGAGCCATGAGATGTGCTTGAGACTGCGATATTTGAGGCCCACATCACATTTCCGCTTGATTGTGGCTACCCTGCTACCTGTTTGGGATTTGACTCAGTCCCCCAGCGTACTGGATCTTTTGCCAGATGCAAGACTGCATAAAAGTGCAAGGAGATTTCCATCATGATCACCATTAGCATTGGAGTATTGGTGCAATGGTGTATCGGAGGCTGAGCCCCCACTATCTGCTGAGTGTTGGGGATGCCTAGGCCGCAGGCCCCCTCGGTGGTGCGGATGCGGTCAGTATTAGGCTGTTGCGGCTTGTGCCTCAGGAGAGGATCTGCTCCCTACACGCACACATATTACTCACTTTGTGTGCTCTCTTGTATACCCCTGTTTCGCCCTCTAGCAAGGGGGTTAACGCCAACTTGTGGAGTTGCATGGAGGATGAAAGAGCGCTCGTAGGCATTGGTTGTTCGTGACATCTGTGAACAAGTGGCCATTTTTGGACAAGTTTCTATAAGGTGTTTTAGAAGATGCATTCAAGGTGTCTGCACTCTGGTTGTTTAATTGCCTCTCCTGGCCCAACTGGTCCAACTGCTAACCACATTAGCTCTCCTAAACGTTTAAAACAAAGAAACTATTTGACGAAAGAAGGCCCAGTCCCATTTGTCCCATTTGTCCTCTTTGAAGTTCCATCCTTTCTTGTTGTCCCTGCTTTCAAGGAGGGGGAGAGGGCAGGAAATAAGGAGTCAGAGATGTCTTCAGGTGTAAACGAAGATAAGTTGAGTTTAGTTACAGTTCTCTCCCAGGACATAGCCTCATGTCAGATTATTCGCTTTGTCCATAACCTAGTGCAGCGTATTACCCAAACTCAGTCCAGCAAGTTATGTTACTCTGGGGAAGCTGTGGAAGACATGTACATAGAGGACACAAAGGATGTTTCTGAGATGAATATTGTTGGTATCAAGTTGGATTCATGTCTGACCCTAAGAGCCTTGTGGCCCTATCTCTTGGCCAAAAAAGAGATTGATGTTTTCCTGTTGGAAGAGACCATTGATGTTATGTTAGGTAGTCACAGGATTTGGAAGAATATCATAATCTCTATTGGTAGAGTCTCGGGGAGCAGAGTGCTAAATATTGTGGGACATGAGGACCAGATGTTCAGGGAATCTGGGAAGGGAGAAGTTATAATTCCCTGAAATTGGGTAGCAGGTGCACTGAATGCATCCAAAGAAAACAGAAAACTTCCAATGTTGCAGAGGTGACCCCTTAGGTAAAATTATTTCCTGGAATATGGTGAGCTTAGGACAGTCTAATTTTAAGCTGAATTTTTTAATGTGCTTTCACCCAATAATAATTTGCTTGCAGGAAAAATGAATTTGTTCTGATTTTCAATATGAGGATTATTTTATATTTTCATGTGCAGCACAATCTAAACGGTCAAGGCAGTGGATGTATATCTATTTTTACTTAGTAGCAGTATAAATTAGAATCCTATGGTGTTTGTCCATCCCTCAAATCTTAATATTTTCTTCTGGTAAATATTTATATTCCCCCTGGAAGGTCGTCTGACTCTTTAGTTCAGTCTATGTTTTCTTTTGTGCATAGTATTAGCAAGTCGAAAGAATGCACACTGATAATTGTTCCTCTTTGACCTTTGGAAACCTGGAGTTGGATGAGGTGTGGAGTATCCAAGAGGCAATTTTACCTGGAAATATTAGAACAGACAGGTGGAGTTTATGCTTTTTGGATTACATGAGAACCAATGACCTTGTGCTTTAAATGTCAGTTTCTCAGGGGATTCTCCAGCCTCCTTCACTTTCCACTACTCTTGAGGGCAATCACTGATTGATTATATGGTGGTTTCCTACCAAATGTTTGGCATTTGTACCCAGTTTGAGGTATTGAGGACAGATTTGAGTGATCACAGTATTGTCTCAGTGGCTCTTGATTTAGAACTTAAGTCCTGGAATTCAAGAAATTATAAGATATCAATGGACGTACTTTTTGGTCAAATAATATGATGAATTTGGCCAGATATGTTAAAACAGTGAGTTTAGGCCCTACACGAGAGAACTCTATGGCCTGGTTCAGAAAGCAGCTGTGTCTGTTTCAATCTTGTGGGAGTAAGAAATAAGCCACCTGTACTAAACCCTTGGTGGTTACCCCTGGGCAGGAAAAAAAGGAAAATTGTGATCAAATTTCTAGAGTAAGGAAACAATTCAGGATGCTGTCTCTACTGAGACAAAGGGAAATCAACCGGTTGAAGCGGGTTAGAACGAGACTGAAGGTGTTTGAACATAGGAGGGAGGTGGATCAGAAACGGACTTAGCTGAGAGAAGTTGCGCTTTCTGGTGGTCCTTAATAGCCGAATATTGTGATTCTAGAGTTAAGGCTCAGGCCATTTTAATATCTGACGCAGAGTGGATCCAATATGTCTTGTAGCTATATGAATCTAATTCTTGTTGCAGGTATCTGTTGGAGTCGAATGATGAGTCTCCCTCATTGAATGTACATGACCCTCCTTCCTATGAGGTGATAGAGACTTTTATCAAAGGCGCTTGGTATTCCGGGGCGATGGACCCGAACGAACTCCCAATACCGCTTATCAAACAAGTTGTCTCTGCAGGGCCCCTTTTTCTGCGCCTGGTGGTTTAATATTGTAATTCGTATGGGACCATACCATCTTCTTGGAAAGGAAGTGTAGTGGCGCCTATATATAAAAAGGGTCCCAAAACTTCTCCAGACAGCTTCAGGCAAATTGCATTATTGGTGCCATCGGGAAATTATTCACCAAAAGTATTTTTCTTCACCTTCAGGTTTGGGCATTCGGCAATAATCTTGTCCCTGTGGAGCAGGCTGGTTTTAGTAAGCATTGTGGTACCCTAGATAATATCACTGCCCTGCAAACTCTGATTGAAAAGTATCATGTGCGTAAGGTTATGGCTTTATATGCTGCATTTATAGATTTCTCCACAGCGTTCAACAGGGTTGATTGTGGGACTCTGTGGAAGAAATTAGTTGTATTTGGGATCCACGTGCATTTACTTAGGCTAATTGTCGCTTTGCACTGTTCTACTTGGACTCAGGTCCAGATGGGAGGGAATCAGGGTTTGTTTAGCAAAGTAGAGACACGCAATGGGCTGAAGCAGGGGTCCTTACCTACGTCCCTTCTCTTTTCTCTTTATATTTATGTCTTTCCTAGCAGAGTTGGACAGTGTAAGGGGGACCCATCAAAGCTGGGAACACTGAGTTTGGTTGCCTTCTCTATGAAGATGATGTTATTTTGCTAGATTTAACCCCGATAGGTCTACAGAGGCACATTTTGAGTTAGGAAGCTATGCTAATGAAGATTTCATAAAAATAAATATTGTATTGTATTGTATAAAATGTTTTTTTCCAGATACAAGATCCATAAAACACGGTACAGCAAGTAACCAGATAAATACAGATTAATAAAAGAGAATGAAATCAACAATCTGGTATGAGAATCAGTCCGACCATAAAATAGAAGGTATAAAATGAGGAGACTTCAAGAAAGATGGAGCAGCATCTACAAGATAAATAAAATATAAGAAAAAAAGTGCAATTTTAAAACAGCATTGCTTCAACACTTTGACACTGCGTATGTAGAAAATCCAGGCAGCATACAAAAATGTTCCCATCCCAACACCAATTGCATCTCTTGTGTCCGAACCTACAGTGCGTAGTGCATGAACATAATGACGAAAGCTCAAAAGATTACATATTGGCCTCAGCCATAGTTTTCGTGGTCTATCATAGGCTGGGCAGAAAAAGGCAAAATGCTGCAGAGTTTCTTCCACTGAATTACATGAGGGGCACACATTAGAACTGCAATACTGCACACCCTATTTAACAGCAGAACCCTGTATCTCCATTTTTAAAAAAGTTGCAGAGGAATGGGACCAGGGAAAATGGCGAAAAAAGATTCATAGGCGGGGGAGAACTTGATGTCTAAAAAAGATCAGTGAGATTACTTGCTTTGACACATTGCAGATCCCTTAACCACCGATACTCCTTTAGTCGTTTTTTGGACCAGGGAGCTAGGGACTTGTTTTTCCATGACAGGGGTGTCCCAAAGCAAAGGCAAGCCTATCTCATACAGTGTGGCTTTAATATAGGCAAACCAAGCAATCCTCTTGCAAACTGGAGATGTAAGAAAAGCCCAGATTACAACTCTATAGGATTCGAGTTCATCTGTGAACCAAAGTTTGTGCCAGTACAAAATAGCGTGACACATAATATGTTGATTTATAGGGACAATCCCCAAATCCAGGAGTTGAGAGAGGGGCACTCTGCGGGAGGTTAAGAATGCTCCTCACAAACTAATTTTCGGTTTTGGCAAGTTCCTCATTCTTGACATGGCCCCACAGCTCTACGTCATCATGGCTGGGCTTTTTGCTTTAATGATCTAAATCTCCACCACTGGTTCTAAAGAGTACTTATGGGCCCATTTGCACAGTTTAGCTACAGCGCCATCTTCTTGTTGGAGTTTTATTGAGCATTTGCTGATGTGTGTGGGACAACTCATTGTGTGATTCAAACAGACCTCAGATACACAAATGTATGCACTTTTTCTAGAGCGACACCCTGCACTATAATATTTGCACTAACAGATTTATAAGGATTAAAAACCATAATTTCTTTTTATAAATATTTAGTTTAAGACCACAATCGCTGTAGAAAATTAAAAAGCTATCAAGTAGCACCTGCAGAACATGCAGGGTTTTAGAAATGAAAACGGTGCTGTATGTGAAAAGTAGTATCGCAATTTTATGAGGCAAAGTTTAGATGCATCTTGTCAAAGGAAATCATGCACTAAATCATTAATATAAAGGGTAAACAGTGTCGGGCCAACACTCAACCCTGCCGGACACCAGTTTCAATCTTGAAAGAGTCTGTGAGCTCCCCACAGTTGCCATACCTAACTCCGGCAGTATTGAATGTATGCATTCTAATAAGTACAGACAAAATATTACAGTGAACACCCATCTTTTCCAGATCGTTCCATAACTTGGCCCTAGGAATGAAATCAAAAGCTGTCTTCAGGTCAAAGAAGATCACATACAAGTGGCCCTTGTTTAGCAGGACTGTTTTCCAATATAGGGCACAGAAATAGAGCATTTGATTCACTGTACTGACCCTATTCCTGGACCCCACCTTGAGCTCTGAGAAAACAGAGTTATCTATGGCCCAATCAAGCAATTGATCCAATATGAGATGAGAGAAAGTTTCTGGGGGTGTTGATTAGGCTTGTTGGCCAATAGTCCCTTTGGTCTTCATTGGACACTTTTTTGAAAATCAGGACAATCTCTGTGATCAACCAAGAGCTAGGAATTGGGCCACCTGCAAGAATAGAATGGAACAGCAGCTTAAAATATGTGTCCAGATCAGAGATTCTGATCTGAAGAGGTCCCCAGGAAAGGAGTCGGGCCGGGTGCTATATGTGCTGGAAGTTTTGTAAGTGCCATCATTACATCTTTGAGCTGTAGGGAGACCTTCATCTACAGGAGACATATAACATTACTTGTTTTTTCTGAGATGGGATTACCTGCATACATTTTTGGGAAACGATCCACCCAGGTCTGTGGCTATAAATTATAATCGACATTGGTGGTAGTATTCTGCCTGCCGTGAGCCACAATTCCCCAGAAAGATTTTCCATCCTCTGCCCTAACAGCTACTACTATGTCATCTCACATCTGTCTTTCCCAGTCAATTTTGTCCAGATAAAGTGCCTCTTTATAATCCTTCCTAGCACTAACAATGTTTTGCCTGTTTCTGATTTTTGAATTTTGTAGAAGAATGCCTCTGAAGTTCCTACAACTGGAATTAAACTAGTTAAAGCGGGTCTGAACCCTATGAGTCCTGCGGGCATCTTTACTAATTAAAACTTTAAGGGAACTAAAAAGTCTTTCATAGGATGTAACAATAACATTTTTTCAGAAGTTGGCAAAGCCATTTTGTTCAAAACATCCATGGTGTCAGCCACCCGATCGTATATCAGGGCCACCAATTTTGGGTCTTTACAAACACCCTCCCATGTTAGGGGTCGCTTGTTATTCGAAATTGACAGGGCAGTCCCAGAATTCAGGGAAACACACTGGTGAGCAGTAGATTTTAGCTCACTTAAAGACAGATGAAGAGCATTGTGGTCGCTGTTGTGGCGCTCAACAGCTCCCATGTCTATGCGAGATGGCCATATCGGTAGAGACAAAAATATATAATCAATTTGGCTCTCTTGTGATGCACGCTTAAAAGTAAGGGCACCACTGTGGTTAAATGAGACCTACCATTACAAGCCCTGAATATCTCTAAGAGCAAAGTTGTGGTTTTTTGGTCTCAGGGTGTAGATTTAGGAAAGACTTGCATCGGTTTTTAAGGAAAGACAAGTTTGAAGTGGTGAAGCTGCAACCATATTTAGGTAAACTTTTTTCTAGAAACTGCTCAAATAGTGATCATATCAGTCAGCGCAAAAGTAAGACATTATCCCAGGCTTCTGCCATTAGCAGGCTATACAAGTGTTGTGGGAAAATACATTTTGCCCATGTTCTGGTGGTATATAAGTAGGGCTCCCTGTTTTCCGTTTTTACAGATTTTTACAGATAAATACAGACAGAAAACATTTATTTTCATGTCTGTATTTATTTTTAAATGTGCATGAAAACGGAAATTGGTTTGTTTTTTGAGTAATTATAAATTCTGTCTGCCATGACTGCCAAGTCAATAGCTGTGTGGGTTGATAGGAAAGGGGGTTAAAAAAGAAAGGGATTTTAGTAAAGAGGTTTTAACAGCACTAGATATACACAAGGCTGATACTGAAATTTGTATGCTTTCATATAAGTGCATTGATTTAACTTCAGTGGGTGTTCACAACACTGAAACCTGGCAGGCATTCAAGCATGAGTGCATATTTATTGGTTAAATAAATGTGGAAATATACTAATTTCAGTTTAATTTTTTTCACAAAGACCAACATAACTATGGATAAATACAGATAAAATTTGCAAAAAATAAATATGGATAAATACAGATGGAAATGTCAAAGAAATAAATACAGTAAAACCGGGAGCCCTATATATAAGATAACAATTCTGCCTTCACTGAGTTATACCTGTGAATCAATGGATGAACTGTACTGGGCCTATTTCGAGAAGGTTAAAGGGCTCATTTATAGCCAAATATGTCATTTCAATTCTTTAGTTGTTTCTTCAGCTCTCCGGCTTTAATTCAGGCTCCTCTCTACGAATGTGTTTGGTATGGCATCATGCCTAAGGTGGGAGAATAGCATACTGAATAGTGACTCAGGATCTATACGGGCTACATTTAAACGTTTTTTTGTCTAAAGGAAAGAAGTGTTATGTTACATGAAAGCTCTGGATATGTTTGGAATTGATCAAAGTGTAGTGGCACCCTGACCAAAGCTTATTTTGAAAAATATGATTAAAAAATAAATGTATGAAGTTAGTCAGGAAAGGGATATTGTATGTCATACTTGGCATACATTGCACATTAGAAATGATATAGTAGTGGAGAGTAGCATATGTAAAAAAAAAAAAGTATGTCCTATGGAACCTTCCCCATGGTCTGCATAGAACTATTTTGCCATTAACGCTGAATTGCTTCCTCTACAAATTATTACTAGAGCATGGTAAGGATTACCTAGGGAAGAGAGGCTTTGCGACCTCTGCTGGTATTAGTCCAAGATCTAAATCATGTGTTATTTGTTTGTCCTCTCCTACACTCATTACAATGTCAATTGTTAAGACCATTGTTCTTAAAGCATCATATTAACTTGGCAGTGGTGGCCCAGAAATGTTTTTTTGCACCACCTTCGGGTATATTTTGATCAAAATCTTTTCAATTTTTCAAACAATTCTTAAATGTTTTTTAGATATGATTACATTAGCTGCATCAGCCCCATATTTGATGAACAAGGTTTTTTAGGGTAATAAGATTTTGCACAGTTTAACAAGATTTATGGTATTTGTATTGTTTTGTAAAACTGATTGCACTGTATTATATAGAAGTACTGTACTAGATTGCACTGTAAAATGCTGTGCACTATTTTCTTGCTACATGTTTTATTCTTGGATAGTTTCCTGTATTTATTAAGAAGTGTTTCTTATTTATTCAATTGCGCATTTGCACTTTATTAGTCCTTGGGCTTTTTATATAAGTGGAGTTTGTTTGTACATTGAACAATATTGTTGTGTATTTTATTCTGTATACTATATACTGTGCAAACAGTTTTTGTAGACCTTTGTGTTTTTGCTATGTGGAACTCTTTGAGTTCCAAATCATAATAAATTTGACTTGACTTTACTGACAGAGTTTGGGAATTTAACAGGGCTAGATGTGTGCAAGAGGCATTGCATCCATCCTTCTACCATTCAACTTTAGGCACCTATCATACATCAACCCTTCCACTTCAGCTCACATAGGGTGATTAAGACATTTAGACCAACTACCACTGGTTGTCTTCAGTGTAGGATTGATATGATCCATCTCCTTATAATGCCCTGTGACGTCCCACATGGATCATCCCTCTCAACCCACCTCTTTAACCTTTACATACAGCCCATATCAGAAATGTTACAAGTGAAAAACATAAAACTGCATACATACACTTATGATACTGAACTTTACTGTAGGGTGCCTAACCCCTCAGGCATCAGCACTTTGAAAAACTTCTTTTAACAGATCATCGATTGGATATCTGCCTTCTGCCTGAGATTAATCCCAAGCAAGACCACACACGCACTTCTACATTCAAACAGTTGTAACCCATCAATAAAAATATGGGTGAATATAGTTTAAATTAAACACCCAGTCACTTACCGGTCGCTAAATCTCTTGGGTTCTCACTTGATAGCCTTCTGAACTTCACTAGTCACATTAAAATTATG
This sequence comes from Triturus cristatus, assembly GCF_964204655.1. Classification (NCBI taxonomy): domain Eukaryota; kingdom Metazoa; phylum Chordata; class Amphibia; order Caudata; family Salamandridae; genus Triturus; species Triturus cristatus. The sequence continues at coordinate 232,536,604 of NC_140590.1, forward strand.
AAGAAAGTAGCAAGACTTTAAACCCGCAGTGCAAGCACTAGTTCTTGAGGTATTGACAGTAAGAACCCCACCTAGCCATCTCCAAAAATCATCAACCTCACCACTCCAAGCAACCATTTGAGCCGCAGCTGGGAGTTTGGTATCAAACTCTCAGAAATCAGACCACGTTAAGCCAATTTTTAAAGAACACCACTACCCATTGTTTTTGACGCTGCCTCCTATTTACAAGGACAGTGTAAATAGGAGGCAGCTCCAAAATTAAGAGCAGAGAAAACCTGGTCTTAAACAGGTGAGAGGAGGAGAAATGCTTCATTTCTCATCGTTTTTGCTGTTTCAATGTGTGATGCGTTGTGCAGCACACATAGAAACAGCAAATTGTCTATGATTGTTTATGTGCAGAAATGTCCTCCTTCCTGCACATAAACAATCATTTGAAAAAATGCCATTTTTAAATTTGTATGTGTGCTGCATTAAGCAGCATACATAGAAGTTACAAAACAGCATTTAACCCCTTCGCCGCGGCGGGAATTCCGCCGCGGCGCTGGGGGGTGCGGGGGGGCAGCGCGGTGGCCCGGTGCTCATGACGGAGCCGCTCCGTCATGAGCCACAGTTGAGCTGTGCTCATGACGGAACGGTTCCGTCATGACTCCGCCCAGTTGCGTTGTCCCCCCGCACAGGCGGGGAAACAGCGCCGCGTGGGCGGAGCGGCCGCCAACGGTCGTGTCATGACGGAACCGTTCCGTCATGAGCACACGGCAACCGTGGCTCATGACGGAGCGGTTCCGTCATGAGCGGGGAAGGGGTTAAAGATTGTTTATGTGAAGGAAGGGCCTTCCTGCACACAAACAATTTTCCCCTCAACACAGGCACCCTTGCAAGGGTGCCTGCATTGGCGCTAGGCAGCTAAAGTTAGCGCCAGCGCAGGGGGAAATGCAGGGCTGCACCACATTCTAGTAAATATAGTGCAACCCTGCATTTCTAAAGTCACAAAGCGTGTCGTTAGCACTCTTGGCTTAATGACACGCTTCGCCACTTTATTTTAAATATGCCCCTAAGTTTCTTTTCAGAGCTAAGATTGCTCTTCCCAATTATTGCACCCATGTACTTTTGAGAAGATCATTACCATTAATGACCTTGCTGAAGTGGAATTTTGAAGTTTCATCTTCAGAGTGCTTTATGCTATAGCAATATTTCAGAAAAGCTATGTTATAGGCTTACGCTGCATTATAGGCAGACGCTTGCCTATGTGAATCAAACTCCAAGCGTTTCTGAAAGCATTTCATAGAGTCAGAGAGCTGAAATACTGTACTGAACATTTTTCTCTGCATTTAATCTATTAAAGATCCAATTTTTGCTGGGAAGAAGAATAGCTCATAAGTGAGGGATGGCAGATGCTCCACCCTGATTACTTTAATGATAGCATCTTTTGCGTGGGTCTCTAGTTTTTAATTAATTCTTCAAAGAGTGAAAGTCAAAGCAGCAGCAGTATTTTCTAAACATGAAAAGTGGCATCTCCAGTGTAGTATATAGATGCCAAATGTACTAGGACCCTTGTGGTTCTGAGCAGACTCTAAACAGGAACTACGTATTATGAGGCAGAGGTGTTAGGGTGTTCTGGGAAGCAGAACGTGAATGGATGTTGAGGAAGTAAGATATGTTTAACTACAGCTCTCGTGGGTGGCATAATCTATCTGCATGCTCCAGGGCTGGGGAAGACGCTAATCTGGTGACAAGTAGGAGTTAAAGTGCCTGTGGAAAATAAAACTGCTCCACCTTAGAGTTTGCAACGGTACAGCAAACTGGTTGTGCATGCAGTGTGTGCCCAGAATCGATACGTAGAAGTCTGCGACTGGCACACATAGAGTCAAATCCCTGCCCTAGCCCATACATAGCAGCTGAAGCAATCGATGACCCTGCAGAGGAGCATTTCCAGAACACTCGCCAATACTGCTGGTGCTGTTGTCGGCAGAGTAGGTGCGCTGTGCCCCAAATATAAATCAACTATTCAGATGAAGCAAGAAAATAACTATAACACAAACAAGAGACAACAAAGGAGAGCACATTCCCAGTCAGGGGCAAATAATATATACCACAACACATGCTTCTGCATGCGGCAGATGCTTGCAGAAGTTGTAGGAGTCACCCTGCACTGCAAAATCAGCTGAACAACACATGCTTACAAAATGGCAGCAGAAGGGAGCGCAAAATACAATGCAGCTGTGTGCTTGAAACCACCACCACCGTTTGACACATACAAACAGAACATTGGTACTAGATGGATGGTGTGGATTGAAACCTTTGATGACTTCACAGATGCACTAGAGAGGATGATGATAAGAAAATCATTAAATATTTTAAATTCCTTGCAGGTGATGGAGTGAAAGAAGCACTGAATAAAACTTTACAGACAGATGTAACGTTGTACAGAAGGTGAAAGAAGCGCTGGGAGCCCAGTTCAATCCACTGGTGAATGTTGAATATGAAAGGCACATCTTCAGCAAAGCATGACAACAGACTGGTGAATCAATGGATGAGTTTGTTGAAAGACTTGATGCACTTATCAAACATTGCAAATTCTATGACTTTACTGATGGAGAAGCCATGCGCCTCTGAATAATCAATGGCTGCTTTTCAGATTCTTTCAGAGGGCGCATGTTGAGAGAGACTCTCAGTCTAGAGAAAATGCTAATGGCTACGAGAGCAGAAGAATGAGCAGAACGACAAGCTGCTGACATGAAGGGGCAAGGACAGTGCACAATGAATTAGCATTGACTATTAAAATCAAGCACACAATTGCACGTAAGTCGACTTTGTCCAAGAAAATAAGAATATTCTTCCAATGTGGACTTCAAGTGCGTCACATCAGAGAGAAAATTTGTACGTGAGAACGTACCTGAAGCGCACTCGGCATGCCCACAAAACTAAAAAGCAACATCAACTACCACAAGTGGGGACCAAGCAAAATCAAGTGTTATCAAGTTTGGCATACAATGGTTCCTCAACGTCCCTATCGAACACCAGAGAAGATGAGTGCTTGCTAATGATGTCTACCAAAAGATGGCATGCACATGTGTGGTTAACTGCATGTGAAGAAAACCACTGTTCAGAAACAACTCACTGAACAGAGCACCAAATTTCTTTGGGACACAGTCCCAGAATTACATTGAAGGTAAACGGTCACCTCATATCGTTCATTATTGACTGGGGGGTGTCGATCAATATCCTGCCAGTGGAAAAGTTAAAAAGTCTCTAACCTTTGCCATACCTCACTCCTTCAGATATCTGGGTCAGCTTCTAAACTACTAAGGAGGGAAGGGTCCTTCACAGTGGCAATGCAGCACAAAATTATGTTGGTACGAGCCACCATTCATGCCCTACAAGGAACCTCCTTGAGTGCATGTCTGCTCAGATTTGCCACAGCGGTTGATATGGGTTAATATCTTTCAACTTTATCTCGGTGCACAGCCTGAGATTATGAACCATTTCCCATCATCGTTTCACGCTTTGGAAAAACTAGAGACAATAAAAGTACCGTTTCATATCAACGAAGACATGCGGTCAGTTGCCTAACGATATCACAGACTTTCTTTCAGCCGCGGTTTGTGAGGTAACAGCGGTTGGGCCGGGTAAGGGGGGATTTTGAGGGACGGTGCTGATGGAAAATCGTCCCTCGAAATCCCCCCTTACCTGGCCTACCGCCCCACCGCTGTTATCTGCAGGGACCGCGGCTGCTTGCTTCTCATCTGCTAGAAGCTGTGGAGAAAGAGCTGATGGAATTTTTAAAACATGACATCATTGAGCATTTCACAGGCCCCACACTAAGGGTGTTGCCGATAGTAGTTGTACCAAAAAAAGACAGTAGTGGAGCAGTGTGCATTCGCGTTGATATGCGCCAGCCAAACAGAGAAATTGAGAGAGAGTGACACCCCGGTCCTTACATAGCGGACATGATCATGCAACTGAATGGAGCTAAAGTCTTTTCCCGTCCTAACCTAAACAAAGTTTGAGTTACAAGGGAACTGCAGATATATTACTGCTTTTTCCACTCATGTTTGTTTGTTCCAATACAAGAGACTGAGTTTTGGAGTGTTGTCAGCTGCTGGAATATTTCAGGATGTTATCAGTATAATAATACAACCTGTGGCATATGTTTTCAATTAAAGTGATGACATACTGGTCTTTAGAAGAACCCAGAAAGAACACTATAAATCCTCACTCAAGTGAGTCAGTAACTTAATCATCTTGTTGTGTTTGCAGTGTTCGCCCTAGGTGGCCAAGGGTATGCCCAAACGTGGGTCCCTTGTTCACTGTGCCACTGGATTAAAGCTATCCTGGCTGATAAGGGGTGAAACCTCGAAACCGGTCCCAGGATGCTTGTTTCCGGTCCAGGGAGGACCTGGCCTGGCAGTTCGGGCTGGACTGTTCCCATGAGGAACAGGGTCAGGAACTGATTTGCATATAGCTGGGTCCAAACTGAGGTGGCATAGTGAGCAAAAGAACAATGGATTAAACCAAAATCTGTGACTGGGGGTGAGAAGTTGAAAGGTTTCAGCACTCCGTCCATCATCTTGTTGTATTTGCTATGTTCTCCCTAAGTGGCCAAAGGTATGTCTAGACGTGGGTCCCTTACTCACTGTGCCACTGGATTCAAGCTGTCCTGGCTGATGAGGGGTGAAACCCCAAAACAGGTCTCAGGATGCTTGTTTCTGGTCCAGGGAGGACCTGGCCCAGCAGAACGGGCTGGACTGTTCCCCTGAGAAAAAAGGTCAAGGTGGATTTGAATATGGCCAGGTTCAAACTGGAGTGGCATAGTGAGCAATAGAACAATGGATTAAACCCAGATCTGTGACTGGGGGTGAGTGTTTGAAAAGTTTCAGCACTCTGTCCATCATCTTGTTGTGTTTGCTATGCCCACAAAGTAGAGTCAGTCTCTTTTCAAGGAGTTTCCTATACCCTTTTTCAGGGCATTGCCCCAGAAACATTACTCAGACATCTCCAATCCCTTCTGGTTACTGACAAACTAAGGAATGAACACATCAAATACCGCTGGACATATCCTTTTGGTCTGACATTTGAGCTTCATAACAAACCTCAAAATGTCACTGACCTGGTGGATGCCTTCACACTATTGGATATACCACATCCAAATGTACTCTCTACTGAGGACCTCGGCTAACCAGCAGCCCTCAAAACAAAGGGCAATGGGTCACCCAGCTCCATCCACGTAAAACCAAGAAGAACTGATCAACAAAAGCTCATTGTGTCCTGTTTACTCATCACAAGAGATTCCACACTACCTAAGCTAGACAGCTAGTAGCTTCCTGCCAGAGGAACTAGCAGAGGCCAGATTGACCATGGTGATGGTGTGATACCCATGAAGCGAATCAGGAATAATTTGAGAAATATCCGGTGATTTACCTAGTAACAAATCTTTATTTCTCTGGACCCGCCTTCTTGATTGCTCAAAAATGCCTTAACTTTGAAAGTAATAAAGAAACAAGGGTGGCAGCACTGGATCGATTCACCTGAAATGTTTAGAAATGTTCCCCAAGACAAGGGGTTTTGGGGTTTAAGTGCTGCACTAGTTACAAGTTTACAATTTTTTGTTTATTATTTAAGAATTAATTTTTGTAGTGAGTGGACTGTATTGAATTATTGCGGAGACTAGGGAAACATGGGGAGGTACCTGTGGGGCGGACTATGGGAATAAATAAGGGGAAGCGATGAGGGGCACTACTATATTGAGAATAGATGGCAGGGGACTGTGGGGGGAAAATCAGATGGTGGATTAAACGTTCACAGTATCCATAGTGATCACTATGCTAAGTTGGAAGGTTAAGCGTCTTAATTCACCTGCCAAGCACAACGAATTATGGAAATCAATGGTATAATGTGGTAGCTCTCCAGGAGACGCATTTTAAGAGAGATGAAGATCATAGACTAAAGTATAAAACCTATCCATAGTGTACAAGTCCTCGGCCCTACCAATCACAAGGGTGTGGCCCTACTATTTCATTCCTCTATGCAATTTTACTAAAAAGTCTACAAAACAGGCAGGGAGGATAGGATCATCAAAGGTGAAAGGTCGCCTTAGAGTCAGAGTGTACACTTTTGCTTCCATCTATGCTCTGAATTCTAATCAGGGCTCCTTTCTTCACTCTCTACTGACTTTGCTGGGCGGTTTCTCAAAGGGAGACATAATTCTGATGGGTGATTTCACCTTGAGATGGCACTCCAGTGAGAACAGTACTCACCCACACAGAGCATCAACGGGTATTTTCCCAAGAGGTCTTCCAGACCCTAGGCCTCCTGGATGCTTGGAGGACACTTCATCTCACGACACATGATTACACTTTCTTCTTCCTTACACACCGAACATACTCTAGGCTAGATTATATTTTTCTAAGCGAAGCCCTGAGACAAGACTTACATACTGCCACAATCCTTCCGATCTCCATTTCAGATCATGCTCCAGTCTCAGAGAAAATGTAATGAGGTACTCCACCGAAGCGGTATGAACAATGGTTTTTCTACTCCTCCCTGATGAGAGACCGTCTTTAAAGTGAAAACCTCAGAAAGGTAATCAGGGAATATTTTAAAATTAATATTGCTCAAGATACCTCCCAAGCTAATAACTGGGATGTGTTTAAATCATATAAAAGGGGCAAATGTATAGTGGTGAACTCCCCCTCATTAAACAGAGAGCCTCAGAATGCGTGGCACTTGAAACAGAATTACACCAACTTGAACAGGCTCACAAAGCTACCCCAACACTGGCTTTACAGTGAAAAGGCACAGCAGGGAGGGGGGAAACTTAATGCTATTTGCAACTATCGGGCATAGTTCACTCTTCATCACCTCAAACAAGTCTCTTACTCTCAAGGGAATAAAGTGGACCCACACCTAGCCCTCCAATTAAGGACTGAGTGTGAAAAAGAGTATATTGGAGACATATGCACACAGTCAGACCAGTTGGCGACCTCCAAAACGGAGAAAGCACGTTTTAAAGATATTTATGATAAACTCTACACCTCTACACAGCGGAACAAGTAGACCCTTAGACCCAATCCGAATATTTGAATAGTGTGCAGCTTCCTCACATAACAAAGGCCCAAAATGAGGTATTAGTGAAACCCATTTATGAAAAAGAGGTACACAAAGCTATTGCTTCCCTGAAATTCCATAAAGCAGCAGGACCAGACGGTCTCACAGCTCACTTCTATAAGGCATTTAGGGGCTCATTAGGATGGCGGTGTTTGGCACATCCACAGTGCTGGCGAAAAACGTCCTTTTCCGCACTCCTGTGGCAGTCCTCGCATCTGCCATAGTACAATGGGCAAAGATAGCCAATTTCCCGACCACTGCAGAGTTTCGAGATCAGTCCGAAATTTCCTCCGGGGTTGTCAGTAGTGCAGCCCGACCATATACTCTTAAGTGCATTGTAACTAAACGGTTAATGCTAACTTTGTGTCAAACACCTTGGAATCATACCCCCACCCCAGTAACTGGTGTTAGAGTATGATCCCACCCTTCTAGAGGGAGAGATATAACAGCACCGGTATACCCGGTACCAACTTAAAAGAGCCCTGGCGTCACAAAATGGATGCTGCAGCCACAGACACAAGTCTGGCCTCCTGCTGCTGACCGAAACTCCGGCAGGGGAGGCCTGGACAATAGATTTCCTGTCACAGGGAGGTGTAACCACCTCCCAGACAGGCTTTAGTGTATTGGGGCTGGGTGAGAGCACTCCAAGAGTCTGCACTCATTAGGTGCCCCTGCGCATAGTCCAGCTCAAACCGGTTGCAGGGGCTACCAGCCCCTGCTCTGGTGCGAAACTGGACAAAGGAAATGGGTGTAGCCACCCCTCTTTCCAAACCCTCCCATAGGTGGGTCCCCAGAGTTAGTCCAACCCCTTTCTGAGGTTTAAGTAAGGACCCTCTGGCAACAGGACTTTAGATATCCCTGGACAAAACTCTGCAGCTGAATCCTGGAACCTCGACGCTCTACTCAAGATTAGAGGACTGAAGAAATCTCCGTTGGGGTCAAGGAGTGACTCCCCTGCTTGGCAGGCACCAACGAAGCATTTGCCGGTCTGCATCTCTGAAGCTCCTGACGGACTCCGAAGTACCTGCAGCCCAGGAAGAGGGTTTCTAGACTTCTCAGAGGCCGATGCAAGTCCCTAGCAAAGCTGAGACCCGCATCCCTCGTGAGGAACGTGGAACCAGAACTCCAGGTCACCGTGCTCATTTTCAAGTGCATCAGCTTCTCGACGTCCCCTGAGGCTGTGCATTTGGGTTACTTGTACCACACCCAGAGCAGAGAATCCACCAAAGATTGTCGGCCTAGTCACCCCGAGTGACCCATGAGCCGCCATTTTGTGATTCCTCTTGAGGTCCCTTCACGATCCCTGGTCCGTCGACTGGTGGGTCCCTGTGAAGGCAACTTTGATTTTCCTTGGGCTTCCTTGGTTGCTCCGGACGATGCCCTGACTCCCCACCGCATGGTGAGTCCCTCAGACCTTGCTGGTCTGCACCAAAGCATCTTCCTCCTTTCTGTGTGGGTTGCTCCTGGTCATCCTCGACACCTCCTTGTCTTTGTGGCTGAAGAGTCAACCCTCACCTTCTTCACCTGAAACACCCGACATCGGTGGGCAATCGTCTATCGTGCCCCTGGTCACTGGCAAGTGATCCAGACTCTGTACCCTCTGCTTTCAGGTTCTTCTCATCTTCGATCCAGGCTTGGATCTCTTCGGACACTTTGCATCTTCCCGGCAGCAAAACTTCTTCGCCAGCTCCCATTGAAAACGATAACGCGACCAACACCATTTGACACCTATGCACCCGGCTTCCCTGGATGAGGTAACTCGAGTACTCCGGTGCTCCCATGGGTGTTGACCCTAGAACTTCCTAAGCCCAAAAGGGTTTGGACCTAGCTCATCTCTAAGTGTCCCTAATCTTTAAAAATCTAACCGCGACTTTTCCCATAAAAGCTAACGGGAGTTCGCGGCTGTGTTCTCACACTGTACACAGCCCCTTGGGTCCCCTGTGTCACTACCTTGGGTGGTTCCTTGGGGTCCCAGCGATTCTACAGGCTCTAGGCCTTGTGTCTAGTTAAGTCATGGTACGTATACCACTATTTTAGTATATGGTTTGGCTCTCCCCTAGGGCCTGACGTGTATTTGTGCTCTTTTACTGTAATATTTGAAGTGTAACTTATGTGCTTTTACTTCTAGCCTCATAAAGAGACTAGAGGGGTGTGTTTAGTAATAAATAAATATATTTTATATATATACCTGGTGTGGTTCCCTTTCATTTGGTCATTCAGGGGATTATAGACTGGTAAAACAAGCTGCTTTACATTCCTTCAAGACTTAGCCTGAAGGCTGCTCTCCATAGCTACCACTAGGATAGCTTTCAATAAATGTTGTCTTTAACCTATCATCAATAAGGGGTTGTTTGGACTGGTGCAAGGTGCCCACTATAATTAGTGGATAGCATATACCAGGCCAACTTCTCCCAGACAGGACAACCCTCCTCCTCACACCTGCCTTCCACTCACGTGAATCAAACTGAGTAAACTAAGAAATGAAGAGTAACTCTGCATATTAACAACCATGGAACTGTTCACACTGCATGTCAAGTCCCTTAGACAGATCCCACACTGAAACTCTGCCACATAGGTCAGCAGCAATGTATGACAGTAAATGGATGGACTAGCCCACAGTGGAGTGACAGTGCCCGAAAACCATGGAGCAAGCCACATAGCATTTGTACATGACATGCAAGAGGTGGAACATATCACACTACCCTTAGGCCATCAAATCAGACATGGGTGGCACAGTGATTGAAAAGAAACATCTGTGCAATATCTCTGGAATACAGCAATGCAAGCTATGCATAGGCAAAGGAATAATAGGAAGTGTCAGAAGTCATACAGTGACCAGCCACACATCTGTGTCAACTACCTTGACATGTGTATGCCCCCAGTACAACACACATGGCTCATCGTCACACTCTCTGACTGTCAAACCCAAGTAGGAGCTTCACACATACCCCTCATCTACCCATTTCACACCTGCACTACTCAACACCTGTGAGAAACACACATAAATGTGCAAATAAGGTCCTGTGAGTTTCCTGTCCACCAATGAGACACCCTGTGTGTCTCTAATAATGTCAGAATCCCACTCAAGGATGGCTGAACCAATGCTGATCAAAAACCAATAGCCAAACACAAATCTCACAAACAACATCCAAATAGGTCCAACAGGCTCAGCCATGTGCAGGCAAACAGTGGATAGGCAATGTGACCCTAGACAGAACAGGAATATACAACATTTTCACTCTGGATAAATGCACAGACACCATATCCCAACCCAATAGAAAATTGCATTATCAAATGTCAATCATGAACACTAACTGTGATGAATAGGACAAATCAGCTAACATAGTTATCAAGTGAGTATGGTGTCAATGTGTAGCACAAGCATGCACATGCACACTCCTGACAAGTGGCAGGTCATATATAGGAGGACATAGCACAAATGTGCACTCAAAAGAAGCTCATGAACAAGAATCCACATTGCGGCATGTGACATTCACTCAAGAAATGCACACTACAAATTCAACACACATCAGAATGTATTACAATGCACAAACTACTCTCACACAATGTCATGCAAATAGAACACCACTCACATATGCACCTGTCAGTAGAAAGAGACAACACAGGCCAAACACTGAATACATCAACAACAAAAACACAACATATGCACATACCAATTCATCACATAGCCAACTCAGCCGGACATCAGGGGGATGCACACCAGGCAAGTACAAGGCAACATACACTGACAGCAGTGCATGCACAGTAAGCAGTTTGTGAACACCAACAAAACTAGTAGCACACATATCTGAGTGCTCCACCATGAACTTGCACACCACAAATGACCACAGCACACAGATCACATAACACTCAGGAAGGGTAGCAGTACCTCAGCAAACAGACATACAGCTTAGCCATCACCCACAGCTGCACAATTCAAGAAAACCCAGATGCATAGAACATACCTAGAGGACTGTGCTGCTCAAACATATGCACTGCAAATGAGCAAGCATGACTGCAATTAAGTATAGTGTCACACTATGAAGTGGTGGGGAGGTTCACACACTGGCAAGGCATGGGGTGAAAGACATGAGTCTGCAGTGGTGTGTACATCAGTACTGGACAGGTGAGGAGTGTACAGTGCAAAAACACACGGAGGAGTAACTCACAATGTGTAGGCATCAGAAGCATCTATAGGGGATGGTATGACTCTTCATACCACATACTTGTGCCAAAATTGTGTCAAGTGACAGCAATGTATGAGATAAGTCACATATAATGTCAGTGTGGCTGAGCAGGTCAGCACAAACTTAAACAAGATTCATGGCTGATCACCAAAACACAGCAGAGACTTTGCAATGACACACTCTGAATACTCACAACTGACACCAACAACAAGTAGGTGTCCCCCAGGAGTGCAAGGACACACTGCACAGTGCTCAACCTACAACTCCTACGTGTGCCCACAATCTGAAGCACATGTCTGATAATGTAAACAAACAGGCACTCATTACCTGGATCATACATGTGTGTAGGTGGCATGTGCATGGGCACATACACCTCAACACTACTGACAATGGCAGGCCAAACACACTGTATGACTCTTCAAGTGCACACATTCAAATGCACCCAAGTGACTATGAAGACAGGCTTACACAAGATGACTACACATCAACACTGCTGTTCACACATCAAGAAAGATCCCACAGATATCACTGACCCTGTCCACCCCGCAAGTTATTCTGTGGATAGAATTCACCTCTGTTGTGGTACTGCATCCTTATTTGACATGTGCACAATTTAGCAAACCTGACTATAGTATGATTAGTATAAGAGTAGATCATCACAAACAACCATCATTGCACCCTCAAGCCTCAGAGTCAAGAAGAACGAAAATGCCTGTCACCTGTGGCAACCTCTGAAAAAGTAAATCAAGTAATTGCCAATGTGAAAAGGGCATACATGGCATGTGTCACATGAACATATACACAAACATTGAACTTTTCATTTAGCAAGGGCAGCGACAAAGCAGACCACATGAGTAACAATCTTTATTACATAATATTCAGAAAGGCATCAAAAGTGCAAAACATCAGAGACATTGGCCAGTACATATTTCTAGTATGCACATGTGTGCATGACAAACTGCACAGGAAATGGGCATCAAAAGTATCACACGGCAAGGCCATTGGCCAGTCTATATTTCTAGCCTGCACATGTGTGCATGAGAAACTGCACAGGAAATGGGCATCAAAAGTACGAAACAGCAAGGCCATTGGCCAGTCCATATTTCTAGTCCGCACATGTGTGCATGAGAAATTGCATATCGAATGGCTAACACTGTCCTCTGCCATGGGAATCACCACAGCTCAGGGGTAGTCAAGGCACCGCTGTGGGAGAAATGGTGTGGGGAGGAGGACTTGGCATAAAATTTGGCTTTAAGTTGAACTGGGAGGAGTCTGATTGTCGGGGCCAGTTGGAGGAATGGACATGGGAGAGAGATACCTGGCTGAGGTAGAGGCATCAATGGCTGTGGGAGCCTGAGGGATGCTTGGACCAGGTGGAATGGTGGCATGTGGAGGTTGAGACAAGCTGTGTGGAGGCACAGTATTTGAGGGTGAATGTTAAGGGCTGGGTCTCAACAGAATCCGATAGCCCACAAGTGTCTTGGCTGGTGTGGGAAGTGAGGTGGGCACAACAGCCTCACTCTCCACAAAGGTGGTTCTTCCCATTCGGGATTTGCTGGACCTGGTGGTACACTTGGGGTGGCCTTGCCTCTTCCCCTGAATCCCCTGTTGTCGAGGTAAACCCCCCTTGTCCCTGCTTCACAGGGGTGTGGGTGGGAGTTGATGTTTTGGGTGAATCTGCCTTTGAAATGTGCTTGCGCTTAGTCATTGCCTGCACCAGGTTCACAGCAGACAGGGCAAGTGTTTGTGGGTCTTTGGGAGCAGGTGTGGGGATGGTAGTGCCCTTGGATTGTGGGGATTTTGATGAATGTGATGTTGATGCCTACTTTTTGGCATGATGCCCCTGAGTGTCACTTGATGGGCTTTTGGTTTTGCGCTTATGTGTGCCCGTTGTGTTGTGGTGATGGTGTCTGTGGTCTGGTACACTTAGAGTGCTGCTATTGTGTGCTGCGTGTAGAGGACTTGGTACCTGAGGGCTCTGGCATGTGGGCACTCTCATCATGTGGTGCCACTGGCAGGGCGGTTGCTGAAGGGACAGGAGCTGGACTGGGAGCTTGTGACTGCTGAATGGCTGCCGTCACTGTGAAGGACAAAGACTAGACAGTTTGGTGTAGGCCACCCACGTTCGAATGAATGCCCTCCATGAATGCAACTACCTGTGCTAACTTCTTGCCATGATCCTAGAAGGCAAGGCATTCAGGAGAGCAGTCCGACCCACACACAGCTGGTGCAAAATGTCTACTGCCTCCACACTGAGGGCAGCAGGTGAGACAGGGGCAGGGGCAGCAGTGCCTGGGGGGAGCCCAGGAGTGGTTTTATGACACTCCCCAGTCCTTTGTCATGCAATGTGTGGAGCTGGCTCTCACTCGTAATTTTTTCTGTCACAAGGATGCCCTGTACTTACAGATCTCGGGGACATCGATGGGCGCTACTTTTGCGCCGAGCCTGGCGTGTATTTACGTCGGCCAATTCGAGGCAAACCACCTTGACCACCCCTCTAATCCCTTCCAGGGGCACATTTGCCTCTGGAAGAGATATATAGACGATGTTCTATGTATTTGGAGGGGCACTCAACAACATCTCTGTGAGTTCCTTGAATGGCTGAATTCTCTGGACACCTTCAGTAGGGAGGCGGCTACATACCTTGACCTTGATATCACTGTGTTGGATGACAAACTTACTACCAGTGTTCATCACAAGCCCACTGATAAAAACTCCCTTTTACACTACCAGTCGTACCATCCCAGAGCTCTGAGGGACAACCTCCCAGTGGGTCAGTTTCTAAGATATCGTAGAAACTGTTCCTCTACATCAGATTATTTACATCAATCTGAGGTGTTGAGCACGAAATTGGAACAACGTGCTTACCCTAAGAGGATTATTACCAGAGCCCGTAAAAGGGCGCACAACACACCCAGGGAGGCTCTGCTGGAGAGGAACAAGAAGGAATCCAAGGAGAGTTTGCCAGTTGTCCTTACATTCGACCCGTTGTCTAATAAGATCAGACAAATAATCAAGCGACATTGGTCATTGTTATCCACCAGTGACTTCCAGATGCCCCAGCCTAGATTTGCATTTAAAAGGACCCAAAACCTGAAGGACAGACTGGTGCATACAAGACCCGCCCATGTTCAGAAGAACATAAATCTACCTTCAGGACACCATCCTTGCGGGAGCTGTTCAGTGTGCGAACTGACGGAGAAAACAACTGAGATCATACTAGGTAGTGGGAGGACCTGGTTTCTCCGTCAGTTTACCAACTGTAATACGTGCCATGTAATCTACAGATTGACATGCCCTTGTGGACTACATTACATTGGTCTTACATCTAGAAAGGTCAAGGTACGCATTCAGGAACATCTGAGCACCATTAGGGCTGGTAAGCTCACCACTCGATTAGTCCAACACTACAAAGATCAGCGACATCAATTCAGATCTTTAAAGTGGGTTGTCCTGGAAAAAGTGTGGGGCGATCTGGGTGACATTGATAAGAGACTAGCCGTGAAGGAGGCCCGTTGGATTTTCACTGAGAAGGGGGACACCGTTGGTCTCAATGACCAGATCGAGTGGAATAAAGTAAGCAGATAGGTGGTTATTGATAGGCTGAGTATTTTAACAAATTATCAATATACTACCTCCACTCACCCCTGATGAACCTTTCTAAACATCTGGTACATAGTATAACTATGACAAAGTGGTTCCGCATGTTCCGCAATGGTTTGTTTGAGATTTTCCAGCTCCCTAGGGTGCACATCAGGTGACACATTGGCCATTGGTGTAGTTTATTCATGGTGCCATTGGGTTGGGCGCTGCACGAAATAGGACGATGGTGCACAGACGCGCTCCTTGATTCATTCTGGAGGTTGGTTAATAACTATCCCTATCGTCATTAATTGCGGACTGACTCCCCTGTTTTCCGATATATTATCGCCCTCTGATAATGATGATTGCCATATGGGTCCGGCGGCTGCAGAAGTTTGCCTACATACTGGTTGGGATTGCCTCACGCCCGCCACCTATTGGGCCTCACCCTATCTCTGGTGGGCTTATGTTTTTTAACAAGTTTGCATTATCACCCTTTAATTTAGAGTCAGAGGAGTTAGTTTTTGGCTTGGGTCTTTATGGTTTTAAGTCAGAGCCATGACCACTCCAAAATGGCCGCGGCATTCCCCACTGTAATTGATACATCCTTACGACTCGCGTAGTCTCGCGAGATGTTGCCACAGCTACTCATTGAAATTGAATTCAGCCGCGCGTTGAGTCGCTCCAGTGCTGAGGTGACGCCTGGTTGTACAAGAGACAGGGTAAGCCCGGGGACGGATGAGATACTGAAAAACGCCGTTTTCGTTTCTGGGTGGTGCGTGATTGTTGCGGTACGAAGAGCTTAGGGCTTTTCTTTCTTTTTACACATTATTGAACTAGACGCTTGTGATTGTTGAAGTCAGTTGTGCTGTGAAAACGATATCGGCATTGGGGTGTGCTGATGTGATACAATATATTTTAAAGGGTCCTGGTGTTGTAAGAACTTCCAAATAAGCGAGGTGATCGTTCATTGGTATATTGAGGAAGAGCAAATACACAGTGTGTCTTCTAGATTGAGTCAGGTATAGATGATCTATACTTGTTTCCACAGGTGCAGGCACCAACGACGGTCGTGCTTTGCTGAGCAGGAAGGCGATAGTTAAAAATTTAGTACGCCCCTGCGACTGGTTGGTGGCTGGTACGTGGGCCCATAGCCACAACTAGGTAATTAATTAAATGTTGTTACCATCACCAGCCTTGGGTTGGTTTTTGAACTCATCCCTCCCCGTACTGATTATGCTGTATGTTTGTTTGTTTGTGTTTGTCAGTCCTTTTAAAGGTGTGTGTCCTGAGAAGGTGATTTTTTGACCCCTTCTTGCCCTGATGAATTTGCCACAAACTTTATTGGCAATGAAACATGTTGGCCGTCATTATTAAGGTATGCAACATGCTGTGGTTTTTAACAGAGTGATAGACTCCTAACCAGAATAAAACAATCATTTGTGAGTCTATACACTTTCACTATTTTTATATTTGTCGTTGTCTGCACAATTTATTTGTTTGTTGTGTTTTTCACATTACACTGTCTTGTGTTTTGTGTTTTCTATTGGACACTGCACACCTTTTTCTTGAGAGAGAGTGACCGATGATGAAATAAACGTGGGCAAGCTGGTGAGAACCAACCAGTAGCTCCTCTGGTGGTGCGCACGTGAGGTACTCTCTCTCTCTCTCTACATATTTTCTCACCTCGTCACCATTGAGGGTCTCTGTAGAGTGTATTTGTTTGTGGACTGACTGCACATTCTCCTTTTCTTACTTTTCTATCTATTTTAATTGTTAAACTTGTAGCATTCTGGATGGGCTGTCTCCAGACATTATAAATGAGTATTGGAGGTCTGTGATAACGTACACTTCCTCCCACCTAGTCCAGAGTAACAAGAAAGTTTTTTTGCTACATTGTGCCAGTACTTTTTTTGTTGAAACTATTGTTGATTGGAGGGCGTTCTGGCACTTTTTCCCTCTTTAGCTCCCTTTGTGATTGAATACGTTGAACGGCGGATCAGCCGTGAGAGCTCACACTATATGTTTTTTTAATAAACTTCTGTCAAACATCAGCTGATTTGTTTTTGGTTTGGGATTGGGTTCATTCACTGTAGACCACAGTACATGCCCACTGCTGGTCTCCGTTGGTGCTTGCAACTGTGTGAAAAAACTCCCTTTGGTCATATCTGTCCTTGCCTCAAGGGGTGTAACCACCAAGATGATCTCCCTCTCTCCCTCAAATTCCTCCTCTGGACTTCTTGATTGAGGGGTACCTATTGTGTTAAGAATGGATCGAAACTGTCTGGCTTTCACGGATGACCAGATTGCGGCAATTTTGTCTGGACCGTCACTTTTCACAGACTCTTCCTTATCTAATACACTTTCTGCTAGAGAGGAATGGGAGAAGCTAAGTGGTTTAAAGAAAAGGCAGGTGAGGGTTGCATTACATGGGGCCCTAATGACCGAATACTATCGGGCAGGGGCTGCCCCGGCTAGTTTACTGGTCAGGATTGAGCCGCAAATTTTTTTAGAAGATAAGCAATTCCGGGTCGATTGGAGTTACATCGCTAATAAATGTACCCGGGATTGGCTCATCTTAATCATTCAGACTGCTAAAAGGTTGAGTGACGCCCTATTGAAAGAGATTCTTGATCTGGAGGAGGTAATAAAAAATGACACAACACTCACTGATACAAAGGATCATCTACAGAGAATCCAAGAAGATTTGACCGAATATAAAAACTACATGGTCAATCAGAAAATTAAGGGTCTCAAAAGAAACCTAGAGAGGTACACACATGAGTGGGCCTTCCCGTATGTGGATGATAAACATTATCAGGCGAGTAGTGACAGCAATCCTCAATCTAGATTTCAGAGAGGAGGGCGTCAACCGCCCAGGAGAACCCCGGGCAACTGGACCTTCGACAACACCTCTAGCGAGGATGATGAGGCAGCCCCACCTATAGCCCAGGGGAAGGTGAGATTCAACCTAGAACCTCAGGCCAACCAAGAACTTGGCTCCTTGATTCGTTCTTTTTTGGGCCAGGCACAACAAGGCAACAGAGGGGGAGGTCACAGGGGACGGGGCAGAGCCAGACAGAACCAGTCTCAGAACTGGCAGATGTTTTCCCCGCGCCAAACTCGCAGTCGAGGCCGAGCCCCGATGTAGATGTGAATAACATCGTTGTAAACCTATCGGGACATGAGTTAACAGCCGGTCAATTGAAAGTACTAAACCGTGGCCTTGGGTATGTCCCAACCCCCAAACATGACTCTTTCAGATGCCGGACTGAACTCCATGAAATGGTGAGAAAAATCAAAATAAAAAAATTCTTTGCAAACAAAGAACAGATCCCTGCCTCAGTCTTTTCTACGGATTTACATCGTCCCTCCCAGTTTTGTCCCCCAGTATCTTCTGTGGGTCCTGAGGTGGTAGTGTTTGAGAACAAGGTTCTGAATGAGATCAGACTTTTGGAGGAATCAGAACAGGCCAACACCTATAACAACATGAGCAGGTTGGATTGGGCTGCGGTCAAATCCTTACAAGATAATACCGCACTCACTATCAAATCTGCTGATAAAGGGGGCGCTGTGGTCCTTATGAATACCTGCGACTATGAGGCGGAAGTTCTGAGGTTGTTGAGTGACAGGAGGAACTACCGTCCTCTGGCACGTGATCCTACGGCTGAATTGCTGCAACAGATTACCATCATTGTGGCACAGGCGCGGGAGAAAAAGTGGATCACTGCGAAAGAGGCGGAGTTCCTCGTCAACCTCAACCCTAGGACACCGGCATTTTATATTCTGCCGAAGATTCATAAGGCCCAGCGTCCACCCCCAGACCGCCCCATTGTATCGGGCATTGGCTCGGTGTTGGAGCCGCTTTCCCAGTTCTCCGACTTCTTCCTCAGGGAATCGGTAATCACCCAACGGTCCTATGTGCAGGACACTACCGATATTCTTAACATCATCAATGATATGGACTTTGACTCATCCCAGCAGTTACTTGTGACTATTGACATCGAGTCCTTGTACACTAGCATCCCCCAGGACGCGACGCTGGTGGCAGCAGCTCGCGCCCTGGGAGCCCAGGAGTGGTTTTATAACACTCCCCAGTCCTTTGTCATGCAATGTGTGGAGCTGGCTCTCACTCGTAATTTTTTCTGTCACAAGGATGCCCTGTACTTACAGATCTCGGGGACATCGATGGGCGCTACTTTTGCGCCGAGCCTGGCGTGTATTTACGTCGGCCAATTCGAGGCAAACCACCTTGACCACCCCTCTAATCCCTTCCAGGGGCACATTTGCCTCTGGAAGAGATATATAGACGATGTTCTATGTATTTGGAGGGGCACTCAACAACATCTCTGTGAGTTCCTTGAATGGCTGAATTCTCTGGACACCTGCTTGAAATTCACTTGGCAGTTCAGTAGGGAGGCGGCTACATACCTTGACCTTGATATCACTGTGTTGGATGACAAACTTACTACCAGTGTTCATCACAAGCCCACTGATAAAAACTCCCTTTTACACTACCAGTCGTACCATCCCAGAGCTCTGAGGGACAACCTCCCAGTGGGTCAGTTTCTAAGATATCGTAGAAACTGTTCCTCTACATCAGATTATTTACATCAATCTGAGGTGTTGAGCACGAAATTGGAACAACGTGCTTACCCTAAGAGGATTATTACCAGAGCCCATAAAAGGGCGCACAACACACCCAGGGAGGCTCTGCTGGAGAGGAACAAGAAGGAATCCAAGGAGAGTTTGCCAGTTGTCCTTACATTCGACCCGTTGTCTAATAAGATCGGACAAATAATCAAGCGACATTGGTCATTGTTATCCACCAGTGACTTCCAGATGCCCCAGCCTAGATTTGCATTTAAAAGGACCCAAAACCTGAAGGACAGACTGGTGCATACAAGACCCGCCCATGTTCAGAAGAACATAAATCTACCTTCAGGACACCATCCTTGCGGGAGCTGTTCAGTGTGCGAACTGACGGAGAAAACAACTGAGATCATACTAGGTAGTGGGAGGACCTGGTTTCTCCGTCAGTTTACCAACTGTAATACGTGCCATGTAATCTACAGATTGACATGCCCTTGTGGACTACATTACATTGGTCTTACATCTAGAAAGGTCAAGGTACGCATTCAGGAACATCTGAGCACCATTAGGGCTGGTAAGCTCACCACTCGATTAGTCCAACACTACAAAGATCAGCGACATCAATTCAGATCTTTAAAGTGGGTTGTCCTGGAAAAAGTGTGGGGCGATCTGGGTGATATTGATAAGAGACTAGCCGTGAAGGAGGCCCGTTGGATTTTCACTGAGAAGGGGGACACCGTTGGTCTCAATGACCAGATCGAGTGGAATAAAGTAAGCAGATAGGTGGTTATTGATAGGCTGAGTATTTTAACAAATTATCAATATACTACCTCCACTCACCCCTGATGAACCTTTCTAAACATCTGGTACATAGTATAACTATGACAAAGTGGTTCCGCATGTTCCGCAATGGTTTGTTTGAGATTTTCCAGCTCCCTAGGGTGCACATCAGGTGACACATTGGCCATTGGTGTAGTTTATTCATGGTGCCATTGGGTTGGGCGCTGCACGAAATAGGACGATGGTGCACAGACGCGCTCCTTGATTCATTCTGGAGGTTGGTTAATAACTATCCCTATCGTCATTAATTGCGGACTGACTCCCCTGTTTTCCGATATATTATCGCCCTCTGATAATGATGATTGCCATATGGGTCCGGTGGCTGCAGAAGTTTGCCTACATACTGGTTGGGATTGCCTCACGCCCGCCACCTATTGGGCCTCACCCTATCTCTGGTGGGCTTATGTTTTTTAACAAGTTTGCATTATCACCCTTTAATTTAGAGTCAGAGGAGTTCGTTTTTGGCTTGGGTCTTTATGGTTTTAAGTCAGAGCCATGACCACTCCAAAATGGCCGCGGCATTCCCCACTGTAATTGATACATCCTTACGACTCGCGTAGTCTCGCGAGATGTTGCCACAGCTACTCATTGAAATTGAATTCAGCCGCGCGTTGAGTCGCTCCAGTGCTGAGGTGACGCCTGGTTGTACAAGAGACAGGGTAAGCCCGGGGACGGATGAGATACTGAAAAACGCCGTTTTCGTTTCTGGGTGGTGCGTGATTGTTGCGGTACGAACTGCTTAGGGCTTTTCTTTCTTTTTACACATTATTGAACTAGACGCTTGTGATTGTTGAAGTCAGTTGTGCTGTGAAAATGATATCGGCATTGGGGTGTGCTGATGTGATACAATATATTTTAAAGGGTCCTGGTGTTGTAAGAACTTCCAAATAAGCGAGGTGATCGTTCATTGGTATATTGAGGAAGAGCAAATACACAGTGTGTCTTCTAGATTGAGTCAGGTATAGATGATCTATACTTGTTTCCACAGGTGCAGGCACCAACGACGGTCGTGCTTTGCTGAGCAGGAAGGCGATAGTTAAAAATTTAGTACGCCCCTGCGACTGGTTGGTGGCTGGTACGTGGGCCCATAGCTACAACTAGGTAATGAATTAAATGTTGTTACCATCACCAGCCTTGGGTTGGTTTTTGAACTCATCCCTCCCCGTACTGATTATGCTGTATGTTTGTTTGTTTGTGTTTGTCAGTCCTTTTAAAGGTGTGTGTCCTGAGAAGGTGATTTTTTGACCCCTTCTTGCCCTGATGAATTTGCCACAAACTTTATTGGCAATGAAACATGTTGGCCGTCATTATTAAGGTATGCAACATGCTGTGGTTTTTAACAGAGTGATAGACTCCTAACCAGAATAAAACAATCATTTGTGAGTCTATACACTTTCACTATTTTTATATTTGTCGTTGTCTGCACAATTTATTTGTTTGTTGTGTTTTTCACATTACACTGTCTTGTGTTTTGTGTTTTCTATTGGACACTGCACACCTTTTTCTTGAGAGAGAGTGACCGATGATGAAATAAACGTGGGCAAGCTGGTGAGAACCAACCAGTAGCTCCTCTGGTGGTGCGCACGTGAGGTACTCTCTCTCTCTCTCTACATATTTTCTCACCTCGTCACCATTGAGGGTCTCTGTAGAGTGTATTTGTTTGTGGACTGACTGCACATTCTCCTTTTCTTACTTTTCTATCTATTTTAATTGTTAAACTTGTAGCATTCTGGATGGGCTGTCTCCAGACATTATAAATGAGTATTGGAGGTCTGTGATAACGTACACTTCCTCCCACCTAGTCCAGAGTAACAAGAAAGTTTTTTTGCTACATTGTGCCAGTACTTTTTTTGTTGAAGCAGGGGCAGCAGTGCCTGGGGGGGAAGGAGACTCTACCCTTCCGAAGGCTGCGTGCACGGACAGCACTTGTGGGAGTTTCCGGGGAGGGTGGGCACTGGACGAGGTGTGGTGGAAGAAGAGGCAGATCTGGAACTTCTGTGCCCACCAACACCGCTGGAGTCTTAAGATGTGGAGGTTGGTGTTTCCGGGCGTGAATCATCCAGAGCACTCCTGTCCCCGTCCGCGGTGCTGGTCCTCGTAGCGTCAGTAATCTCATGCGTAACAGTCATGCCAGTAGCTTCCCCACTGGTGTCGGTCTCCTGTCCTTCCCTGCCCTCGGTAGATGCTGCAAGAGATAGAGACATAGGTTCAGTATATTGCCATACTCACAAACATCCTATGCAAGCAAAGCACAAAACTTTAAAACGATACTCCCATGTTGAACTCTTCCATGTACATTCAGCATGCGCTACATTTATGCAATCCTCAGATGATGCATGGAAACATGCATAGTTGATAGTAATGCTCCATGTGGTGTTGAAACAGCCAAATAGCTGGCCCTGTGCCTCCCTGTAACTATACATACTATTGTCTGTAAGCATACCTACTTGCCTGTAGGTGAGATAGCTATACATCAAACCATGTTGTTTCTGTCACATATGGAGTCTCTTTAAGGGAACACCACAAATACAAACACCGAAATGTCCTTTTGCAATGGTTACAAGCTTCTGATATCCACCATGTTGTGCTTCGAAGCACAACTACAGTTGTACTTTGGTGTCAGCTGTGTAGATGTCACAATTTATCTGTTGTGCACAGCACACATCTATGAATGCACACTAACATGATGCTCACTGCTGTTCACTGCCAGGTGATGTCTATGGCACTCATACTGCAGCATATGTCACAAGGCCACATCTCATCTGTCAATGACAAGAGTCATGGTTTTAAACACATGAGAAACCACATGTTGTACAAATGCAGAACAGCTGCACTCAACACTGAGGCCACTTAGATACCATTGCATCACACTAGAGACATCACAGAGCTTCGCACTGTCTCACGGTTGGGATTCATGCAGTCACTCACACCCAAAGTAACAGTTCGCACAATACTCACCCCCAGCTTGCTGCTGATCGGCCCTCAAGCATCCATCCAGCTCTGGCTGTGTCACTGCTAAGATGCGGGCCATTAGTGGTGTCATGCTCCTGCGCGCCAACCTGCCACTCCAAGGGAGCACCCCCAGCATCATCTCTGCCACGTTTTTGCTCAGCTGGCAGATGTCATCCCACCTCTTGTGACAGTGTGTATGCCGTTGGTTGAAGACATCCAGAGTCCGCACCTTGCGTGCAATGGCCCTCCATAATGCCTTACGCTGATGTACCTTAAGCTGCAGGTATGGGAGATGAGAAGAGGAAGTTTCATTGACACTGTGTTGTGTACCACTGTGTCAGTACAGGAGTATGAAATAACATAGCACACTAACACATCAATGTTGAGGTTGTATGACATAATTTCGACAGACAGAAAATCGACCTACAAATATATCGCAACAAAAATATCGATGTCAAGAATATCGACATCCTATCTACAACATGGTAAGTACAAAAATATCGAAAATTAAATATCGATGTCAAAAATATCGTTATTAAAAATATCGTTTTTTTTTACTTTAAAAATATATGTAAAATAAACCAAATTATACTTAGAAATTAAATAAACATAATTAAATATATTGTATAATATTTAAAATGTATAATTAATATATATAATTTAATAAAACTTTAATTAAACATATACATATAATATATAATATATATATACTTACTTAATAATTAATTTTACTAATAATTTCTGTAACGTATAAATTATTAAATGTTTTTCAAAATTACCAATACATCTATACACATAAAATAATAACATTAATAAATATTTAATAATTACATATAGCAAATAATAATCAATATTTTTAATGTGAATAATTTTTATTATTAATGATATATTACAATAGCAAAAATAATACAAAACATATGAAATATCAGACACAATAAAACTACTAGTCCAACTCCAACAAAAACAACAGAATGTAAAATGTTGGATACCGTAGGGGTAAAAATTACTATTCCAACTCCAAAGAGTGCAACAGTAGGGAAAGCGTTGGATAGCGTAGGGTTAAAATTACTATTCCAACGCCAGAGAGTGCAATAGTAGGGAAAGCGTTGGATAGCGTAAAGGTAAAAATTACTATTCCAACTCCAGAGAGTGCAACAGTAGGAAAAGCGCTGGATAGCGTAGGGGTAAAAATTACTATTCCAACTCCAAAGAGTGCAACAGTAGGGAAAGCGTTGGATAGCGTAGGGTTAAAATTACTATTCCAACTCCAGAGAGTGCAATAGTAGGGAAAGCGTTGGATAGCGTAAAGGTAAAAATTACTATTGCAACTCCAGAGAGTGCAACAGTAGGAAAAGCGCTGGATACCGTAGGGGTAAAAATTACTATTCCAACTCCAGAGAGTGCAACAGTAGGGAAAGCGTTGGATAGCTTAGGGGTACAAATTACTATTCCCACTCCAGTAAGTGAAACAGTGGGTAAAGCGCTGGATAGCGTAGGGGTAAAAATTACTATTCCAACTCCAAAGAGTGCAACAGTAGAGAAAGCGTTGGATAGCATAGGGGTAAAAATTACTATTCCAACTCCCAAGAGTGCAACAGTAGGGAAAGCGTTGGATAGCGTAGGGGTAAAAATTACTATTCCAACTCCAGAGAGTGCAACAGTAGGGAAAGCGTTGGATAGCGTAGGGGTACAAATTACTATTCCCACTCCAGTAAGTGAAACAGTAGGGAAAGCGCTGGATAGCGTAGGGGCAAAAATTACTATTCCAACTCCAAAGAGTGCAACAGTAGGGAAAGCGTTGGATAGCGTAGGGGTAAAAATTACTATTCCAACTCCAGAGAGTGCAATAGTAGGGAAAGCGTTGGATAGCGTAAGGGTAAAAATTACTATTCCCACTTAAGAGAGTGCAACAGTAGGGAAAGTGTTGGATAGCGTAGGGAAAATAATTACTATTCCAACTCCAGAGAGTGCAACAGTAGGAAAAGCGCTGGATAGCGTAGGGGTAAAAATTACTATTCCAACTCCAGAGAGTGCAACAGTAGGGAAAGCGTTGGATAGCGTAGGGGTACAAATTACTATTCCCACTCCAGTAAGTGAAACAGTAGGTAAAGCGCTGGATAGCGTAGGGGTAAAAATTACTATTCCAAATCCAAAGAGTGCAACAGTAGGGAAAGCTTTGGATAGCGTGGGGGTAAAAATTACTATTCCAACTCCAAAGAGTGCAACAGTAGGGAAAGCGTTGGATAGCGTAGGGGTAAAAATTACTATTCCAACTCCAGAGAGTGCAACAGTAGGGAAAGCGTTGGATAGCGTAGGGGTACAAATTACTATTCCAACTCCAGTAAGTGAAACAGTAGGGAAAGCGCTGGATAGCGTAGGGGTAAAAATTACTATTCCAACTCCAAAGAGTGCAACAGTAGGGAAAGCATTGGATAGCGTAGGGGTAAAAATTACTATTCCAACTCCAGAGAGTGCAATAGTAGGGAAAGCGTTGGATAGCGTAAGGGTAAACATTACTATTCCCACTCCAGAGAGTGCAACAGTAGGGAAAGTTATTGGATAGCGTAGGGAAAAGAATTACTATTCCAACTCCAGAGAGTGCAATAGTATGGAAAACGTTGGATAGCGTAGGAGTAAAAATTACTATTCCCACTCCAGTGAGTCCAACAGTAGGGAAAGCGTTGGATAGCGTAGGGGTAAAAATGACTATTCCCACTCCAGAGAGTGCAACAGTAGTGAAAACGCTGGATAGCGTAGGGGTACAAATTACTATTCCCACTCCAGTAAGTGAAACAGTAGGAAAAGCGCTGGATAGCGTAGGGGTAAAAATTACTATTCCCACTCCAGTAAGTGAAACAGTAGGGAAAGTGCTGGATAGCGTAGGGGTAAAAATTACTATTCCAACTCCAGAGAGTGCAACAGTAGGAAAAGCGCTGGATAGCGTAGGGGTAAAAATTACTATTCCAACTCCAGAGAGTGCAACAGTAGGGAAAGCGTTGGATAGCGTAGGGGTACAAATTACTAATCCCACTCCAGTAATTGAAACAGTAGGGAAAGCGCTGGATAGCGTAGGGGTAAAAATTACTATTCCAACTCCAAAGAGTGCAACAGTAGGGAAAGCGTTGGATAGCGTAGGGGTAAAAATTACTATTCCAACTCCAGAGAGTGCAATAGTAGGGAAATCGTTGGATAGCGTAAGGGTAAAAATTACTATTCCCACTCCAGTGAGTCCAACAGAAGGGAAAGCGTTGGATAGCGTAGGAGTAAAAATTACTATTCCCACTCCAGAGAGTGCAACAGTAGTGAAAACGCTGGATAGCGTAGGGGTACAAATTACTATTCCCACTCCAGTAAGTGAAACAGTAGGGAAAGCGCTGGATAGCGTAGGGTTAAAAATTACTATTCCAACTCCAGATAGTAAAACAGTTGGGAAAGCACTGGATAGCATAGGGATTCTATAAATATTTATATAAATAACTTTAAATTACATCCCACACTATTCCCCCTTTAACACACAACACACTACACATACAAAATACACAATACATTTAAATATTAGTTTATCTATTATTTACAATTCATAATACATTCTTTATAATTAATATACTTATTATTTACAAATTTATACATATTAACTACCAAATTACAATTATTCACAAATTAATTATTAATTAACAATACATTAATTCGCAATAACAACAAATAACATGGAATAATAAATTATTTATATTTACTATATTTAACGTACTAATAACAATTAATTAACAATTAATTATTATTAATTACAAATAAATAAAAATTATCAGTAATTATTTGAATTTAATTACATCCCACCCTATTCCCCTATAAACCCACAACCCACTACACATAAAAATTCACATAATTAAATCATCAATTAATCACTTAATACAATTAAATCACAAATTAATTAGTAATTAACAATTAATTAACAATACCAATAAAAAATATTAATATTAAACTAATTATAACTTATATAATTAACCAATTAATAAAAATAATTTACAATTAATAATTAACAATTAATTAATCAATTAATATATTTAATTAACAATTAGTAATTAATTAATCATAAATACCAATTAAACAATACATATTAATTAATTAATTATAATTAAATTACTTCCCACCCTATTCCCCTATAAACCCACAACCCGCTCTGATACTAAAACGCTAAATTATATTTTACATAATTATTAATCTCTAAACATTTATTTTTAAATGTATTAAAATACATTACAATAGTCTTTAACATACAAATAAAATACATATTAAAATACATTACACTAATAAAATATCGATATTCTTGACATCGAAATTTTTGATTACGATATTACTTACATCTATATTAATGACTTCGATATTATTAACTTCGATAATACTTACCTTGGGGTCGATATTCTGTCCATCGATATTCTTGACTTCGATATTCTTTACCTACAATATTTACAACTCGATATACTTGTAGTTCGAAATTTAAAACTCGATATTTAGACTGCTCACCAAATGTTGAGTAGAGGCCATACAGCATGACACGTAGTACACTTGGATCGAATAATCTCATGGAAATGTATACATGTATGATGATGGACACAGTACATGGCCACCTCATACACATGCTGAGTGCCAGCACAGCAACCAATGTGATAATGGCCCTTATCTGTGATGCAGTATGTGAGTGAGCATGACATACAATACATTTGAAATGATGTGTCGTGGCAGACTCACTGTGTCCAACACTACACACCCCTCAATGTCCTTGACCAGTCCATGGCTACATGTGTCATGGTGGTCACATTTAGGGCCATGATCTTACATTCTCACACTCTTCTTACAAGGTGTAGTCCTGTCTTGCGCAATCCTCAGGCCTAAGATAGCTCATTGATAAATAGGGTGGTGGACAACACATATGTTTCACTCAGTCCATTTAGTGATGGGTCCTTGTAACATTGGGCAGTTTCAGTGCAGACCAGAGGGTCTCACACTGAGGTTAAACGTGGGTCATCAGAGAAATCACAGGCATGTAGAGTATGAGAAGGTAAACTGTGCCTACACATGCGAGACTGAACATATCATGGAATCAATAGAAGGATGACATCTCCAAATCACATTTATCTGATGTGTCATAGGTGAATTACCACTAAGAGTGTTACACTCAGGTATTGGACTCCTGTGCATAATGCACACATCACCATAGGGGCAATTTGAAAACTGTACACAAATCATTCAGTACCCTCTGGACAAAATAAATTTGTAATGTCACAAATGAGCATGTGAAGACTTAATGTACTATGATGTCACTCCCATCCTTCAATGTAGTCATGGATCTGTGTAAATAAGTCTACACACCCGATTGACATGAAGTCAGCATGCTAGGCAGTGTATCACACATTTACATTACCCAGCCTCAGACCAACGTGTGTTTACTTTTGCTTAAGAAGAGCTGTAGAAATGTCCATGTTGCCATCCTCCCCACATTCTCAAATGGAATTCTTAATAGGTTATGTATGGAGCATGCTATAGGCAAATTATGGATGCATGCACATTGACTTGCACTCACAGGCACTTGCTACTGCACAGTAACATCATGTGAGCATTCTGAGCACTCTCCAACTTACCAGTACATCTGGGGCACCATATAGCTTCCCATACTGGTCATGGACCTCGTCCACCAGGACCTCCAGCTCCTCTGTGGTGAAGGGAAGGGCCCTGATGTTCTCAGTTCTCACCATCACTGGGTCCAGAATACAGGAACAGCAGCAGTTGGTGGTGATGAATGGCAGGCAGCAGTGTCTGAATGCAAGTAAAATATGTTGGTCTCTCGAAGACATTTATAGGCCACTGGGGTTGTTTCAGTGGTACTCTGCTGCTGCAATTCATCTTCCTGGTTAGCATTTTTCAATTGTATCCAATAACAGGGAATGCTGAGGCGGTGCACCCCTACTGCGAGTTTCTAATTTGTATTGCACTACTGGGATCGCAGTTCCCATTGGCTGCAATGGCAATGGCATATGTGGTGTCACACAGTGGGGGCCAGGCGGTCTCTACCGCAATCCTGCATCTTTCAATTGTATTCAATAACCGAGCCCGCGGTAGCGAAGCACGCCTACCGAGGGTTTCAAATGTGTATAGCATTACCGCGATGGCGGTTCACATTGACTGCAATGGCATAGGCATATGCGGTGTCACACCGCGGGGTCCAGGCAGTACCTACCACAATTTGGCATCTTTCAATTGTATCCAATGACCGGGCCGGCGGTGGGGGAGCACGTCTACCGCGGGTTTCAAATGTGTATTGCACTACTGCAATTGTGGTTCCAATTGGCTGCAATGGCATTGGCATATGCGTTGTCACATCTCGGGGTCCAGGCTGTCAGGAACCAGCACACAGCTGCTATAACAGGATTAACTGACTGTGTCATATGTGTTACTGCGCAGCTTAGAAGTATGAATCATGTCTGCATTCCTCATGAAGCCAAAACATGTGCTTAGGCTGCATATTTAGTCAAGTTGCCATGTACTCGGTTATTTAGTACTTTCTGTGTCCTTTGCCTTGTTATTTAATGTATAAGTGGTTACTGGCACATTTGAATGATTGAAGACACATCAATGGGGGAGGGTCCAAGGGAGAAAAGTTTATAGACCTGCAAGATAGTAATACCCCAATCAAGTTTACCACAAAACACAAAGAACTATCTTGGGTCTAAGAGTGAACAATGATCACAAGTGACAGAGGTTAGTTACGGTAAACTCCCACTAGGAAAAATCCCTTTAAAGGACTGGAACCCTCACTCACCCTAGGTGACATGCTTCATCATTGAGTTCTTTCTCCTGATGGAAAAACCTAGTTCCACCGAGGGCTACAACCCCCTCACTGTGAGGGAGGAGTCCAGGAATGTTATATGTAAAGATGAGGTTGTATACAAAGGAGATCCTTTTTAGTCCCTTATGCGGTGAGTGGAGTGAGAAAACAGCAGCGCAAACAATAAGCTAATTTAGGAAAAAGAGTGTGGTGAAGGTAAAACTAAGTGGTGAGAACCAAAATATTTTTATTTTGTATGTTTCACCATCAGGGTTAAAAAGCAGTGCAAATAGAGCTTTAAACTGCTCGATGTAAAAGGTCAACAATTTTCAGCCCTATTGATCTGTAGAGAAGTATCCGGCCTGTCTTCAGGACCGTGTGTAAACAATAAGCTGCTGCTATTTGGTGCTTAGACAAACAACAAATACATTTTGATACTACACCAGTAATCAGTTCATATGTCTTCTGTATTACTGGGTATATCTAAAAGAATAACGTAAACAAAATCTCTGTAAGAAAAGTGTCAAAAGTTCATACAACACTGTTGTAGTATATATTTACTACTAATAAACCAATTAGAAATAATTGGAAGCCCGTGCTGTGGGCAAGACACTTACCCAAATAGTTGGATATCCACCTTCACCTCAACCTGGTAACAACTCAGGGAAGGGGGGGCCTTGCTCTAAGAAGAATAAAAAATCCCTCTGTCAGACCGTGGAGAAACCTACTTGCTGACAAATTGGTCTATTCCTCAAAATATTCTTAAGTGTCACAGAGAGACACATCAGCAAACAAACCAACTTTAAGACTATGTATGAATATTAGGTAGATTGGCCTTCAGTCAAAAGAGGAATAAATTATGGAATTTAAGTAAGGTTGTCTGGTGACATACAACTATTGAGCAAAAAAAGGGTTTGGGAATGCCAATCAGACAGTATATGAAAATATATCTGATGGAGCTCATTCTCACAACACACTCTCTTTGTAATGCTAGTTTCAAAATCAAAGAGAATCAGACGGTAACATAATAATAGAGAAAAAGAGTAGGGGACATAATCTAAACTTTTTCTGAACCAAAGTTCCTATTCTGCTCATGCAAGCCCTTACCTCTCCATCGGTACACCGGACGGTCGTTGAGCTGGAACCGGAGGTACCGACTGGAAGCTAATCCACTCTGTTAAATAGTGTCTGTGATCAAGGTTGACTGCCGGCAGCTGTGGTGGACCCAGAAGGTGCCTCCGAGTGTGCCTGATTGGAAAAACGGTAGTTCCACGTACTGAGCATGTTCAAAGAGGCAGCTACTAACCTAATTCAGTGTCCCATGAACCGAGCATGCCCAGTAGGTTCTACGAACTGAGCATGCTCAAAGGGGCAGCCGCTAACATAATGTAGTGTCCCATCAATCGAGCATGCGCAATTGAAAGGGAACACATACAAAGAATTTATTGGAATATTCTACAGTGTTTAAATGAAACTCTATGCACGAAATGTTAATTAAATGAATGTTTTTAACAAAAGAATGAATACAGTAGGTTATTTGTAAACTTGATGAACTGTTTAAGCATAACACCCAATATTAGAGAAGCAAAATATTATCCTTGTTTATGACACACGCGCAGGAAGTGCAACATGTAACACCTTCCCCTGTAAAGCCCCTGAGACCAGGATCACTACCCCAGCCATCTTGGTGAGTTTGAAGGAAAAGAATTGGGTCGGGAATGCACGGGACCTAAGACGGTGGCAGTCCTTTGCGAGCAGGTGTGTCTCTTGAAGAAGGCAGATATCCGCCTTTGTACTCTCTAGATAGGAGAGGAGGGTCCTGCATTTGATGGGATTATTAAGTCCTCTCACGTTCAACGTGAGTATCTTAATAGAAGCCCCTCGCATCTAGCATCCGAGGGCGGGTTGATGCCGAGCAGGGGCAGCAAGACGACTTGAACTTCACTTCACCAGCGCAGGTGATAGAAGAGTATGACTTCCTTGGACCGGGCCACCCCATGAGAGAAGAACAGACAGTGAGAAAAAGCAGAAAATAGAGTAGAGCAAGAGCCCACAAATAATAAGACCAAAAAAATAAGGCGCAACAGGCGTCAAGATGAGTCTTGAGTTCAGTCATTAGTTCGTCATCTAGGGATGACCAGTGAAGGAGTCTATGGGGATGTAGAGTGGCCAATGGGGAACCTCACTCCCCTCTCCCCAACCCGAAACGCGGCAAACCACATGAAGGATACAGCATAGTGGCCAAACTCAGTCACTTGGTAATGTCTTCACCAGAGCGCCTGGTTGAGCCTCCAGGGCAGCTTGCTGCTCTTGCTTGACCACCTGCGGGCTCGGCCGCCGGGGGCCCCACCGCCGCGTGCGCTGCTGCCTCCATTTCAGCCTGTCGACGCTGGAGCCGGGGTCTGTGCGGTCATCATCCTCCGTGTCCTCTGGGAGAGGGATCCCCAGTAGTTTGCTGGCCTCAGACAGAGAGCGGAGCTGGAACAGTGTCCCCTCATGGCAGAAGACGAGGCGGAATGGGTGCCCCCAGGAAAAGGTGATGATATGCTGGCGCAGAACCTCTGTGATGGGTCGGAAAGAATGGCGTTTCTGGAGTGTTATGGCCGCCAGGTCTTGGTAGAGGGCCAGAGATTGATTGCGGAAGGTGAGCGGCTAAAGCAATCTAGCTTTCTGTAGGATCTCTTCCTTAGTGCAAAAGTCCTGGACGCAAACTAGGATATCTGCCGGGGTGCCGATCGTGCCCCCACCCTGTGTGCTCTATCTAGTTTCAAGTCAGAGTCCGGTGAGTTGCCCAGGACGTAATTGAAGAGAGCTCACACGTATCCAAAGACGTCTCCCGCTTCTTCATCGGTGCCCACTCCCCAGATGCGTATGTTGTGTCGGCGGGAGCGGTTTTCGAGACCTTCTAGGTGGGATTGGACATCAACCTGCTGCTTATGGATACGGAGGACCTCCTGTTGCATTGCCGCCAATTTGGTGTCACAGGTGTCGCGTTTATCCTCCAAGAACGCTACCCTCTCACCAATGTCATCAACGTCCTTGCGTATGTCCTTTATCTTTGCTGTGAGGTCTCGTTTCACCATCTGGAGGTCATCGCGCAGGGACGCAAACAGGGATCCCAGGAAGGCCCGTGTCACTGGTGCGTCTTCTGCGGTAGCCATTTGTGCCGCCTCACCCTGCCGGCCGGGGGTTGTCTGGCTGCCACTCTGCGCACGGGCAAAGAGGTCCTTGAGGGAGTTCTCCTTTGTGACCGATTTGTCCCTCTTGCCCCGAGATGATGCCATACTACGTTCCAATTTACACACTAGGCCCGGCAGCTGTGCAGCAGGAAGCGCGAATGGGGTCTATTCCCGCTCTCTGCCCAGCCTGGGCGAATACATGATGAGTATGTCACCCCCTGGGCAGCAAGGGGTTCAATGCAATCCCACAGAGGCCACCGCTGCTACTAGATGGCTTCCCCGGATCCCCAGGGCAGCGCGATATGCGCCTCACTGCCTCAAGAGCCCTAGGCCTTCTTCGAAGTAGGTCCTCCTGGACGTGTTGCAAAATGGCACGAGAGGTGAGCGGGGCTGGAACGCACCAGTGCTCCGCGGGGCACCGCAAGGCCAGGTGCGTGTGGTGTGGGAGGTGAAGGCCACAACAAGCAGGGGCCCAGCCCCACAGCAGCAAGGCTCACAGGAAAGATGTGCCCGCTCCGGGCCGAAGCAGCCCCAGGTTCGCAAACCCCAGCAAGCCGGTCGTCACTCAATCAAGGCCCCCCGGCAGTCGCGTGAGGCAAGAATAGCAGCCAGGTATTAGGGCAGCAAGACTCACCGCCGCCGGGCCCAAGGTGTCCCACGATGTCAGGGAGAAGTGGAGCTTCGGGTGCAACACACCATGCGCCTCCGGATTCGAGGCCTCGCGGGTGTGATCGGGCTCCGCGGGCATGTCTCGATCAGGCCTCCCCTCCGCACTGGACCCGGGCCACTGGATCGCTACTGATCCCTGCCGCTGTCGTCATCCGCTGGCCCCGGGTAACGGGGCACTCCCCGACATCCGGAGCTCAGCCCTCGTCACGCCGCAGTCATCTGTGTGCAGCGCCATCTTCCCCGACCCGGGCGGCCGCCGCAGACCCTCCCTCAGCGTCTTATCCTCGTTCGGCAGACAGGCCCAGCACGAGCCAGAGATCGCAGGGACGGCCACCGAGATCACAGACAGCTCAGCCAAGGAGCCCCCGGGAGCCCCAGACGGTTCAGGGTTCAGTTTCGCCATCGCCTGTGCGGAACCAGGCCTATGCTGGTGCGTATGGTGAGGCGGGTGGAGGAGAGAAGCCAGAACATGTCCTATCTCTCCGCCATCTTGGCCACGCCCCCACGTTTTATGTTTTAAACAAGAATTTGTTTCCACTTATTTTACATGGAACCCCCCAAAAAATCTAGGGCCTGATTCACAGAACAAACTTAAGACTAAATCCTAAACTTAGTACCAATCTGGTATTCACAGAATGCACCTAGTACATCTGGTATTCACAGAATGAACTTACTACTTTTGCGATTCACAAAATTAACTTAGGACTTTTGCTATTCACAGAATCCATTTACGACCACTAAACTTACGTCCGCACTCGGGCCGGAATTTCCGCCCCCGGAGCGGAATTTCCGGGCCCGGAGCGGAAAGTCCGCACGCGGGCCGGAAAGTCCGCTCCGGGCGCAGAATATCCGCCTCCGGGCCGGAAACTCCAGCCTCGGGCCGGAAATCCCGCTTCCGTGCCGGAAGCTCCGATTACGGGCCGGAAAATCCGGTTTGGTGGCCATTGATCATGTGAGCCAAGGGTGAACCTGTCCAAGTCCCTACCATCCCCCACCATGCATCAGCTGACACACTCCAGTCAATCCTAGCTCGGCAGCACGTATAACTGCAGAGCAGACACACACAAACCCTTTCAACATGTCACTGAATGTGTTTGTTGCACTGCCCCTTGCCATGCAGCAAAACCACTTGAGGAGGAGGAAGAGGAGAGCCAGAGCAGAGAGGATCTTCAGACAGAGGATCAACTTATTTGGAATGTCCAGTCAAGATATAAGGGCCAGGTACCGTTTCCCTCCAGAAATCATCTTGGATATGGTATGTGAGTGGGAGCGGGAACTTGACTCCGTGACCTGCTGCTCACATGCAATACCAGCATACCTCAAGATCCTATCAGCGCTCCATTTCTTCGCCACTGGCTCATTCCAAAGGGTCTCCAGTGACCATGTGGGCATATCCCAGGCGAGCCAGTTGCGGTGCCTGCATCAGGTACTGCGATGCATCACTGCAAGATCCCACCACCACATACATATGCCACCGACACTGGCCCTGAGACAAAGGACAGCACGAGATTTCTTTCGCATTGCACAATTTCCACGTGTGCTGGGTGCAATTGACTGTACCCATGTGGCCCTTCAGCCACCCCGC
The DNA here is from genome assembly GCF_964204655.1 of Triturus cristatus. Taxonomy (NCBI): domain Eukaryota; kingdom Metazoa; phylum Chordata; class Amphibia; order Caudata; family Salamandridae; genus Triturus; species Triturus cristatus. The sequence goes on from NC_140590.1 coordinate 232,572,115, forward strand.
CACATTGCACACATCTTCTGCAATAGACACCGATGGCATTCCATCAACGTGCAAGCTGTCTGTGATGCCAGAGGGAGTTTCATTGATGTGCATGCGGTGTTCCCCGGCAGTACCCATGACAGCTTCATATTCCGCATGTCACCTCTTGCCCGGCGGATAGCTGCGGAAGAATTTGGCAACATGTGGCTACTGGGTAAGTACCAAGCGTTAGAAAGGAGGAATATGTGTTTTTGAAATGTCTGAATGCCCCCCAAAATTAACCATTGTACTATAAGAATCATAAAGCTAGATACAGGGCCCACCTGACAATGCATGTAAAACAGTATAGATCATGTCCTGTGCAAGTCAAAGAGGGAAATCTAACCAACTGCCCTTTCCCCTCTACTCAGGTGACGCTGGGTATGCACTCACCCCACATCTCCTCACCCCTTACAGGCGTGCAGACACTGTACCACAGCGTAGGTACAATAGGGCACACATACAGACTCGAGCCATCATAGAGCGCACTTTTGGTCTGTTGAAGTCGCGATTCAGATGTCTCAACCGTACAGGGGGGGTGCTGCAGTACTCCCCAGAAGTAGTGTGCAAGATCATTTTAGCCTGTTGTGTCTTGCACAACATTGCCTTAACGCATGGCTTACAGATACCGCTGGAACCTCGGCTACCTATGAATCTGGGAAACCGGGCCATGGCACATAACCGAGGTCAGGGCATGCAAGTCCGTGAGCAGCTTGTTGCCACGTTCTTCACATGAGCAACCTGTAGTGGAATGGACCAAATGTGGATTGCTGTCTGTTGCCAATGATGAAACTTGGATATACACGACTGTGTCAATAAATTCCTTCCTGAGGCAACTTTGCAAGCCACACTAACTGCATGTTAATCACAGCTCTTGACAGTAGTCAAAAGGTTGAGCCTGCATCAGCACATGTGCTCATGTCAGCGATCAGTGTAGTGGATGTCCCGAAAGAATCTATAGCCGCAGATGCAAGATGATACATGTACTGAGAGACACAGCCGGACCTCATGAGGATGGGTCTCTTAATCAGAAAAGGCCATAACCATAGCATTGTCGGCCCTGTGCCATCAACAGATGTGACTCCCCCGGAAATGATGCGCCCACGACGTGAGTGATGCAATGGGTCAATCAGACACCATGGGGCAGATTAATGTGGGACTTGCGGCCCTTTCACGCTGCCGTTGCGTCACTTTTGTGACGCTGCGGCGGTGCAAAGCCAGCGCCATGCTGCGGGTATGTACTATATGACGCATCTGGGAGATGCGTCACGTTGTAAAGGCCTGCGCCACATGTAGGCGTTCTGGCGCGGGGGGGGCCTTGCAGGCGCAGAAACGCCTCCTAAAAATCTACAATATTTCACTCAGTCACATTTACGGCCATGCTGCGTCAAAACCCTGCGCCTGCTTGAAGCAGGCGTAAGGATTGACGCAGCATCATAGGGATAGGGCACCCCCGAGCCTTGCTGGAGCTGCGTTGTGCATGCGACGCAACTCCAGCAATGCGCCGCCTTTCCAACGGGGGATGCGTCACGCATCTGCACATCCGAGCAGCACGGTGCACCAAAATGTCAATGCGGCGCATCTGTGTTGGCGCACGGGTGGGCAGATGCATCGCAACTCTTCTGATGCATCTCTGCTGATTAGCAGAGATGCGCCAGAAGCCGTAAATCTGCCCCCATGTGTCTGTGATATATCCACACTTCTCAAACACAATGTTCCGGAACACATCACACAACTCTGCAAATGAGCACCTAATATGGACTACATATACCATAATGCAAAGCATGAGAAACTGAAACAGAAACTGCAGAAATGTCTTGAAATGGTCACTTCACCCTCTTGTCACATTTAAATAATTCTCACATGCACTGTCTTTTCTTTTTTATCCACAACAGAACAGCAGGATGGCAGTAGATGTGATTCCAGATTGTGGATGGATCTGGATGACTACAAAATGGCAGGCAACTACTTCCTGTGATGTATTTGCTGCCTCCCACTCCCTGTCAAACATTTCCTGTATGGAATTATATGTTCCCGGTCATTTTCGGAATTTGCGGCCAAAAAGCGGAAGCTCCGATTACGGAGCGTACGGCCCGTGTGCGGAAGCTCCGATTACGGAGCGTACGGCCCGTGTGCGGACCCCCCCACTCCGGAACCGGAAACTGCGCTTACGGGCCGTAAACTCCGAAAATGACCCGGAACACATAATTTCATTCAGGAAATGTTTTACAGGAAGTGGGAGGCAGGAAATACATCACAGGAAATAGTTAGCAGCCATTTCGTGTTCATTCTGAGTCATCCTATATCACAGACAGATCCTCTGACATCCTGCTGCTCTCATCCTTCTTATTATCCCCATAATGGCTGAGGGTTACGAAGAGAAGGCACCCCCTTTCACTGAAAGTGAGTTGGACATCTTGGCTGAGGGGGTGCTGGCCAAATTTTCTCAGCTATATGGGGACCCTGAACACCAGCTGAGCAATTCATTCCGGGCCAGGCTGTGGGCCAACATCGCCGAGCGCTGCAGTGCAGTGGGAGTCCACACCAGGAGTGCGAGGGCATGCCGCAAGCGCTGGGAGGACCTAAAACGGTGGGCCCGGCACAAGGCTGAGGAGCTGGTGGGCCAGTCTTTCCAGCACCATGTGCATCGTCCTCGCCTATCCCCACTGTACAGGAGGGTCCTGCGATCAGCTTGGCCGACCCTCCATGCTCAGCTGGAGGAGCATGAGCAGCAGGGACATGGTAAGTGCATCACATGCTAAATGTGTCTGGGAGTATGATGTGAGTGAAACAGTGCTGTACCATTGTGTGTCCGATGCCTCCATTCACAGATTCCGTGTCCATGCAGCAGTAACCAAGCTTAAAAAGGCACACTGTGGCATATGGACTGTACAGGGCAGAGTGCATTTTGGGAGTTGGAGTCTCGTCATGACAACTGGCTAAATGAGCCATATTTGTGCATTTGTACTGAAATCAGCTCTTCTCGCACCACTACAATTGGCACTAGGAAATCATGTGTGCATTGGATGAGCAATGGTACAGACACTGTCCAGTGTGCGCATGGCAGGCCAAAGGGTATTGGATGCTATGACTTGCATTGCATTTTTAGAGTTTGGGTTCCAATTGGGACAAAACATCATGTGCCATGGAGTCAAGACAGACTTTGACATCCTTGCATCACTCTTAAGCGCAATTTACAAGGGGTGTCCACTGACAGACGTCTCAGCCTCAGTGGCCTGTTTCACATTTCACATGTACAGGTAGCTGTCACAAAATTCCCCCAGTGTTCAGCGGTGTACTGCATTACCATATCAGTCACCAAAGCCAATATGTGCCGCTGGATTGTCAGTACATGTGTGGGGACAGCCAAAGGCTAGACTCACAATTTAGCTACAGAAATAGGCCAGAGCCTCAGTGCATGTGTGACCCACATTCGCCACTTGTCGTGTCCCATACAATGCTACAAAGCAGATGACACTTGTCCAGACCTTCAATAGCTGCGACTCCCTATGAATGGCCATAATCTGAGATTCGGGACTTCATGTTCTCCATTGGTGGACTGCTTTTGGAACCTGCACATGTAGCTGTGGCAGGACTCACAGATCCCCAGAATGCCAGGTTGAGGGTTGGCCAATACAGTCGTGTAAGCCACACACATCCACGTGAGATGGCCATGTCAGACTCAATCCAGGAACTGAGGGTGAACATACACGTAATGTCAGCTCATAGACACTGACAACTATTGAGTGTGATCAGAGGAAAATAAGTCTGACCTTGGCTCCTATGAATGTGTCTCGTCCTGCATGACACAAACATAACATTCGGATTTTGCTTACATTTCAGCAGGCACAGCTGGCGAAACAGAAGGGCAGCAGGACCAGGTCCGGAGCAAGAGGCCACCAGTGCGGCGGCGGCTACACCTTCTTTCCACCAGCGAGGAAGAGGAGGATGAGGAGGGACCCTCAACATCAAGAGGCAAGGGGATTGCGCCCACCCGGACTGACAAGGGACACCCTGATGCTGGTGCCACATCCCGGGTGGAGGCTGCAGACATTGAATCGGGGGGGGGTGAACACGACACCTCGGACCATGAGGTGTTGGAGAGCTACCCTCCTCAGGAATCTTCACCTGTGGTCCCTGAAAAGGTGTCCTCGGGGCAGGCCAACAAACAATCTGGGCCTGCCATCAGCCCCTCCCTACCTCTAGAGTTCCCCATTCCATTGGGGGACCCAGCTGCATCCCCTGCAACCAGTCCCCCTCATCGTAGCCGCCAGCTCCCCAACATCATTGGCTCCGGACCTCAGGCACCACATCCCTCCTTTTCCACCCATGCCCCTCCCGGTGTTGTTCCTCCTGTGGCTGTGCCAGTGGACTTGATGTGGATGTGTGAGGGTCAGCCAGACATGTACGCTCGCATCCAGCTACAAGTGTGTATGGAGGTACGCATGATGCGAGAGGACATGCTCTGAACAATGGCCACCCTCACCACCAGCATCAATTCACTGTCCGCAGCCATCTCCTCTGTTGTCTCCCCAATCCCTTCCCATACCACTGTCAATGTCTCCCCCTGTCCATTGCCCCACACTGTTTCCCCCCGTACTCCTCGTGTGGCACGAACCCAAGTGGTGCCTGTTCCTGCACCCGCCATACGTGTGCCTGCATCGGACTCTGAGGATCTGGACAATGTCGTCCTAGAGGATGACCAGAAGGACACTTGACTTTTGACGTGAACAATTATTTCATTTTCCCCTTGTAAATAGACTGTTTTCCCTGACGCTCCCTGACGTGTTATATTTTTTTTGCCCCACCCCAATCCAGGTTCCCATCTCCCTCTGCATTAAGATCATCATTTGTTTTCCTTTCTCCCTTCCAAACGGACGGTTGTTCTTTTGTACCTTCTTAAAATACACTTCTGAATACTAATAACTTCCACTTGTTTTACTTCATTCTGAATGTCTGGTTCTGAATATGGACACATATTTGGTGAGTCATCTGCTATGCACATAATGGCTGGTTGCAACGATGGGTTACACTTGTAACTGTGTCACACACACATACCTTCTCACATCTCGAGGCCACCTGCAACGTTACACAGGACATGATACACAACAGATTATTATTTTTGGTAGGTGTTTATTTGGTGCACACACAATCACGTGATCACATTGTCCTGGGTTCCTGTCACTGGTGAGTGCGATGCCACAATTTGGGGGGGGATGACCGCTCCGAGTGCTCAGGTCTGGCTCGCCGCCTACGTGGAGGTGGGTACTGTCCAAGGGACTGTCCAGGGTTATCCACATGTGCTGGGGCAGATGGTGTATGCACACTTGATGGTTGTGCCTGGACAAGGGCAGGTTGTGCACGTGGTGGGAGTGCCTGTACAGGTGGTGGTGGTGGTTGTGCAGGTAGCGGGCGTGACTGTACAGGTGGTGGTGGTTGTGCAGGTGGCGGGAGTGGCTGTACAGGTGGTGGTGGTGGTTGTGCAGGTGGCGGGAGTGACTGTACAGGTGGTGGTGGTTGTGCAGGTGGTGGGAGTGACTGTACAGGTGGTGGTGGTTGTGCAGGTGGCGGGAGTGACTGTACAGGTGGTGGTGGTTGTGCAGGTGGCGGGAGTGACTGTACAGGTGGTGGTGGTTGTGCAGGTGGTGGGAGTGACTGTACAGGTGGTGGTGGTTGTGCAGGTGGCGGGAGTGACTGTACAGGTGGTGGTGGTTGTGCAGGTGGCGGGAGTGACTGTACAGGTGGTGGTGGTGGTTGTGCAGATGGTGGGAGTGCCTGTACAGGGGGTGGTGTTGGGAGTGCCAGTTCAGCCCGCTGGTGTGGATGTCTCCCTTTGCTGTGTTGGTGTGCAGTTGGTACAGGTGTGGGGATGTGCTGTCCTGTGGGCAGATATGATGGCTCCCCTCCCTGCGTTGACCGTGAAGGGAAAGGTTGGCTCACTCTCAATATGCCCTCCATCATCTTCAAGGCCAAGGCATGGTGTCTTGCACTCTATTCCCTCTGGATGGATAGCATGTCTCGCATATTTCTGGACATGTCCTGCCAAGTCCTATCCATCCTATCCAACACTTGGCTCAGCCTCTCCACCGCCTGAGGGAAGTGGACCATGTCCTGCAGGGAGTCCGACATGGTGGACAGGGTAGCCCCTATGGCACTAATGTCCTGCCTCACATCGCTCTGCTGTTGGAAGAAGTCCTGCTCCCACTGGTCATCACAGCCAGGTGCAGGCCCTCTCTGCAGCTGTCTGCCATGGATGGGATGTGCAGGTCCTACGGCAGGAGGTGGGGTGGGAGGTGGGAGCCTGTGGGCAGGTGAATGGTGCCCAGGGGATTCCAGCAGCACAACAGGGCTGGTACTACCCCCAGATGGTGGAGAGGATGGCAGGGATACACTGTCTAGGGAAGAGTGGGTAGGGGAACCACCATGTTGCTCCTGGACGTGAGGACTGTGAGGGAGTGATGTCTGTGTTGTGATGCGTGTGTGCTGTGGCTGGTTTGCTCGAGTCTGGGGACAAGCCATGGTATGCCTGGGAGGAGGCGGAGGGACGTTGCTTGGCAGAGGAGTTGATGCCCTGACCGATATAGCCAATCTGGCACGATATCGCGCATTGGCATCTTCATCGTCAGACATGTAGTCCTCATCATCCACCAAGTAGAGGTCCTCAGGAAATTCTTCCTCCACCTCCTGAGCAGTGCTTGCAGCCTGACATCACAGCTTGGAGGATCAGGGGATTCTCCCCTCTGATTCCACGTCGGCCCGCACTGGTCATAGGCCCTGGAACAGAGGTTGCAACCGTATTAGGGATTGACCTGGTATGACATGTGGTGCAACACAAGGGTTTGTATCAACTGTACTTTGCATCAACAGATGAGAATCATGTGACCTGTGTAGGGTACCACCACAAATGACAGCTCACACCATAGCACTGAGGTGTTACACAGATACAGGCAAACTCACCAGCTCCAGCCACAACTCTCTGTCCCTTGGTGTTCCCCCCTAGTGTCACCTGCTGGACCTGTCTCCTCAGCCTAGCTGTCCCTGAACCAGCAGCTGTAGAGGGAAGTGACAACATTCTCAATTATCTGCATCACCAATTGTCAGACAGGCACATGACACTCCTGATTTGTATTTCACTTTGTACACAACAACTGCTGATTACATGCAGAGGGGAATCAGGAACTCTGACATGGCTTTGGAGTCGAAGCCAGTGACACACCTCATGCTAGAATTACCTGAAGGACGGCTGCGCGAGGGTTGGATGTCATTCAGACCCCGGGATGGTGCATGCTGCTGGGGTGTAATCCGGTCAGCAGCTGTGATAAGACATACAGGTCCATATTTCGCAACCACAGATGGTAGCTCTGAGCCAACATGTCATTCACAATGACTATTTGTGGGTAATCCAGAACTATGTGCAGCATGTTTAGCTCCTGAACATTACATTTGGGCACCTGCTCACATGCAGCAGTTGCCAGCCGTTCCCTCCACACAGCAGTGACATCAATCAGATGACACATCAACAGACACCTCATGCTAGAATTACCTGAAGGACGGCTGCGCGAGGGTTGGATGTCATTCAGTCCCCGGGATGGTGCATGCTGCTGGGGTGTAATCCGGTCAGCAGCTGTGATAAGACATACAGGTCCATATTTTGCAACCACAGATGGTAGCTCTGAGCCAACATGTCATTCACAATGACTATTTGTGGGTAATCCAGAACTATGTGCAGCATGTTTAGCTCCTGAACATTACATTTGGGCACCTGCTCACATGCAGCAGTTGCCAGCCGTTCCCTCCACACAGCAGTGACATCAATCAGATGACACATCAACAGACACCTCATGCTAGAATTACCTGAAGGACTGCTGCGCGAGGGTTGGATGTCATTCAATTGCCGGGATGGTGCATGCTGCTGGGGTGTAATCCGGTCAGCATCTGTGATAAGACATACAGGTCCATATTTTGCAACCACAGATGGCAGCTCTGAGCCAACATGTCATTCACAATGACTATTTGTGGGTAATCCAGAACTATGTGCAGCATGTTTAGCTCCTGAACATTACATTTGGGCACCTGCTCACATGCAGCAGTTGCCAGCTGTTCCCTCCACACAGCAGTGACATCAATAAGATGACACATCAACAGACACCTCATGCTAGAATTACCTGAAGGACGGCTGCGCGAGGGTTGGATGTCATTCAGTCCCCGGGATGGTGCATGCTGCTGGGGTGTAATCCGGTCAGCAGCTGTGATAAGACATACAGGTCCATATTTTGCAACCACAGATGGTAGCTCTGAGCCAACATGTCATTCACAATGACTATTTGTGGGTAATCCAGAACTATGTGCAGCATGTTTAGCTCCTGAACATTACATTTGGGCACCTGCTCACATGCAGCAGTTGCCAGCCGTTCCCTCCACACAGCAGTGACATCAATAAGATGACACATCAACAGACACCTCATGCTAGAATTACCTGAAGGACGGCTGCGCGAGGGTTGGATGTCATTCAGTCCCCGGGATGGTGCATGCTGCTGGGGTGTAATCCGGTCAGCAGCTGTGATAAGACATACAGGTCCATATTTTGCAACCACAGATGGTAGCTCTGAGCCAACATGTCATTCACAATAACTATTTGTGGGTAATCCAGAACTATGTGCAGCATGTTTAGCTCCTGAACATTACATTTGGGCGCCTGCTCACATGCAGCAGTTGCCAGCCGTTCCCTCCACACAGCAGTGACATCAATCAGATGACACATCAACAGACACCTCATGCTAGAATTACCTGAAGGACGGCTGCGCGAGGGTTGGATGTCATTCAGTCCCCGGGATGGTGCATGCTGCTGGGGTGTAATCCGGTCAGCAGCTGTGATAAGACATACAGGTCTATATTTTGCAACAACAGATGGTAGCTCTGAGCCAACATGTCATTCTCAATGACCATTTGTGGGTAATCCAGAACTATGTGCAGCATGTTTAGCTCCTGAACTTTACATTTGGGCACCTGCTCACATGCAGCAGTTGCCAGCCGTTCCCTCCACACAGCAGTGACATCAATCAGATGACACATCAACAGACACCTCATGCTAGAATTACCTGAAGGACGGCTGCGCGAGGGGTGAACAGCTGCAGCCAGGATGTCATTGAGGGCCCGGGATGGTGCACGCTGCTGGGGTGTAATCCGGTCAGCAGCTGTGATAAGACATACAGGTCTATATTTTGCAACAACAGATGGTAGTTCTGAGCCAACATGTCATTCTCAATGACCATTTGTGGGTAACCCAGGACTATGTGCAGCATGTGTAGCTCCTGAACTGTACATTAGGGCACCTGCTCACATGCAGCAGTTGCCAGCCGTTCCCTCCACACAGCAGTGACATCAATCAGATGACACATCAACAGACACACATGTATGAGAAGATTACTGATAGGAAGGGATAAATGACCCGGATTCCTCCCCATTACACTGCTATCACCTTTGCCATTCAGACTTATATATTTCCAGAGTCTCATGTTGTTTGTTGTCAAGTCAGAAAGGGTTTCATGTGTGAGATTTACAATAGTCAGGGACATGATGTTGCTCATTTGTGCTTCCCCACGCATGAAGTCACACATGTTTGTATGAGAGAACACAGATGTCTTACGTCCGTCCTTTGAGTGTCCTCTCTTTGCGTACTCTATTTCCCAGATCATGGTACTACTTAGCTGACGACGATTGGTGTCTTGTACAGCAGACATCCAAACCTCTTTTGTCAAACACTAACCTATACATGTGAATACAGTAGGAGAGGAGGCAAGCAGAATGTAACATTTGGTTTATACTCACACATTGCGGATAGGCTGAGAGGCTTTGATGCCTTCAGCCTGCACTGGATTAGCGTGTTGCACTTCTGCCTCGTCATTTAGCAGGTGTAACTGCATGAAGATTCACCTTAGCAGCCCCTACATTAATCTCAAAGGTACACTACTGGCATCAGTGTTGGCCTCAGCCATGCTATTTTCATCATGGTGTTTCCTATCATTGAATTGCAAGCCGGTTGTGTTTTGGTCACTTCATATGACTCATGGTACTATTGAATGTCCATTCTGCACTCACTTGGCATACATTTTGTGTCATCCTTTCATTAGCCACCAGGGTCTGATCTTGCATGGGTTCAAATGCCATATGTGAGCATATTGTGATGCAGAACAACAGTGTTGTAATACACATGCAACATACGGCGGACGTGAAAGGCACATTTCTTGAGAAGTCAGCCTGATATATTCTTGGGTTCCCCTCCCTTGGCCCAGCACGGGAACAGTGTGTGGGCCCTGAACAGATGTCACAGCCAACCTTGTAGCAGAAGTCAGTGTGTGTCTTTGATTCTGGGAGGACCTCGTTGTACCTACAATGATAAGTGTGTTTTGCTACTTAACATTCCGGCAGCCACATGTGATGCACTAGATTTCTGGCACAAAGGATGAGCACAAGCAGTTGTGGGCACCAGCGTTGCATTAGTGTGTTATACGTAATATCATGATTGCTCCCACATTACTTCGAATGGGCCCACTACCTGGATGCAACCTATATCACAATGACATGTCTACGGATCCTGATGTGAGGTCCACTATCGTGTTTTGTTGATGGGCAACACAGAAGCCAGACAATGTAAGTGGTACATGACCAGCTGTGTGGACTGGGCATTTGATCTATATTGGAAACATTCAAAGTTGGACAGTGTATGCATTGTCAATACTAATGACCCTGGGATCTCACTTGTTCATCATTGCCATATTTCAGTCAATTACTTTGATTGATTACGTCTACAGACACCATTACAACATAGTGGGGGCACCCTTTTGAGTAGTTGTGGCACTCGATAACAGGATTGGATTCCCAGGTCTGGGCCTGTTGCTGTAAAACATGTCATGTTCCGCAATTACGAAGGTTTGATGAGCCAAGACATGTAATATATTGTCTTCAGCTGTTCACAATTATAATTAGCTAAAGGTGGATGTCCATTGACTACTCCAATAGTAATGCAGCTATTTGTACATCTCTGGTTGACTTTCATATGTGGGCACTACATGTCCCTCGGTCACTCCTGGCAATGTATGCATTTTGACCATCTCCTGGCCACTTTGACTTACCAGTCGGTGAGGGTGTACGGTGGCGATGCCTCCCAGTAGATGCAGGGACCTCTGCTGCGGCAGTTGTCTGTGCTCTGGCTGAATGTGTCAATGGGTGAGAAGAGAGAAAACTCAACATCTGGAATATGTGCTTGTGGAACATTTCTGTGATTTCCCCATTTCTTCTGCATGCTAACAGTGTTATGCAGTACTGCTTCTGACTGGGCAGGTAGGAGCAGTGGTGCATTAGGGTCGTAGTGGCGTGGCAGGGTGGGAAATGTACAACAGAATAGGTGTCTGACTTTTGGACCAGATGGTTCTCTCACCTTCTGCTTTGTGCTTTAAGCTTGCACGGGGTGATTTACTTCTTAGAGATTTAGTGGCATGTTTCCACGCCCCTTTTAATACATTTACACCGCAGTTGCGTCACTTCTGTGACACAGCGGTGGGGTAAGACAGGTGACACATTTAGACTTATTCACAATGTTATGCATCTATGGGGATGCCTCACGGTGTGCGGTCCTGCGCAACATTAAACATGCATCAGCTGTGATGTAGGCAGGGTGTGTGTTTATTTGGTTATGCCTCGTACAAGTGATGCATTGTAATCGCCGGCATTTCACGTAGTCACTTTTCATAGGGTGTTGCCATGCAAACTTAAACCAGCTTGAGGCACCTGTAATGAGTTGCCCTGAACGTTAGGTGTAGGCGGTCCATGGACATAGTTGGAGTTGCGTCACACTTGCAACACTACTCCAGCAGAGCATCCCCCTAATGCCATCAGTTGCGACACCCATCTGTCTATCCCAGCGCCACAGTGCACCGCATTGTCAATGTGACGCATCCGCGGTTGCAGAAGAGTTGGATTGGGTGTGGCATTGTTACTGGCGCATCTCTGCTGTTATTTGTCAATTGCTACTTAGCGGGCTGGTGTATTAATGCAACTGGACAGTGGCCATGTTTTCAGAAGTGGGGAAGGGATTTGCCATTTCTATCGCTAAGGATTGTGGGACTTGTAGTGCTACATACAGAGGGTGACACAGGAGTCTCTGACTGACGGATTAATTTATACACTTTGGACTACTTCCTTATTCACACTGACAGTGCAACACAGACATTCTATTCATGCACTTTAACTTTTCATCCCACTTACCTGGTACCACGTAGCGGACGTCACTGACAGGCAGCCCATGGACCAAGTGGGGGTGTATGGTTGTCAGGATGTCCTCCTCCTGTGTGGTGAGGCGGATGCGTGGTCCAGAGTGTGTGGCTGGGAGGATCCGTTGTAATTCCATCCTGGAGTATTTCTCCTTTACCCTCAGCCGCTCATCCTGCCATTTTTTTTAACGTCCTGGACAGTGCGCCTCTCCTCCCCCAATGCTGTGACAGCAGTGGCTAATTGCTGCCACAGGGCTGCCTTCTGGGTCCCACTGGTGCAGTAGGGTGGGAGTCCATAGAGGCGTTTGTGGTGCCTGACAATGAACTCCACAAGCATGGTGGTCTCCTCTGCTGTATAGTTCCTCTTTCTCTTCAGGAGCTCCATTTTCTTAGCCGGTCTCTGCTTGCAAATACAAACTGTGTGTGGCCAAACAGGTTCCTTCACTGTGTGCTGCTTTTAAATGTTTTTTGCTGCTGGTCAATCTGTGTTAATTGGCTTCAGCTGGATCATGGTGGGGGATGGTAGGCACTAGCAACATGATGGCTAACTGGAGCTGTTGGCTGGGAATGGCTGGAGTGCGTCAGCTGATGCATGGTGGGGGATGGTAGGGACTTGAACAGGTGTTTCCCCTTGGCTCAAATGATCAATGGCAACAGTTAATGTAGTCTGGTCCCAATTCTGATGTTCCGGCCCGGAAGCGAGATTTCCGGCCCGAGGCCAGAGTTTCCGGCCCGGGAGCGGATATTCCGCGTCCGGAGCGGATATTCCGCGTCCGGAGCGGACTTTCCGCTCCGGACCCGGAAACTCCGCTCCGGGTGCGGAAATTCCGGCCCGAGTCCGGACGTAAGTTTAGTGGTCGTAAATGGATTCTGTGAATAGCAAAAGTCCTAAGTTAATTTTGTGAATCGCAAAAGTAGTAAGTTCATTCTGTGAATACCAGAAGTACTAGGTGCATTCTGTGAATATCAGATTGGTACTAAGTTTAGGATTTAGTCTTAAGTTTGTTCTGTGAATCGGGCCCTTTATATTTAGGTATATGGTTTGCTCCTTCTATAAAACATACCTTAGATTAAATATGACTCAAGTTCTTTCCACGCCATCTAAATCTATTTCTAAATGGCACTCTCTATATCTTTCCTGGTGGGGCAGATCAAAATGATACTTGCTCCTGTTAGCTTCTATATTAATTCTGCTATTCCTCGCACTATTCCCTCATATTTGTTCAAAAAAATGTATTCTATTTTATCTGTCTATTTGTAGAGTAAGTAAAAATGTGTATGTCCCTGGTCATGCTTCAATGCAATAAATCGCACAGTGGTGTACATTTCCCCAATTTTTAAACTTACCATAATGCCTTCCTCCTTAAACAACTTTCTAAATGTTTAAATCAGTCAATTTCAGATCCATTTCTACTGTGGAAAGACATTGAACTCTCCTTCCTTTCTTTTTTTTCACTCCAAGAATCTCTTACATTTACTCAAAAGACACATTATTCATCTTCCCCTATACACAAAACTACCCATACGTTATTTCAATCTATGCCTATTTCACACCTCTCAGACAATGACCGATTTCTTAACTCTTCAATCTGGCATAATCACCTTATACAAATTAACAATAAATCTATTTTTTAGAAGACTTGGCAAGATAAAGGTCTGCTTTGGGTTCACCAACTTTAGTCAAATGATACTTTTCCTGAAGCACAATCACTTTATAACCTACGAAAATGATATTGCAATAAATCGAAGTTATTGATCCAAACTGTATGCTCTTCTTTGTCTTCACTATCTTCGATTTCACTCCCTTTATTATCTCAACATAATATTCTTCCCATATTAAGTGCCCAATCAAGTGCTTCATCTATTTACAAGTTCCTCAACAAACTCCCAGAACACATAAATAAGACCAACATCGAATTACATTAGGAACAAGACTTTCACACTTCATGGACCTCTGCGTTTTGGGATAAACTATGACTAAAAATTTATAAGACTCCAAGATTGGCTAGCACGACCCAAACTCTTTTCTTTTTGTATAACCAACGTATGTTTACTCCAACATCCTTACATAAATCCAAACCTACATTTGCCCCAAATTGTTGATCGTGTAATGCTCTGAATGCTGATTTATATCACATGCTTTTTTCCTATACCTACACCTACCAGTTCTGGGTGAAATTATGGTCCCAAATCAATATAATCTTTTACACTCTTTGTCCCTTTTCAAATATAAAAAAAATTCTAGGTACACTTTCTGAGCATTGGCAAGCCCTTACATGTAACACAGACATTGTAGATTTACTATTTGTAATTGCATTCCAAAAATGACAAAAAATTGGAAACAATCCTCACAACTTTCATTTCAAGCTTGGTGGTATAGTGTTTGCTGCAAGCATCGACTTGATCGTGCATATGTCTCTCCTCAATCTCTGCTCCTTAAAAGAGAACATATATGGTCCCCTAAGACTATTTTCTTAGATGCTTCTGCTCGAAAATTTGCCCAGCACTGCCTGTCGTTGGAAGAAGTCCCCAAACCACCATAAATCATTGTATTGGTATATTATTTATTTTTTATTTTTCTTTTCTAAGCCTATTTTACAGAGATTACTCCTCAAAATGTTGATATTTTAAAAAAAATGTATTAAGCTCATTTATTATATATATCTTTATATTGATAATACACTATCTCCCTTTGCCTTTTTCTCTCTTTACAGTTATTGTAACCTTATCCATATATGCAACTACTTTGATTTTTCTTACTTTTTATTATGCTATTAGTCCATTTATTGTTAATAAGCACATTGCAGATTTAATTGACTGTGTACTTTGTTACATCCTTTCAAAAATAAGGTTTCTTTTCAAACTAAAAAAAGAGAACATCAAGGTGCTCCTTCTGATGGACGACAGAGGCTCAATATGTTATAAGTTACGTTAATAGTGTTATGTGGATCCACTGGAGACTATTACTACATTGCTACTCATCCCATGACTGTAACAGACACATCAGCTGTTATAATGTAATATGTCGTTGAATAATATTATGCAAAACTGCAATAGTTCTTGGGACTGTGTGAACTAATTTGAAAACCAATAAAACTTTTTTTTTTAAAAAGCCAGTCTTAAATATGCTGTGAGACAACTTATGTGACAACTTTAGGGCAGGGTAGTACTGCCTGATGAGTCCTAAGCACCTGAACCTTTTTACACAAATATAAAAGAATTGAACTTTCAAATGGGAATGGGCACTTCCCTCCTCTTCCCTTCCCCTTCATGCGAAATCATCCTTGTCATGCTCTGACCGCAAATTATGAAGAGCGTACACACACACACACACACACACACACACACACACGCACTCACGCACACTGAATTTAACATTGAATGCTACATGGGGTGAACAGGGGAGCATGCAAATGACATATGGAACACCAAAACAATTGTATGAACTACAGGGATATATCTATGAGGGAGGCAGTTCTTCACACGATTTACTGTGAGGCGATGTAATTAATCATTTATTTCCATTATATATCTGGTTTGTGCTGGAAAGGCAGAACACAGGACAGTTTAACCAGAAAAAAAGTTACTTTTGCTTCAACAGTAACATTCAAGTTATATCAGTGAAAGAATGAGCTTGTTAACAAAAAATGCTACAAAATTTGGTATTGACTTTATTGCACGATTTACTAGGCTTAATTGTAGAAACGTTTAATATGTTCCTTTAAGATCCGCTGATTTGCAGGCTGCCAGATTGATTGAGGCCCACGTGTTGCAATTGCAATTAAAGTGACAAGAATTGCTTGCTTAATGTTCTACAAGAGACGCATAAGTGCAGCATGTTAATATGTGATATTAAGGTTCAATGAGTAGGCGGAATGCATTAGAGGAATTGTAACATACTTTTTCCCAACTATTGGTCATGTACCTTTCCCAAATAATGATTAATAGATTAAAGATTAAATATTTAAAGGGCCTGGAAATTACTCCTGGAGGGGTTCTAACTCTGGAAGAGGATTCAAAGAGAGTTCCTCCGGTAGGGGAAAAAATTCAGGTTATTAGTTTTGAGCTGCCCTAAGAGTTGCAGGTAGTGTTTCCCTATCCGGAAGCAAAAGATTTAAAATTTCATTCTGGTAGACCTGGCCCTTTTTGCGGGTTTATCCCCAAACTTTTTGCCTTTTGCCTCCTATTTTTCTGACCCTGGTTTTTTTGTCTATAGGACTCCAGGCACTACTGATCAGTGCTAAAGTGCATATGCTGTCTATGTAAATTGTTATTATGATTGGTTATACATGACTGGCATATTTGATTTCCTGGTAAGTCTCTAGTAAAGTTCATTCAGTGTGCCAGGGCCTGTAAATCAAATGCTACTAGTGTGCTTGCAGCACTGGTTGTGCCACGTACATGAGTTTCCCTGTAAATATGTCTCAGACCCGCAACTGCAGTGTCTGCGTGCAAAGTTTTAAACTGCCATGTCGACCTGGCAAGTGCACCCACTTGCCAGGCCCTAACCTTCCCTTTTTATATATGTAAGGCACCTCTCAGGTAGGCCCAAGGTACCCCCATGGGCAGGGTGCAGTGTATGTGAAAGGTAGGATGCGTACTGGTATGTGTTACATGTCCTGATAGTTAAATACTGTCCCATAGGTTCACATGGGAGCTGCCTTGTAACATCTTACACGTGTATCTTTCCATTGGGACAAGATAGAGATTTGGAGTTTAGGCTTTCTGAACTCAGAATTTAATAACACACCTTTTAGTAAAGGTGTTTTTTAAACTGTGTGTTGAGCAATACCACTTTTAGAAAGTGGGCATTTTCTTGCTTAACCATCCTTTGTGCCTCTGCCTGTTTGTGAGTTCACTATCTGAGTTTGGAGTAACAGAAACTAGGGCTGTGCATTCACTCTAGACAGTCACAAGGGGGGCTGAGGTGTGTCCTGCCTTTCCTGGGTAACTCATAGGCAGGCTAAATAGACCTTTCTGCATTTAGAGTGAAGAGAGGAGTTTTCACTTGCACCTGAATAGGCTGTGTCTGTTCTGCACAATGCTGTCGCCAGCTCTGTAATAAAGCTGAACTAGGGAGGGAAGATCTGGTTTCTACTGAGCTCAGAGACTTTTGGAACAAAGACTACAAAGAGGGAATGGGGTATAAACATTAGACCTAAAGCCCAAGAACTTTAGATCACTGCTGGAATCAATAGAAGCCTCTGCCAAGAAAGAAGAGCTGAAGGACTGTAAGGAGGATTGCTGCCACTTTGCTGTGTGTTGCTCTGCTGAGTTGGCCTGCATTTGTTGCTCTGCCACCGGTAGGACAAAGACTGGACTTTGCTATGAAACCTGCTTGAAAACAATCTCCTATGGTTTGTGTATGCTTGCCTCCTGTCCTGAAGTATCAGGGACACAAAGACTTCACCAACGGCTTCTTTGAAATCCACTTCTGGGAGTTCTGACCTGCCAGGAGGTGCCTATTCCAGTTCTGGGCCTCTGGAGGTTGTTCCTGCTACAGGCAGCTGCTAAGAACTAAAGATCTGAAGAAAATCGATGTTTCGCCCTCCTTGTGGCTGAATTTTCAGACACAGCACTGCTGTGCAAAATGAATTCCCAACTGACAGCCCTGTGTGGCCAAATTATCAATGCAGCATCTACCAGCAGCCCGAGGAACTGCTGCATGTTGAGTCCCGCGCACTGATCACCGAAGTCAAAGATCACAGCACTGAATCCGACAAAGGCCCTGCTGGGTGGCAAGAAGAATCGATGCAACACCGCTCCATGGCTGGAGAAATCGACACAGCACCTGGTTCGTCCCGTCGCTACATCACCTCCGGCGTGTCCAGATTTTCCATGCATCGCACCTGTGTGCCCAATCTACAACAACACTGGGGCTGCAGCAAGAAACCAACACATCACCTCCTCGCACAGTAAGAAAACCACGCATCACCTCCTCTCCAGTAAGAAACCGATGCATAACATCCCATGCGTGGCAGTAAATAACCGGCGCATCACCTCCCCTGGAGTAAGGAATTAATGGATCACCTTCCCTACACGTAAGGAACCAATACATCACCTTCCCTGTGGCTGTTTTTGCTCGTGATTTTGATGCAGCCTAGGTACTTCGTGCTAAAAGTGATGCATCAATAGTTTTCATGGAGAGAACTGTTTTCACCTTCAGAAAGTCATATTTTGATACCTGTATATTGGAATTTTGTTGTTGTGGTCTTGTTTGGTTTAGTAAAAGATACTTTATTTTTCTAAACTGGTGTGGTGTCCATTTGTGGTGTTTTCACTGTGTTACTGTGGGTTATTTACAAATGCTTTACACATTGCCTCTGTAGTTTAGCCTTACTGCTCTGTGTCAAGCTACCAGAGAGTAAGCACAGGGACACATAGATGTGTACTTTACTCATTCTGACTAGAAGGTGCAAGCCACTTCCAACTAGAGACCCCAATTCTAACACAACCTTTTCTAACCCAATGGTTAAAGTGCAATTTGCTCAGGGCTGACAGGATTGATATATTTATGGTAGATTTCGAATGCATGTTATTTTGGGACTTAATCCTGCTGGTTTGAAAGACAGAAGACTAGCGGTGGCAGGGCCTGACCACAAATTGAGGCAGGGCTAAACTGTGAAACTAAATCAACCCTGGCAAGACTATTTAACCAGGCCCACACCACAGGTGGTTGTGACAAGAATAGAGCCATGGAGTCATCACAGGGTCCTGGAAGCCCATCATGTCCTTAAAGCAGGAACATATCCTGCAACCTACCACGTAAATGTTATAGTGGCAGCAGGGGTAGTCCAATCCTGAAGCAAATGTGATGGTGTGGATATCGAGAAGAACACCTTGAGATGAGGCTGCTCCATTTATCACATCTCACTGCTTCCATGAGGTAATGCAAGTCCTGCTGCTGCAAGCATGGTGGATTAATTCTAGTATTAGCTCCATTAAAGCTGCAGAGACCTCACATGAAAGCCATGCCTACACTCAAGAAGTTGTATCTATATATATATGGGATATTTATGTGGTTTCTGTTCCTTTGCTTCAGTGAAGAGTCTTGTGGACCTGGTACAGGATGCTAGACACCCTACTTCTTGTATGGGTTGAGGATGGCAGGGACATGTTCTTCACTGGATAGTATTGGGATAGTGGTATTTGTCTTGTCCCAGTTTTCCTGCTGTTGCAAGGTTGGTACCCTGTGATGCAATGCACAGTACCTCCTTTCCATTGGCAAGCCTCTATTTCATTAGATCTGATACAGTCTCCACATGTACTCCAGCTGCTGCTCCTTAGCAATGCCTAATGCCTCCTAGATGTATGAAAGCTGGGCCTGGGCAGATTGCAATCTGTTGATCACCCTCAAGGAGCAGTGTCACCTTAAGGATGTTTGGGGCTCTGGCAAAGACATAAGCTGGGTCCCCCAGTTCACAACAACTTTGAATTTTATTACACATTTTCTGCCAGTTCAAGTCCACGTTAAGCCAAGCAATATTATATTAAATTAAATGCCCGCAATTACACCATTATACCATGATACATAATTGAGTTGTTGTTCGAGTAAAAATACTATCGCAGGATCACAGGAACAACATTAACTAATACGAGTACGAGCAGTTATTGTTCTTTTCATGCCCAATTTTGCTCTTTTTTTAGTGCAAAATCATCCTCGGTTAACACATTGTGTAACTGGCAAGGAAATAGGAACAGACCCCACTCAACCACCATCAGACCACAACAACGCACAAAACCACACTATCCCATAACAACATCAGCACTATTATAGCATCACACACTGACAATCACACTTGCACTCACACTGATCATCACACAGGTATCACACCAGAACACAAACCTCATCGCTCACACCAAATCCACACCAATCACACTCTAACACACATCAAATGACACCAGCAAACAAATACAAAACTAGTGACAATTGACCCTCCTCTGCACATACTTGTCTCATTCTTTGAAAAGTGTGCACAAATGTTACCTGTGGTGTTAAAGCCTTGAGCATGAAGGAGAAAGTTGTACTGCTGCTCTACATGTGTTATCGAGTGGGTGTGCATGTTGGGGCCTTGCACTTCCCCTGCTCTGCAGCTGCTATTTGTTTGTTATGTTAATAAAGGCCAACACAACTGCCATGATCAATTCTCATTACCTTTGTTCCTCTGTGAAATTAGCTTTTGACAATAGTTTGATGGCTCCATGAATCCTAACCTCCTCAGCAGAGTAATGCCTATAAAGGTTATACATTGGGTGTGCCTTGAGTTGGGAACCCTATCGGTTCCCAATGGTTGCTCCTTTAACCTTGTGAGACCCAACCCTGGAGCTAGAAGCTGATTAGTTGTTTTTGGGTGTCAAGGAGAGATTACTACTGGCTTCCCTTTGTAAAATTGAGTTCACAGGCTTCATGTTTATGTAGCTTTTCATGAACATAATGTTTGCCAACCTTATGTGCATATATCACTGGTATTGCCCTCTATGGACTTTTTTGTGGGACTCCTTTTAATTTCTAGAATTGTACTAGACTATAGTTGGGGGTGAACACCTGCCCGCCTTCCCAGCTTTGGGAATATACTCTGGGGCTGACCAGCAGCACACTGACCAGTATGTCACTATGAACCGGCTAGAACTTGGTTGCCTCTGCATTCCAGAGTATGGAAGGGATGTCCTGCCCACTGCCTCCTGTATAGGACTAAATCTATGGTTCTGATAAAATTGATGCCCCACCCAAAATGCATTGACCACCTTGCCCAGCGTACAAGCCACCCAACTAGCCCAAGGAAACCTGCATTGCTGTTTACAGCCTGAGCCAGTTTTAACCTTCATCGTGAGATGGGGGTAGATTGCTGATGAGTCATCTTAGATAGCATGAGATGTTTGTTGATGTCTGCTGACCCCCGATCCCTGTACCGGCGTTGGAGACAAGCTGCCTTAGAGATAAACTGCTACAAGCGTAGGTGAGGTGGAAGTGACTGCTGAAGCACACTGCTCTTTTCACATAATTTTAGAACTGCAGTGGATCATTGTAAATGTGGCTACCTTGTTAGCTAGATCTAGTGATCTGTGTGGTCCTCAAACTGCTGTCCTATGTTTGCAGGAAATCAAGTGGTTCGCAATAGCTCTGGAACAATTTTTAGTGCGGCAGAACTACCAATAAATGTTATGTCCCTGGAGTAATACAGGTTGTGAAAAATCAAAGCATTACACAATGAATAAGTAAAGCACATGCACTATGCCCATTCAGCAGGAATGTGGTGTGGAGAAGTGTTTGTGGTCAGCGGGGCATTTCGCAGAGCATTCCCCCAAATATATGATGAAAGCATGAAGTGGTAAGGTTTCTATTGGAATGGCATCTTGAAATGGCCACTAAATTTGTAGCAGACATGCAGCTTTCCTGCTAAATGTCCATGACGCAATAAAGATAATATGTAAACATTGGATTTGTTGGCATTGTTATCATTTGCATTTGATGCAAGGAAAATGCCTTTGTTTGTTTTAATCCTATTAAGAGCTTTATTTCCATAGCATGTCAGAATTATAAAAAAACTATATATGCTCTCTTTCCTACTGATATATTATGAACGTCTTGTAAAGTTTGTTTAAAAGTAATTCAATTCTGATATTTTAGAAAACATTTGACACTTCCTGTATCCCAGCCAGATTGTCATTTGATCACATTGCAAAATTACCTTAGCCATTCGCAAATAGTTGTTTCTGTCTCAGTACTGCATTACATTAGTGCTTCACCTTTTCTATTCTATTTCTAGCTTTGTAATAATTGATCATTTTCAAAAACTAACTGCTCACAACCATGATTCAGCATGTTGAGCAAGTGGTCCTGATTTCATGACTCTACAGTACTAAAACATCTGCTTTATGTTTAATGAACACAATTTCATGCAATCTAATGCATGCACACACCCGTTCACACACTCACATACATATACACTGGTGCAGGCTCACAAACACACACACACACAAGCAATATAGACATGCTCTTGCTCACACACAGAGGTGAAACTCACCTGAGGTAGTCCTCAACATGCACTTCACGATTCCCAACTGCCCACATTCAACAAACAGGGTGCTAGAGCAAGGCTCATAACCTTATGCCCAATCAAAAGCTTAGATAGGACCGGAGGCTGGCCTTTTCCATTATCGTGGCTTCTGAATGGGCATAAGGGTGCATGACTGACGGGCCTCAAATCATCATTATCGGGCATGCTGCACTGCCTGACGCTGGTGCAGTATGTCAGATATGTATTGCATCTGTGAAAGGACTGGTTGTAACAGCCCACGCCTGACACATGGTCAATCCAGCCCAGAAGAGCCCTCTTCTCGTGCAATGTGATATTACATCTTTTATATGTAAACAAATGATCAGTGAGATAGTTTCTTTAATTTAAAAGCTGTAATATTGTAGCAGTGAGATTTAGAGTGAGGCGTGATGGTTGGGGGGAGGGCCCACCGCCATTGTGTCTCCTATAAAGGAGACGCCACTGAGATAACTATAACTGGTGAATTTCAGCGGTTTTGTTTGTTTACATTTCACCTAACTGTAACATCCCTTTAGTTTTTGTTTTTTTCCAGTGAATATCAAAGTATTTTTGAATACCTAACTATGGGCCCGATTCACAGAACTAATTTAAGACAAAATCCTAAACTTACTACCATTTTGGTATTCACAGAAGGCACTTACTCATTTTGGTATTCACAGAAGGCACTTACTCATTTCGGTATTCACAGAAGTTAGGAGTCCTAACTTTAGGACTCCTAAATGCCTTCTGTGAATACCGAAAGCCTTAAAATTAGGATTTTTCTCAGTTTAGTACTAGTACAGTTAGGACTCCTAACTTTAGGGCTCCTAAATGCCTTCTGTGAATACCGAAAGTCTTAAAATAAGGATTTTTCTCAATTTAGTAGTAGTAAAGTTAGGACTCCTAACTTTAGGACTCCTAAATGCCTTCTGTGAATACCAAAAGCCTTAAAATTAGGATTTTTCTCAGTTTAGTAGTAGTATAGTTAGGACTCCTAACTTTAGGACTCCTAAATGCCTTCTGTGAATACCAAAAGCCTTAAAATTAGGATTTTTCTCAGTTTAGTAGTAGTAAAGTTAGGAGTCCTAACTTTAGGACTCCTAAACTGAGAAAAATCCTAATTTTAAGACTTTCGGTATTCACAGAAGGCATTTAGGAGTCCTAAAGTTAGGACTCCTAACTTCTGTCTTCTGTGAATACCAAAATGAGTAAGTGCATTCTGTGAATACGAAAATGGTAGTAAGTTTAGGATATTGTCTTAAGTTAGTTCTGTGAATCGGGCCCAGTCACTTTAACCTTTCCATTTTCAGAAAATGTCTGTGTTTTTTAATGTAAGTCACTCTCAACACATAATAGCAAAAAATGTTAAAAATTGTCAGTCTTTTTTTTTTTTTACATTCGATTACACTGAAAGAAATTATACCAAATTTGGCAGAAAGGTAGATTTTGACCCAGAATGAGTGCTTTTTGTAATTTGGTGTAATGCGTTCAGTAGCTTTGGTGAAAATAAGGTTCAAAATATAGATATACCTGGACAGCTTGGTTCGCCGGATTCCAGCAGCAATCTGATAGGCAGAGAGAGCGTCTTCCCCCGTTGGCCATCTTTTTCCCATGGGAGCGTAAGGCGTCTGCAATTCTCGCAGAGATTGCACTCTGATTGGCTGGCAGCAACTTGAGGAGAAATGTTGCATCCGCCATCTCAAGACAGGGACTCAGTCTGGAAATCCTGATTTAAAAAAAAAAAGGTATAAGGGACAGGGCTTCAATATTGTAGATTTTTTGCGGGAACCCCCTTCTCCCATGGGGGTCCCATGGGAGAGCAAGGGCTTCTCTTACTCCTTCGAAAGTCTCTCGGGATTGGAAAATCATTAAGAAAAACTGTGGAAACATGAGTGTCTGTGGGGGTCGGCTTCCTGTGGGGAGCTTCCATTCAGCAGGTAACCACACTACCCTCTCTTGGAGGAGCAAGAGGACATGGTGTGGTGTGTTAGACATTGTAGCACAGGGTCTGAGCACCATACAAATGCAGAGGCAGCTGACTTAGGTATCGGTGCAGACTGCAGTCCGGTAACTCCCCTGATCCCCCAAGTACTTCTATACTTCTAAACAGTGAGGACCAGCAAGCACTACTCCAGCGCACCCCAGCAAGCTCCAGCACACCGCTCCTCACTCCAGCCCCCAGCACTCTCTGGTCCCCTCTAGCTCAAGTTTTCAGCTCACCGTTCATGGTGGGGACAGGTGGGCCTGGGAAGCCCTGGAAGAGGTGTAAGGTGCATGGTGGCAAAGCAGTGTCTTGGCTGCAACAACCTGTGTCACTGGCTACCCTTCATTTTTTAAATGGCCTCAGTTCAATTATGCCTCAACTTACCAAACTTGTCCCTCCACCCGCCTGCCCATCTTCTAAACTGCTATGCGTCAGAGGCAGGAGGATGCGGCAGGGCACGGCCACCACACAACACTCAGGGCCACTGCTAATCAAACCTCAATCAATTCTCAAGCCACAGCAGTCTTCTGTAAAGCAGCAGACGCTCAATGTTTGTGCATTAGACAGAATAGCAGCTAAGCAGAAATCGCCATTGGAGCTTTCCAAAGTCGTACCACAACTCTCACTCTCGCTCTTACTCTTTGTGAATGTCATCTAACCCAAATAAACTTGCTGAACCAGCAAACATTAGTTCCAGAAAAGTAGGAGGTGCTTGAACAGCCCAAGCGTCAAGGAAGCGGAAGTTACATGGTGAGGCCATAAAAACTCCTTGTTGAATAACAGGACTGTGCTAAACTCTGGCTGTATAAGGGATAGCCTCGACTATCCATTTACAGTTTTGGATTGCCTCAAAAATTCCCAAAATACAACAGAGATCGCAATAGGGCTAACGGCAGAGGAGAGTTTCTTAAAGCCTAAAAACCACAAGCCAGTAAAACTGAATCTAGATTCAAATAGGAGTAATGTGGACATTACTGACCATAAAGGCGCAAATGTCTTTGAGTACCTTAGAGGCCGATGACTCGGAGTTTGCACATTTTTGGTTTCTATAAGAGTGGGGACTTCTCCTCGAGATGCAACTGAGCTATCATTAACTTAGAATGCCTCACAAGGGCTCAACAGGAACAATACCACTCCATCAGTAACAACAGGTCAATTCCTTTTACAATCACAAATGGCCGCTCTAACTGAGGTGCAAAAGGAAACAATTCAGGCAAAAAATACTTCTGTTATGGCATGTCCCTCGGAAATCTGGGCTTCCTCATAATAAAGCCAATCTAAATGCCCGCCTAAAGACAGTCTGTAGTAATTGCCGGCTTGAAGCATCAGTCTCTGCACTTAACTATCACTCAAGTAAACTCAAATTTAAGTGGACCTTTTCAATGTCTTGGTGGTATACATCTCAGGCATCTACTCCAAGCTAGTACATTTCAACAACCTGATAATAAGAGTGAAGGAAGGTGAAAAAGATAGACCTAGTTGAAGCCTATGCTTTGGCTCCTGCACCTGTAGAACCATTATTGATAAATAAAGCCATATCCCTGAGATTTGAACATCAGAAGTAGAGGACCTGAAAATGCAGGGGCTTACATTTGTCATCCCAGCAACGGCTCAAACGAACCGTTCTCAAATGATCAACAGAAAGTCAGTGATGCCTCATAGTATTCCGGCTCTGGGGTCAACCAGGAGCCCCACAGCAAATCAGGTACCGACACTGAGACTACCCAACAGAGCAAGGCCAGGAACTCACTGCTCCACCAGTTAACACATCCGGTTGTGATCCATCTAAAACCTGAGAGCAGAGTACATGGGGGCATATCAACAACGAGGCGATAGAAAATTATTGCCGCTTTTGTGGCCGTTTTGGGCCGAAAAGCGGCGATAATTTTATCGCCTAAGTAGCAAGAACGCGTGAAACCTTGCTTTAGCGTACAAAATCTTAACGCCCAGCTTTGCATCTCTAATGAGATGCAAAGTGGGCGTTCCTGACCTGACATGACAGGAGAAATGTCGCTAAGCGACATTTCTCCTATCATCAAGCCCCACGCTATGAAGCATAGCGGCAGGAAAAGTAGCGATAACCCCTGTTATCGCTACTTTCCTTACGCCTGCTTCAGGACTGACTTAGCCATGATATTCTATGAAAGGAGGATATCATGGCTAAATTTGTGAGTCCCTATCAACAAGCTAACGCCACATTTCGTGAGATTATCGCTGGGTTTCCAGCGATAATCTCACGTTAGGCAGTTAGCGCTAGGATTTTTATCGCTTTTGAGATAAGCGTTGCTAATAGCACGCTATCTCAGTGATAAAAATCCACGCTAGCCGGCGATAATTATCCTAGCACTAAGTGCACTTAGCGATAATTAGCACCGGTTGTTGTTGATATGCCCCATGGTCTCCAACCGTTTAACTCTGCTGAATCCCGGCCCCCATAAACCATGAAGCCACACCATTGAGGCATACCAAACCTAAGGTACTAACAAAAAGGAAAAGAAAAAGGCAGAGGAAAGCCAGCAATTGGATTTTTCAGACTGGCTTTTCTTCAAACACAACAGCAGGAGAAAAAATATTTCCTATTTTCAACATTAAGGAGTAGAAGTTAAATATGCCTTTAAAACCTCCTGCATCACTAAACACAATAAATGTTTTAACAACTGAGCCTGAAAACCCAGAAGTCTCGCAGTTGAATAAAAAAATCAAAACATCCTCTGAGGCCAAATGCAACAAAGTAATGGCAATTACATGTTACTCATGCTACCCAGACTAAAAGCCTCAACTGTTGTGGGGTTAAACGGTGCCCATTCAAAAAAACACCCATTGTCCAAACGTCCATTTGGGTGCATTTTTGACTTACACGTTAAACGGTGACCTCTTTTTGAAATGGTGACTTTTTACATTCCTTGCACATACAGGATATACTCAGTGTTCTGCTTGCAAGCACATTTCTTTGTAGACATTTTATCATGACACTTGTACACTCTGTCCAAGGCTAAAGAACGCTGAGCACATTGCCCTTGCATATTGCTGTCTGGTTGGAGACCGCACAGAATTGGAAAGAAAAACAATCCATTCATTTCCAACTTTATTTCGATTGGATAGTCATAAAAGCTCATACAATATAAAATACATAAAATACATAAAATTTAGTCAAAAGAGAACAAAGCAGAGAAAATCATCTCAATCCTCAATTCTAACAGAATAATAATAATCTAATGGGCAAAAAATTACAGAATTACGTTCATAAGATTAGTACAAGAAACCAAAACATCAAAATTCAATTTAGAGGCACTTTTAGTCTTCGTGTCCTCCACATTGATGCAAGGAATGAAGACACTGCAAATACTATTTGCCTAGATAGGTCTGATTTAAAGACCCTATAGGCTTCCAAACAGTGTGTAAACCCCAGGTTCCTGCAGATAGGTAGGATCCAATATTTCCTGCTCTTTTTGTAGGCAGGACAAAAAAATATTATATGACTCTGATTCTGCCTCACAACAAGGACAATTTTCCACGGTGGAATGAGACCATTTGGCTGTAAATGCTCTTACAGGGAGTGTACCATATCTCCACTGTAGGAACAGCTTCCTGGTAAAATGGGGTCTAATCTCGCTTATGGCCTCTTCAAAATGATAATCATCTTTAACTATTAAAAAAGTTTGGTTTAAGGTAGAAGATTGAATTTTAGAAATAGACTCTGCCAATTTAGACTCATAATAAGTATGGGTGAGTTTTTTGCGGGAGATGGTAAAACAAGCAGTCGCGGGGGCTGACCAAAGATCAGAGAGTCCCAATGGCTGCGAATTGCCTCTTTATATACTGAAGCCAAGGAAGTTTAGCTGCACTCGATAGGCTCAATAATTCGACTAATTCATTCCTATAGACCTCCAGCTCAAGCGTTGTCCATAACCGCCTCCAAAAGATCAGAGGCTTAAGGCCAAGGACTTCAGCTATTGGTCGTAGTCCCAAGTCAAGTCTTAATGGGAATAAGGGAGTACTTTGGGGAAGAGCTGTCAGCTGTCTAATAAACTTGGTTTCAGCAAGTGGAATCTCGGTACAGCATTTTAGTCCCCATAATTCTGCACCGTATAATATCCGGCCACGTGCCTGAAGTTTATAAATTTCAACAGGTGGCGCTAACGGTTTGGCAGAAGAAGAATTATAAAACTTCAGAATCCCACCGATCGACTGGACTAATTTTAGAAGTGCCTTAGTTTGGTGCGAGGCCCAGGACAGTCCTTCGTTTAAAGTAAGGCCTAAATAGTCAAAGGTATGGACTCTCTCTAAAGTAATCCCACCTATAGAGGGATTTGGGCGAGTCTTGGTTGGGGGTTAAAAATCATTAATTTTGTTTTTAAAGTGTTAATTTCAAAACCCTGCTCCAGACAAAATTGCTCGAACCCGTCCAATACCCTCTGCAACCCCATAGGGGATTTGGAAAGGAGCAGGGTATCATCAGCGAACATTATCGCCGGTATCCTGCTACGATCCAACTTGGGAGCATCACTATTAATAACCTTATTCAAATACGTAAAGGCTCCATTTACGTAGAGACAGAAAAGGGTAGGGGCAAGAACACAGCCTTGCCTAACTCCCTTCTCTACAGCAAATCTTGAAGTGAGTGATCCAAATTTCCCATACCTAACTTGTGCAAAGTTCCGCTTATGTAAGCGAATTATAATGTTCAGCAGGGGTGCAGGAACTCCCAGGTTTGCTAAAACAATCCATAACTTTGGTCTAGGGACCAGATCAAAAGCCGCCCGGAGGTCGACAAACACAGTGTAGAGTGAACCAGCCTCGATGTGGACAGTCTTCCAATGCAAAAGCATAAGCCGGAAGATTTGATCAATCGTCGAGACCTTTTTCCTAAACCCAGCCTGGTAGGGACTAAGGATAGAGCAATCCTCCATCCAGTCTTGTAGACGATTTAAAATCAGACGAGCAAAAAATTTTTGTGAGACGTCAATAAAACTAATCGGCCTGTAATTACCAGGGAGTAAAGGAGAGCCTTTTTTAGGTCTCGCCTGATTCAGCGCTTGCGCTGATCTGGCCGAGACATTTTGTAAACAGGCTTTTTTAAAGTGCTGCCTGGCCTAAAGCTACAGTGCACGTGAACGTGCACGCGCGCCCTCCGTTGCACGCGATCGTAATCGCGATCTCGATCACTTTCACTTTCACGGCCGCTCTCTCCCCCGACGTGAACTTTGAACACTGTTTTCTTTTTGCTGGGACTCCGACTCCGTATAGCACTAACAGGGGTGACAGGTTTTAGGATTTATGTATTTTTATTGGAAATTTATTTAGGTATGTGTTGCTTTAACCTCACAAACGGGTCAGCCGACTGTGCCAGCGCTTAGACGCAATAGGGATAATTTAGGAAGGTAAACAAAAGTATGGGCAGAATTATTTTTGAATGTTAATAATATCGGCGAGTACAAAGCAACCGCAATTTTTATCACACTACAATTATTTGTCTGCTGTGAGGAATATATTCAATACACAATACAAATGAGAGATTGCTATTTTTATGTATATCTGTAAACAA
The DNA here is from genome assembly GCF_964204655.1 of Triturus cristatus. NCBI lineage: Eukaryota > Metazoa > Chordata > Amphibia > Caudata > Salamandridae > Triturus > Triturus cristatus. The sequence goes on from NC_140590.1 coordinate 232,601,968, forward strand.
TCAATGACCCTGTTACCTTGCATACAGGATGTCTCTGAGACAGCTGCTCTATGCCATCTGCTTTCTCCGCGTCAGCTGTGAGTATCACCCGACGCGGAGCTTGTAGCATTGTTTTGCTAAATGCTGGGGACATTTAATCCCTGCTTCTTTATGAATGACTTCCCTGTCTTTTCGCAGTTGCAGGCCTGTGCTTCTTAAAAGTTGGGAAAGACTAATTAGGAACATCAAAACATTCTTTGCAAATGCAGACATTTACAGCACCCTTGCCTTCAGATGCATTCGAATTTACAGCTGCTGAACTACCAGCAATTGATAAAAAAAAAAAAAAATACAGCCTCACATTTTGGATCTGCCATTACCGGGGTGGTTAACGGGTGTTTGTGACACATTCCTAACTTGCTGTTTCAGCAAATGACCTCGAGGGAGGAAGGGTGGAGGAGGGGAAAGGGAAGGGGTGTTGGGCTGCACTGAGGGACCCCTTGGAGGCGCGAGTTTGAATATATTCCTCTCTTCTTATTTGTAATAGCCAGGATACCTTTATTGAAGTATATTTCACACAACACATGGCGCTCCCTTTAGTTTCAGTGTCGAAGCCACATTCCACCAACACGTTTTCTTTATAAACAAACACTCGTATTTTCACCATCTGCAGTTTGATTTGACTACCTATATTTATTGCTCCATCTCACACAATTCTACTCCATGCCATTCCATGCCTTACAATTCCACACCACTCAATTCCACATCCCACAATTACATGCCACACAATTCCACGCTACACAAATCCACACCACACAATTCCACACCACAACACACAGTTCCACTACACGCCCAAAAATTATACACCACACAATACCATGTCTCACAGTTCCACGCCACATGATTTCACTCTACGCATCCCAATTTCACTCCACTGCACATAATTCGACTCCACTCCATGCCACATAATTCCCTTGCATGCCACAGAACTTCACTGAATGCCACATTATTCCACTCCACTCCATGCCACATAATTCCACTCCTCACTACATGACTACACTCCACACAATGGCATTCCACATCACACAATTGCACTCCAAGTTACACATCTGCCCTTCATGCCACACAATTGCTCTCCATGCTGCACAATTTCATGTCTCACAATTCGACTCCACGCCACAGAATCCCACGCAACCAAGTTCCACGCAACGTAATTCAACTCCACACCACATAATTTCATGCCATATATTACCCCTCCAAGTCACATAATTCCACTCCACCTATTTTCAATCCACTCCATACCACATCATTTCACACCATGCCACATAATTCCACACCACTCAAGGCCTCGCAGTTCCATGCCACACAATTCCACATCTCATAATTCCACTCATGCCACAAATTTCCACTCACACAATTCCATGCCACATAATTCTACTCCATACCACATAATTCCACTTCAGTGCACAACATATAATTCCACATCATGCCACATACTATGCCACATAATTTCACTCCCTACAACATAATTCCACTCTGTGTCACATAATGCCTCTTCCCTTTCGTGCCACATAATTCAGCTCAACATATTTCCACTCAACTCAACACAATTCCTTGATATGCGACACAATTGCACATCACATAAATCCATGCCACATAATTCTACTATATGCCACACACTTTCACTCCACACCACATAATTCCACACCACGTCACATAATTCCACTCCACATCACTTAATCCCACTCCACACAATTGCACTCCATGTCACACAGTGGCACTCCTCACAATTCCATGTCTCAAAATTTCACTCCATGGCACACAATTGCACGCCATACAATTTCACACCACACAATTCCATGCCACACAATTCCATGCCAAATAATTCTGCGCCACTTAAATCCAATCCATGGCATGTAATACCATGCCACACAATTCAAATCAACATAATTCGGCTCCATGCCACATAATTCCACGGCACGTAATTCCACTCAACACCACACAATTCATTACCATGTCACATAATTCCACTCCATGCTATATGATTTCCACTCCACTCAGTGACACTCCATGTCACCCAATTGCACTCCACATCACACAATTGCATTTCACGCCACACAATTCCACGTTGCACAATTCCACTCCAGTCAACACAATTACACTCCATGCAACACAATTCTGCACCACACAATTCAACTCCATGCACCTAATTGCACTCCACCCTCATATTTCCAATCCAAGCCACATAATTCCACTCCATATCGCATAATTCCAATCCTCTCAATGCCGCACAATACCATGCCAAACAATTCCAGGAAACACAATTCTTCTCCACATAATTTCACGCCACCTAATTCTCCTCTACACCACATAATTCCACTAGTCAACACCCCACAATTCCATGCCACACAATTCAACTCCATGCCACATAATTTCACTCCATGCAACATCACATGACTCCACATCATGCTACATAATTCCACTCCATGAGACATAATTCCACTCCTTACCACATAATTCCACATTGTACCACACTGTACCACCTAAATTTAATCTCCCCAAACCAACATAATTTCACACCACACAATTCCACACCACACAATTCCATGCCAGACCATTCCATGTCACATCTCATAATTCTACTCCACGGAGCATAATTCCACTCCTTGCCACCTAATTCTATGCCACACCACTTGATTTCACACCATGTCACATAATTCCACTTCACGCCACTGAATTCCTCTACACACAATTGCACACCACGTCACATAATTGTAGTTCACGACACACAGTAACATGTCTATCTCAGTGAATGCAAAATAATTCCACTCCACATAATTCCATGCCACATAAAGTGCTCTCCACTTCTCATAATTCCACACCACATAATTCCATTCCATGGCACACAATTCCATGCCACATAATTCCATACCACACCCCATAATTCCACACCACATAATTCCACTCCACCCCCATACTTCCTTTCCGCAGAATTGCACTCCATGTCACACAATTGCATACCACGCCACACAATTCCATGTCTCACAATTTCCCTCAACACCCCACAATTCGAGGACACACCACACAAATCCACACCAATTAATTCCATGCCATACCACATAATTCCACTCCATGGCACGTAATTCCATGCCACATAATTCCACTCCACTATTAATGAATCCACTCAATAACATAATTCCACTAAGCGGCACATAATTCAACTCCACCACATAATTTCATTCCATGCCACATATTTCCACTCCATTCCATGAAACATACTTCCATTCCTCTCAACACAATTCCATGCCACACAATTCCATGCCACACAATTCCACTCCACACAATTCCACACCATATAATCCTACTCCACGCCATGCCAACTAATTCCACACCACATCCCTTAATTCCACACCATGCCACATAATTTAACTCCAGGTAACATAATTAATTTCCATACAATTGAAGTCTATGCCACACCACGCCAATCAATTCCACATCTCACAATTCAGCTCCATGCCACACAGTTCCAAGCCACTCAACATACTTTCATGCCACATAATTTCACCCCACACATCATAATTTCACTCTGCATATTTCCACTCTACTTGACACCACGTAATTCTACTCCCCTCTACATTTGCAGAACAAGCATTTGCAATGCAATAGGTCTCGCATTTACGCAAGTTTGAGCTATTCACATTACAAATACAAATGCCTTTTATTTTTGTTTTCTTTTTTAAAACTTAAATAAAAGGCAGTGTCATTTACAATGCCAATAGCTTAAACTCGCGTAAATGCGAGACCTATTGCATTGCAAATGCTTGTTATGGATTGGGATTATCTCTGCACCGAGCCAAGTGGTAGGGATTGCCATACCCTTTAAAATGGCATTGAACAGTGCAGTTAGATAAGGAGCCCAAATTAACGGCTCATTTTTGAAAAGATCTCCCGGGACCTTATCTAAACCCGGAGCTTTCCCAGTAGGGAGACTGTTCAAAATATCTACAACTTCCTGGACCGCAAACTCGTCAATAGATAAATGGACTCCAAACTCCTCCAAGATTAGCTCTTCACTTGAGGCACCATTAGGTGAAAGAGAATTGCAGGCATAAAGAGCTGAGAAATGAGCCTCCCACACGGTAGCAGCTATGTTAGGAACAAGTGCTGATGTCGGGGCAGATGAGCCAGTGTTGACGATTTGCCAAAACATTCGGGTATCTTTGTTTTTGAGTGCCTGTATTAAATCGTCCCATTTATTGGCATCCCACTCCGCTTTAGCTTGGGCAATTAGTATTTTATATTCCCGACGTTTCTGTTTTAATAATGTTTTGTTTTTAGAGGATTTCAATACAATCAAAAGCCGAGTTTTCGCTTCCCTACATAGTGCATTATACCAATTAGGTGTAGGGGGACAAACTCTTTCCTTTCGGGTTGTGGGGTTGAAAACATTGGCCAATATTGTGGTTAGGTCTTGATTCAATTCCCCAAATGTTTTGTAAGTACCCTTAGTGGGAGTTTGCAGCGGTAAATAACCTACTGCTTCCAATAACGATATTACCTTAAAATACAGGTCAGGAATAGCACCAGGCATTTTAACCAATTTTTCCCACCTCACCCTTCTTCTGTTAGAGGATAGAAGGAGGCCTGTATCAATACTCAGCGCGTCATTTGCACTGTCCGGAGTTTACATACCCCCTCAAGAAAGAACCATAGCAATAATGGGTTATGGTCGCTTACAGCCCTAGAACGGACCATAAAGTCATGAATCTTATTCCAAGATCGGGTCTCCACAAATATATAATCCAGAATGGACTCGTGGCCGGGTTTATTAAAAGTAATTTTAGCGGGAACATCAGATTTGGTTCGTCCGTTACAGGCCCTAAATGAGAATTGCAAAGTTAGGGCCATAATCTGAACTACCAAAGGGGTCCAAGCCCTAGGAGGATTACCCACAGGTGATGGTATTTTCCAATAATCGTCCTCCTCCTGGATGTCACCTTCTGTCATACCGGGAAGAGGCTCAAAGTTGCAATTAAAGTCACCTCCCATTAACATAGTAGAATAATTAGAAAGGGTGTTAAGGAATGAAGAGAGCTGAACAATAGTTGTCGACTCCGCAGTAGGATTTACTGGTCTTGAATAAACGTTGATCAGAGTAAGCCGAACATCGTTCTGCCAAGCCAGAGTCACACACTGGATATCTGGAGATTCTGTGTTCACTTCAATCACTTTACAGCCTAGGTGGGTAGCAACCCAAATAGTCAGTCCACCTGATGGTCTACCACGGCCCTGCCACTGGGCTGGAATTGAAAAGGAAGCAAATCCCATGCGGAAGTGTGGAGCCCTTGCCCACGTTTCTTGGAAGAGGCAGATGTCTGCGCTATCTATAAAGCGGCCCCAATCAGGGCAACCTAGTTTATTAGCCAGACCAGCTAGGTTCCAAGATAAGATTTTCAATTGGGCAAGTGAGGGTGGTGGATCTGAGGTTGTAGTTAGAGTGTCTACTATAGTGGAATGGTTAATGGGGGATGAACCAATCACATTATCCCCAATATGATGGACAAAAGGGGGATTGACATAAGAAAAACTCTGTGATAAAGTGTTAGATGCCTCCACCACTGGCGAGTTATTAGTCACTATAAATGGAATTGAGTGTAAGATGGAACTTGGAGACTTCAGCAGTGTAGATTTGGCAAGTCCTATTCCTAATACACCTTGGGTGGATGGTTTAGTGTGGTTTGCTGTAGTGACTAAAATTCCATTTGAAGTTAGTCAATCAATCTCACTGAGACATCTAAACCGATTATAATCCCCAAGGTATAGAGAAGAGCCCTGTGGTTCATGTCTAATACTGTGCCCATTAAAAAGTCCTTTACGTCCCACCCGAGTCCACCCTTGATCATGATCTTGTTCCTGATTCCTTCTAAATGGAGGGTAAAAAAAAGCTAATGGGAGAGTCTTAATTAAAGATTCTACCCCCATATGGGGAGAATTTAAGATGAAAGAAACTGCACCCTTATCCCTCAAATTTACGATCACACAATCCCCAATGAAGCCCTTCTTAGTGTGACCCACCCATTGAACCCTTCGGACCATTAAGATTTCACCCGAAAATTTTGGGGGAAGTGGTCTATGTTTTGAAAGCCAACTTACCACTTTATTCTTGAGTGATGCGAAGGATTCAATAGTTCTGTCGGTAAGTTTAGGAACTCCCGCTAGAACAACAACAAGCGGAGCTGTCTCCGGAGGGAGATTTAAAGTTTGATATTCTCCATGGGTGGGAATATTTATAGTAGTAACCTGATACGAATCTTTCTCTACCCTAACTGTGAGATTTTCATTTACCACAGTGGAAGGAGGAAAGGTAGAACTACTAATGGGGACTGTAGGAGCCTGGCCAAGCAAGGTCAGAGGTTCTAGAGAATGTAAGGGTATTTGGGGAGTTGAGACGCTTTGGCTGTTCAATACAACAGTGTTACCCCGCCCCGCGTCTAATGATGGTAAAGCGGAGGGGGGATCAAACTGTGACTCAAATACCCTTGCCAGATTTACTAGTCTAGCCTCTAATTGGTCCAATTTAATAGAAAGGGGATCGAGTAAGGATTTTAGGAGGACCTTCAGATCTTGTGATTGAGGTTCGGTCATTGTGCCCGTGTTAGTATTAAAAATAACAGTGGAAAGAGGTTGGATAGGAAAGGATAGGATCGTCACTTATAAAGCGCGAACGAATGCCGAGGCGTCTTGGCGCTGGTCCATAGAGAGAGATCGCTCCACCTAACCCCTAGTCGTATCAAATAGCCGTGTTTTTATCAGTTTTCTGAAAGCTTGGTGATTCTCCGTAAGTTTAACAAAGCCAGGGAGCTCATTCCACAGGCAAGCCGCCTGAAAGGAAAATGCTCTGCCACCCCATCTGGCTTTTCTGACACGATTCAGTTTCAGCAAGCTTTGCGTGGATGATCTCAGTGTCCGCCCCGGGAGATATGGACTGAAGAGCTTCTGGACTTCCAGAGCTCCCCCTCCAAAGACCGCCTTATGAACTAGGCATAACGCCTTGAACTCTATACGCTGCTGAACTGGGAGCCAGTGCAGCGCTTCAATTCCCTTGGCAACAGACTGGTCCCTGGGTACATCCAATAGGAGTCTAGCTGCCGCATTCTGCAGGATCTGCAGTCTTTTGAGCAAGGTCTTATTCAGTCCTAGCAGTACTGCGTTACAATAGTCCATTTTGGACAGCACTAGAGCTACCACCACATTCCTGCGGAGATCTTGATTAATAAACGGGAAAATCTTCCGCAGTATCCTGATTAAGTGAAAACAGGAGGAGGCCAGGTTGTTGGGGAGAAACTACCTGGGCAGAGTGAGTACTCAAAATAGGCGCAGGTTTACTAGTAACGACAGAGGTCGTATTCATATTTACAGAGCTCCCACAAGCGACATCTGTACGGAGAAGGGGGGCTGGTAACTTATGAGTCTTATTTCTCTTTGGTGGTGGGACCTTTTTCCTCTTCGAGATTGCCCCCTCCCCAGCAGCTCTGGGGCGCTTTCGACCAGGCTCAGAGTTTTGATTTAAAGCTGGGATGGGGGTAGATCTTTTAGAAAGAGATTCCGTAGCGATGTTCGTTCCAGAGAGACACTCAATATCTGGAGGGAAAATAGGGTCAGGAGTAGCAATAGAAGATACCTGCTTACGGGGCATAAGTTCTTTGTCAGGCGTTCTTACATTGGCAATATGACCCAGTGAGGATCTTTTAACGTTTTCAATGCCTGCAGAGAGGCGTTTCTCCAAAACAATTATCTCATTAGTAAGTAAGGAATTGGCTCTGAATAGGAAAGAATCTAACGTCCCTGATATTGATCCACTAGTTGGAAGACATTTGCTGCGAGTTTCCCTAACTGCCATTATAGAGATAAAACACAATAGGAATAAGTACGGAAATATTTAAGAACAAAACAATGGGGAGTCAGGTCCGTACGACAAATGAAAGAGCAATGGCCCGGTCCGGTCTTAGCCGGTCTGTAACGGGCTAGAACGGGCCCGCCCTTGGCCCGGGCTTCGCCCCGGTCCTCGCCCCGCACGTGTCCCGCTACGTGAGGATACGTGTGGGTTAAGTAAACTGAGGGTGGAGTCGGGAAGAGGAACCAGGTGCAGGGAGTTGGTATCACGAACGGCACCCTGGTCCTCGCTGTCCCGGAATAATGGTCCCAAAGTTAGAGCAGCACTTCCTCTGTGCTTCCCCCAGGAGCGATATGGCATCCGAAGCAGCCTCGGTGAAAATCCTCAGCAAGTAAGTGCCCAGCCGGTGACAAACAGAGTAAAGCCTGCGAGCGGCTCCCGCGAAGCGGGGGCCGCGAGGCGTGAAGAAGCCTGCGGGGGTGGAGTCGGGAAGAGGAACCAGGTGCAGGGAGTTGGTATCACGAACGGCACCCTGGTCCTCGCAGTCCCGAAATAATGGTCCCAAAGTTAGAGCAGCACTTCCTCTGTGCTTCCCCCAGGAGCGATATGGCATCCGAAGTAGCCTCGGTGAAAATCCTCAGCAAGTAGGTGCCCAGCCGGTGACAAACTGAGTAACAGATTTAGGTGTTGCCCTTCTCCGCTCAGTCTTTCCTTGTAGCCTAGGGAGTTTGAAACGTTCACAAATTTTGGTCCCCGAGCTGAAAGATATGTATCCTTCAGAAGCAAATTCTCATCTGTTAGCAGTCAGCTTTAAATTTTTTGCCGCCCGGTAAGAAAATTACGCAGCTCACTCCATCCGCCGTACACATTAAAGCGCCTTAAATCTCCCCCGCATTTTCATAAGCACCTTAAACACCGCTATGCAATGGTATCGCACAAACACCTCAGGCCTCCCCTGTGCGCTCAACACCACCTGGGTTATCCCAACCTGTCTGGTTGGAGACAGCACAGAATTGGAAAGAAAAACAATCACATCAGCATTGCACCTCCAACATAGTGAGAATGGAACCAGGCTGTTATTACATAAACTACCTTTGAGCCTAGTTCCTCAGAAAATCATTTCTATGGATACATTCACCCATGACTGAGATCCAGCCCTGCTAATTCAAAGCCCTAGCTTGTAAAGAATAACGGCCTGTTCTATGCAACACTGGCTTCTTGATACATCTCGCACAGGTATGGAAAGTTAGGTTACTACAAGAGATCTGGCAAAATGCATTCTCACTATGCTCTCTATAGTATAGGTAGTGTTAGGTAGGAGTATCAGTATGACATATATTCATCCAATCAATGCAAAGTTATAATGGTTGATTTTTTTTCTTTTTCATCATTCCTGTAAAGCTGGTAACAATGCTTTGTTTCCTTCTGCTAATATTTGCAGGTCATGTTTTTTACACAAGAATACAATTTCTAAAATAAGTGTTTGAAATGTCAATTGGGGTATTTCATGTGTCTCTCTTTGGTCATGTCTAAGTAATAATAAAAAGGTAGATCTGTTTCAACGATTTCCTTGGAGGAATTAGGGTGGTCATGTTTTGAGGTTGCAGACACCATCAGGAACCCTGTAAGGTTAGGTGTCCAGATGGCACACTGTACGCTTGCTGGGGATTGGGCCAACATACTCTGATTATATGGGTGGATTCAGTTCCCATATTTTGTTATCAAGGTGCACAGTCCTACATAATTAGTAGGAACCGTATGACATAGCACCCAATATTATAGGTCAGGTACTTATTTATTAGATCTCCTGGGTAGTTCTTCTGTGCGCCTAACACCCATAGTCACCTCATACGGAGACGTCCATGGCGTTAGAGAATAATCCTTCCTAGCTAAATAGGGAACCCCTATTTTTGTCTTTAGGTTGGTCAAGCTTGAACCTTTAAAAAGATCATCCCACTTCCTTTAATTAAATATGAGGAATGCAGTACCAGCAGTGCTTAATTTATGCTGGTACGTTCCTGTGCTCACCACTAGCACTTTCATAACTGCACCAGCACTTATGACAGTCCACCACATGGTGGCTGTGTTTGTCTAATTTTTAGATGAGCACAAAACACAGTGTTTAGTAATTCACTATATTTTCAACATGTGGCCTATACCATTGTTATTGCATTGAGTGGCCTGGAATAGTCTTAATTGGCATACTTGTAGGAATTTGAGGGTTATTCGCTGTGTCAGCACCGTCATTGGTAGCGCTGGAAGTGGCAATGGGTGGTACCAGTTGCAGTGGCCACCTGAGGCGGGCCCTGTCCCGTAATGGTTTACAAACTATGCACTGAGTACCAGGGGTTATTTCACTAAATTGCAGACAGGCAGTAACAAGGATGTCACTACAACAAGGGCTTCCTCTTTCAGGGGGAGATGTTACCTATGTGGTAGAGGCCTGCAAAATAAAACAGAGGTGATGTATTCATGGGTTACTTTTCCTGCAGCATAATCCACTATAAAACATTTAATACATACATGGCAGCTGTAATACCAGGCCAATACCACTGGCCGAGGGAAAAAGATGTGTAACACGTTCCTCTTGCTCCGGCGACTGCCCCACATAAAAGTGAAAATGTGGAGAATAATGATTCAGAGAGCTCGAAGTAAAACAAAGCACAAAAAAGGGCAGATCAGATGGCACCACTGGCCCTAATGGGCTCTCACCAGTATTTTTCAGAGACAACGTATAATTTTGGGGAAAGCTGGCTCCTATTTTCAGCCATGCACTAGCAACCAAGTGACTGACTCTTAGTAAAGGGTGATTATCCACTAAATTTTCAAGGAAGGGGACCCTGCTAACCCTGCAAATTATCAACAAATATCTTTATTGTATATAGAAGCCAAGTATTTTGCCAGCTTATTAATCAAAGATCTGGTGCCCTTGGGTCCCTCAGCAGGAGATCATTCCATTAAATAAAACAGGCTACCGGAAAGGAATGGGCAAACTATCCAACCTGATGGCCCTATTGCTACTAACCCACAAAACCCTAAAGAACGATGAACTGCTGTATCTATGCTTTGTCTACTTTCAGCAGGCATTTTATTTGATATCCAACAACATCTTATGGGCTAAACTTTCACTAATGGTTATTATTCCAACATTATTAAAAGGAGTTATCCTACTACACACTAACACCTGATTCAGTGTAAAAACTGAAGGCAGCAGTACAGTATATAGAAAGATCCATACCTCTAAGGGGTTGAAAGAAGGCTGCCTGTTACCACTATTTCTGTTTAATATCCTCCTAGCACTCTTGTCAACTGTATTAGGCAACACAGATTCCCACACTCCCAAGCTTGGTGGCAGTCTGCTCTCAAGTCTGTTTTATGTAGACGATGTCCTGTTAATGAGTAAGACGAGGATCCGTTTACAGCGTTTGATGAACACCCTTCATAACTACCCTCTCTCTGAAACAAGTTAAAAGTAAACCTTGGCAAATAAAGTCATGTACGTGGGGAACAAAATCATCAAACATGGAAATTGGGACCTGAATGACAGCAAAGGGACATGGGAAGCCGTGTACAAATTATTAGGCTTCCTTATTGACATGACAACTGAGACGCCTCTTGACCGTGTATGAACGGTGAAGCAGCCTCCCTCCTCTTCACGTTCTGCTCGCTCTTCAAAGAACTTTTTGGCTCCACCCTGGCCCCAATGCCTAAAGTAATGCAGGCAAAATTATTCGCAACACTTGCCTATGGTTTGGAATCCCTGAGGGGGAGAGAGGTGAAACTGCTTGACAGCTTAACTACAACGTTTTACAGGAGGGTAATTCACCTACCACAACATTCCTTACCAGTCCAACTTCGATTAGAAATTAGCCTAGTCAAGCACAATGGCAGCCAGCAGGTTTCGCGAGTAGCAGGGCGGGTGCGGCTGTGAGGAGGGTAGGTGCTAGGAGGGGAACGGTGCCCAAGTAAAAAAAAAATATATATATATAATAAAAAAACACCTAGCTTGCCATGCCAGGTCCCGCGTCTCTGCTCCTGGACTCCTTGGAACTGAAACACAGCCAGGCTCCCCTGATCAATCACAATGCTGCAATGCAGTGTTGTGTGCTTGGTAAGTACCCAGGCTCCCCTGTCCAATCACAATGCTGCAATGCAGCATTGTGATTGGTATTGAGCGTCCTGGTACGATGCTCAACCAGGGAATGGGGGCCTGGGCTTGTTGTCCATGCAGGCTGTAATGTAGCCTAGATGGAGAACGGGGAAAGTGTGCCAGACTAGTTTGGGCAGTCCGAGAGGACTGACCATACGGTCATTGCCCACTTAGCAGTATGCAAGCTACTCCTCCCCAGCCCTGATCTGTGAACACAGCAGTTACCCCCCACCCGCCTGTAAAGTAAACCTAAAATGATAATAAGTTATTATCAATTCATATTTCCTTTCCTTTACACTGCTCAAAAGCAGTGGGGCGACGCTCCTCCACCATAGCGGAGGAGCCTTCCCTGGTCAAGCAATTGATTGCCCGTAAAGGGGCGTTTTTTAAACTGCGTTTTAAAATCCTGCAGGTTCCATGGTCATCATTAGACCACCTACTCTGGCTCGAAATCGAGATCTCAAGAGTGAAAATGCCTGCAAAGCGTTATCTACATGCAGCACTAGCCGGCCCACAGCTAGAAGTGATATAGGAAGCCCCATGTCAACTTTGGCTCTTTTAAAAAGCATCTTTCCAGGAACATCCGCTTATTGTCACTGCAAGAAGACAAGCAAGAACTGTCAAAATATGCCCACACCTGCACAGCTATTAACTACTGTCCAGTCCTCTCCTGCCGACCTTATCTTGAAATTTCGCTTGGTAAAGTTATAAAGCATACACTCCCCACTTTAAACCTACTGCCCAAGTTGTGCAATCGCACTGATTTGCAGCACTGAAGACTCTGTGGTTATTTCAAGGTATCCTTTGAGCACATTCTGTGTGTCTGTCCTGCAGTGGCCTCAGCGGGACGAGCTTGGTTAAAACAATTGTTTATACAGATGGGTCTTTGTTTGTGCAGGCATGCAGTAGTAGCTTCAGTTCAGATCGCTAACATTCAATTGAGTGCTAGTTTTGTAAAATTTAAGAATGTTGTAGAAAAAACTCTGGCAAAGAATGTAACAAATTCTTAACACTAGATGTTTCATCTCTTGTTCGAGACTGGCAACCTGCTCTCTATATATCTTCCGCCTAAAAGACGATCTGTTGGTAATCTGACCTCTTAAAAAGGCCTTGAATGTTTCCCAGACAGCGGTAGAGCCAGCCGAGTCCCTATTGATATCGAAGAAAATTAAGGACTCAGTTGTTAAAAATTTAACCTCTTCGTCTTCAAGCAAGAGAGTCCGGTCGAAGGACCAGGAAGGGTGTTTTATAGAGTTTCCCCGTTTTAAAGAAAATACCAGTGCAGAGTGGTCTGAGAGGTGCGAGGGAAGATAATCTATCGTAAAAATAGTGTCCTTTAGGCAATAGCTGAAAAGTGTGTAGTCAATTCTTGACTTATGTTTAAAACGGCTATTCCGAAGGGACACCCCTAAATTATTACCCGCCCTCTCTCTCCATACGTCCGCTAACCCAAGTTGTGTCATAATTGTTAGGATGGAGCGCCTAGATTTAACAGAGCTACAAAATCTAGATTTAACAGATTTGTCCAACCTAAGATTGAGAACAATATTAAAGTCCCCCATCCAAATTACTGGATCTTGAAGCGATATTAGATGGTTCCTGATCACATCCAGATATGATGGGTCATCGGAGTTAGGGCCATAATAGCCAACTAAGGTATAAATCTGAGCATCCAACATTACTCTCACTAATAGCCATCTCCCTGAGTGATCTTCTCTACATTCCAAAATTTGAGCTTTGGCAGTTTTTTTAAAGATGAATATGACCCCCCTGATATTGGCATTATGATCTGTTGAGCAAAATTTGTCAACCCACTTATGTTTCTTTAACAAAGCTGTAACCTCTGTTTTTAGAAGGTGTGTCTCCTGAAGAACTATCACCTGCGCCTGAGAGTCTCTCAGGTATTGTAAAATACAGTCACGCCTACCTCTCCCGCGCAGGCCGTTAATGTATTAATGTCATTTTTTTGTTCCAACACCTTCATTATTTCGCTCCTCCCAATGTTTAGTAGTTAGATTAATAGATTGGAGAGTTTTAAATATACAAAGCTTGGCCTGAGAAAGTAAATACGATATACAAATGAGGATTTTTAATGCGATACCCATCCCCCCCACCACCACCCCCAGTCCCACCCCACCCCCCTGGAAAAACCCACCCCTAACTATTCTAGCCTGATGACTGGCCAGATTATGCCCGCCTACAGCCTTACCCTACAGCCCCCCCTGCTGCTTATATTACACTAGCAATCTACCTGTGCCATCTATTATAAGTGCAAAAGTAAGTCCAAAATCCCGAAAAATAATAAGTGAAAAAAAGAATCTATTAAACTTACACTTTCTAAGTGTTAATATATATACATCTTGTTCTAAGTTCCGTGGAGGGGAGAGGCCAGAAGTTGAAAATGAAGGCATCACCATTAACCATTAACAATTACATGTGGAGACCCAGAAGGGCAAGAAAGGAATTCCTCTCACCCCATCATTTTGTCTTCTGGGCCTGTTCCCTAATAAGATTTAGTAGATCGTCAGCATCATGGACAGAGCGAATATTATGCATTTTGTTATTATGCATAATCCGTAAAAAAGCCGGAAACCTCATCTGCACTGTGACTCCTAAGGACTTGAACTTATCCATGCGTTGCCCCAACTCCCACTGTCTGTCCAGTGTGGTTTTGGACAGATCCGAACGTATTTCGAAGGAGAAGTCTGCGCACTTCATTGTTCTAGCCTTCAGAGCAAGGTTTAAGATCTTTTCCTTGAGTGCATAGGTCAAAAAGTTAATTAGCACCTTCCTAGGCTTAGATCTCGCCGGAGTTAAACGGAAAGGGTTTCTGTGTATTCGTTGGATGTCCTTGTCTAATTCTTCCGCTGTCTCTACTAAATTAAGGGATTCCTTCAAAGATCGGATTATGAATCCTTTAAGATCTGCTCCTTCTTTACCTTCTGGGATTTTTAAGAGTCGGATGTTATTACGTCTTGAATAATTTTCCAAAACCTCAACCCTCTCTCTTATGTCATCCCCATCTCTTTGGAGGACTTGTATTTTAGACTTGGCAGCCTCTAGATCCGTTGTTAGAAGACCAACTGAGCTTTCCAACGCGCCAGTCCTTTCGCATAGGCCTTCCACCTTTTGACCCAGGAGCTCACAAGTAGCCCTTATATCGTTCTGGTTAGCCTTCGACACTGCAAAGTCATGCCTTATTTCTTCCCTCATTGCACTGATTGAGCTGACTAGAGCCTCCAGCGTGTCTCCCCCCTTCAGAGATTCATGACCCCGATCCATTCCATCATCTGCCCTCACCTCCGTTACATTTGGCCCTGGCGTTCCTTCTAATAGAGATGAAACATCTAGTGTTAAGGATTGAGTCTCCCCTAGGAACAATACAAGATCAAGATAAATTGGCCGATTTAAACTCACAACTCAACAATATCTTACAGGGGAGGGTAAATAAAAGATGGGAAGCATTTAAAACCTCCCAATTTGAATTTGGTGAAGCCGCAGGAAAAGTTTTAGCTTGGAAAATAAAAGCAGATCAAGCTATTAAATTTATCAAAGAAATAAGGATAGAAGGTGAGGTAGTGACAAGAACCACCCAACCAGAAATAGGGAGAGCCTTCTTTGAATTTTTCGAGGAAATATACAAGGAGGTCCTTCCTAATGACCAACAAGCAAGAGACAGCTGGCTGGAAGCTATTACCCTCCCATCTCTCTCGATAATTCAAAGTAAGGCCTTGGAGTCCGATATCACAGAGGCGGAAGTGATCAAAGCCATTCATCAACAAAAAAAAGGGAAAGCGGCTGGCCCAGATGGGCTGCCAGGGGAGATTTATAGATCCCTGGAGAATGTCTTAGCCCCTGTGTTGATGTCCTTATTTAATGGTATCTTAATAGATGGGGAGTCGCCGCCCAAATCTTGGGGGGAGGCTACAATTATACTTATCCCGAAGCCAGGGAAATCTCCCCTCGAGTGCGGGTCATATAGACCAATATCACTATTAAATAACGATTATAAAATCTTTGCAACAATCATGTCAGCTAGATTGGCGAGTGTTATTGGTACTATAGTCCATCAGGATCAAAAAGGGTTCATTAAAGGTCGACAATTAGTCGACCTAACACACCAACTAATAGGAGCCATAGATATTGCTACTGCCTTCTCCCTACCTATGGCCACTCTAACTCTGGATGCAACTAAAGCATTTGACAGAGTAAACTGGCTCTACCTCATAGACGTACTTAAAAAATTCAACTGTGGGGAAGGTTTTTGTAGAACTCTAAAGCAGCTCTATAATACTCCTTCGGCCAGACTATTGATCAATGGGGTTTTGACAGACTGTTTTAATATAACTAGAGGTACGAGGCAGGGCTGCCCACTTTCCCCTCTCCTATTCAACCTATACATAGAACCATTTGCCCAGCTTTTGCGTGAGGAGGCTAATATTTCATCTTTTAGCTTTGGAGAGTGGGAAAGTCGGGTTGCTCTCTATGCGGATGACATCTTGATCTTTACTTCAGATCCAGTAAAGGCATTTCCCGTAGTCATCAAGCGGGCAGAAGAGTTTGGTCTCATCTCTGGGTACGAAATAAACTCTAGTAAGAGCGAAATAATGGTCTGGAACTTACCGGATATACAGCTGGGGGTAAATATTTCCACTTCCATCCGATATCTTGGTATAAGAATTACTCAAGAAATGGACAGTATAGGACAAACTAACTTAAATAGAATTTATATTGAGACTAAAAAACTTCTAAAATCTTGGTCTCATCTGTCACTTTCTATAACGGGTAGGGTGAACTTGGTAAAAATGTCCATTCTCCCTAAGTTTACGTTTATTTTTAATGCGATCCCTCTGGCATTCGACCCCAAATTAATTGAAAAATGTCAACAAGAAATAAACTCCTTCATATGGAACTATAAAACAACCAGAATAGCTTGGAAGAAGTTGAGGAGAAGAAGGGAGAAGGGTGGGCTCGCCTTGCCAGATTTACTGTATTACGCCTGGGCATTCCTGCTGTCACATTCTTGGATGCTTCTAAAAATGCCATCTAACCTTCAACCTGGGTCGATATACAAAGCAATGTTGATGGGGGTGAATCTGTCGGCAGAGGGTTTTTTGTTCAAATTTGGGAGCCAGAAATTCTTCAAAAAAATCAAGTTAAAAATTTTACACTCATGGGCCAAAACTTGGTTTAGTATTAGGAAGAGATTAGGGCTGTCTTATTATTCGGATTTGTCTCCAATCTGGGACTCGCCAGGTCTCCCAATATGTCTGAAGGATAGTCTGTCTTCCATAATACAACAAGCTGGCATCAGGAGATGGGGTCAGCTATTTAAGGAAGGGGCATTAATAGCTTGGCCCCAATTATATGAATCTGTAGGGCCCGGACTCTCCAGATTCAAATGTATCCAATTGGAAAGTTGGGCTAGAGCCCAAAGTCGTACAGACCCCCACCTAGGGAAGGCCAGCATCCTAGAGCAACAACTAGTGGAATCTCCATCGGGAGGGAAAGAAGTAGCTAAATGGTATTGGCAGTTGATGGAGGAAAGTGATGGAGAGTTCCTTCTCCCAGACCAGCTATGGGGGGGGGGTGTCTGGCATACACTGTGAAGAGCTCTGGCTTAAATCTTTTGATTTACTTCATAAAATTGTAAAACCATCATGGCTAAAACGAAATCAGCTATTTTCAGCACATCGTGCATATATAACCCCGTTGAGACTCTCCAAATTTCTCCCAGATAAAAAGTGCAACAAATGTAATTACAGCGAGGCCTGTGATGTACATATGTTTTTGGACTGCCCGGTCATCGCCGGCTTTTGGGAAGAAGTGAAGAACACCCTGAATTCCATACTAAACGTATCCTTGTCAATAACCCTACCACTTGTCATCTTTGGTTTGGATGACAACATCATTGGCAAGGCAAGGTCCTTCCTCTTCTATGCAATGCTATTGGCCAGAAGACAAATCTGTATTTACTGGACGGAGAAAACAGCCCCACTACACTCAGGGTGGCTTTCATCGCTATACGAGACATCTAGAGCGGACCTTAACAGATCATGCAGTAAACACAATCTAAGTTTTTGGAACCTGCTGATCGAATGGCGATAGTGTCCGGGGTTTTTTTTTTTTTTCCCCGGGTCCTATGATTATGCCTTGAATACTCCTTGACCGGGATCTTGTTTGTCTTGGTCCACTAACGGTCCTGCAGGCTGTAACATGCCTAGATGGAGTTTGTGAAAGCCCCTTGGATGTTGGAGTTGGTATGCCACCACTACATTAATTTGTGTACGAGTGGGGTGGTTGGCCTGTCCATCATTGCGGGTTAGGCAAATGAGGACAAAAAAAAAAAATAAATAAATAAATAAATAAATAAATAAAAAAAAAAAAAAGAATGTAACAAATTAATTATTTTAGGGTGTACAGTGTATGTTAAATTCCATGCTTATGAAATCTTGTTTTATAAATTGGTGTTTTATGCAATAGTTTTAATTAACTAGCATAAAACAAAATTTACATTTGAAATTTCAATTTGACATCACTGTGCATGATAGAACCAAAGTTCCCTCCTATATCAGATTTAGATTGAGTTTTAGTTGTATATTTCAAGTTTTATTGTCAATATGTGGTACATTAAGAAATTCTGAGTATTACAAAGGTAAAAAAGCATAGCCAGGAGGCCAATGCAAGAAGAAGAGATATACAAGACAAGGTATTTGCTAGCATATGGGAAGGGTATAGCTGCATATCTGGCATTCATTTTATAATTCATGACATTATTTAGATCTGCATATACATGCATTTTATATTAATTTGTTAATTTGTCGATTTTCTCTCATCAACCAAGACAAACAAATGATATATCCTAATATAGGCAAAATGTATCGGGATCAGTAACAAAGAATGTTTTCAACTAGATTTTTGAAGAATACTCTATTTAGATTTCCACCGTTAGTGTGTCTTGTTTTAACATCAGCCAATAGGAGACATTCAGTGGTGGGTTTCTTCACACCGCATCCTGGAAAGGCCTCTATGAGAGCTATCCTTTTCAGAGCCCTGGAAAAATAACAAATTAGTTGAGAATTTATAACTGTGTCGATTTGTATCGGGGGCCTTACACTGAAGCAAATTTCCTTGTATTGAGACACTCACTATATATGCCCACTATATTTTTCTGCTAGGACTGGAACCCTTGCTGGCATATGTGACATATAATCCCAGTGGTGATGAACACGTTTCAGAGTGGGGGTGCTGCCATCAATATTACATCCCTTGGTCCCGTGATGCTGAAAAATCGAAATGTCACACACAAAAAACACAAGTGTAGCATATGCGCGTGTACATTAAGGGTGTGGTATGGAGCAGGTGGTGCATTGTACAGCGCTGGTGAGATAGCACACATTTTCGATTGAAATAACCCCTAAATTTGCATAGAGATACAGTTTTACTCGTAAAACTATATAGCGCAAAAACGATAATATGTGGAAATCAGGTTTCAGAGAATATTTATCATTTGCACAACACCAAGTAAAGTGCCTGGATTTATTTCGATCATATTCAAATCTTTGTTTCCATCACACTTCAGAAATTCCCAAAACTGTGCTTCATCTGTGCTTTCCTAATGGCTGCTATAATTTGAAAGATGTGTATGGTTAAGTTGATGGCATTAAAAAAAAAAATTGTGTGTTAGAAAAAGAATGACATCTGCCAGCCTTTTCTTTAACTTTCTGTGCGTACCCCGGCAGGATTGTCACTTAGGCAACTTTTACAAAATCTTATCACTTTATAATCACAGAAATAAGAGTAAACAACAGTTTCCAAATAAGCAGCAATTTGTCAGAAGCCAGAGCTTGACATTTGACCTTTGCCTTTGAATAAGCAGGATGCAGCTAATGTGAGGAGATAAACACACATTTTAAAGGCATCTTTAATGCTCATTCACCTGATCTCCAGCTTAATTAGTTCTGGTGCTGCTTCAGCACACCCCACACCTCCTTCCAGCCCTATGTATAATCCTGTTAGGGAATCAATCTGTCAAGGTGTTGTTTTACGGTCATTTTAAACTCTTGTAAATCAGCAACCCCAATATGTCCATCCTGTTGATGCTTGATTGCATCGAAGCATGCTGCTAAATCTAGGGATATCTACTCAAAGGGAATACAATGATTCATTTGAAACTATTTACTCCTGGGAGTTGGGCAAGTCAGGCATTGTGGGAGAGTAGGATCTGCCTCTTATGTTGCCCCCACTTTTTTTCTGATGTTTACACTGGTTTCTGGCTATAGTCTGGCTGGGACCCTGCTAATCAGGGCCCCAGCCACTCTGTTCTCTCTAAACGACATGGAGTGCATATTAGGTGCACTAGTGATTGGATACTCTGGTACCTTATGAGTCCCGAGTATATGGTACCTTAGGTACCAAGGGCATAGGTACTTCACAGGCCTACCAGGGGCTGAAGCATGTGTTATGCCACCCCTGGGAAGCAGACTAAATCTGACACCACAGGCCTGCTACTGCAGCCTGGGAGAGGTAGTGCTAGCACTCCCCACTAAGATATAGGTTCCCTATATCTCTCCAGCACACACATTTAAACCTATCAGTCACCCCTAAGGCAGGCCCTATCAATCCTGAGGGCAGGGTGCTTGGTTTCTATGTGAGAGGGTGCCCCTGCCTGAGCAGGGCCCCTCTGCAGCTCTCAGAGTCCATTCTCTGGGGCTGTTTGTGAATGCGGTCAAACCATATACTCTTAAGTGCAATATAACCTCGCGGTAAATGCTAACTTTGGAATTCGAAACATGTCGTGTTTGGTGTCAAACGCTTTGGAATCATACCCCCACACCAGTAACTGGTGTGGGAGTATGATCCCACCCTTCTAGAGGGATAGACATGTACTTACTGTGGAAACGCGGTAGAATCCTAAAGAGCCCTGGCATCACAAAATGGATGCCACCAGTCACAGACACTGGGCTGCCCTCCTGCTGATGACCGATGACCTCTGTGCATACACCAGTTCAAACCGGCTCAGGGGCTACCTGTCCTACTCAGGCGTGAAACTGGACAAAGGGAAGTGGGTGTAGCCACCCACTCCCCTATCCCTACGATAGGTGGGGTCATAGAGTTAGTCCCTCCCTTCCTTCTAGTATATGTTAGGGAACCCTTGCCATTGCAAACTAGATATCCCTGGATGACACTCTGAAGAAGAATCCTGGACCTTCGACGTTCCACTACCTCTGGAAAACTGAAGAATCTCCCTTGGAGTCAAGGAGTGACTCCCCTGCTTGGCAGGCACCAAAAACTACAACAATGGTAGCAAACTCCACCGCTCCCGCCAGAGCCCGAAGTCCCTGCAGCCCAGGAAGGGGATTTCCTGACTTCTCTAAAGGCCATCGTGAGTCCCCAGCGACGCTGAGGCAAATGGACCTCACGAGTGGTGAGGAACCGCAATCCCTGGGTACCGTGCACTATTGTCGAGTGCAACCCCTTCACAATGTTCTATGAACCTGTGCTTTGGGCCACGTATGGTCCAAGCCTCTAGCAAGGATCCCTCCAAAGATCAGATGACTACCCTGTACTGAGTGACCGTGGGCCCCTGTTGAGTGGATCCTCCCGAGGAGTGTTCACAATCCCTTGCCGGCTGGCTTGTGGGTCCTCTGAAGACTTTTCTACACTTCCAAAGGGCTCCCCTGGTTGCTCCAGGCCTGCCCTTACTTACCCTTGCTGGGTGAGTCCGCCAGACCTTGCTGGTCTGCACCGCTGACTTTTTATCCTTTCCACGAGACTTGCTGTTGCCAAGGCTTGTTGGCTCCAATATGGTCGCCGACACCGCAGTAAGCCGCAGACTTCGTGGGACACACCGAATCCAGCTCCTGGTCATCATCGACGCCTCCTGGACATCGTGGCTGAAGAGTCAAGACACCCGTGAACTACCTGAAAACACCCGACGACTGTGGGCATTCATCTTCCTTGCCCCGGGTCACTGCCAAGTGACTTTGAACATTGTCCCCTCTGCTTTCAGGTCTTCCTTCTTCTGAATCCAGGCTTGGATTCCACCGGACACTTCTTTCTTCACAAGCAGCAAGTCTTCACTGGCTCCCATTGAAAATGACGCCGCGACCCGACACCAAAAGACACCTATGCACCCGGTTTCCCTGGGTGAGGTAACTCCAGCACTATGGAGCTCCTTTGGGTGTTGGTTCTAGAACTACTTACCCTGTAAGTGACTTGCTTGTAGTCTCCTTCGAAGTGCCCTAAAACTCTTAATTTCCAATCTCGACTTGCACCATTGAAGTCAACGGCGATTCGCGGCTGTGTTCACACACTGCACGCGTCCCCTGTGAATCCTTTACTTACCTGCCTTGGGTGGTTTTGTGAGGCCCCAACACTTCTAAAGGCCCTAGGCCTTGTCCCTTTGCAAATCGTTATCTCTAAGTCTCTTTTTTAGTATATGGTCTGGTACGTCCCAGGGCCACAGCCATAGTTGTGCTTAATTTATTGTGAAACGTTGATTTGTGCATATGTTCCTGACTTCTAATCTCATAAAGAGATTAGTAGAGAGTTGATTAGTAATAAATACATATATTTTTGATAGATATACCTGTGTGGTGTCCTTTCATTTGGTGATTCAAGAGATTATGTGGTAAAACAAGCTGCTTTACATTCCTCCAAGACTTAGCCTGAAGGCTGCGCTCCACAGCTACCACTAGGATAGCTTTCTTTAAAGGTTGTCTTAAATCTACTACCATAAGAGTCGAATTGTACTGGTGCAAGGTGTCCACTTTAATTAGTGACCAGCATATACCAGGCCATCTTCTCACAGACATAAAATGTGTTTCCTTGGTGATTACTTACCTTGACCTCCTTCTATCCAAGGACAAACATTAAGCTTCCACTTTTTTTTTTTATTGAATACTTTTATTGAGTTTTGCAAGATACAGCAGATTATGGATCGCATGTCATTTTCCTGTGTATCCCCAGGAAAGGCACATTAACAACAATTTCGTAACAGTTCTGAATCAAGAATTACAGTGACCAATAGAAGAAAACCAATTCCCTCGTGTTGGGGCCACCGGGACCCTCAGCAAATTCCTCTTCCATCCCACTATAGCAGCGCCACACCTACCAGATTTTCTCCCACTTTCTTGGGCATCCCCTGCCCAAATAAATCTTTTTTTCATTCAACATGCACCAGTCCATGTCTCGTTCCACCTTAATCAAAAATATGATCCTGGCTTTGGAAGAAGAAATTGCAACTAGATGCCCCCGCTCTGCTTCCTATGACGGCGCAGGGTTTGTGGCTGTCAGCACGGCAGCTGTCCCAAAAGTATTCCGCTTATTAGCGGTTCAGTTAATTTCTAGTTTTATCAATCACTTTTCTTGAGACCTACTGATATCCAAGCTCATTCTGGAAGGCACGTGACTATGTACAATTCTTTTAGACCCCAAGGGGCAGATTTACAAGCCCCTTGCGCTACTTTTGCGTCACTTTTAACATGGGAAAAGTGATGCAAAAGTGGCACAAGGGGCTTGTAAATCTGCCACCAAGAGTCTCGAAAGAAAATCAGGCTTTCAAACTAAGGGGCGGATTTACAAGCTCCCTGCGTCACTTTCGCGTTACTTTTAACATGGGAAAAATGACACAGAAGTGGCGCAAGAGGCTTGTAAATCTGCCCCTTAGGATCTTATTGCAATGCTTTTTTCAGGGAGCTTTTTTCAGTGAGTTTCCCTCCAACAGCCTCCAATGTGATTCAGCCTTATTCATTGTGCAAGCGTAATCACCTTAGTGAATGCACTTTTCCCAGACTGCCTTTCTCCTTTGCTAACAAGCACTGGCGGTTGTGAGACTGCATTGCAGCTTCTTGCGCTCTCTCTCTCACAAAGTCTGGTTGAACAGTGGCCACCACTCTGCTGTAAGTTAATTAGGAAGGGGTAGAATTGCATTACAGCTGCAGTTTAAATAGGTTACGAGAACTGGCTTTTCATTCTTCTCATCTGTTCTTCTAAGATGAATAGTGAAAGTGGAAAAGAGATATGTATAGCAACATGTTGATTTTGCAGACCTATAGGTCATTACAGGAACCAGAGATCCTCTGCATGTTGCTGCACATTCCGAGCTACAGCATTTTTTAATCTGGTTCACAGCAAACATGTTTGCACCACAGACTCCGCTTTTGTTGTTCAGGTCTGCAACCTTACTACCACTTTCATATGAAAGATCATGACACAAAGGGAAGATCAGCACAGCATGGCAGCTAACGTTGGTGCGTCATTCTAAGGTGAGAGAGAGTCTTAGAGCCACATCTACTAAGAGAGGGCACTGCTAAGCTCTCCACGAGCGATAGTACAGAAACAAGCTGCCTGGCGCTACACACACACTTTGTGATATGGTGCAAAGGTGTGAGCGGGGTGTCTAGCATAGGTTTTGTACTGGAAGCATTTCTGGCGTTCATCAATGTCGTATTCGCAGTTCTTGCCCTCACACCATGGTAAGCACTCACATATCTAGTCTTCTGCATGTCTGTGCCAATTGGCCCCATTATGACACTGATTCAGCTGGCAGCGGTTCACCTCTGTCTACCAGTAGCCGCTCAAGTAAACTCCCATGCAGAGTCACTGGTGTGTGCTCCCAGCATTAATGCACAAGCCTCCTGTTCACACATATTTTTCACTTTCTCCCATCTCCTACCTGCTGCAACCATGCAAGACACACTGGGTATGTCACAGTATGGACTTGAAAAAGAAGCCCCAGTTTTCTTTTTACGGCCTCCATATTGGCAGAGAAATATGCTACACGAGTCCCAGTAATTCTGGCACTGGCCGCCTGTATAACCTTCTTGGTAGGTACAGCGGTGTGACTCCACTCCATCTATGCACACCCCTCCATTCAGACAAGGATGGGACTCACACTTGTCAATCTCGTGCTGACAGTTTGAACCTTTACAGCCAGAGTGGCAGGTGCAGATGTATGCATTGACACTGTCTGTGCAAGTTACGCCATTGAAGCACAAGGTGGGTTTGCAATACGTGAGGTTCTTTTCAGAGTGAATGCCTGCAAAGCCTGTCACACACATACAAGTGAGGTAGAGGTGGACGAGACACTGAAAGCTCAAGCCAGGCTTTAGTCTGAGGCCTGCCTCTGGCTCAGCCCGAGGTGCTCTTGGATCCTGAGCCCAAAATGAGCTGAGCTTCTATGCGTCCTTTGCCTGCCCCTCATACTCTACCATCAGGAAACAATTAAAGACAAACATTCTTGTAAAACAGAAGGGAAAAAGAGACACCTATCTATTGGTTAAACTGCATAATGTGCCATAGAAACCTGATCAATCCTGAATGCCCTTCTCGCAAATTGTGTGAGCCTAGGCAATTTGTTTACTTTCACTGAGTCTCCTTTTTCTTCATAATCAGTTCAGAAGAAGAAATACTGAAGTTTTGCATGATTGTGAATGGGGCCATTCACGCCAAGATCGTAGCATCTGCACTGACTGCTAAAGTGAAGCTCTGGTGAGCCCAACTTGTCACGCTACAGTGACCGCCAGCCACAACTAGCAATGCAAGATTTGCACTTTGTGCTGCAGCATCGACAGCCCATGGTGACCACCAACACAAAGCTCCAGCAATGGTCACCCACAATGTCTAGCAGGATGTTCACCTACAGAAACGACAATCTGTGATGCCTGGTCTGCTCTTCGAGTTATAGCGATGACCATCTGGGACCATCTCCGAACTCCTTGCGGCCTCCTCTACCATGAATGGAATGCTTTGCACTAGACTGTGTAAGGTAACTTTTTCAGGAGGGCTAATCTGGTCCCTGTACCTGGTCCACGCTCCATCATGGTTGGCCTGGACTTGTTACTTTCACCTGGTCTTGCAAGACCAGATAACCGCAAGTGGTGCTTTGTGCTTTTAGGAGCAACACTTACCTTACATCTCTCAAATTGTATATATGTAATTCTAGTGATTGGATTTTTGTCATTTTGTTGCCAAATAATGTATTTAATTTTACTCTGTTTGTCTAACTTGTGGGATTTTAATTTCTTGTGTTTTCTTTTATTGCTGTTTGTGTGCTCCATAAATACTTTACAGATTGTCTTTAAGTTAAGCCTGACTGCTTTCGTGCGAAGCATCCAGAGGGTTAAGTATAAGTTGTGTTAGTGACTTTTGGTTCTTCACCCTGACAAGGATTATGGCTGTTGCTTGAGTAAGGTTGACCACCCCTCAACCAACAACTCAATTTCTCACAAGTCTGCAATTGGTGAGGTTATCAGGGTCTACTGATGTTTTCATTAGGCGTGGAAGACTCTGGGCTGTAAATGATATTGTCTGAGAAGATGCCTTGAATGAGGAAAGCATTGACAATGGTAATTATCATTAAGAGAGAGCTTTATGAAGGATGACATGATCGTCATCAGAGGTGGTTTTGAGGGAGCTCTGCATGTGAGCAAGACCTGGGAGAGATAGGGGTTTAAGGGCTGACCAGTGCAGGATTCTGCAGGAAGGGTTGGGTGTAAGAATTGAAATCGGCTTGGTGTTGTTGATGTGCTGTTGGATCTTTTATATTTTTTAATTTTTTAGAGGTTAGTTGTATTACACTTTTCTGTGGAATGAGAAATGAGTGGGCCTGTTAGGGGTTTGATGCAGAGCTTAGTGATCTTGAATAATATTTGACTTCTGTTGGTTGCTTCGCTGATGGTGTTGGTGTAGTACTCTGCTTTGGCTGATGTGATGAGATGTCTGCGTGTTGAGCAGAGGGACTTCAGTAACAAGAGGTCCTTTAGAGTTCTGTTTGTGTTCTTTTTTCTTTCATCTATGTGGATGAATAATTTATTGTCAGCAAAGGCCTTTAGAATACCAAGGTGCTGAAGGTTTTGTTTGCACTTGTGTGTTGTAATTGGATACATTGAAACACAAATGTTCACATAGCTTTCCAAATTGTTTTTGAACTTGTTTAGAAGGGATTGTAATTGAATGTGGAACTGATAGGCAGGGAGATGTGTTCAAGCATTAGTTTGTCTATGGAGAAGTCTTTGAAGGATCTGCAGGGCTGTTCTCTTTTGAGTTGACCTTGGTTTGTTGGTAGGGAACTAAGCATGGTAATCGAGATGCCAAAGTGGTCGGACCAGTGAAAAGGTATGGGTGGCTTGCATTGAATTCTTGATGATGTTGAGAAGACAAGGAAAATGATGAGGGCTTTGGAGTGTGTTGGGGTTGTGGTACACTGTGCCACTTTGAGTATATAATGAAGGTAAAGAGGGTGCCTCTTGTTTTTTTTAGCTTGTGTTGTCTAACAGGTTGACCTCATCCAAGAAGGCATGTTGGATGGACAGGGTGGTGAAGAGATGTGAGAATTCCTCAATGCACTCCTTGTTCTGCCTGAGAGGGCTGTAGATGAGATGAAAGATGGACTTCTGTATTGAAGAGAGTAGGAAGTGCAGTTGAGCCTAATGTTACTTGCACACAGCTCAGTACCAAAAAGTCTTATGGATGACAGCAAAAACTCCTACCTTCTTATTTATGCCATCCATACAATTGATGCTGTAGCTTGTGGGAAGAATGAAATCTAGGTTGTGCAAAGATTAACCCTATTTCTGTGGTGAAGAGGACATCAAGCTTGTGATAGGTGATGAGGTCTATGCTATCTGGTGTGTGGACTACTGCAGAGTGAGTGAGTCTCATTGCATGAGTTGGATAGTGTGTTCTATAGTTTGAGAGTGTGTGGCAGTTAGTGGGATGAGTACAGGCTTAGGTTGGGTCTCTGCCTTGTGCTAATGCTATGTGAGTGTCCGGGTCTGCTACATCTGGTTAGGATTGTGGGTATTGGCAGTATGGCGTTGTTAGACCTGGCATCCTTGGCAAAGGTTTCCCCCTAACTTTTTGCCTTCAACCCACCTGTTTGTTGACTTTTTTTGCTGGTTTTAGGACACTGCGCCTTTTACCACTACTAACCAGTGCTAAAGTACTCTTGCTTTGTCCTTACAGCATGGTAGGATTGGCTGACACCCAACTGGCAAATTTAAGTTACTTATAAGTCCCTTGTAGAGTGACACTACCTGTTCCCAGGGCCTGTAAATTAAATGCTAGTAGTGGGCCTGCAGCAATGATTGTGACACCCACTTAAGTAGCACGTGTCTCAGGCTTCCTTCCAGCCTGTAGGTGCAGCTCTAAACTGTCATTTTGACCTGACAAAGTAAACCTTTTGCTACGCCCAAACCTTTCTTTTTAATACATGCAAGCTGTCCTTAGGGTAGGCCCTAGACAGCCCAGAGGTCAGGGTACAATGTAATTAAAACGTGGGGCATGTACTCAAGTCTTACATGCCCTGGTAATGAAAAACTCTTAAATTGTTTTTTACTACTGAAAGGCCTACCTCTCCCTTAGGACAGCATTGGAGTTACCTTATTAAATTTATTAAGTTGTAATTTCTAAATTGGAGCAGGTAACCAGTTCCAGTTTGGTGTCTTTGGAATTGTAATGAAAAATCCTAAATTATGGTAAAGTCGGATTTTAAATTGCAATTTTGAAAATGCTACTTTTTGAAAGTTGCTGTTTTCCCACCTTAGCCATTTAGTGCATGCAGCCTGATTCTCAAGGTCACATGACTAGGTGTAGTTAGCAGTTGGGATTTGTGTATTCCTCCTAGACAGCCACAAACAATAGAGAGTGTAGGTGTGCCTGGATGGGGTGGCGTAACTGGGCACAGACCTACTTACACTTGAACAGGCTGTGTCCTGTCTCCACACAAAGGGCTGCATACCCCCATAGTTAGTCTAGAGATAGGATAGAGCAGGCAGGATGCCTGGGGACTTCAAAGGGTAACCTCTAGAAGCTTCTCCCCACTTCAAAGGCAAGGCACAACTGGGTATAAATATTGGACAACAGGTGCCGACTCTTCAGTGCAATTCCTGACCTATGGATACTTTGCCACGAAGAAGGAATGCTGTGCTGCTGGAAAGACTTCCACTCTGCTGGACTGTTGCTTTGAAGGAACTGGTGCCCTGTTGTGCTGACTTGTTGCCTTCTGCCCTCTTGCCTGTGTGAGAAGAACTGGAACTGCATTTGTTGAACCCAGGACCCCAGAGAGAATCAAAGGGCTAGTTGGCTGGCCTTCTAATGTGAACCTGAGTGACATGAGGTTCTCACAAACTTGACTCGAGCACATGGACTCTGCCATCTATGAGTTTACTTTGCCAAGTGTTGGCATCCCTATCCTGGACCCTTGCAAGTGGGCCTAAGGTGTATTGCCACCTTCTAGGGATCCAGCAGAATCAATGCATCTTTTCTGCTGTGTGACGCAAAGTCACTGCTGCATGGATTTTCCCCATCGTAAAGACCTGCATTGCATTGAAGCCCCTCGTCTCATTGGAACCACCATTCCGTGGTGCATCCTCAGCACAGACCCTTGCATCCCTCGTCAATGCCAACCTTGGGGTCAAGACTTATTTGCATATAGCTGTGTCTGAACTGGGGTGGTGAAGTGAGCTAAAGAACTATGATGGATTCAGCGCAGATCTGTGACTGGGGGTGAGTGTCTGAAAAGTTTCAGCGCTCCGTCCATCATCTCCTTGTGTTTGCTTTGCTCACCCTAAGTTGGCAGGGTATGTCCAGACGTGGGTCCCTTGCTCACTTTGCCACTGAATTCAAGCTAGTCTGGCTGATTAGGGCTGTTAGCCCGAAACCGGTCCCAGGGTGCTTGTTTCCGGTCCTGGGAAGACATGGCTCGGCAGTTCTGACTGGACTGTTCCCATGAGGCACAGGGTCAAGACTGATTTGCATATAGATGTGTCTGAACTGGGGTGGTGAAGTGAGCTAGCTAAAGAACGATGATGGATTCAACCCAGATCTGTGACTGGGGGTGAGTGTCTGAAAAGTTTCAGCGCTCCTTCCATCATCTCCTTGTGTTTGCTTTGTTCGCCCTAAGTTGGCAGGGTATGCCCTGACCCTTGCTCACTTTGCCACTGGATTCAAGCTAGCCTGCCTGATGAGGGCTGTTAGCTTGAAACTGGTCCCAGGATGCTTGTTTCCGGTCCAGGGAAGACATGGCTCGGCATTCCGACTGGACTGCTCCCACTGGGTCAAGACTGATTTGCATATAGCTGTGTCTGAACTGGGGTGGTGAAGTGAGCTAGCTAAAGAACGATGATGGATTCAACCCAGATCTGTGACTGGGGGTGAGTGTCTGAAAAATGTCAGCGCTCCGTCCATTATCTCCTTGTGTTTGCTTTGTTCGTCCTAAGTTGGCAGGGTGTGCGCAGACATCTTGCTCACTTTGCCACTGGATTCAAGCTAGCCTGGCTGATGAGGGCTGTTAGCTCGAAACCGATCCCAGAATGCTTGTTTCCAGTCCAGGGAAGACATGGCTTGGCAGTTCCAGCTGGACTGTTCCCATGAGGCACAGGGTCAAGACTGATTTGCATTTAGCTGTGTCTGAACTGGGGTGGTGAACGATGATGGATTCAACCCAGATCTGTGACTGGGGGTGAATGTTTGAAAAGTTTCAGTGCTCCGTCCATCATCTCTTTGTGTTTGCTTTAGACTCCGCTTCACAGCCCCTCAGAATCGATGCATCACCCGACTACATAACGCATCCGCTACGTCACACTTCGCATCGCAAGCCACCATTGACAGGTCGTTGATGATGATTCAGTGTCATGCATCACAAACCCACGGCATCTTGGAACCGATGTATTGCTTCTGCTATGTTCTGCATCTTCGACGCAGACCCTCACAATGCTCCTTAGAAAAGGATTTAAAGTACTTTGTTCAGCAGGCTTAACTGGATCTATGTAGCCTCCCTGTGCACCTTCGCGGTCGGCCTGAATTAGTGACTTTGTCCTGGTCAACCACGACCAGATAGCCACAGTTGGTGCTTCACACTTTTTGGCACTATTTTAACTGAAATCGTTAAACTTGCATATCTCCAGTTCTACTGATTGAACTTTTGTCATTTTGGTCTCATTGGATTGGTGCTGTTTTACTTTTTTTAAATAACTGTAGTTTTATAACCTGAAGTGGGATCATTTTTGTGTGGTGTTTTTCACGTTGTTACTGTTTGAAATATCGAACCAATACTTTACACATTGACCCTGAGTTAAGCCTGACTACTCTGTAACAAGCTACTAGAGCCCTGAGCACAAGTCAATTTAGTGTTGGGTTGTGCCTCAGCCTGACAAGGATTGTGCTTAGTGCATTACCAGGGCTCACAGCCTAGTCAACCAGCAACCCCATTTCTCACAGTTTGTTAGAAATAATAAAGTGTAAATAATTAAAGAAACCAAATTTAAAAGTACAAATGTTAAAACTTTCTCTAAATATGAAAGAATTTGAAATAGGAAGCTAAAAAATAAAGTTAGTATCCTCAGATTTATTCATGGGAGCACTGCAAATGCATCAGACAGACTACAGTATAGATGATGAGTTGTCTCAATTGAATTTAGAATAGCTCCAACCTTCCCATTAAAATTAAAATGTAGATTTTACATATTTGTGAATCAAATTAAATATTTAATCAATTGTGTGTTTGTTGGATCAATTTGTTTTTCTATGTGGCATATTATCAAGGTCAGCGTTAAAAATTATCGCCGGTTTAGCGGCAGAAAACTGCCGCTAAAGCGGCGATAATGGGCTTGATAATATGGCCTTGTGAATTCCCATAGAAGCCCAGGTTCACACCAGAACCCGGGCTTCTATTGGAATTCTCCAGGGCATATTATCAAGCTCATTATCGCCGCTTTAGCGGCAGTTTTCTGCCGCTAAACCGGCGATAATTTTAACGCCGTCCTTGATAATATGCCCCCATATTTCTTGTATATTGTTTTAGGGTTCA
Organism: Triturus cristatus; assembly: GCF_964204655.1. Classification (NCBI taxonomy): domain Eukaryota; kingdom Metazoa; phylum Chordata; class Amphibia; order Caudata; family Salamandridae; genus Triturus; species Triturus cristatus. The sequence goes on from NC_140590.1 coordinate 232,633,804, forward strand.
AATCATCATAGATGCTTTAGCTGGGTCCCTACTTCTCTTACAGTAATGACACAGTGGATGTCTCTGGATTCCAATTATGACTCAGTTGGGGTCCCAGGGTTCCAGTAATGATTAAGACAGAAGTCGAAAGGTTAAGAACCCACTGTTATAGGGCAATAACTATTTTAAGTTTTGTGGCAGAACTTTACTTATCACTTTGTATCACGAATTTTCTTTTCAGGACTGCCTCCAAAGCCTATGCAGAAAGAATCGCATTAAAATCGACTTTCTGCTGTATTTTTCATGAAAAGCTTGCTCCCTTGTTCCTCATGCTCGCTCTTTCAATGGGAGTCTATATATTCAACCGCTTTGATTTCAGTGCAATTACAGCACCCTAATTCCCATTTGATTTACTTTCCAAATTGTTGGCATTAAAATAGAAGAGAATATGCGGTGTTAATGGTCTCCCATTTCCTCAAAAGGAGCCAGAAACAAACAATACACACATATCAGGGGAGAAATTAAAAACTAAGCAATCAAATTGTATTGTTTCAGCGACACATCAATCACGTCCAAGTTTTAATATCCATGCAGCCTGGTGCACGCGCCGAAACAATTGTACAATATCGTCTAAAAATGGCACTATAATCCACAGCTCTATCTTTCTGTCTTTGCACGGATGACAATATTTCTGATTGAAAAATGCATACTGTCATTTTTCCTTCACATGTAGAGCACAATTAATATTTGCTTTGTTTTATTGTCTTTCAGAGACACTTATACCCCACACAGAAGTAATCTTCGTGAAATGTCATTGGTATCTTCCAAGTGCAGAGTGATTCATTTCCAGCCAGCCGAAGATGTTCTCTCTAATAAATAACTGTAGATTAGTCTATCAAGCTCCCTACAAGAGCGGATTGTATGATAGGAATGTTATTAATGAAACAGATTACATTGGATGAAGCTGTGCTCTGCCATGGAGCACACGGCTTTGATTGAATCCATGGTTCTGCTGACATATAGTCCACGCTCTCTGAAGGCTGAAATATTATTTACATCCACAAGAAAACAGCAAGAGGTCTTCGAGCTTTGTGTAGCTTAATATCAGCCAATTCACAGCTGGATTCATAGAAAAGGCAAGCGAAGTTACAGTTTTTTTTACTACTGCTACCTTTTCGACCTGAGCCAGAAGGCATATCATTTACGAACCACAGATCTGGTATCCCATCAAACCTAAAGCAGGTCCAGACGAGCATTTGCCCGATGGGGCCAGTTAGAAAGATGGGGTGCTGCTGAGGCCTCTGTCACTTTTCTAAGCTGAGAAGAATTGCAGCAGCCACAGGGCCGGACTGGCTGGACCAGGTATCGGGCGCTTCCCTGCAACGGCTGGAACGGTGGGGGCTGGTTTTGTAGCAGTGGGGGCCGGTTTTGCAGCAGTGGGGGCTGGTTTTGTTACTGGGGCCTGTTTTGCAGCAGCGGAGGCTGCTTTTGTTACTGGGGGCCTGTTGTGCAGCAGTGCTGTAATATTGTCCCCCAGTAATAAAAGCAGCAAGCAAGCATTTCCAACCTCCTGGGGCCACGCAGTGCCCCAAGAAAATTGCCAAGGCTGCTTTGAGTTCCCAGTCCGGCCTTGCGCAGGGGGCTTTGAAAGACAGAGAGGGAGGTGGGGGCTGTGGTATAGGATTAAGGGGCCCATACGCGTTGCGGCATAATTACATGGGAAAAAGAGAATGTACACACAGACTTGCATTCAGGTGTGGGCCAGAAAACCACGAGCGGTTTCCGCTTGTTTATTATATTGCCTCTGTCCTTGCCTGACCAGAGGATGTTTACTGTGCATTTCCGGGGTGAAATCTTACCGTGGTGGAGGGGTTATGCGTCCATTACATCCCTTCCCAACTTGGCAATGAACTCAGCATGCAAAGTCTCAGAGCCTCTGGCAAGGTGGTGGGTCAGGTCTGAGGTTAGACCGTTGTTACTGGGAACACCCTCTTTGTTCCTCAGGACCCTGGCCATTTTAGGGGTGGACTACGGCATCGGCCGCAGTACTGGCTTAGCCGGGAGTCATGTCACTGGGGCCAGATTCTTCTTCCCCTTCTTCCAGTTCAGACAAGTCACGGAAGTCTACTATCTGTAACCATGATATGTTCCTAGTGACCAATTTGTTTTTGTAGGCAGTGATCATTGTCCCATTTGCCTGCGTAACAGTCCATACACCTGGTTCAAAAGGTGTTCAGAATTTTAAATCTTGGTCTGCGGTCCTTGAGCAGTACCTTGTCCCCCGGCGAGATCACTCGTGAGGCGGCTTACAGTTTGAGGCATGTGTGCACGTTGGTCGGGCACGCCGGGTCTGGGTGTTCCTTGGGTCATATGGTGATGAAGACCATGCAGGATGGACTGGGATTATGTCCCATCGATGACCATTGAGCATCAGAGACTATGAGAGCATTGAATAGTGCAATGCGGCATTCTTCGGCACTCCCTCAAAAATTTCCGAAGGCTGATTTAAAGATTGGTTCCCTCGGCTACAGCAGCTCTGAGGGTTTTGTTCATTGTCTGCATGAATCGTTCTGCCTCTCAATTTGCTTCGGTCATTGGGGCATGATTTGGTGATGGCGTGCCCCTAGGCCTTCCAATAAGTCATGGAACTTGGCCCCTTGGAAAGGCGGCCAGTTGTCCATCTCTATTCTGTCTAGCAGGCCAAAAAGCACCAGTGCTCTTTCTAGCGCTGGCGCTTCATTGTTGGATGCCGTGGATGAAACGACTTCGACGAGAGGGCATTTTGAGAAACCCATCAGGGAAACTCCCTAGGTCAAGAATCACTTTAGACCACAGCTGTCCTGTCATGACAGGTGCGGGTGCTTCTTCAGAGCTAGTAAGCTGGCATGAGTTGCACTGCCTTACCGTTTTGTCGACCATGGCTTTGAGGCCCGTGAACCAAACCTTCTCCCTCATGCAGGACTTCATTTTTGCTGTTCTTTGATGTCAGCCAAGAGCTAGTTCTGTAACTCAGTGCTGCAGTTCCTCCGGAATTACCAAACAATTCCCTCTTAAAACCCAGTCCTTCTGTTGTATTTCTTACCTCAGTGTGCACTTGCCACATGTTACTGATCTTAATCATTTCCGAGTCTTGCCACCTGTTAGCGTCCCACAGGAAATTGTACCATGAGCTGTTTAGCAGAGTGTTCATTATTTTCTCCAGCACTTGGTCTGTTGCAGTGGCGTCTCTGATTTCTTGGAGGCTTAGGGCTTGAGGCAAAATCTCTGGGATATCAGGTTAATGTATGATACGGTAGCGTCTGCATTGTCTTCGGTTTCACCAGCCAATGGTGGTGCGATGCGTCAGAGGGAGTCTACTGGGTTCTTGGATCCCTGTTGATAGGTGACCTCCATGTGGTAGTGCTGCAATCAGATAGCCCAGCGCTCTATTTGTGGTGGAAGGTGTAAGTCAGAGCCACGAAAGAGAGGGACATATGGTTGGTGGTCAGTGACTACTCTGAATGGACTCCCACAGAGGTACAAGTGGAAGTGTCCACAGACCCACTTAATGGGCATTGTCTCATTATCAATTTGGGAGTAATGTGCCCCACCATATGGAAAGTACTTTCTTTGGCGGCGCCCTATTTCCAAGGGATGTCTGTTTTTGGTGAGGGCTCTTAAGGGTCCGGAGATGGTAGCCAGATTAGAGATAAACCTACCACAATAGGTGGCCATCCCCAGGAAGCTACAGACTTCTGGAACAGTTGTCGGGCTGCATGCCTTGCAACTTCCGGGGTCAACTTGCATAAATACAGAGCTGAAGAGCTCAATGGAGTTCTGGAAGAGGGGGCTTTTTTCTTGGTGCACAGTGACACCATGCTGCCACGTTGAAGTCTAGTTTGAAGAACCATCTTGGCCCGTTGAGGTAGGCTATGATGTTGGCCATTGTGGGTGTTATGTGTCTCTCCCACTTGATGGCCTGTTTCGGGAGGTGCATGTCGATGCTGAGCTGTATTTTCCCTGGCTGTTTCGTTTTTTTGTGACAACCCTGGGGATGACCCATGGTGTTGGCCCAGACACTTTTTCGATGACGCTTTGGCTCTCAAGCTTGTCTTTTTCAACCAGTGGTTAGAGGTGGAGAGGTACTCGTTTGTGTTGAAGGACAGCTGGTTTAACCGACGTCTCAATATGCAGTTTGATCGGAGCGGCATTCAGACACCCTAGTCCTTTGAAGAGTTCAGGAAATTGGCTAGGGAGCTCGTTGACTTGCCAAGCTGTGACGTTTCTTGTGAAAGAAGCCTCTGCTGTGTGGCTTCTGATGAGAGTGTCGGCTCCTTGTTGACCATGTGGAATGCGGTTGAGATTTCTTAATCTTCTGACTTTACTTGGACTGTCATCTGTCCTTTCAAAAGCAGCAGGGACTGGCTGCCATAGTTGGAGATCTTGATCTTCATTGGGGAGAGTGGTGGATTGGTCCGGGGCATTGGCATTGTTGGATGGCCATCACATTTACTGAGGCACCGGTGTCGATGAGGGCCTTGATGTCTGATCCTGCAATTTGAACCATGCATGTAAGTTGTGGCCACCTATGCTGTTTCAGGTCATTGGTAAACGAGATGAGGAAGGTTTCTTCTTTGTCCTTATAAGGTGACACATCTTCCAGTCGGTGTTGGTGTTGTTGCGATGACTTAGTGTGCTCTGTGATTCGTCCAGCATCAGTTGCCTTATGGCCCTGATAGCGGTTCACCTGCCTTTTGCCCCTCTTCCTTTGGGTGTTCCTCTGCACACAGTTGAAAAGTGGTTACATTTACCACAGTTTGAGCATGTGTGGTCCTGTGCAGGGTATTCTTCCAGAGGGTGCGTGTCACACCCACAGTACCTGCAACAGTGTCCCTGCTGTGGGGTAATGGTGACCTGGGTTTGTTCATCTAGACCTTCGTGTGGATTGCATACACATGCTCTATCTTCAAAAGGGAGTCTTTTGAGGCTGCTGCATGATTGTGACCTCCATCTGAGCTGCTTGTGCTGCAAAGAGGTCATGAGATCAAGCCATAATGAAGCTGTAATCTAGGCTGCCCTAGAATTAGTCCTCTAAGTGTCTTATTCCAACAGCTTTGAATAATTTACGCCTTTGCAATCTTTGGGTTGGTCATCAGCAGTACACATTCTGGCAAGGGCGTGTGTTGTTGGTGTGGCAGATGCTGAGGCTGCGCATGTTTTATTAGTGCAGCTGGAGAAATGCCCTCTGCTGCCTTGTAGACCTTTGCACCCTTACACTTATTCTAGTGCTTTATCAATTTAACGTTTTGATGAGTTGTAATGCATGAAAAATATCTTTTACAGAAATATCACTTTCCAATAATGAAAAGTCAGTATTGGTGAGAAATTGTTTTTGTATCGAAGAAAGATAATTTTGTATGTCAATAGAGTCCGGAATAATTTCAGGGGTTTAAAGAGAGGTGTAGTATTTTCTGAATTCCTCTAAAATATCTAAATTTTTAGATGCTGGAGATGAATCAGAATTTTAGACATAGTCAATAATTGTACGATCTTTTCTGATCTTAAGATATGAGGCAACAAGTTTGCCTGCTTTATTTTGGCCTGCATAATAGCGAGCACTACCTCTAAGAAGATAGGAGTTAGCATTCTCTGTAGATAATTTATTATATTTACATTTTTTTACAATAAGGTTATTAAGATCAGCTTTAAGAATTAGTGGCAGTATAGAGTTTTTCTAGTAATTTAATATTTTTGAGGATTTCAAGTGCCTTTTGGGGGTTTCATTTTTTCTTTTTCGCACCATAAGAAATAATAAAGTCTCTGGCTGAAGCTATGAAAGCATCCCACACAACAGAGAAAGATGGAACAGAGGATGTGTGGTGATTAAAGAATTCAACAATAAAAGTCTTGAAGGAGGAAGTAAAAGTCCGATCAATTAGCAAAGAAATATTAAAACGCCATCTTTTGTTGGTCACAGTAATAGGGAGTAACACTAAATCTAAAATTACTGGAGCATGGTCAGAAATCAATATAGAACCAATATCTGCTTGTAATATGTGTTGTGTTAATAATTTAGAAATAAATAAGTAATCTATACATGATTGAGACAGGTGAGTAGGTGATAAAAAAGTATATTCACTGAGCTGTGGATTACAGAGTCTCCAAGAATCAATAAGAAATCTATGGGTAATTACGGTGGTAAAGTGTTGGTGCATTGGAAAAGGGATAAAAGATGCTTTGAATGTGCGATCTATGTATGGGTCAACAATTAATTTACAATCGCCACCAAAAATAACATATGGCATAGAAATAGACATCAAAATAGTTGATATGTGTTGCAAAATTTACTGTCAGGTTTAGTGGGTGCATATACATTAAACAAGGAAATAGGTATTACATTAACTTTAAGGTGAACAATTAACCAACGTCCTTCATCATCTGAATCCTGAAATAGAAGGGAAACTTTAAGGGGCATATTCTCAAGGATTTATCGTCGAGTCATCGGCACTTCATCACCGCCAAAGTCACGATAAATTTACCGCCCCATTCACAAGCTGGTGCTAACAGCCCATATCACCAGTTTTCCGGCGATAGCATCCTCAAAAAACATCACCACGGATGACCCCGGCAACTAACGCTAATGAGATGCAGAGTAGCAGTCAATCTGGTACTGTCAGCATTTTTGGAAAAAAACTATTGTGTGCACCCCTCGCAGACAGGTTTTAGATGCCAACAGGGCACTGAAACGGCCCTTATTGCCGTGATAGAGGAGTCCAGGAAAATTATGGATGACGGAGGCTGCGCTGCTCTTATATTGTTAGATCCCAGCGCAGCCTTCGACACTGTTAACCACCAACTTATGGTTCAAAGACTTAGGGAGGTGTGTGTGGCAGGAGTTGCGTTGGACTGGCTCCAGTCCTTACTCAAAAATCGCTGCTTCTGTGTCTACGAAGATGAAGCAGCCTCAGAGCAGATTCCTTTGCGGTGCAGAGTCCCCCAGGGATCGTCATTGAGTCCTACCATGTTCAACATCTACATGAGTTCTCTTGCCGAATTGGTACATCCTTGGGGGATCCAGATCGTCACCTATGCTGACGATACACAACTGGTGGTATCCCTCAGTCAACAAGACAAATCTGAGCCTGGTCTCACATCATGCCTGGGGAAGATCTCTGAATGGATGGACAAGTCATTCCTAAAACTGAACTGAGCCAAGACAGAACTCATGCTCCTTGGGCATTCCGTCCCTGCTAGTATTGATGCGTCCTGGCCCAGTTGTCTGGGCCCCCCACCTGTACCAAAAAAACAGATTAAGAGTCTGGGAGTCTGGCTCGACTGCAAACTGGATTTAAAAGAACAGGATTGTAAAGTTGCAGCTAGTTGTTATGGACTTCTCTGGATGATAGGAAAGATTCTCCCGCTTCTTCCTTTTGTTGCCAGACGAGTGTTAGTTCAGGAGCTGATACTTTCGCGGCTGGATTATGCAAATGCAGTCTATCTAGGAGCACCTCAGGGAACTACCAACAGACTGCAAATTGTTCAGAACTGTGCTGCCCGCTTATCAATGAACATCCCTAAACGCAGCTCAGCCAAACCAGCCCTTATTAGTCTGCACTGGCTTTTCAGGCCAGAATTAGCTTTAAGGCTCTGTGCATCGTTCATAAAGCCATTTCTGCAAAAGGCTCCCCATTGATCCAATCTATGGTGCAACTATACCACCCCAACAGGACGTTGAGATCCAACAATAAACGCTTACTCACAGTGCCCATGATTAAGCGTGTTCGAACAGGAGATCGACGGTTTTCGTACAACGCAGCTAAGTTATGGAACCGAATTCCCAAGCATATTCGCCTGGAATCAAATTATTTTAATTTCAGGAAACAGCTTAAAACTTTTCTCTTCTCTTGTTTTGTGCTCTGTTGACTGAGGCACCACATTAAGCGTTGGGATGCCCTCGGGTAGCCATGCGCTATATAAATGGGTATTCATTCATTCAATTGGGGTTCCCGAGCAAAAACAGCGACAACACCACACCACAACATTCTCAACAACCAGCCAGATCGGCGATACGACCACAAAACAGGTGATAAGGCGCGTTAGCTGCAGGAAATTAACATCTGGTCTGACCTGGTGCAAAGTCAGACGACTGCCGGCACCAGAAAAGAGAGCACAGCCCACAGCCACACCTGAAGAACAACAGATGCCATGCAGCTCGGAGCCCCAACTGGGCCACAACCCCCACTGCCACCCCGGACCACCACCCCCTCGGACCCCCACCGCCCCCCCGAACCACCACAGAGGCAGGGCAGACAAAGACAGCGGACCTTCAGGAAATGCACTAGCCTCACAGACCTAACACCAGAGCATGTCATTGCCCACTACAGACTCAAAAGGACAACCACCCTCCGCATCCTGAACATCATTGCCCACAGACTGATGGCACCAACACAGCGGACGACCAACATCCCGTGGCAGACAAAGCTGCTGGCTGTGCTGCACCTGTGGGCCTCTGGGACATTCCACACAACAACCGACAGAGTCAGAGGAGTCTCACAGCCAGCCCTATCCAAGTTCCTCAAACCTGTCCTGGATACCATCATCAGCTTGGTACCCCAGTACCTTTACTTTCCACACACTGCACAGGAACAGCTGGAGACCAAGCTAAGTTTCTACGCCATAGATGCATTCCGGCACGTGTTGTGGGCAATTAACTGCACACATGTCCTACTTGTGTCCCCTGCCAACACTGCACACAATTACCGCAACAGAAAGCACATGCATTCCATCAATGAGCAGGCAATAGTGGACCACCGGGGACTCTTCACCAATGTCGTCGCCAACTACCCAGGCAGTGTGAATGACTCATACATCTTCCGACAGTCCATCATCAACCGGTGCTTCCAGGATGGCACCTGCGGAAATGCAGTGCTCGTAGGTAAGCACCAAATGAACACACCACACACCTCCAATCCACAATCATGCAACTCACAACTCTGACAATGCACACGTTCCAAAATCACATACAGCATGCCAAACAACATGCCCACCCACCAGACACAGTAGTACAACTTACTGTGACAACCTGGGCTAGCCATGTACATGAGCCATCAATGGCATGGTACCTCAGCCACACAATAGCGGAATGTGGGGAGAGGTGGGAACAAGGAATGTACGAAGGAGGCAAGTGAGCCGTGGATGAGAATGTACACAATGCCAAGTGTGGCGTGGATGTGCCGGACAGACTGCGGCATGCAGACCACAGACATATCCATGTCGATACATAATGCAGGTGGTGGTAGTGTTGTGGACAGTGGACGCAACCATTTCACCACAGCCAATGGGGAAGATCATGGAACAGTAGCTTGCAACGTCCCCCCTGTAAGCGTGTGCAGAGTGGGCTTTCCCAGCGTACGCCAGACCTGCGTCAGGATGTGAATAAAAAGCATGTAGGCCTGGGCGGGGTTCTCTTCCTGAATGCCCAACGTGTCTGCCAGGGCGGCACCGAATCACCCTGCCACAAGGCTGAGGCCGTGTGCGGCCGTGCCTGCAATCCTGGGCGCCTGCCACAACCTGGACTGCTGCACTCCGAACAAGTTTTGTCCGCCCCTGTGCATTCCAGGCCTCACTGCTCACCTGCCGACACCGGGGTGTCTCAAGAGTGCCCACCATGTGCCTGTGTCAACCAAAAGCCAGAGGCCTACGACCTTGGCAGCCTCCTCAGACCATCGTGGACTCTGCGAGCAAGGCCTGCAGTACTCCTTTCACGTTGACGCACTCCACCGGCATACACAGCAGACAAGTAGGTCACACATTTGGAACTGAGTCTTGATTACACAATGGCAGAGAACAGATGTGTGGCATCGTTTAAATCCCTATACTCCCTTCGATGTGGTGCCACCAGCTCTGTGCATACCATTCAGACAACATGTGTCTGTGGGCCCCCTGAGGACTTCTGCCTTAGGCATACACACTGGTACCGCAGGCCTCAGACAAATCCAACTCCAACCCATCCCAGGCAGGACACGCAATCATCACAGGGTGCACACCCTCTCAGCTCTGGTGCACCCACCTCCGTCACCCAGGAATCTTCACCACACGCCATTCCAACGCCGTGTGTCAGAGATCCAGGAGGAGCTGGCTATGCCGCGGTTGTCCCACGCTGACCGCTGCCTCCGGCACACACTGCGGGCGAGTAGGACACACAATTAGAACTGAGTCTTGATTTGTTCATTGCAGAGTTGATATCATTGTACAGGCCTCATCGCAGACTGCATCCGCTCGTTGAACTTTGTTGGCGTCTGAATCTATGGCCTGAGGGTTGTCTTCATCATGTAGCTGACACTGACGTGATGGGAAGAAGGAGACTGTGGCATTCAACTCCTCCATTATGCCTTTTTCTGCTTGCTTCTGCCCTCTGCCTCATGCCCTGGATGGACACCTTCCACTGTCCCCCGTAACACTCCGCGACAGTCTCCTTGGACATCAAAGAGGACCTGCGCAGCACTCGTGGCCCTATCTCAGTGCACCACAAGTCACCATCCCTTGCTGGTGTGCCTGTGCTGGGTGCAGGGCATCCGGGGCCACTAACTCTGTGCAGCTCACGTCATGGACCCTTGCTGCTTGAATTTCAGACTTCTGATTGTCAGATCACTGTTGTAGTTGTTGCCAGCACCAACCAACCCCTGAGGGGTTGCTTACACTACCCAACACCCATCCAGCACGGGCATCACTGGACTGGTGACCCTGGCACATGCCCGCAGTCAGTTCCACAAATTATCTCAGTGTGTCCGTGTGGTCATTATGCATGCATGAGGGCCCCGGGCCATAGCACATCACATTGTGCTGTGTACAGTGTGCGCAAGCTTGTCACCTCAGGCACTGGAGTAGTCTTGGGACATGTAGCTGTGCCGGACCCCCTGTGAGCGTAAGTGAGTGTACCTGCGTACAGAAGTATGGCATTGGGGTGTGGTCATTCGACACGTAGCTCTGGGTGTGTTTGAGTGTAGGCCTTGACAAGGAGGTAACTAATGCATGTGTCTCTGGTGTGGTGTCTGTGCCAGCCGTCACGCAATGTGCGATGTTGCCATATAGCATGCCCACGGAGTCCGGCCTCGGCCGCGGGGAACATGAGGGTAATCAAGCACGCCCGGAGTCCGCGGTCAGACATGCCAACTGTTGTGTGTGTCGCTATTCCCGCCCCATAAGCTAAAAGTCTACTCACAACCGCAGGGCAAGTTTACCCAGGCATGTACTCTACATCTGCGTCTGCCCTGTCCTTACCGTAGGCCTACCCAAACGTGGCAGTCCACCTTCAGCGTACAACATCACCGTGTCGTTGTCAGGCTTGTGGCCATGTGCAGACGGGCATGACAATGGTGTGCCGTAGGGGTGCAAGTGATGCAACCGAGCTGCGCACACTAGTGAATGGGCTCGGGGGAGGAAGGGTCAGCAGTGAGGCTACGTAACACACATTGATACAGCTCATTAGCAACAAGCAGTACATTTCAAGCATGACTCACAAAGTCACACATATCATGCACTAATGAACCAGTGAGCTTGCCAACACATCATGTAGGATCAGCTATAGTCTAATATCTCTCTGCACTGTCACAGGTGACCAAGGATATACACTCTGCACCTGGATGATGAAGCCCGTCCAAGCCCCGAACACACTGGCCCAGCGGCAGTACAATGCGGCCCACAAACGCACCAGGGGCATCGTGGAACACACATTTGGTGTGTTGAAGTCATGTTTCAGGTGCCTGGACGTCACAGGTGGAAGGCTCCTATACAGCCCTGACATCGTGTGCAAGGTGATCATTGCATGTTGTGTGTTGCACAACATATGTGTCCGCAGCAAGGCACCATGCGTACCAGTTCCAGAGGCACCGGACAATGATGATGAGGATGAGGCAGGTGGACCACACCCCACTGCAGCCGCAGCAGGAATAGCCCATAGTGACACCATCATTGCAAATTTCTTCTGATGAACACATCACTTTGGGACAGTCCTTGGCAATCATGGGACAGTACAGAATGACCACAGGTAGAGCATGTGCAAATAAATGCATTCCAAAATGTTCCCTAGGTGTATGTCACTCATCTGTTCGGTCACATAACTCAGACAACTGTGATTGCGACATGTGTTGATGATGATTTTATGATGTCTGCATGGATGGTTGATGTGTCACCACTGTGCAGAAGGGCTGTTTGGGGTGTCACGTATTCGAAATGCCAGTTCTGTGTGTCACAGTTAGTAGGGTATCCCACTCTTCGGCGTTTCACGTGTGTTTACGGTCAATCGAATTTGGGTGCCATTTGTGACCTACAGGTGACAACTGGGCTCCTTTTGTGACTGTGAGGAGATACCTATGTGATGCGGGGCAATGGTCATTTAGGTTCTACGTCACTGATGTGGGGTTGTGCTCGTACATTGTCATCTCACTGTTTTTGTACTCTGCTCTTATGGTGCATTTTCCCGCATGACGCGTGGTTATTGCAGGCCTATCGCTGTTTATTGCTGATTTTTGGATCGCGCTTGACTCGTCGCAGCTTTTCTTGTGTTGGTGTTTCGCATTTTTGCGGCGTCGCGTTGGCTTTAACGCGGTCATTTTACGTGTTGTGGTGGGTCTATCGCATGGTGCCGTCGTGTTGTGAATACCACATTAACACTGTGTTATTTTCCCTCGTTAAGCTACTTTTGAGATGAATATCACACGTTCTTGAGAATATCCCCCACAGTTTTTTGTGACAAAGAATCAATATCCCAATTTTCTTTTGCCCATACCCGGAGTGGAAAAAACATTCCCCACCCATTGGTGTTTAAGTTTAAAGACTTCTGAAGCAACTATGTGAGATTCTTGTAAGAAAACAATATCTATTTGAGATTAGGTAAATGGGTAAGAACCCTTTGCCTTTTAATAGGCATACCCAAACCTTTAACATTCCAGGAAAGAACACTTAACATAATTTATCAAAAATATAAAGAAAAAAGGTACAAAATTACAGTGTACATAACGAAGAACCTGCAATAATTAGAATAACAAAATGTAAAGCGCTCAGATAGAAATAAGGTAAGGTAAGAAATGGAAGAAAATATGATAAAAGGAAAGAAGAGGAGGATAGGTAAGAGGGAAAAGGGAAAAAAAAAGGAAAGGGAAGAAAAAAGATAGAAATAATAGTTAAAAAGATAATGAAACATACCAAAGACTCAAACATGAGTGGAGGGTGTTGCGGCCACAAAGAGAAGATGGAACAGCCAATGAAATAACTCGAGAAATCACGAGGAGGGGAATATTCCAGACGAACTCTAAAACAATGGGTGGAACAGGGAAACGGCACCTGGTGAAGAGAAACATAAGGGAAGAAAGACAAATATTTAGGACATATAATAAAAAAACAATAGAAACAGTAAAAAATGACATTGGTCATAGTAAAAGAGAGTTATTATCAAGTAGAAGATGATCTTGCAAATTCCATAGACACGTCTCTACAACTGTTGAGAAATTGTTGAAGAAAAATTGGATCTTTGTAAGTGGTTGTTTTATTCTTATAAGTCACTTTAAAGAGGCAAGGATGGATTAAAGCAAATCTGGCATTCAAGTCTCGTAATGCTGGCCGCATGGATAGAAAGCTTTTACATTTATCTGCTGTGACTTTAGCATAGTCCTGTGATTAAAATAACTGGGAACGGGGAGCGTGGCTGGGCAAGATGGCTGAACGGATGTAATCCGTTTCGGCTCCTGGGCTGTGCTGGTGTTCCGGACATAATTAGCCTGTATATCGCCACCCTATCTGTGCCGAAGGTGACCCCACGAAAGCCCAGGAGTTGGAGCAGGAGGGGAATCCGTTATCTTCATCTGAGATCACCCCTGTACGCCAAGAGGAGATCCTGCCGGGGAGGCCTCGGAACGAGTCAAAATGGCAGCCACAGCTCTCTCGGCCGCATCGCTCCGATAGCCGAGAGGAGAACTCGGTTTGGAGACATCACCGCTTCCAGCCTAAGACGAGGTCCAACGCCTGTTGTGTCACCACGACGGTCGAGGTGAGCAGCCCGCCATAAAGAACGGCGGTCTGTACGGTGCTTCCTTGACCCTCTGTCCCCCAGGAGGCCGTGAGGGTGGAGCGGAATGGGTGATCGGAGGACCCCCAGGGAGGTGCACGTGGGAGAGGGGGCGGCTGTCCTTGACGATGCCCTATTTGAAGATGGAAATGCTGCATGTTGCCTTTCGCGATTCCTCAGAGCGCTGTGCCTGACTTTAAAATGGCGTCCAGAACCGACAAATGGCACATTTAGCCTCTTCTGCTGACTGTTCTATATATGCAGTGCCCGCACCAGAGAACCTTGAATAAAGATAGCCTACACCAGGATGCCAGAAGCTGACATAGGGAGTGCGCTGGTCAGTCGCAGAAGAGGCAGTTAGGGGTGGGATAGAGGCTCTGACCACCACAGGGAGCACTGACCGCCCTGACTACAGCCTTGCCTGTCATCCTCATCCTGAAGACTGGGCCTGACACCCACCTGATCTTGAAGCCCACAGTGCAGAGCTTTAGCTAGCCCCACCAGCAGTACACCCGGACTGGCCATTCGGGCCGGGAGATACCTAGAACCCGCCATCTCCTGGAGACCGGGGCCCGCGAGGGGGGCCTACCGCCCGCGACTTACCGCAGGGCCCATACCAGTCTATTTGGATGTCGTCGCTGCCGTGAGGCCCCGTTTAATGGGGATCCTGGTCAATCACAGCTACCAAGCTCCTCTGGGATACAGTATAGCCAGGGCTTGCGGCTCCAGTCTTACAACGTTAAGACAGTGGGGAACAGGTGGGGTCAGCCTCTATGCTGCCAAAGAAAATGGTAACCAGAGTGGCAAACAAAGTCTCGAGCTTTGTTTTCCACCACAGACAAATATTGGTCTTTGGATGACGACGGAGATGCGACCGCCATTGCCCTCACCAAGGAAGATCTTATGTCCTCCCTGCAGGATTTTAAGGTGGAATTGAGGAGAGAGCTGAGCCAAGACATTCAAACTTCCATTGACCAACTGAAGTCCGACCTCAACTCACGGATGATGGATCTCCAACGCGATGTGGACTCAGTGGGCACCAGGGTGGTGGACCTAGAAGCACACACCCAGGAAGCAAACAAATGCACATCTGAGTTGCACAACACAGTGCTCACTCTCCAAGACCAGCTCCACCAAACCCAGTTAAAAGCGGAAGACTTAGAAAACAGAGCTAGACAGGAGAATATACGGATCCGAGACCTAGAGGAAGGGGCAGAGGGGCCAGACCCAGAGGCCTTCCTGGAGGGTCTTTTTGCGGGGATCATTAGCCCACAGACCCTCAAGATCAAGCTTGAGAGAGTGCACTGAGTTGGAAACCTATCGATGGGAGGACGGCAGAGACCGAGAGATGTCCTTGCGAAATTCCACTCCTAAAAGGTGAAGGAGGCAATACTTCTGGCGGCTCGAAAGAAAGGCACGGTTTCCTTCCAGGGCCATTCCTGCACCATTTTCCAAGACCTGGTGCCTGCAACTTTGGCTAGACGGCAACAATTCCGGCCCATTACTTCCAATCTCCACGATGACAAGATCAGATACCGATGTACCTCTCCATTTGGCTTGAGCTTTGAATACCATACCAAACAGAGACATGTGGTAGATCCAAAGGAGGGGCTGGATCTGCTAGGTCTCTCCGTAGAGGACACTGCTCTCCCACAGAGTGCAGCACGAGGTACGCAAAATGCCAGTTCCCCCAAATCGCAGTGGTCCACAAGCTCACGAGGAAACCACAAATGACATGGACTGTCCAAAAGCAATGGCCTCGACCAGTATCTGGGATGCGGACCACGGGGGATGACCCTGACTCAGACATAGAGGCCCTCCGGATGAGAGGGGACTACGAGCCCTAAGTTTGGGGATTGATGGTCGGCCCCAGCGCCACCCCCGGGGACCAGGCTACTGCCAGTTGGTTCTTCAGGACTTTGCCGCTTGGAGGTGGAGACACAATGTAGGTCTACGGACAAGAGCGGGTTCTATCATAACTCAATGGTGTGTGAGGATGCGACTTCTTCTGCACAGCGAGGTGATTCTTGCTGTATGGTCATAACCACTTGGCCTTCTTTTGCTCGTAAGGGGGTCTCGAGCATATAGCCCTGGCGACTCCACAAAGACTGAGCACGTACGGTGACTCGAACTTTTTAGAACGCCTGGAGGAGGAGCGAACCGGTACCTTGGTCACTTCGTTCTTCCGTCAAGACTGTATAGGTTCCCTAACCCACTGTCGGAGACTTACCACCGATCCGACGCGTTTATGATGTTACTTCTGTTATGTTTTGGGGTTCTTGGTTTTGGGTTTGTGAGGTGGGGGGGTGAGACTGGTGGCGTTTTTTTAAAGGTTCTTCACGCAGATGCGCTTTGACTAGGTTGGGCTCTTCACAGCAGACACACCCCGGTTACATGTCACATAGGGGCCTTACTGCAGAGAATAGGAGATTGACACACAGGTTTGTGAGAGGGCAGAGGGACGGGTCGCAGAACAAATGGTACTTACGGTAGGCTCCTGGAATGTGAAAGGCCTTAACTCGCCTCAAAAAAGGCAAAAAGTCTGGAAATATATTTCTGAACAACACCTGGGTCTAGTAGCACTACAAGAGACACATCTACCCCGAGCAGAGGAGACCCGCTTCCATCATGAACACTATCCCTTGATATACAGGGCATCAGCACTCACTAAACACCGGGGGACTACGATCCTCTTTCACACCTCTACGAAATTTCAGCCCACTGATACCAAATCAGACAAGGAGGACCGTTGGGTAATGGTTAAAGGCTTCCTGAAGGGTAGACTCTGCACATTTATTTTGACATATGCACCCAACAAAGGACAGGCAGCCTTCATTCAGGCGCTCCTAGGGAAAATACAACATTTTGCGGAAGGATCGACACTCCTACTAGGGGATTTTAACCTAACTTGGCAGGCAGATCTCGATAGCACCCATTCCCATAGACAGAAGTCTAGCTCCTTTTCCACAGAGGCTAAACAACAAATACACGATATGGGCCTTAGAGATGCCTGGCGGACCCTGTATTCCCAGACACGAGACTATACCTTTTAGTCGCATGTGCACAGCACATACTCTAGGCTCGATTATATATTCATTAGCCCTCCGAGAGGCTAAGATCTTCCCACTTTCTGTGTTGGACCATTGTTTAGTCTCGATCTGTTTGTCGTGGGGCATTCTGGCACCTTCCTCTCCCAAATGGTACTTCCCGGCTTCCCTCACGAGAGACGGTACTCTGTACAGAACTGAGAGACAAGATCACAGACTTTTTTACCAGGAATGTACCTGCAGATACCTCCATGTTCAATTATTTGGACGCCTTTAAAGCGGTTTTTAGAGGCCGATGTATAGCGCTTAACTCAACGTTGAATAAACGCCGGACTAAGGAAAGAGTAGATCTAGAAGCCGAACTGACATTAGCGGAAATGACACATAAACACAAACCCACTAGAGAGTCTCTGCGCATGCTCACCGCATTAAGGGGGAAACTTAGAGCCATATACAACTATAGGGCAGAATACACTCTGCTGAAACTCCGCCAGCTTTCCTACACCCAGGGAACGAGGGGGCATATTTACAACAAAGCGATAAAAAATTATCGCCGCTTTAGCGGCCGTTTTCGGCCGAAAAGCGGCGATAATTTTATCGCTATATCAGCAAGGTCACGCTAACGCGTGAAACCTTGCTTTAGCGTGGGGATTTCTAACGCCCAGTTTTGCATCTCTAATGAGATGCAAAGTGGCCATTCCTGACCTGACATGATAGGAGAAATGTCGCTAAGCGACATTTCTCCTTTCATCAAGCCCCACGCTATGAAGCATAGCGTCAGGAAAAGTAGCGTCAGGAAAAGTAGCGATAACACCTGTTATCGCTACTTTCCTAACACCTGCTTCAGGACTGACTTAGCCATGATATCCTATGGAAGGAGGATATCATGGCTAAGTTTGTGAGTCCCTATCAACAAGCTAACGTGAGATTATCGCTGGGTTTCCAGCGATAATCTCACGTTAGCCAGTTAGTGTGAGGATTTTTATCGCTATTGAGATAAGCGTTGCTAATAGCAAGCTATCTCAGCAATAAAAATCCACGCTAGCCGGCGATAATTGTCCTAGCGCTAAGTGCGCTTTGCGATAATTATCGCCGGTTGTTGTTGATATGCCCCAAGATCGGTAAACACTTAGCTCGACATTTGAAGGAAAAGCGGGAACGGGAATACATAGGCGGCATACAGGACGGGCGGGGAGGCTAACTCATAAAGACACAGAAAAAGCTGATATTTTTGTCACCTTCTACAGAAACCTATATATGAGGGAATCATGGGATATAGACGCGCAAAGTAGCTACCTACAAGCCCTACAGCTCCCCAAAGTCTCCCAAGACTGGAATGACAGGCTTACGGCTCCTATAACCTCGGGGGAGGTGGCCTTTAGCCATCAAATCTCTCAAACCGCAGAAAGCCCCAGGCCCCGACGGGTTTACGGCCCAATTCTACAAAACCTTTGCAATACAGAAAAAAGGTTTGAGATTGACAAAGCAGTGGATTTAGGACGTGGAGTAGAAGCAGAAGTTGAAGCAGCATCTCAAACAGATTTGGTTCTCCCCATTGACATGAATATCACCACAATAAAAGAGAAGCTTGTGAAAAAAAGCTTAGAAAAACTTGTGCAAAACAGTGTTACTAGATAGTAGAGATGAAATACCACAACCAGCCGACACTCTGGAGAACCTTATGTGTAGTTTTGCATACCAGGTTGCTGAAATATGATAATATTAGTTGTTCTAAGTGATATCAAGGCAGTCTACATATATGGTAAAGAAAAATTGGAAATTAGTTGAAGGACATACTGACTGGGTGTCTAGAAACAGTTCTGTAGTGTGTCCTTACATATCTTTTCTTAAGTAAAATCGTTATTTGAAAGCAGCTGTGGAGCTGGTATCATAAGGAAAATTATGGAAAAATCAAAAAAGCGGCCGCGAATCCAGTCACAGAGACGCGCCGCAGCCTTCAAAATGAAAAGCGTGATAATGGGTCGTTACCGTGAATAATGAACGGCATCATGTGAAGCATTCATCGAAAGGGAAAAACTTAGAGCCATATACAATAATAGGGCAGAATACAGTCTGCTGAAACTCCGCCAGCATTCGTACACCCAGGGAACAAGATCGGTAAACACTTAGCTCGACATTTGAAGAAAAAGCGGGAACGGGAATACATAGGCGGCATACAGGACGGGCGGCGGGGCTAACTCATAAAGACACAGAAAAAGACGATATTTTTGTTACCTTCTACGGAAACCTATATATGAGGGAATCATGGGATATAGTAAGCTACCTACAAGCCCTACAGCTCCCCAAAGTCTCCCAAGACTGGAATGACAGGCTTACGGCTCGTATAACCTCGGGGGAGGAGGCCTTTAGCCATCAAATCTCTCAAACCGCAGAAAGCCCCAGGCCTAGACGGGTTTACGGCCCAATTCTACAAAACCTTTGCCCCCGATATCTACCCCATCTTACCCTCTTTTTTAATACAATGGCAGAGACTGGTGAGGTCACCCCGTCAATTGCGGAAGCTGTGATGATAGTTATTCTGAAGCAAGTGAAAAACCCACAGATGTGCGCTTCATATTGCCCTATCGCAATTCTCAATCTAGATTGCGAAATTATATTCAGCTATTCTCGCAACCCGACTGAACCATCTTATGCCAGATCTCATCCACCCGACTCAGTCTGAGTTTATTAAAGGCCGCCAGACTCATGACAACACTAGACGTATAGTCCACCTAATTGAGAAAGCTAACAAGAAACAGATCCCGGCAGTACTGGTGAGGTTAGATGCCAAGAAGGCATTCAACAGGGTGGACTGGACATTCCTCTTTACCACGCTCGCACACTCTGGGGTTGATGATAAATTTGTTAACATGATCTGGGCTAACTATGTCCAACCTAGCTCAAGAGTACAGGTGAATGGGATTTTATCGGCTCCCTTCCCCCTGACTAGGGGTACCCACCAGGGGTGCCCTTTGTCACCTCTGCTGTTCGCCCTCAGTATTTGTCATTACTATGCCACTGGCCATGGCCATACTTGCAGCACCAGAGATAAAGGGCATTCCTTTTAGCGGGGAAATGCATAAGATACCCCTTTTCGCGGACGATGTGCTCCTATTCCTTACAGATTCGGCCACCTCTCTTCCCACGCTTCAAACGGAACTCATGCGCTTTGAAGCGTTAGCGGGCTTCAAGGTTAATACAGACAAATCCAACATTCTTAATCTCACAATCCCAGACGCCGAAGTCAGGGAACTTTGGACATGCACTCAACTACAATGGACTTCCCGCCCTCTCCAGTACTTGGGGGTTCAATTGACGCCTAGGGTGGAGTAGCTTTATAAAGTTAACTTCCCACCCTCCCTCTTAAGACTCCAGGTGGACCTTGTATGCTGGAAACTGCTCTTTATATCGTGGCTTGGCCGCATACATGAGGTTAAAATGACAGTGCTCCCTAAACTCTTGTACCTCTTTCAGGCACTCCCCGTGGAACTTGACAAAGACTTTCTCCCTAAAATAAAATCCATGGTTCTATGGTTCATTTGGCAAGGGGGGCGAGCACGTTTCTCCTTCTCTATACTGAGGAGACCGAGAAGGGCGGGGGGGGTGGGGGCGGACTTTATTATAAAGCAGCTTAGCTCCTTTTGTCTGTTCTTAAATCCTGGGAGTTCTATTTTAGGGACTTTCTCCCTTTGAAGGACACCTTCCCCGTTGGGAGTACTTGGCTTAGCACCGTCACAAAAGAATGTTTTACATCGGTATAGGCCTACTCCCCGCCTTTGCATTTGAGGAAGCTGTAATTATACTCTTAGGTCTCTGAGGGATACCGGCGGGGGTATATAGTCAGTGGCGTACTTCAATTTTTGGTTTTCTTAGCATGCCACACCGTCTGCAATTATTCTGATGCATCATTTGTCAGCTTGTATTGTGATGTGTGATAAAATGCTAATAAGCATATTTTTGACAAAAAAATAACTGGGAACCTTGCCAGGAAATGCAAGACTTGAATTTGACTTCCTGTAAAATTTCAGCAAGTCAGTGCATTCTAGGAAGTATAGTATTACGCCTCTTGGTTTGCCCTGAGATGTTGAAGCATGAGGAATATGGGCAAGTCTATGTGCTCTTTGTATATTTGAAAGAGGAGATTACAGGAACTCCAGTATCTGCAGAAGAAAAGTCTGGAAGAAAGATATAGGATTGGAGCCTTCCAATCCTTCAGCTAAACAATAGGGGCCCGATTCACAGAACTAACTTAAGGCAAAATCCTAAACTTACTACCATTTTCGTATTCACAGAATGCACTTACTCATTTTGGTATTCACAGAAGACACTTACTCACGTCGGTATTCACAGAAGTTAGGAGTCCTAACTTTAGGACTCCTAAATGCCTTCTGTGAATACCGAAAGTCTTAAAATTAGGATTTTTCTCAGTTTAGGAGTCCTAAAGTTAGGACTCCTAACTTTACTACTACTAAACTGAGAAAAATCCTAATTTTAAGGCTTTCGGTATTCACAGAAGGCATTTAGGAGTCCTAAAGTTAGGAGTCCTAACTTTACTACTACTAAATTGAGAAAAATCCTTATTTTAAGACTTTCGGTATTCACAGAAGGCATTTAGGAGTCCTAAAGTTAGGAGTCCTAACTATACTACTACTAAACTGAGAAAAATCCTAATTTTAAGGCTTTCGGTATTCACAGAAGGCAATTAGGAGTCCTAAAGTTAGGAGTCCTAACTTTACTACTACTAAATTGAGAAAAATCCTTATTTTAAGACTTTCGGTATTCACAGAAGGCATTTAGGAGTCCTAAAGTTAGGAGTCCTAACTGTACTACTACTAATCTGAGAAAAATCCTAATTTTAAGGCTTTCGGTATTCACAGAAGGCATTTAGGAGTCCT